>NC_064627.1:1036309851-1036946636 GCF_023864275.1 Schistocerca cancellata | reverse complement strand
TGGGCGCTGAGCCTCATAACGTGTCATTAAAGATTCCTGGAGATAAAAAATTAAATTTTCTGTTTCAGAAACGAGATATAAATGTATGCTGACTGGATCACAAACCATAAAAATCTAGGCAACCAGTGATTTCGACCATAGTATGCTCTATTCAGAAGACATGCAGTTTACCACAAGACCACATGTCTAGACATAGCACATCAGCTCTAACAGAAGACAAGACTTCCTCCAGGAATTGCCTCTGCCTACAGTGTTGCCAGGTTGTGCAAATTATCTACATGACCTTGTTATTTGTCTCTTGTCAGGACGGCCAGGGCTGGCTGCCACCAGTCAGGTTTTATATAAAAGAATGCATTTGTACAGACAAACAAACGACTAAGAGATATATCTTCACAAATTGAGGAAGTCAATAGTACACTGACCCACCTCTGGCCCTTATGCAAGCAGTTACTCAGCTTGCCATTCATTGATAGAATTGTTGGATATCCTGCTGAGCGATATCATACCAAATTTTGTCCAACTGGCATGTTAGATCATCAAAATCCCAAGCTGGTTGGAGTGCCCTGTCCATAATGCTTGTGAGTATACATTCTGTTATCAGGTTTTTAGATTCAGATAAATATGACATTGGAAATTGATAGCATCTGCTATATAATAGTTATGCTTATCAACATATTCATGCAACTACAGTCACTGCCAATAATTTATAATAATAACAGTAATAATAATAATAATAACTACTGATTTATATAGAAGCACTCACTACACTAAATATACACACTAGGCAGAGATCAGAACCAACCAACACACAGAAGAAACCCACAAAACCAGCATGGCAACACAGGCTACAGATCAGAATAGGAAAACTAAGAAAAGACATCGGACAGCTAACACAATTTATAGGAAATGAAATGTCAGAAAAAAACGAAAAGGTTAGGTAAAATCTCACAACAAGAAGCGATAGAGCAATTAGATGAAAAGAAGCAGAAATTACAAGCATTGGCCAAACGACTTAGAAGATACAAAAAAAGTGAAAATAGAAGGAAACACAAACCAAAAGAAATTTTATCAGACAATAGATAACACACACATTAAAATAGACAATCCACCAAACATAACAGACATGGAACATTTCTGGAGTAACATAGGGTCAAACCCGGTACAACATAACAGGCATGCACGGTGGATACAAGCAGATACAGATACATACAAGATGATACCACAAATGCCTGAAGTGATAATTTTGCAACATGAATTCACGCGAGCAATTAACTCTACGCACAATTGGAAAGCCCCTGGAAAAGATAAAATAGCAAATTTCTGGCTAAAGAAGTTCACCTCAATACATTCACATCTAACTAAATTATTTAACAGTTGCATTGCAGACCCATACACATTCCTTGATACACTTACACATGGAATAACTTATCTGAAACCTAAAGATCAAGCAGACACAGCAAACCCAGCTAAATATCGCCCCATAACATGCCTACCAACAATATACAAAATATTAACTGCAGTCATTACACAGGAATTAATGGCACATACAACACAGAACAAAATTATAAATGAAGAACAAAAAGGCTGTTGCAAAGGAGCACGAGGATGTAAAGAGCAATTAATAATAGATGCAGAGGTGACATACCAAGCTAAAACTAAGCAATGGTCGCTACACTATGCAAACATTGATTATCAAAACGCTTTTGATAGTGTACCCCACTCATGGTTATTACAAATATTGGAAATATACAAAGTAGATCCTAAATTGATACAGTTCCTAAACATAGTAATGAAAAATTGGAAAACCACACTTAATATCCAAACAAATTCAAATACTATCACATCACAGCCAATACAGATTAAGTGTGGAATATACCAAGGAGACTCATTAAGTCCTTTCTGGTTCTGCCTTGCTCTGAACCCACTATCCAACATGCTAAATAATACAAATTATGGATACAATATTACTGGAACATATCCACACAAAATCACACATTTGCTATACATGGATAATCTAAAACTACTGGCAGCAACAAATCAACAACTCAACCAATTATTAAAGATAACAGAAGTATTCAGCAATGAAATAAAAATGGCTTTTGGAACAGACAAATGTAAGAAAAATAACATAGTCTAGGGAAAACACACTAAACAGGAAGGTTACATATTAGATAACCACAGCGACTGCATAGAAGCGATGGAAAAAACAGATGCCTATAAATATCTAGGATACAGACAAAAAATAGGAATAGATAATACAAGTATTAAAGAAGAACTAAAAGAAAAATATAGACAAAGACTAACAAAAATACTGAAAACAGAATTGACACCAAGAAACAAGACAATAGCTATAAATACTTATGCTATACCAATATTGACCTACTCATTTGGAGTAGTGAAATGGAGTAACACAGACCTAGAAGCACTCAATACACTTACACGATCACAATGCCACAAATATAGAATACATCACATACATTCAGAAACAGAAAGATTCACATTAAGCAGAAAGGAAGGAGGAAGGGGATTTATCGACATAAAAAACCTACATTATGGACAGGTAGATAATTTAAGAAAATTCTTTCCAGAACTAGCAGAAACTAGCAAAATACACAAAGCAATCACTCATATAAATACATCGGCTACACCACTACAATTTCATAACCACTTCTACAACCCTTTAGATCACATAACATCAACAGATACGAAGAAAGTAAATTGGAAAAAGAAAACACTACATGGCAAGCACCCGTATTATCTAACACAGCCACACATCGATCAAGACGCATCCAACACATGGCTAAGAAAAGGCAATATATACAGTGAGATGGAAGGATTCATGATTGCAATACAGGATCAAACAATAAACACCAGATATTACAGTAAGCATATTATTAAAGATCCCAATACTACAACAGATAAATGCAGACTTTGCAAACAACAAATAGAAACAGTAGATCACATCACAAGCGGGTGTACAATACTAGCAAATACAGAATACCCCAGAAGACATGACAATGTAGCAAAAATAATACATCAACAGCTTGCCTTACAACATAAACTTATAAAACAACACGTTCCCACATACAAGTATGCACCACTGGAACAGAACCATTATAACAGATAAAACAACACCACATAACAAACCTGACATCATACTCACCAATAAAAAGAAGAAATTAACACAACTAATCGAAATATCCATACCCAATACAACAAATATAGAAAAGAAAACAGGAGAAAAAATTTAAAAATACATCCAACTGGCTGAGGAAGTCAAGGACATGTGGCATCAGGATAAAGTTGACATTATGCCAATTATACTATCAACTACAGGAGTCATACCACACAATATCCACCAGTACATCAATGCAATACGGGTACATCCAAACTTATATATACAACTACAGAAATCCGTAATTATTGATACATGTTCAATTACCCGAAAGTTCCTAAATGCAATATAACATATACCGCACAGTTAAAAGGAAGTCACGCTTGATCAAGGTCCGTATCACTTTCCATTTTTGACCAGACATAACGTCTGAGAAAAGAAAGAAATAATAATAAACATAATCTGTCTGAAAAAAGGAAGAATTGTTTTGTGGAATTTTGCTGTTTTGTACATCATTACCTACAAGTCAATAATGTTTAAGCTTTTGCTACTCACTGGTCTGCATTTTTGTGTAAGTGGGAGTTTTCAAGCTTTCTTTATTTTTTTCAGACAAATGAACATGATCCCTAATACATATATCAATGACAAATTGAGTTCTGGGCTAACAATCAGACATCCTCACATTGCACTCACAAACAACATACACTTATTATTCAATTATTTGTTAAATATTCATACTTTTTTGATTTTGTTATTTTCTAAGTCAATTGATCTTGTCTATGAGGCCTTAGTTCCATTGTGGGTACCTTTTCCTGGTTATTTCCTTTTCTGTTAGCACTTAAAACAGATTTGACACAGTTCATTTGACATTACACAGGAAACCCAATTCCTGCACAGAATTAATTTATTTATTTATATCCCATAAATCCAATACTGTGAAGCATTCACATGGATGTTGGATGTGGAGGATATCTGGTATAAGACAAAATACACATTAATAGGTATAGAAAAAAATACTTTGAAAAATATGGTAGACCTTAATAGCTAAATGAAAGACACAGTAATGTTAACAGTGATTGTGAGTATCGTAATGCATAATAGGACATCAAATTAGTAAATGAAAAAAATCAATTACAGTTAACTCTACTGAAATATTCTTCTACCAAATAGAAGGAATTATCTAATAAATACTGTTTGAGCTGTTGTTTAAATTTGGGAAGCTCGTGGATAGGTAATTTCAGTGATGGTGGGAGAGCATTGAACACCTTGCAGCTCATGTAATGGACTCCTTTTTGTACAATAGTAAGGTTTATTTATTCATAATGGAGGTCCATCTTCCTTCTGGTATTGTGGGTATGCTATGAATTATTGGTTTTGTACGATTGTCCATTTTTACCAATGAAACATAACAGGGAGTAGATATATTGGCATGCAGTAATTTTCTGAAAAGGTTCCCACAAGAATGTCTAGGCTGGACTCCGTTCATTATCCTAATAACTCTCTTTTGGGCAATGAATATTTTTTTGGGTGGTGGCTGATTACCCCAGAAAACTATGCCATCATGCAAATAATTAAAATAAGCAGTTTTCGTGGTGTGTCGGTCACATACAGTGGAAATAATACGATCAGCGAATGTTGCTGATCTGACTTTTTTGTGAAGGTGCAAAATATGTTCAGACCATTTTAGACTGTTGTCAATGTGTACACCCAGAAACTTGGTTGACTCAACTTGTAGTAACTCACTACCATTCAATGTAATACTTAATTGATCCTCAACCTTTTTCCTTACTTGGAAATGCACAAACTGGGTCTTATTAACATTTACTGATAACCCATTATTGACAAACCAATTACATACTTCACTAAAGACAATATTGGCCGATTCCTCAAGATTGAGGTTGGGAGTATTGTTGATGAGGATAGAGGTGTCATCAGAAAAAAAGAGTAAAGTGAGTTTGAAAGCTAGTATGCAAGGGAAGATCATTGATAAAGATGAGGAAGAGAAGGGGGCCAAGTACAGAGCCCTGAGGAACACCACAGCCAATAGAGCCCCAGCTAGATGACACAGAGTACCCCTCAGAGTCGTTCAACGCGACCTTCTGCTTTCTTCCAGCTAGATAGGATTTAATCCATGAGCCAACTGATCCACTTATGCCATAATATTCAGCCTTTGCTAAGAGGATTTCATTATTAACACTATCAAAGGCCTTAGAAAGGTCACAGAAGATAATTTATTATTAAAAACTCTTAAGATTTGATGGGTGAAGGAAAAAATAGCTTGTTCTGTTGATACACCGTGTTGAAATATGAACTGGCTACTGTTTAATACCTTATAATGCATGAGGTGTTCAATAAGTCTCTTGTGAACCAATTACTAAAGAATTTTGGAAAAGGTTGTTAAAAGGGAGATAGGCCGATAGTTGTTAATGTCGGCCTTATTGCCTTTTTTAAAGAGAGGTTTGACAATAGCACACTTTAGTCACTCAGGAACAATCCCGTTTTGGATGGATTCATTGAATATGTGGCACAGTATTTTGCTTATCATCTTATAGCACTCCTTCAGTAATCTTGAAGAGATACCATCTATGCCAACAGAATTCTTGCTCTTCACCTCTCTAATTATATTATCAATATCATGTACTGTGACAGGAGACACTTTAATCTGCTTCGTTTTTTTATTAATAGCTTTTTGAAGGGTTAACATGGCTTCATTAACAGAACATGTTTTTCCAGTTTGTACTGCTGATGCCAGAAAGTGGTTGTTAAAAAGTCAGTGATTATTTCGACATTGTCATGAATGGTTTCATTTGTTTTAATTTCTATTGTGTTTTCTGCAGTAGGAATTTTACCTGTTTTCCTTTTTATTATGCCCCATATTGTTTTGATTTTGTGATTAGAGACATCAATTTCTGATTTTATAGAAATACTCATTGCCCTTCTTAGAACTTTTTTAAGGATAGAGGAGTATAGTTTGTAATGTTTTTCCTTTTCTACACTACAACTGGATTTGAGTGAGGCATACAGATTCCTTTTCTTTCTGCAAGACGTTTCAATGCCCAGAGTTAGCCAGTTTTTATTAGAGTAGGTCTCACATTTGAATTTGACAGTCCTTTTAGGAAAGGCCACTTTGAATAGGCAGATAAATTCATTTAGAAAAGCATTGTACTTGTCATTAACATTGTCAAAGAGCTCAATCTGGTTCCAGTCTGTTTCTTGTAGGGAATTACAGAAGCTATTGATAGACTTTTTGTTAATTTACTGCAGGAATTGTTCTTACAAATATGGCTAACATTACCAGTTGAAAGTAGTTGACTATCATGGTCTGAGAGCCCATTCAATATATGTTTTACAGTTATGTTTTGATTTCTACTGCTGTGTAAGAAGATGTTGTCAATTCGACTTGTAGAATTAGCTGTGACTCTAGTGGGAAAATCCACCAGTGCTGTTAAGTTAAAAAACTTCATTAAATGTGATAAATCATTTCTTCCCATGTTATCTGTAAGAAAGTCAACATTAAAATCACCTACAATTATAATATCTTTTTTTGCAAAGACATGAGTTAACAGAGATTCTAACTGTTTTAGAACAATACAAATTTTGCCTGCAGGAGCCCTATAAAATGAAAGGACAGTAATTTCAGAGAAATCAGTACAGATTACAACTCCACAAACCTCACAATGTTGATCAATACAGTATTCACTCAAGTCTAAAGATCTATAAGCTATTTTGTTCTTAACGTAAATCACCACTCAACCCTTATCTAAAGAATGTCTACAGTAAAGAGCTGCTAGGTTATAGTTATTCAGTTGCAGTGTGTCACAACCAAGTTTCATAAAGTGTTATCTAAAACAGATTACATCAGTATTATTAATAAAGTCCTTATCTAAAATGTTAATGGATAGGTCATCTAGTTTACTTAATAATCCTTGAATGTTCTGATGGTAAACAGCAAATTTATTACCTCTGGCTGGAGATTTGAGGTGGTTGATTGGGTTAGTCTCTCTTAAAGTATTAACACTGGGCTTACTTGGAGGTGTAGTTATGACACAACTTTCCTTTCCTTGTGATGATACCATAAAAAATTCTCACTACGAACGGTGGTTGTTTTGGACCTCTGGCTCTTCCTCCTTGCAGGTGGCACTTCTCCTTGGGTTGGTGAAGAATCGTTGTCTGTTAGCTGCTCTGCTGGTTCTGCAACAGCTGCAAATGATACTCTGGGTGCTGATGATGCTTCATCTTTTGGCTCTGGAACTATTCTTGATACCAGTATATCTTCCTGAGGTGATGCTGGGAAAGCCTCTTCTGCTTGTGGGAGTGATGATATCCCCTGATCTTCTTCTGAAATTGTTGGTAGGTCTATTTTGGATTCTGAAGTGATTTCTTGAATGACCATTGGAGCAACATTATTTGTTGCTGCTAGTACTACTGTTGCAACCACTTCTGATGAGGGTGTTTTCCTTCATTTGACCAACTTCAAACAGAAACTGCCACTTGTGGAAATTTGAGAAATGTTGTCTACCAGCATTGTCCCTTGACTAGAATACATATGAGGTGCTGAGAACCATAAGGGCAAAACACTCAACGTCTTCAGTCTCACAGTTAAGTGAATATCAGCAAAACCCATGAGACAGCTTTTTGTGAATGTTCATATATACTAACTGGGCTTGCAGCACAGGTAAAGCTGGCCCAGCATAAGATCAACAGATGTCAGAAGCGTGAATAATTACTACAGTCTCACAATCAATGACGATGTGCTATATAGTTCTCAATGTCTCTAATGGATTACTCTATGCTAAACTCCAACCATACAACATAAATTCAACAATATATGCAAATGTAACGATCTTGTACCTAGATATGTCAATGTACAGATTAAAAACAGTTCACCCAGCGCACAAGAAGCAATGCATGCTGCTGAGAAAATATGGTTAAAATACGAGAACAAATCCCTAGACTCTAAAAAACAAGAGTTAAATTACTAGTTTTATAAGACACATTTACATCTCGCAGACACCATAAATAATATGACAGTTTTCTCCCATCTGGTCAACAAGATCGAAAAGCACAGAAAAACTGCTGTACAAAAAATGGAAACAGTTCATAGAAGAAAAAAACCAACTCAAAAAACTCCAGTCACAACATAATACCTTTACACACAGCCAAGAAAAACACACACACAAATTCTACCCAAGATTAGTGAACCTTACAGACACACAGTTAAACAATAAAGAAAGACAGCTGTTGGAGAAAGGATTAAAATACAATGTAAATTTAGAAATAGATGAAGATTACTTAGAAAATCTAATTATAGAAGCAGAAAGTGTTTTGACAATAGCAGTGTCAACAATGGATTAACTAGAGAACTAGTAAAAAAAGAAATCCAGAATATTATAACCAGTATAAAATCACAACAACACAATAACAACAAAAACACAGAATCTGCAACACTCAGAA
This sequence comes from Schistocerca cancellata, assembly GCF_023864275.1. Classification (NCBI taxonomy): domain Eukaryota; kingdom Metazoa; phylum Arthropoda; class Insecta; order Orthoptera; family Acrididae; genus Schistocerca; species Schistocerca cancellata. The sequence continues at coordinate 1,036,938,067 of NC_064627.1, read as the reverse complement.
AACGTAGGAGAAAACTTCAAAATGAAAATGTTATCATTTCAAAAGCAGACAAGGGGAACACAGTAGTTCTAATAGACAAAGAACAATACATTGAAAAAACACAAGAATTCATCTCACAAAATAACATTAAAAAATTAAAATCAGACTCAACAAACAGATTCCAGACACAAGTAAAAAACACTCTGAAAAATATTGCCATCATACTGGATAACACAGAGAAAAGAAAGTTGACACAGATCAGTCCTACAGCACTGGTCCTCTGAAGCCAACCAAAAATCCACAAACTGAACGTTCTTGTGAGACCAATACGGGATTTCAGAAAATACCCCACTTACAAGCTTGCAGGGTACATGTTCAAAGTACTGTCTGAAAATTTCAAAGTACATGAAGACAGGACTATTAAAAACACTACACAGCTAATACAACAAATAAAAGATATAAAAATCACACAGCAACACTCCCCTCATTTGATATAGAAAACATGTATTCCAACATACCAGTACCAGAAACAATAGAAATTATAGATAAGAACCTGAAAACTTATAGTCAACTCCATGACGAACAGATTAAGGAAATATGCACACTAATAAAGCTCATAACAGAACAAAATTACTTCCAGTTCAATAATGAATTTTATTTACAAGAAGATGGATTACCAATGGGGTCCCCAGTTTCAGGAGCCTTAGCAAATATTTTTGTAAACCACACTGAACAGATCATTTTCACAAAAATAATAGCAGAAGAATACAACATATTATATTGGTTCAGGTATATAGATGACATCCTTTGCTCAATAGATGAACCACAAACAAAAATTGAAAAACTACAAAGTGACATCAACAAGATACATAAAAATATAAAATTCACACTTGAAAGAGAACAGAACAACCAAATTAGCTTTCTGAATATAACAATCTAAAAACAAAACAATAAGCATATGTTTGAAATTTACCGTAAACCCACAGCAACGGATATTATCATTACCCAGTCATCGAACCACCCACACGCACAAAAGCAAGCAGCACTTCGACACATGTTCTATAGACTCAGCACAGTATAACTCACCAAAGAAAACTACCAAAAAGAACTGGACATAATAATGCAGATAGCACAAAATAATGGTTACAATAATAACACAGTCACAAAGTTAAACAACAAAATTAAAAGTAAAATAAAAGCAGAAAGCTCCATACCACAGACAACAACACAACAGAACCAAACACAAACACGCAGACCCAAAACAACTACACAGGATAACCAGAAAAAGATGAAAGACAACACAAGATTGTACACAATGACATACAAACACAAACTCACCCACAAAATCACCAACAGTTTCAAAAGACAGAGAATAAACATATCATACACAACAGACAATTCTATACAAAAATACACCCGAAAATGGACAAAATACAGAGACATATACAAGGAAGCAGGTATATATCAGCTACAGTGTAACACATGTGAAGGCACATACATAGGCCAAACAGGGAGAATATTTGATGTCAGATACAAGGAACACATGAGAGCCTGGAAATATGGGACAAACCACTCCACATTTACGGAACACCTAAGAGAAAATGACCAGAAACCAACCACTAGAGAAGATGACATGAAAATAATTAGAATTAACAATAAAAAACACCTATTGACCATGCAAGAAAATTACCACATACATAAAACTAAAGCAGAGGGGAAAATATTGTTGAATGACCAAGTACACATGCCAAGCAATTTATTATTTACACTAATAGATAAAAAATATAATAATACTATCCAATGTAATAGTAATAGAACCCAATATCTTTACACTCACTCAACCATGAACCCCTCCACAGAATATTGAAGTCAAGTCAGAACAGTTGTCTAAAGTTTTGAGCCACTAGCTAACACCTAGTACACCCCTCCTCAAAAAAAGGTGGAGTCGGCTCTATCCCTCCCTCCCTTCCTCCCCCCCACTCTCTCTCTCTCTCTCTCTCTCTCTCTCTCTCTCTCTCTCTCTCTCTCTCTCATACACTCACACATGGTATAAACATCATAAATAGATCCCATTGATAGAGCACTTGCCTGTGAAAGGCAAAGGTACCGAGTTCGAGTCTCGGTCGGGCACACAGTTTTAATCTGCCAGGAGGTTTCATAAGCAGCACACACTCCGCTGCAGAGTGAAAATCTCATTCTGGAAAGGTACCGAGTTCGAGTCTCAGTCCGGCACACAGTTTTAGTCTGCCAGGAAGTTTCATCATAAATAGAAGTTAGTAATGAGCATATACTTCGTTAGGTTGGCAACAAACAGGTAAACATACCAAAGAAGATGAAACACATAATGGGAGTGATCTCCATACTACTAGTACTAGACTACTAAAGTAGTATAGTAGAGGTGGACCAAACGGTTATTCTAGAGTACCCGTTATCACAGTTCCAGTTATTCTTTGATAACCGCTATTGTTAACGGTTATTAATAACTGCCAAGTTATTTTTCGCTAGCGAATACCGAATACTCCGAGGGGTACAGTTAAATAACGACATAGTTGGAACCCATCAGTTTAGTTATCAGTATAACTGCGAGTAGTGTGAAATTGCAGGAATGTCGTACGAATCGTGTCATAACCTTAGCTTATTAACTCCGGGTACATTTTAGTTGATGTAAGGTGCGTTTACACTGCCATTTGTATCGGCACATGTATGAGATACATGTATATGCGACTTTGCGACATGTATCGCGACTTGTATGAGTTGACAAGTATCAACCTCATACATGTATGAGCGTGCGTTTACACTGGTTGATATGTATCACTGTGTGATAGCTTTCGCCGACGATTTGGAAGATTTCACATTTTTATGTGCTGGTACACTTGCTCTTTTGGAAGATGATAGGAAGAAAAGGCGGAGGAAGCGTAGATGGTGACAGAGAGAGTTTCTCGCGAATTAACGCTAAAGGATGGCGCATATTTTAGAAATTATGTTAGGATGAGTATGGAGGATTTCCGCGGTTTGTTATCACTTGTGGCTCCTCTTGTGTCCAAAACCAACACAAACTTTCGGGAAGCGATTCCACCAGAGGATCAGTTGGCAGTAAAGCCTGGTCCACACGCAACGATCTGTCTGTGCAGACATCGGCGCAGATGTCTGTACATGCAAAAGATCGCTGCAAATGTGGTGTGTTCACACGACACAAATCCCAATCTACTACTCGCCCGCCATCTGTCGGTGTAGAAAAGAAATATCAGTGGCAAGCGACTGCGCTCCCCGTAAACGTCAAAAATTTAATTCAGTTATTTTGAAATATAGAAATGGAGGAAGTTCTGTTGTGGTCTGTGTTCGCAACTTGTGTTGCAAAAAACATTCAGACCAACTGCAGGAAACAGAGAAAGCGGTCAAAATGGTGTAGACAGTGGCTGCTAAAGCGAAAGCAGTTTTCTCACGTAAATTTACTGCGAGATTTAAAGGGTGAACCTTAAGAAAGCCAAGCAGATCAAAATACAATAACGTTGGCTGATGTACTTGATCTACTCCTACTTCAGATCTTCTAGATTTCCGAACTTTGGATAACTCTTTTCGGTAAACAGTTCGCAAAGATTTTTTTTTTTAATTCTGTTTGCCGAGGCGTCAACTTCTCGCAATTTTTCAATTAGAGCATTGTATGGTGCTGTCTTTTTGTCTCTGTCACTATATTCTTTACTTTTAATCTTCCACAAACATGGGTGGTTTCTATATATTCCAATGAATTCACTGAAAAACTCTCGATAACACTGACGAGTATCAGCCATTTTAATGCCCTGTGCGCACACTCGTACAAACACCAGACTGAGCAAACAGCTGTTTCGGGCCAGATTTGCGGCGATCTCCTGTCCACACGCTCCAACTTGTCTGCGCAGATGCGGTTTGAACCCACAGATTTGAGAAGTTTCGCTCAAACCTCCAACTCCAACTTCCAGGTTTGCACACACCTCAGGTTGGTGCAAATCTTCTGTCCACACGCAACGATCTGTCTGCGCAGATGTGATGTGCACAGACATTTGCGCAGACAGATCGTTGTGTGTGGACGGGCCTTAACACTCCGTTTTTTGGCCACTGGGGATTCCTCTTGAAACGAAGATTTCATTGCAACACATTTGCATTGTCGTGCGATTGCTAATGCCAACGTCTCACACACGATTGTCAGCATCCGTTGTCAACATTATCACGCGAGGCCGCCGGAATAATAGCAAAAAAATTGATATACGTGCCAGATGCATGAAAAAATTATAGAATGTATTACATACTCTGATATATATATAAAACTTTTACCTTCACTTCTTGGAATAAAACTTGCACAATGGCCTTGCAAACACGAAGAATAATGTTGCATATGGCACTTTTTGATATTCTATGCAGATACATTAACGTCGAAACGATAGTCGGCACCTCCAAAACTCAAACAGCCGCCAAAGAGCCTGGTACTACGCATGCGCTAATTGTCAAAATAAGCGGGAGGCGACAAGACGACAGGAAATGATAGTACTGCGCATGCACGAGTTCAAATGTCGCTCATACATGTCGCGTATATGGCCAAAAACGGATATACAAAATGTATACGTGACATGTATGAGCTCAAGGGTCCGCATACAAGTTCCGTGAATTTTTGTATGAGGTGATGTATCGCGACATGTCAAATTGACATGTCGCTCATACATGTCGCGATACATGCATCCCAGTGTAAACGATTATTAGTGTTTCATATTATATGTTTGTAGGTTATCGGTCGCTATTAGAAATATTATCTTCGCAGCTGCGACTGAAAGTACAAGGGACTTCGCCACAGCTCTGTTAGAGTAAAATGTTAACAATGTGCGTTTTTAAGTATGAAGTAATATGTAAGCTGAGTACTGCAGGTTAAATTCGAAGCTTAATTTCTTGTGCTGCTCACATAATAGAATAAAGTGTACAGCCTTGTAACAAAACAAAAAATGTACATAATGTGACAGATTCGTTTACTCCTGTGCTGTAAAAGATAGTCCTATTGGGGAAAGTGTGAGTACGCTAATCCAAGTTTTATGTGAGATTTGGAAACTGCTCGATTTCTCCAGCTACAGCATGTTTATGACATATGAAGACATGCAGATCGACAAGGTTGACAGTGTTACATTTCTGGGACTACAGCTCATACTAAATTCAGTTGGGAAGGGCATACCACATTTTTTCACTCTATTATTTCATAAGGGAGCATATTCTGTGGTAACTCATCAAACGTAGCAAAAGGTTTTTCGCATGTAAAAGCGTGTAATAAAAATCGTTTGTGGTATACATTCAAGAACATCATGTAGGAACCTGTTCAAGGAACTTTGTATTCTAACCACTGCTTCCTAGTATATTTATTCTTTAATGAAATTTGTTACAAGTATTTACAACCAATAGCTCAATACATAATATCAGTACTAGAAACAGGAACAGCAATCTACATAAAGACCTAAAATCACTTACCTTGGTCCAGAAGGGGTCCAATATTCAGGAACATGCATTTTCAATAAACTGCCAGCAAGTCAGCAACCATTAAAAACTTGGTTTCAGATAAAGCACGGTTTACAGTGTGTTTGAAAGACTTTATGATACAGAAGTGTCTGATTCCACCCATCATCAATATGCCGGAAATGGCTATGACGTCACTACATACACATGGCAACATACACGAAGATACATATAAATAATACAATAACATCTCCCATCAAAAATACAATCAATCCAACGGGACAACTGTGGGAAGCTGGGGGTTTTAGGGTGAGGACAAGCTATTAAAAAAAACACACCATGATCCCAAAACGCAAAATAAAGAACAAAAAGAAAAAAATACAGCATTCTGCTACACCAACAAAAATCTGCAGGAATCGCACACTTCCCTTGAACACTATAGGTCAACCATAGGTGACCATACCAAAACACCAATACCCACAACTAAAAGCACGAAAATTGGAATCGGACATTTCCCTTGACCTACCAAAACACCAATACCCACAACTAAAAGCAGGAAATTTGGAATCAGACATTTCCCTTTACCTACATAGGTTAACCTCAGTTGACGATACCAAAACATCAACCCGTACAACTATGAAAATGGGAGTCGGTCATTTCCAGTGACCTATATAGGTCCACCACAGCTACTGATGCCAAAAAACCAACACCTACAACTGCGAAAAATAAAACCATAATCCCAAAAGTCCACAAATCAATCATCTCTACATAAATTAAATCACATTCAATACTCCATAAATACACAAAAATCACAGCTAGAAAAAAAAAATTAGTTACCACCAACAAATTCCGGCTCTGCAAACTAGATCGGCCAGTCCCCCCCCCCCCCCCCCACGCACACACACAAAAACCAACTCATAAACACCGTGCCGTAATGACATTCACACACCACAACACCTTTACGTCGAAGCAGACGGTAGAATCGGACGCTTCCATTGACCCCTGCTTCTACTCTGTAGATGAATACCGTAACAGAGACTGATAGACCAGCGTGGGTAAAAATTCTGCTATATTTCAGTTATGACAGCACTTGGTTGCAACAGTCAAGATCGGGTATTCTGTGTATGATAAATTTATTAAAAGTGCGTAACTGTGTTTTATTCTGACAGTGTATCAGTTTTGTAAATATTAGCAGATACTGTAATATATTCACATATTTTGACAATCTCCTGACAAATGATTGGGGTAATAATTATTATATTCAACTGTGTTATACTTTCTGACATGTTATTTGTCATTCGCGATGGCCAGCGGCTATTTCCGAAGAAGTACGTAAATATTTGTTCGCTCCAGTAACTATTGTCTCTGAAATATCACCGGGGTCTAAGACTGGAGTCACTGTGTCAGGAACACAAGTACACAGTTATTCCGTTACCAACTTCCAGGTTACCTGTAATGGTGGCCCAATAACTGCCAGAGAGCGAGAACTGTGAGCCAATAACAATAACTGCCAGAGGAAAATACCGATCTCTGACAGTTATTTCCGTAGTCGCTCGAATTCCTTATGGTACCTCTCTTTATAATACCCGTCCAAGCTAAATTGACATATGAGGCGGTGGCTCAAGGGAACGACCGTACTTGTTAATGCCTGTACTGCAGCTCATATTAGCCACCACTCGCACATTAACTTTATTTAATTGTTTGTGCTAAAAGTAACGAAGGCGCACGTTATAGTACACAGTTCTTATCAACAGATGGCGCGCAGTCTCACAGTTATTCCACTGGCCTATAGAACGCCTTCCAAATGGTCTACCCTCTCCTTCGTTCCTAGCCACATCTCCGATGGGTTGACGGGAAAGCGTAGTACGATCATCGGTCAACAGATGGCGCGAGGCACTGTTGACATTAGACATAGACAGTTATTGAAATAACTGCCTGTATCAGAGGAACGGTTATCGCAGTAACCGTTACTTCTCAGTAACTGGTTATTTCTATCAGTTACGTTATTTATTGCCACCTCTACTATAGAGTCTATAGTAGGGCAAACTGAAATACGTAACTGTTTCGAAACAAATGAAACAGTACAATGTAATGTTCCGATACGTTGTTTCGAAACAGTGAAACAGTTTGTGTCTTGTATTCTAATAAACCTACACATTTTATCATCTTGAATGTCTACTGTATAAGTATGTCCATATAAACACAAATGAGGTGCGAGAGCGCTAGTCATGTCGCAGAAAGTATGAAACTATCACTTATAGTGTGGGAGACGAGTCTTTGGTATTGACAGCTCGGTAGCGTCTTTCCGTTGCCTAGCGACCGCAGGCAGGCAGTCAATGACGGCCTGACTTTGAGCGGGTAGCAAGGGCCACGTTGCCGCTCTGAAACCCGGTCGCGCGCGCTTATGAAACTTACCAGTGTCTCGGGTGCAGGTGGTGCGGTCGTTCGTCGTTTGTCTGAAGTTGAATTCGCAGTTTATTTCGTTTTTGTTGTTTTTAGTGTTTCTTTGTTTATGTTTCGTTGTAAACAATGTCTAGTGCGGCGGGTAGTACCAGCCCAACACAAGAAGTGAAACGGAGGAAGAAAAGTGTGCTACACACCCAGGCCCGTGAATTCGTGTGCTCTGTAAGGGATTACTTTGAGAAAGAAAAGGACAAAGGTGGGCCCTTAATTCCTGTTGTTCAGGTTGTGAAGAGAACTGCAGCAGCATTGAAAATAAGTAAGAACACTGTTGTAAAGATAGGGAAAGAACAGTATAGTGTAGATTGTGACGAGAGTGGCACAACAAAGCTGCACACACCAGGAAAGAAGCGACCGAGAAATAAGCAGGTGACAGCTTTGGACGATTTTCAGAAAGACGCTATTCGTCGTCATATATACAGCTATTATAAGAGAAGGGAACATCCCACTCTTTCTAAATTACTGGTGTCGCTTCAGAAAGACGGTCTTTTTAAAGGGAGCAAATTTTCATTGCGTACAGTGTTGAAAGACATAGGCTTCAGCTATTCACTGTTTAACGGACGCAAAATATTAATGGAAAGGACAGATGTAGTTGCATGGCGGTGCAGATTTCTGCGCAGGATCATGGGTGTGGAATTCGAAAGTATAGTGTGGTTAGATGAAACTTGGGTCAATGCCAGCCATTCTTTACGTTGAGGCTGGAATGATGGAACGCCCGAGGGGACAATGGCAATGCCTGTTGGCAAAGGAGGGCGTATTATTGTCTTACATGCAGGAACATCGAAAGGTTTTGTGCCAAACTGCTTGAAAATGTTTCGGTCAAAAAAGACGGGAGATTACCATGAAGAAATGAACAGTGTAGTATTTCAAGAATGGTTCGAGACATCGCTTATGACGAATCTGACAAGTCCATCAGTGATTGTTATTGACAATGCGCCTTATCATTCCATTGTTCACGATAAGGCGCCAACCTTGGCAACAAAAAAAGACGATATCATTCAGTGGTTGAAACGGCGAAAAGTAGATTTCAGAGAAGATTTAAGGAAGGCGGAACTGCTCGAAATTGTGGCACAAAAGAAACCCCAATTTCCAACATATGTAATTAACGAGATTGCTAAAAGGCACGGGCATGAAATCGTTCGGCTTCCTCCATACCACTGTCACTTCAATGCAATTGAAGGAGTGTGAGCGCAGATAAAAAATTACATTGCTGCAAACAATAAAAAATTCACGATCTCTGAAGTGGAAACTCTCCTTCCAGCAGCTATCAATAAAGTGACAAGCGAGACGTGGGCTAAAATTGTAAACAGCACTGCAAGTGCCATCAGAGAGGCGGCCAAAACCGAAGGGGTTGTGGAAGAATGCATCGAAAATTTAATTATACATCTGGGAGAGAGCAGTGATAGTTCGAGTAGTGCTGAGGAAGACAATGTCAAATCAGATTCTGACAGTGATGTGAGTGGTGTTTTTCCATTACAGTAACTACAATGTATTCAGGAATGTAAGGAGGGAGTTTGCTATCGATCTACAACCAGATCATCATATTGTGTGTACTTTCTACAGATTATAACTCTTAATACATGACCAATTATTCTGTATCTTGTAGTAGAACAAATTAATAATGCTAATACTTAACAATGGAAACCAAAACTGCTAATGTTCAACAACTTGCGAAAATAGTTTTCATTTCAGTTGTGAAGTTTAACAAATAACTTTATTATGTTTCAGCATCTTAGATACTTTTACTAAATAGTTCTTATCAGTTTTCGAGTTAACATATTTCAAGCATCAACTTTAAATAAATTCACGCGTACCAATACGACTTGTTTTTTGTCTCGCTTTTATTTCTGCTGCTAGAGAATGCGTGTAGCAGACAGGGCGCCGCGTGCTGTGAGCCACGTTCGGCAACAGCGCCGTCTGCCCGCCGGAACTGTCAGTACCAATCACTCGTCTCACGGACTATAGGCGTCTTGGCAGTTTCGTATTTCCTGCAGCAAACGCGCTGCTTTCGTGTCGCGTGACTTTCATACTTTTCAATTGGCTGAGGACAGACATAGCTGAAGACAGAAGAACCACCACGAACGGAACTGGAGGTGGGAGCAAACTGCAGAAACACACATTCCGTTAGTATGGGTAATATACCCATCCTGCTAATTTCCATCTACACAAAGGAAATCATTGTGGATAATAGGCGCAGTGACTATAGACTCACAAATAACGCCAAATAATTCGAATAAATAACAAAATATAACAGAATTTTTTTTGTCTTTCAAGGTGTTTCGAACCGTTACTATAAATTCACCATGCTTCCCAGCCCTTCCCGTACACCATTACACTATCAGTGATTTGTCAAACAGATTGCTTGCGATTATACCTACATCAAATTTATGTATATGTCTAATGACTGTCACTCTACGCCTTTTTTTATTCAAAATGTTGTAGTCTTACTTGCGTTTCTTAATATGATTACTGTACATGAACAGAGAAGCGTATGTTATAAAAAAAGTGTAATTTAACTGAATGATTTTCACATATTTATTATTTAGAATGTGAATAGTATGCGTTGTTTTAAGGTTTTGTTAGTGTTTATAAAGCAGATGTTACGCCATTTCAAAACAGGACAGTCAGCTAGAAACGAAGCTTTATTTTCGTATATCTTAAGCTTCATGCTATTGCTTGTCAAAAAGATTTCGACATTCTTGAAAGAGTTTCATGAAGTGGTATGTTGTGTTTCAGTACCTGTGCCGAGCCCGAATCTCGTCCGACACAGAGTGGAATGAAACATCACTGTTTCGATACAATTAGTCCGTTCCAGGCATAGGTGGACTGAAACAGCCTTATTTTGAAACAACGATACAGTTTCTGTGTCTGGCTCGAGATCGAATCTGGTCCGAGACAGGGACGGAATGAAACACCACTGTTTCGAAACAGTGAACTACAACCGTTCCGAAACACTGAAACAGTTCCACGTATCGATACACTGTATCGAAACATAGAAACAGTGGCCAAGACTAGGAGGATGCTAAGTTCACCGGACTTGGATACGATGTGACGTCATTATGGCGTATACACGCCACATCGAAAACGATAGAAACCGTATATCGACTATTCGACCTTTGTGAACTTTTGAGAGATTGTGACAGGGTAGCGCTGTGCTCTGCGCCATTCGTTTAAATGTGTTTTGCGTTCCTTGCGTTTAAATACGTGTATTGTACTGTGTTTGTGTCCTGTGCGTTGTTTTTCGTTTGCTCGTCTCTAATTATGTGTTCAGCATTCAAGAGACTAATGAAAGGAAAGCTTACCACCATGGAATGCTTTGAGACTATCATACCACCATGGAATGCTTTGACACTGCATTCAATCATTTCATACGTCAATCAGTACTAGGTCACAAATTTTTTCAAACCAAGTGCTAGTCTGGATCAGGTGACAGAGGATTTAGGTTCACTCTGTAAAGGATTTACCAGGGAAGACACCGTGGTTATTGTGGGAGGGCCAGGGAACAGCATCGACAGAGATCCTGGGTACAGTATAGAGTGCGACCTGGTAAAGATTGCGTCGGCATCGAGACACACCAATGTTGAATTTGTATCTGTCCTGAGACGCCATGACCGGCCTCATTTGGACTCTTCTGTTGGGAGAGTTAATTTGGAGTTGGAACGGCTGCTTGGGTCAGGTGCGGGGGCTCATATTGGTGTGGTTCCTGTTGATTATCTCAGTAGGTGGGACTATACCAGGCACGGCCTACATCTCAACAGGAAAGGGAAGGGGAAACTGGCTGGGGTAATAGCAGGAAATTTAAGGGGGGGAGGCACTGCCATGAATGGTAAAATACCAGTGGTTACAGGTGTTGGAGCAGCACCTTTTTTAGGATAGGTAAGACAGTAAGATGTCAAGTTCTACGAGAGGTCAGGATTGAAACAAATCTTCAGTTTAGGAAAGAAATTAAACAGTACAATTCTAGCACATTAGATCACCAATCACAGCTACCAATTATAAATTTTCACCAATCACCAGAAATTTTATCTCCACCAAGTTGTATCTCAGTCCTAGGTAATTGCATTGATGAATTAAAGTCACCCAACCCAGTTGACATAATCTGCCTCTCTGAACACCATGTGACCACTGGTATAGGAACTAGGCCTAAGCACAATGAGAAACTCAGACAGGAGAGTACTGCAAATGTTACAATAAGGAAAGGGTCTCATAAAAGTATAATTAAAAATAATGTAAGTATATTTCATCAAAATATTGGGAGTTTAAAGAATAAAGTAGATGAGCTTCTGGTTTGTTTAGAAGATTTAGAAGCTGAGAATGAAATAGATATACTATGCCTGTCTGAGCATCACATTGTTACTGATATAGATAAGGTAAATGTAAGTGGTTATAAGCTCTCTGCACATGTAATGAGAGAAAATATGGAGACAGGAGGAGTTGCCATATATGTCAAAAGTTATCATTGTGCGAAAAGTATAGAAACAAAAAAGTTTTGTGTAGAGAAACATATAGAAGCATGTGCCTGTGAGCTTAAATTAAATAAAGGCACATTTATAATTGTAACTGTATATAGGTCCCCATCAGGAAATTTTCATCTATTTCTGAAAAATTTGGACTCCTTGTTGTGCTATCTGTCAGACAGGGGGAAGCAAATTATTATTTGTGGGGACTTCAATGTAGATTCTCTGAAAGAGGGTAATAGGAAAAATGACCTTGAAGTATTACTCGGTTCTTTCAATTTGACACCCGTTATTGATTTTCCTACTCGGGTGGTAAAGGATAGCAGCTCACTGATAGATAACTTCTTTGTAGACCAAGATAAGTTTAACCAGATAAATGCTCAGCCTGTTGAGAATGGTCTTTCTGATCATGGTGCACAGCTAGTTACAATATATGACATAGCTCCATTCAGCAATACTAAACAGTCCTCCAAAGTAGTACGTTCAGTCAACTATTTAACAATTGCAAATTTCAGGGAAAGCCTACAGCAGTTAGACTGGGATGAGGTGTACCATGAACCTGATGCCAATTTAAAATATAATTTATTTCATGACATTTTTGTAAATGCATTTGAAAACTGCTTCCCCAAGAAAATAGTTAAATTTACCCGTAAGAAACCTTGTAACAAACCATGGCTTACTAAGGGTATAAAAATATCTTGTAACCGGAAAAGGGAAATGTATCTTACAGCAAGAAAGAGTAGTGACCCAGAAACTATCAAAAATTATAAAAACTACTGTGTTATATTAAGAAAAGTTATTAAAAAATCCAGGAGTATGTGTATCATGTCTGAAATCAGCAACTCTGATAATAAAATTAAAACAATTTGGAATATTATTAAAAGAGAAACAGGTCAACCAAGAGCAGAGGAAGACAGTATTACCATCAAATTGAATGAAAGCTTTACGAACAAAAAGTCAGAAGTTGAAAATATTTTTAATAATCATTTTCTAAATGTTGTGGATATAGTAGGATCCAGGTGTTCATTAGAAGATGCTAGGCTGTTAATGGAAGAGCCCATACCTATGCAATTTGATACAATTGAAATCTCACCCACTTCTCCCTCTGAAATTAAGAAAATAATAAACTTGCTTAAAAGCAAAAACTCACATGGAATTGATGGCATTTCCAGCAAAATACTAAAAGCTTGTTCTCAACAGATAAGTAAGATTCTCAGCCACCTGTGTAATAGCTCTCTGGAACAGGGCATTTTCCCTGATAGACTGAAATATGCTATTGTTATACCTTTGCATAAAAAGGGGGATAGATCTGATGTCAACAATTACCGTCCAATCTCCCTTCTAACAGCTTTATCCAAAATTTTTGAGAAAGTAATGTATTCAAGAGTAGCTTCACATATCTGTAAAAATGAAGTACTAACAAAATGTCAGTTTGGTTTCCAGAAAGGTTTTTCAACAGAAAATGCCATATATGCTTTCACCAGTCAAATTTTGAATGATCTGAATAACCGAAAACCACCCATTGGGATTTTTTGTGATCTCTCAAAGGCTTTTGATTGTGTAAATCATGAAATTCTGCTAGACAAGCTCAAGTATTGTGGCATGAGTGGGACAGTGCACAAATGGTTTAATTCATACCTAACTGGAAGAGTGCAGAAAGTTGAAATAAGTAGTTCTCGTAACATGCAAAGATCAGCACATTCCTCAAACTGGGGAACTATCAAGAATGGGGTTCCACAAGGGTCAGTCTTGGGTCCTTTATTGTTCTTATTATATATTAATGACTTGCCATTCTATATTCATGAAGAGGCAAAGTTAGTTCTCTTTGCTGATGATACAAGTATAGTAATCACACCTGAGAAACAAGAATTATCTGATGAAATTGTCAATACTGTCTTTCAGAAAATTACTAAGTGGTTCCTTGTAAACGGACTCTCACTGAATTTTGATAAGACACAGTACATACAGTTCCGTACAGTGAATGGTATGACGCCATTAATAAATATAGACCTTAATCAGAAGCATATAGCTAAGGTAGAATATTCCAAATTTTTAGGTATGTCCATTGATGAGAGATTAAACTGGAAGAAACACATTGATGATCTGCTGAAACGTTTGAGTTCAGCTACTTATGCAATAAGGGTCATTGCAAATTTTGGTGATAAACATCTTAGTAAATTAGCTTACTACGCCTATTTTCACTCATTGCTTTCATATGGCATCATATTTTGGGGTAATTCATCACTGAGGAATAAAGTATTTATTGCACAAAAGCGTGTAATCAGAATAATAGCTGGAGTCCACCCAAGATCATCCTGCAGACATTTATTTAAGGATCTAGGGATATTCACAGTAGCTTCTCAGTATATATACTCTCTTATGAAATTTGTGATTAACAACCAAACCCAATTCAAAAGTAATAGCAGTGTGCATAACTACAATACTAGGAGAAAGGACGATCTTCACTATTCAAGATTAAATCTAACTTTGGCACAGAAAGGGGTGAATTATACTGGCACTAAAGTCTTCGGTCACTTACCAAATAGTATCAAAAGTCTGACAGATAACCAACAAGTATTTAAGAAGAAATTAAAAGAATTTCTGAATGACAACTCCTTCTACTCCATAGAGGAATTTTTAGATATAAATTAAGAAAAAAAAAATATTAAAAAATAAAAAAAAAAATAAAGAAAAATAAAAAAACACACAAAAGAATAAAGTTGTCATATTAACTTAAGTATGTTGTTAAATTAACCTAATTATGTCATGTATTGGAAAATTCGACTCGTTCCACATCATTACGAAATATCGTATTCATGATCCAAGGAACTAGGATTAATCTAATCTAATCTAATCTAGACACTAACCTTTGGTTAAGATTACATTGCGAAATCCACTTCCCCTCGTATTTCATCTCCGGTCGACGATTTTTCTTCAACAATGCCTCATATTTTTCTTTTTAAGTTCGAAATTCAATCATTCTACACATCAGTCATTACTGGACACTAACGTACCTGTCTCTGCGGTCCGAGTGTAAAATTACTTGTAATTATGGTTGATAAAAGACTATGTTGGGATGGACATATAAATTACTTAGCTAACAAACTTGCACGAGTTCTCTTTCAGCTATATAAATTAAGAAGAAAAGTCACCAAGAGTATGCTGCTACAATCTAATATGTACTGACAAGACCAATTGTATGAAACCATACTAAAATGTTGATAATAAATAAATATTATTTTCGGCGTAAGCATTCATTACAACAATCACACAATCTAATCTGGTCGGGACATAAGAAGACTTCACTTTTTTACGTGATGTTTTCAAGGCCACGGTCAGGAATATTTCTATTAGTATCCAGCTCTTTTATTTTGGCGAAATACATATACCCTGCCACACTGAGCTGTTTTCAGAATCGCACGTTTCATAATAAACCACTAGCTGACGACAGTTTAGAATCTCGAACGTTCGTAAAAGTCGATAGGTGTGTTAATCGACTAAAGCGTAAATACGTCATAATGACGTCACATCATATCCAGGTTGGGTGAACTTGGCATCCTCCCCAAGTCTACTGTAGAGAATAAAGATCAGTATCACTATTCACTGCGTAATGGAGTTGCAATAGTTACGCTGTGAAAGCTGTGTACGAAGAAATAGTTGTATTGACACAAGAACAATAGTCCACCACAAAAAATAGTGAGAAACATGGTGAACAGTGTGTGGATGGCGCGACACAAAGATGTGATTATATGGCAGTGATAAAAGCGGTAGTGCGACGTCCAGACCAGATGCGAGGAAACGCAGAGCAGCAAATCGTAAGTAATTACCTTTTTTTTTTTACAAAAACTCGCGAAGTGAACTGTTTGATAATCTATAACTAACAAAACTGTATCGTTATAGATCCCATTAATGATGCCTTAGAACAGGAGAAGGCGAAACGCGCATGGGATAAATAAAGTAACTAGCAGCAGGAAAATGCAGTTTTATTTACAAAACAAGTATTTATTTACAAAAGAAGTAGTTAAATTACGTGTTTGAATTGGTAGCACTTTCAAAAACAGTATCGTATCTTTTCATAGTATAAACACGCGTTGTATGTTCAAGTGCTAACGTTTTTCAAAGGAAAAGTGACAAATAGATTGGTGAATCTCTCAAAAAGTAAGTATGACACGAAAACGAAGTGTTTTTAAGAAACGTGGGTTTCATGGTAATATATTTTTGAATAAAGGGAAACATTGCATTCAAAATGTGGGGTATGGAGTTACAGACACTGAAATACATGCAAACTCATCAGTATCTAGAGAAACACCCATTAATGCTTCGAAGATTAAAATAAAACGTTGCGATACACAGTTTTCTCAAAACGAAAGTGATGTAAGTAGTAGGTTAGGTTATATTCTAATAGATTTACATATCCTAACAAGTGTGTTAGGTGAATGTGGAGGGCTAGTTAGTTTACATGAAGACAGCGAGGCGTCAAATGGACTAGCCGGGAAACTTATCATTAATTGTCCCAGTTGTAAATATACTCTTTCAATTTGGAATTCTGGTAAGTGTAAAGATAATTATTTTGAAGGAAATGTTACGTGGTTTTATGGATGGTGAGCTATTGGCGAAGGGCACACTGCAGCAAAAACAATGTGTGCTGTGATGAATATGCCACACCCACCTTGTAAAATCGACAAGTATGCAGGATTTATTGAAGCTGCTGTGGAATCTGTTGAATGTGTGTCAATGAAGCGTGCTGCAAATGAAGCTGTTGAAATAAATGATGGTATGTATGTATGGAGTGTAGCCATGTATGGAAGTGAAACATGGACGATAACTAGTTTGGACAAGAAGAGAATAGAAGCTTTTGAAATGTGGTGCTACAGAAGAATGCTGAAGATAAGGTGGGTAGATCACGTAACTAATGAGGAGGTATTGAATAGGATTGGGGAGAAGAGAAGTTTGTGGCACAACTTGACTAGAAGAAGGGATCGGTTGGTAGGACATGTTTTGAGGCATCAAGGGATCACAAATTTAGCATTGGAGGGCAGTGTGGAGGGTAAAAATCCCAGCAGCAGTCATGGATATCATGAAACCTATTTGCACAGACCTGGCAAATCCTCAATTACTGAAGATCCCAATGAGTCTTTCAATAATCTTATATGGACTTGCTTACCAAAAAATGTTTTTGTTGGAATGAAGAGACTAAAGTGAGGGTTCAGTGAGGCTGTTATTGCTTTTAATTATGGCAACATTGGTAGGGTGAGAGTGCCACAGCATATGGGAATTAATCCTGGAGCAAACTGCATCAGAGAAATTGAACAGATGGACGAGGTTCACAATTAGCCAATAAGGAGTCCAGAAAGAAGAAAAGAAGAAAACACTTGGAAAAAGATCAAGATGATGATATACAGTATGGTGCAGGGTGCTTCTGAGTGACTAAAAATAAAAAAAAATTAAGCATCTATTAAGTGAGTTACAGTGTATTGAAACTTTAAAAGCCATTCCTGAAAATTTACATTTTCTGTTGCATTTTTCTCTAAATCTTAGAAACTTCTTCGAGTAGAGTAATCAAATTTTCAGGGAGCAATAACATACATATCCTGTGAGTCTACTGCACTAAAAGAAGAACATAATGTTATGTATAATTAAAATTATTTAGGATGATGCACAAAAAAGTACACAGAATTTTAACTGTGTAATTAAAAAAATGTATTTCCGAAAGCAGTGGCTGAAATGCAATTATTGTAGTTCAGTAGACTCAGAACATACAGTTTAATGTCCTGTCAAAGTTTCATGTCAAGTGGTTCCTGAAATACAGGTAAGCCAAGTCACTGAATTTAACATTGTCGGGATAGGGCGTTCCAACTCCTCTTGAAGTGTGCGCAACTGGAGGTGTACTCATGATCCTGATGTCAAGTTTCACAGAATCTATCAATGTAGCATAGCATGGCAGATTTAGAACTGTGCATTTCAGATTACTATATCTATATTATGCTCAACAGGACTCATAGAAAAGTAACCAATACATTTACATGGTGTCAAAAGCTAGGATGTTCGCATGCTCTTGTGCATGTACACAATAGCTGCCACTGAACTGTTCTCAGTTGTGGAGGGATCTGGCAAAGGTATAGTTTGGCCAGCATGAAGACAAACAGTAAAAACTCTTACCGTGTTTCGGCAGGCAACATGTTGCAGAAATGTAAGCCAAGGGTGGCTTGCCATGAAGGGCAACAGAATGGGGCATAGAATATCACCTGTGTACTGCTGTGCTGTAAGGGTGCCATGGATGACCACCAAAGGGGCTATGTATGAAAAGAAATGGAACCCCAGACCATAACTTCTGGATGTCAGGCCATATGGTGGGTGACAGTCATGCTGGTATTCCACAGCTGTCTGTGGCATCTCCAGACTTGTCTTCAGCCTGGAATCTTGTTCGCCTAAGTAGAATTTTCTTCATTGATGAGTCTCACTTTGATCTGAGTGACAGTGATCACTGAAGATGTGTCTGGAGATGCAGTGGACAGCAGTGGCATACCAACCTGGCTGTCACACACCATAAGGCCTGACATCCACAAGTGATGGTCAGGGGTACTATTTCTTTTCTTAGCAGTATCCATGGCATCCATATGTACATTGACAATATTATGTTGCCCATTTTGTTGGCCTTCATGGCAAGCCGTACTGGGCTTTGGCAAGAGTTTCTGCTGTTCTGCTGTTTCTGCTGTTTGTGCTTACCAATCCCTACATTTCCTTTCAGATCCAGATAGCTTGCACTGCCGACATCACAATCGAATATGTCATGTGAACAGTGATCCTTCTGTCTCTCTTCCCCCAGATTCATGGAGCCCAAGGACAGCATGGCCACAGCAACTGCCAGAACGTGTCATCACGACACAGCGGGATGACACCATGGAGACAGAGCGTGCGCCTCCTCTCGTCCTACCGATGGAGCTGGACCTGCCCATAATGCAGCAGCTGATGCCTTCGACATCTGGTTATTGGCCTCCGGTGATGGATGCATACAATCCTGGTTTTTTTCTGGTGGATGTATCCACCACAGCGAAGGCCGGATGGTGGGGTACGACCGGAAGCTTGACGTCTCCTGCAGCCACAGCTTCCGGTCCACTCCAGTGTCAGCTCTTCGACCTGGCCCGCCGTTGTCGTGCTCCCTACATGACAGCTGTCCATCACTTTGGGAGGAGGTGGGGGATGTTCCGGCGTAACATGAAGTGCCAGCACATTGGACTGGAACGTTATAGCAGCAGAGAGGGCTGTAAGCCAATGTCAGCCAGTAGTACACTGACTAGGACGACACCACGACAGGAGCAACCCCATATGAAGAGATTCTAAGAGCTGCTCCGCCTAGCCATGGGCACTAGAAGATGAGCCATCGTCCATACACTTTAGCCATGATTTGTAAACTGCTTGCATGGAAATTGTATATGTAAATATGCAAAGTTAAGTGTTGTCAATTTAACTTGGTGTAATAAACTCCATTAATAAGACTTACTTCAATTGTTGTCTAGCTATCTGGGAAAACAGCTTCCTAGCACCCTGTATTAGATGAGCAGGGCGGATACAACACATATAGTGAGTCATACCATACCCGGATGTATACTGGGAAAATGGGCTCATGATGGGTCAAAAAGTACCAGCACAGATTCTAGGAAAATTGGATGATGGTGAGTTGAAACATACTTGCAGGAATATGTTTATAATGGGGAACTACCTCTTAAAGTCCAGGGAAAAATTTGATTTTTCAGAATAGAGATCATGAGAATAATAAATGATTTGTTAGATATTGATAATCTGCACAGGAAAAATAAATCTGTTGTTAGAATGGGAATGAGAGAAAAGTACCAACAGCAAGATTCAATTCAGAGGCCATGCACTTAGGAAACTAAGTGCTTACTCACTCAGCTGTGAGTACTGTGTTACTACTAGCGACCATATAAAGTACATAAGTGGGCCTAAAGTTATCAAACTTAATTTCAGGAAAATGATTTACAATTACATTCTCTTGTTTATGTATGTTGATGTCCTGGATGTGTCCTAAACACCCTGTTACTATGAATCAAATTGGTGAGGGGAAATTTGTATGGTTTTGCCATTGGATGGTCAACTTTCTTCTTGACCACAGTTTGGAAGTGGCCATTCATTCTGGTGGACAACTAGTTGGTGTCCACGTACACACAAAATTCTGTGCAATGATTGCAGAACAACTGGTATATGGCATGGTTGCTTTCACATGTGGCCCTGCTTCCATTTTGTTTCATGGGCATCCACAGGTGTAGAATTGTACCATGATGTAAAAGACCTCTTCAGCTCTATGATAAAACTCTATTTATGGTCCAACTAGTTAAACAGTGTTAGAGCCACATCTTCAGGGACACTTGCTTATTTCATAATTTATTTCAAATGATAACTAGTAGATGACCCAACATTCTTTGTCCAGCTGCAATAAAAGTGTTTTGCCAACCTCTTGACAGTTACACACTTGTCATAAAAAATTTTTAGTGACCTCTTCGTGGATAAACATCTGTACCACAAATAAGGAAAAAGAATTTTCGGTCATCTATTGGTCACCATTTGAAGTAAATTTATATAATTGATGATGACACCACAAAACTAGTTGGATCATAAATAAAGATCTATCATACAGCTGAAGCAGTCTTATTTGTGTAGCCTATCTGTCTGCTTCTAGTGTTATCCTATGTAAAAGTGTGTGAAAGTTTTATAAATTTTAACAAATCGTGTAACTGAGATGGGACATAGGTATCAGCTCAGTATTCACCTAATTGGATGATTGCCTAAGAACCACATGCAGCCTGGCTGACACATTGGCCCTCATACATGAAGTCATCAAATTGATAACTTTTTCATTTGTGTCATGATCACAGCAGAAAACAATTACCAGAATAGGAAGTGTAGCTAAGACAAATAGAAGCAGATATAGAGGAAGTTGTGTTATTTCAAAGAAGAACTCAAAATATTTAGCTATGGGCATGACCATGTAGGGTACTGCAGGTCAAGTTGAAAAGAATACTTGACCAAGCACTGGAAAGGTATGTACCTAGTAGAACACCTCATGATGAGAGGAACCCCTCTGTGGTATACAGTCACTGTAAAGAAATTTCTAAAGAAGTGGCAATGATAGGTGTAAAGCAAAAATATGGATATACACTATCTGATCAAAAGTATCTGGACACCCTATGTAATGTAGATGATGTCATAACAGGCAGACTCACCATTGAGAGCCTATATAGGGAAAGAGTGGCCAATCGGCCCTTGTCTGCCATGTTTGTACCAGACTGTGTGTGGAACGTACAATTAGGTAGCAACACAAGCAGAAAGCTAGCCACTTCATGAGTAAAATAAGGCATGTGTTTGATGCGTGAGACTCAAAGCAGATCTTGTAACTTAATACTCGGTACATGATTAAAACAAATGCCATTTGTCTGTTTATATAGGCTTGATAAATTTGTGAGCAAATGGAAGTATCATGAAGCAGTGTGTATGTCTGCCGAATTTCAACAGCTGTATTTTATGATTCTGTATAAACATTGACAACTGATTAATAAGAAAATAAGTTTCATTTAATGTATCTCAGAGTACATGATGCTATTTCAGATTTTTCTGTATGGATATTCATCGCTGAAATTGGTAAACTCTTGTCTCTTTCCATCCCCACATAATGCATTTTAAGTGTGTGTCAGTCTTATAACATTTTCTTATGCTGGCAAAACACATCATTCTGTACACACTTTTAGGAACTCTATATCACAGAAAATCATAAAAATATCAATACTTAGGTACTCTACTGAAACAGCAGAAAGTAATTCAAAATAGGTAACTGAATATCCACAAGCTAATTATAATTTACAGGAATGTGAATAGCTAAGACTACAGAGCCAAGTGCGAGTCACCAGTTGGAAGTACATAGACTTAGGGTTCCATATACATCTTAAAACGCATCATGTAGCATGAATTGTGACTCAAGAACCATTAAAAGTCTAGAAAATAACATTTTAAGAAAACCTGGATTGAGCAGGATTCGAATTCACGATCTTCGTATTACATAGTTGAAATTCTACCCCTCTGCTACAAGGCTACATTAGTAATACTGTGGTGTTCATTTACTTTTTCTTTCATGGAGGGGATGTATCAGTAAAAAGGTTATTCTGTAAGTTTTTAATTTTGTTTTGAAGGTAATATAAGCATACAGAAAGAAATTGATTGTTCGATACACAAGGAAATGAAACGAGCTTTCTAACAGTGACAGCAGGTGAGTAAAACACATATAACATAAGGGCATCTCATGACTGCAAGAGTTCCTTGTACTTACCACAGAACTAAAAAAAATACGCAATACCAATTGCAAACTATACTCAAACATTCTGATCTCTGCAGATTGTATGTACAACAACTGACATACCTTACAATTAGTAACTAAATGATGGAGGAGGCTTCCTTGTTTAACCAGCTTGTTATATTGTATCTATTGATAGGTATAAGATGAAATCTTCCTATCCTCCTCCATGCTGTATCCATATAATACAGTGTATTGTCCCATGGGCTCCAACTGACCTTACAACTCAAGTTTTCAAATGCATATCACGAAGGAAACATATTGGAAATAACTTAGCATTATAGGAAAAGCAAAATTGTAAATAGTTCATCAAATAACCAGTTTTACTGTACGTCTCAGCTCTGGAAGTTGATGCTCGCTGGTTTCATTTCACAAGATTTATACTGATTTTAAGATACCTGAAAGGGATGAGACCATAACTGAGCAATACCTACTGAGTTTTCACTTACATATATAATGAGTAACTTTCTACAATCTTGTTATTATTTTAGATACTCTAATAAATTCAGTAACACAATATACACATTCAAAATTTGTATAAACAAGATTTATTTAACTTTTTTGATAGAGCATACATAGCAGAAGTTTTGCTTGCCAGTAGGTGTCCATATTTTAAAGTCTGTACATATTTTTTCTGGAGCTTCAGACCGTATATTTTAAGCCGGAACCTTACAAATCTGTTCATCATTCTTCATATTATGGCAACTTTGAAATTGAACTTGCTTCAAGAGATCATTATTGGTCATTCTGTTGATTACAAAACTAAATCAGTTAACTGTTTCTCACAATCAATAACAGGGGACAATTTTCTAAATAGCATTTCCATATCTAGAAAGAAGATAAAACATTAGTTGGACACATACAGAAGACTATCTTTGTCGTGCTTATGCTGTTTCAGATTAACAAAAGTGCAGTAATCAGAGTTCTGTCTTTCTTTAGTAACTAAATCTGTAAAGTGTTTCTTACAAGTTTTGTCATACTTCATGACTCTTCCTATGATGTATCCAGCAATATTAAAGAATGCATTTCTCTTCATACGGCTTAGGTGACTTACTGATCAATTTCCGTGCTCATCCCAACATTTTGGAAGTTTTAATGTGGGTTTATTCATGCAAGGTGCTGGTGTTTTGCTTCTTGTATGCTCCAGATATCCTGTGAGGTAAAATCCTTCACTCTTGTCATAACTAGATTTTGATACATCTGTTAAGTACTGTGCCACACACAATAACTTTAAATTGTTTCTGAATTGTAGTGCATCTGAAGACTCCTAATGCAAGAAAACTAATTTTCAAGGCAGTCTTGTGTAAGTCATCCTGTGAAAAGTTTATAGCCCCTTCCTTTCATTCAAAAAGAAGTTCATCAAGTCAAGGACACTGAGTGGATAATCTCACTCCACTCTGAATTGGCTTCCAGTGACCTGCTGTACCAATCTGCATATACTGAAACACCCCCATTACATCACTCAGAAAATTCACACATCCTGATACATACGTGGTTTTATGTTACTGAGAGCTGTGACAGGATTCTGAGAAGTCATTAATGTGAACCATTTGTTAATCATTTCAACAAACCATGCTGTTGTTTGGTACTTCTCATCACCTTTGTCACTAGCCATAAAGTTCAGTCCACAATTAGTGTTTTGGCTCAGTTATGTTCGAGCAGCTGACACATTTTATTGAATTTATTGGGTTTTATGATTTCTTCTGTAAGATTAGGAGCTAACTTTAAATCACTTTTTTCTCAAGATGATGGAGGTCTTCAATATGGGTACAATCTACAACTGTTGTGGGAAGGGAATGTTTAAGTCTTATCATTTCTGGAATCTTCATAGTCTCATTTGACAGCAGAGATGTTTTGATATTTTTCAATAAGTGTGGCTCATCTGCAACAAAATATATTTTATTAGCTGGGTTTTCAGGATTAAAAACATAATTCTGTAGCACTGAATTTTTACCAGATATGATTCCAAATGATTTCTATATACTCCAATTTATTGGGCCCATATCTGAAGTGATGCATCATATATGTAACCCAACACGTTCACTGCATTTAATTATTTCTATTATTATATCATGTAAGGCTTGTCCATTACAGTTATCACTGTTGAAATACTACGCCACTACTTGTTTCCACCATGTAGCTATACCCCCCAACATAAAGACACATACCTTCATGAGAGGGAAGATTTGCATTTCCAGAGAAAGAGCCTATTGACACATCAAATTCCCTATTTGGAATTATTGTCATCTCGTCAAGCAGTAACACACAGTCACGTTCACTGTCATTCATTGCTTTCACTTTGTTCATCATAAGATCAAACACTTGATGTAAAATTACAGAATCAAACTTGAGATTTTGGAGTCACCTTCTTAGTGTTCGTTGAGAAGTTAGAGGAAAATGATTACTGACTAAAAAGTCATAACCCTTGCTAACACGTGTAAATTTCAACTTCAGTGCATTTTGCACTGTATCTTCAGACTACCTCACTTTCTTTTGATTCAATTTTTGAATTTGATTTTCATTAAATACTTCCTTAACTACATCTGCAACAGAGTTACATTTAGCTTCAACTTTACTCTAAGGCGTGAATTCTGCAGTGTCAGATTGCTTATCTTCTTTTTCATAAATTAAATTTGCATTTGCTGTTTCTTAATGACATCTTCTAACGTACTTATTTGCAACATATATTTACTGTCACTGTTTCTTAGATTTTGAACATCTGCTCAAGTAGACGACTGTGGTGCATTCTCCACCTCAACAGTAGAGATGTTGGCCTCTTTGATATGCACAAGAGGACATGGTAGGTGGTACTCCTTGGGTTTCTTTCTTGGTGTCTTTGGCACAGAGTGGGAGAAAATTGTGGGTACAGAATTACACTTTAGTTTCTTCTTTTCATCAACTCTGACTTTCTCCCACTGATCATCAGCAAAATGTTCCTGTTAGGAGGGGGGAAAAAAAAGAAAAAAAAACCGCAGCTTGTATTATTGTATGATAAGTTTAGAAGCAGTAATGTAAAACAGAAATACCAAATAGTATTACAAGCCAAACCCAGTATTGCTTATACTGAAATGGTTATAATACCATAAAAAATGTTTACTCTGCTAATGGACACAATCTAAGAACTTAACTGCTGTTACAACCCAATACATGTTAACCTTCACTTTCCCCTGAATTACTGCCTTCAGTTACAAGAAACTAACACTTTCAGCTTTTTTAAGAAAAATGTCTAAACATCAGTCTCTTTCTGTGTCATTTCCAGGATAAATGTAGTGGGTCTATGTTATCTGTTTACAATCATAAAAAATTATTTTGTGCAGTTTGCTAAAGGAAAAGGAGACAAACACACTTGAAAAGTATGGTCACAAATATATTACAAATCTCAATATCTTTTAAAGCATAAAATGAAAATCAACATACATGAATCAATAAAAATCAAGCTGTACTAGATAAGAAAAAAAAAAAAAACTGGTGCTTAATATATAGCACATTAAGTAATATGAAAAGCAAGCAGAACTAAAGAACAAGAGGACAACAATATGGCTAATTATGCAACTTTACTATTCTTATGAGCAAGTATATCTATGCACAACTATGGATATTTGCATGTATTTTACTGTATAATGTTGCATTTCAAAATGCTCATAATTGTTATTACAATTAAAAAGAAACTGAACAATTTACAGGTCAGTGCATTTTATTGCTCATATAGAAAGGCAAGATGTAAGTAAACAGCCTGTGAACCTTCTAACTAAAACAAAATGTTATTGCTTGGGCTTCACTAACAGCATATCACAGGAGAAAATTATTTACTTCACACAGAAAGGAATAATTTGTTGGTTTCCATAAGCCGCCTTTACGATTCCCGCCTTCTTGGTTGACTTTCACTGTTTACGTCTTTCTTCATTTCTTGGGAAAACGAGCATCATATATCCATCTTCACTTCAGATTTTGCACCCAACAGTGGAGCAACCAGGCATTCCTCTTGACTGTCCTTGATGATTTTGTAATTCATATTATTAGTGACACTCAGTAAATCACTTTAAATAAAAATTTTGCTTCTAAAATTTCTGTGAAGTTCTAAAAGTATAGTGATAGATCTGACCAAAAGAGTGACTGTAAGGTAATTTACGTAAATAGAACCGACAGAGAACGTGCAAAAGTCCTTCAATACCTACCGTGTTACAACCTGTACATAATTCTACAATGAAATTGGCATTCAAAGCACTGAAGAGAACCAATAGTATAGAATCACACACAGTATCTATTTATACTCGTACCAAGACAGCATCAGTTTGGTAAAAGCATGTTGTCCTCAGCTCTCAGCCAATCAGCGACTCTATCACTATTGGCCACTCTCTCCCTCTATATAGGCCCTCTGACTCACCAGTATAAATGAAATTGTCAGTAGAAAAGCAGTAATATCGCAGTTGGTCAGCCTGAAGAGTTCAGTGACTTGACTACTCATTGGATATGACCTGAGTAAGAAATTCATCAGGTGCACAAGTTGACTGTTGGTGATGTGATTGTGGATATGCAAAGAAACAACCACAGCTAAACCAAGACCAGCCAGGCAGGTCTCATGTACTGACAGATAGGGGCCTTTGAGCGTTACAGAGGGCAGTTGTAAGAAATCCCATGAAAACAGTGGAAGAAATCTCTCATGAGTTCCAAAGTGCTATCAGCAGTCCAGCTAGCACAATGACTGTTAAAAATAATGGGGTACAATGGTTGAGCAGCTCCTACTAAGCCATTGTTAAGTGACACTTGAGGTTGTGTAAAGGACACTGGATAGTAGATGACAAAATGAGCGATTTGGAGTGATGAATCGTGTTATACTCTATGGCAGTCCAATGGAAGGATCTGACTTCAGCGATTGGATTGAAAACAATACCTGTCGTCTTGTGTAGTGCCAACAGTGAAGTAAAGAGGAGGTGGTTTTACAGTATAGGGGTGTTTTTCATGGTTAGGGTGGGATCTGCTGCTGCTCTTTATACGATGCTAAATGTGGAAAGATCGGAATGCACTTTACAACATTGTGTACTCTGTGCAGTAGAGGAACAGTTCAGAGACAAAGATGGTTTGTATCAACAAGACAGCACACCTTATCGTGAAGCAGAATCTGTGACGCAGTGATCTGTGGACAATAACATTCCTGAAATAGACTGGCATGCTCAGGGTTCCCAACTTGAAACCAGTGGAGCACCTACAGGATGAGTTAGGAATCAAACTTTGCTCCAGCCTCCAGTGTACAGCATCTCTACCTTCTCTGGTTTTTGCTTAAGTGGATGAATGGGCTGCCATTTCTCCAGACATTCAAACACCTCAGCAATGTTCATACCATCCCAAAGGCACAGTGGCCATACTTCTTATTAATGTCTACTAACAGGTAACTGGATAATTTTGATCAGAGAGAATGGCTAGAGAGATGCTGAATGAAACGCATTTGGCCTTCAAGAGAGCAATGAGTGAAATCTTCAGTGACTAACATTGCAGAATATTATCAAAAAACCTCTCACAAAACTGAAAGAAATTCTGGACACATGAACAGGCTATCTATCATACCAGAGCTAGTGTCCAGACACTCATGAATTAGAGGAAAATGAAACAAAGGGCAACAAAGTAAAAGCAGAAATATTTCTTTAACAAGGTTAGATATGGAGGTACTGCCATCTTTCATTTCTCAGATCATTGCAAAGATGGGTGATATAGATATTAGTGTAAGAAAGAACTGGAATTGCAGGAATTGAACAAGATATGAGGTCTGAATGTAATCTGTAATTCCATACCAAAGTTGGCACAGAATTTAAAACTGAGTCAGCTCCGCTTATAACTATAATATAACTAGCGACTGCCTCAACTTCATACAGGCAGCACTAATTCCATACAACCACATGACTCATCTGCCAGAGTGACAATACATCATATTCACAACCCTTCCTTGTGAATTACTCTGTTTACTAGTGAACCCCACCCATGAACCATGGACCTTGCCGTTGGCAGGGAGGCTTGTGTGCCTCAACAGTACAGATAGCCATATCGTAGGTGCACCCACAATGGAGGAGTACCTGTTGAGAGGCCAGACAAATGTGTAGTTCTTGAAGAGGGCAGCAGCCTTTCCAATAGTTACAGGGGCAACAGTCTGGATGGTTGACTGATCTGACCTTGTAACATTAATCCTGCGCTACTCATGCGGGTTTTGAGGATACAGATACTCGTGCAGAGTGAAAATGTACTCCACCACTTATTTTTGTTAAAAATACATTTGTTCTCTATTTAATTATTTTATTTGTTTTTGATGTCCTTTGCAATGCATGAGTAAATTCGTTACTAATACTTTTGAAATGAATGAAGGAATTAAACATTTAATTTTTTAAATGCAAAATGATTTTTTGTCACTCCACCCATTTATTACTCACAACATGCTACATTGCACAAGAAGTAATTAAACTATTCAAAATAACTTTAATGAAAAAGCTCATAATACACAAAAAAGTAATCACAGTAGATATATATGATAAGA
Organism: Schistocerca cancellata; assembly: GCF_023864275.1. Taxonomy (NCBI): domain Eukaryota; kingdom Metazoa; phylum Arthropoda; class Insecta; order Orthoptera; family Acrididae; genus Schistocerca; species Schistocerca cancellata. Next base: position 1,036,908,825 of record NC_064627.1, on the reverse strand, counting down.
AATCGTGTACAATTCTTAGAAACAACGCTAGTTGTCAAATGTTCATCACACACCTATTCGTTACATTTTGCACACACCCTTCGTGTTGATTTATTTCTTGATCTGCCACATAGTTTACAACATCCTTTGCCCTATTTTTTTCATGCAGCTGTTTCCATTTTTTCTCCTGAGTCCTCTCCTAACAACATCACTCCTCGAATTTTTAGTTGTCTGGGTGTCAAGGACTGTTTTATGCACTTATGAATCTGCTGTTTCACTATTTGCCAACTAATTTCATCAAGGAAATCAGCTTGTTTCTCTTTGACATAGGTTTTTTTCTGAATAAATGAATAAAGCATTGACAGCGGTGATATTTAAAATATTGTAAAAAATTGCTGTTGGCCATCTTTTAGTAGTTCTTGCTGTATCATAATTTGAACAAAGTTGATCAAGTACATCAACTACAACTTTTGTGTGATTATAGAATGTAACAATCTCTTGTTTGTTTTTTTGAATCGCTGCATCATTGTGCATATTTGAAAGTATAATTACTGATTTATTTTTCCTTTTGCTGTAGGATACAAATGTTGCATCACGTCTAAAGCCGAAAAAAGAAGTGTTTATTTCTCAAGATTTTCTGGGTAAAAATTCCTGAGGTATTTCTTTTTTGTTGTGTCTGATTGTTCCAACATAAGTTGTCTTTTTCTCAAGCAGTTCTTGAAGTAGAGGATAGGTAGTAAACCAATGTGATGTTACACCCTGTGCCTAAAATTTACATCAAAAGACCCTGCCAGCTGTTTTCCACAATAAATTTCCAGATTCACAGTATACATTATTCTACAATCCACTAATGCAAACACCTTCAGGCCATAACGAGCAGGTTTACTTGGTATAAACTGTCTGAATGGATTCAGAATGAGATTTTCACTCTGCAGCGGAGTGAGAGCTGATATGAAGCTTCCTGGCAGATTAAAACTGTGTGCCGGACCGAGACTCAAACTTGGGATCTTTGCCTTTCGTGGGCAAGTGCTCTACCATCTCAACTACCCAAGCACGACTCACGGCCCGTCCACACAGCACGCAGTTGTAATCTGCCAGGAAGTTTCATGTCTGAATGGACATCTTCCACGAAAACCAACCAGCTGCCCATCAATTGTGAGGTACTCCCCAGAGTATAGTACTTCTGAAAGTTTTATAACACCAAATCCACAAGTTTTTGTATTGGTGCGAATTTGTTGAGCTTTTTTCTCTTATTTCTTATACTTACATCATCAAATCTGAGGCAAAGAAGCAAGAAATGAAAGGGCACACATTTCACATAGATCTGTATATTTTGCATCTCATTCTCCAGAAAGTTTGTGCCTGATTGTTTCTATATAAATATTGATACTTTTCATGATCAACTCTATTATTCTGTCGTCAATAATCAAGTTAATGCAGTCGATTTCAGATTTTGCATTTTTTGCTTCTTCTTTTGGACCAAGAACACGAAGAATGATATTGCTGGACTTAGTACGAGGCAGTATTTATTCCATTTTGTTTTATCTTTTCCAAAATAAAAATCAGATTCTTCACTTGCCTTGTTGAAGTTCTCTTCCTTGTCAATATTATCTTCCAATTTTTCTTCACTTGCCTTGTTGAAGCTCTCTTCCATGTCAACATTGCCTTCTTCCGATTCTTCCACACCACTGTTTCCAGTTTACTCATCTGGTCGATCATCATCCTCGCTTGTATATCCATGGCACAGAACAGAATCACAATCGCAAGGCTCATCAGTCTGCAGTTCTTCCTCTAGCCATTGCATCCAAATCCTTTCAACAGAAGTGTGATCTGCCATTATACCTAAATAATAATGATAAATTAATATTACAATAGTAACCCAAACGTATTTCAAATATAATGGAAATTAAAATTTTTAATTATCATATAAAATATGTGCTGGTACTTTGATACTTGTGTGGAGTACACATGTGCCTACCACAGTAGTATAAGTATATAAGCCAACTAGCTCCACAGATGATGAAGAGACTGAAGAAACTATGATGAGAAGAAATTATTCAGGTAGTGAAGGGAGAAGAAAATTTAATAGTCACGGGGAGCTGGAATTCGATAGTAGGAAAAGAAAGAGAAGGAAAAGTAGTAGGTTAATTTGGAATGGGGATAAGGAATGAAGGAGGCAGCTGCCTGGTAGAATTTTGCACAGTGCATAACTTAATCATTGCTAACGCTTGGTTTAAGGATCATGAAAGAAGGTTGTATATGTGGAAGAGGTCTGGAGACACTGGAAGGTTTATATAATGGTAAGAAAGAGATTTAGGAACCAGGTTTTAATTTGTAAGACATTTACAGGGTCAGATGTGGAGTCTGACTACAATCTATGGGTATGAACTGTAGATAAAAACTGCAGAAACAGCAAAAAGGCGAGAATTTACGGCATTGCGACCTGGATAAACTGAAAGAACTAGAGGTTGTAGAGAGTTTCAGAGAGAGAATTAGTGAATGATTGACAAGAATGGGGGAAAGAAATACAGTAAAAGAAGAATGGGTAGTTTTGAGAGATGAAATAGTGAAGGCAGCAGAGGATCAAGTAGGTGAAAAGATGAGAGCTAGCAGAAATCCTTGGGTAACAGAAGATATAGTGAATTTAATTGATAAAAGGAGAAAATAAAAAAATGCAGTAAATGAAGCAATCAAAAAGGAATCCAAACACCTCAAAAATGAGATTGACAGGAAGTGCAAAATGGCTAAGCAGGGACGGCTAGAGGACAAATGTAAGGATGTAGAGGCTTATCTCACTAGGAGTAAGATAGATACTGCCTACAGGAAAATTGAAGAGACCTTTGGAGAAAAGAGAACCACTTGTATGAATATCAAGAGCTCAGATGGAAAACCAGTTATAAGGAAAGAATAGAAAGGTGGAAGGAGCATATAGAGGGTTTCTACAAGGGCGATGTACTTGAGGCCAACATTATGCAGATCAAAGAGGACGTAGATGAAGATGAAATGGGAGATATGATGCTGTGTGAAGAGTTTGACAGAGCACTGAAAGACCTAAGTCAAAACAAGGCCCCGGGAGATGACAACATTCCATTACAACTACTGATAGCCTTGGGAGAGCCAGCAATGACAAAACTCTACCATCTGGTCAGCAAGATGTATGAGACAGGCAAAATACCCTCAGACTTCAAGAAGAATAAAATTGATTCTAATCCCAAACACAACAGATGTTGATAGGTGTGAAAATTACCAAACTATCAGTTCAACAAGTCACAGCTACAAAATACTAACACGAATTCTTTACAGCCTAATGGAAAAACTGGTAGAAGCCAACCTTGAGAAAGATCAGTTTGGATTTCATAGAAATGTTGGAACATGAGAGGCAATACTGCTTATCTTATAAGATAGATTAAGGAAAGGCAAACCTATGTTTCTAGCATTTGTAGACTTAGAGAGAGCTTTTTAAAATATTGACTGGAATACTCTCTTTCAAATTCTAAAGGTGGCAGGGGCAAATACAGGGAGCGAAAGGCTATTTACAGAAACCAGATGGCGGTTACAAGAGTCAAGTGGCATGAAAGGGAAGAAGTAGTTGGGAATGGAGTGAGACAGTGTTGTTGCCCATCCCTGATTTTATTCAACCTATATATTGAGCAAGTAGTAAAGGAAACAAAAGAAAAATTTGGAGTAGGAATTAAAATCCATGGAGAAGAAATAAAAACTTTGAGGTTCGCCGATAACATTGTCATTCTGTCAGAGACAGCTAAGGACCTGGAACAGCAGCTGAACGGAAAGGACAGTGTCTTGAAAGGAGGGTATAAGATGAACATCAACAAAAGCAAAACAAGGATAATGGAATGTAGTTGAATTAAATCAGATGATGTTAAGGGAATTAGATTAGGAAACAAAACACTTAAAGTAGTAGGTGAGTTTTGCTATTTGGACTGCAAAATAACTGATGGCAGAAGTAGAGAGGATATAAAATACAGACTGTCAATGACAAGAAAAGTATTTTTGAAGAAGAGAAATTTGTTAACATTTAATACAGATTTAAGTGATAGGAAGTCTTTTCTGAAGGTGTTTGTATGGAGTGTGGCCATGTATGGAAGTGAAACATGTATGATAAACAAAAACATATGATAGACAAAAAGAGAACAGCTTTTGTTATGTGGTGTTACAGAAGAATGTTGAAGATTAGATAGTCTGATCATGTAACTAATGAGGAGATACTGAATAGAATTTGAGAGCCAAGAAATTTGTGGCATAACTTGTACAAAACAAGAGATTGGTTGATAGGGCACATTCTGCTACATGAAGGTATCACCACTTCACTATTGGAGGGAAGTGTGGGAGGTAAATATTGTCGCAGAAGAAGCTGAGTAGCACCGTGGTGTAGTGGTTATGATACCAAACTGTTGCATGGAGGGTCATGAGTTCAAAACACACCTGGACTATACAATTTTAATTTCTATATTCGGTTTGAGTGCATTCTAGAAGTATCCACAAATGTAAAGAATCATTGTACTGGAATGTTCTGTTGCTGTATATATACTGTATGTGTTCTGGCCAGAGGCAGTTTGCTCCGAGCTCTTGTATGTGCAAGTGCTGAACAAACCTTCATCAAGTGAAGTTAGTGTTCATCATTAATCTAATTATACATCCTTCTACGTGACATTACTCTGGTGGAGACGCTGGATATTGGCATTTGTGATACCGCACATTATTGACAACACTGTGGCTCCCACCAGGCCGTGCCAGATCCACCGTTTATGTGGCGAGAAACCCGAGTTCGAACCATATTCAATAGATTACAATATATCAGAGACAGAAGAAGAAGAAAAATTACGATGACAGCAATGGTGTGCCACCACACGAGACATCCTTCCGGGTTCTCTGGTGGTGATAGCCAAGATCCAAACAAGTGGCTGCAGGTATATGAGCATATAGCCAAATGGGATGACACCGTGTGTTTGGCTAATGTATTTTTCTACTTGGAGGGCACTGCCAAGCAATGGTATGAGAACAACGAGGAGAAGTTCACAAGCTGGGAAGTATTCTAGGTGGAACTGTGCGAGTATTTTGGCGACACACAATGACAAAAGTGCAAGGCTGAAGATAAATTAAATTGAAGGGCACAGCGTCCAGGAGAAACCACTGCATCCTACATTCAAGATGTCTTGGGGCTGTGTAAAATAGTGGATTCTAAAATAAAGGAGGAAGTTAAGGTTGCATATCTCATGAAGGGTGTTGTTGAGGACATGTATCAAGCCCTGCTCCTGAAGGAGGTTTTGGCAGCAGACGACTTCATAAACTGGTGCCAGTATATCGAGACAATGCATCAAGAAAGAATTGCATGCAAGAAGTTTGATCGGCTTCCAAATGTTGTATCAGTGTCTGTGATGGAGGAAGCAACTGATTCCACAAGTGTTCTTCATCAGGTAGTGAGAGAGGAAGTTCAGAAGGTACATGGATTGCATCATGAGCAAAAAACTGAGACACTTCAAGAGGTCATAAGGGAGGAAGTGGAACAGACATTGAACCCATTCTCTTGTCCTTCATTCTCCTTTAAAGTGATGAAAAAATCGAGACTCGGGCAGAGTTACATTCCTACAATGCTGCATGAGGAACCTGTTTGGGCACCAAAGAAGACTGATGTTTGGAGGACACAGGATAACCAACCAGTATGTTTCCACTGTGGACGACCGGGACATGTGGTGCGCTATTGTCGAGAAAGGTGGCGGATATTTGATGATGCCTGCGCCACAAGACAGCAGACCGATCTTAGCTGGTGCCAACTCTGGGATGACTAAGATGAACAAGAAGATGTGGGTGCAGGATGGCGTAGGTTACCATTGCCGCAAGCTAGCTGCTGGAGAGGATGCTCCCCAACATGCCGATCAAGTTTTCCATTGCCGTTTAGAAGCTCCATCCGATCACCTAACCACCGCAACCTGGAAAACTAAAGGGTGCGACCTTCCTTGGAAGTGAGGCCGTCGAAGAGAAAAGTCCTCCGCCGTCGATCACTACAAAAATGATAGGAAACTACGTTGATATCCTCATTGATGGACAACCAGCCCAAGCTCTTGTGGTCTCTGGAGCATCATATTCAGTCATTTTGTAGAAGTACCGTCTCCAGTTGCAGAAAACCGTATTCGTCAACAACAAAACATCTCTGCTGGAGGTGGCTGATGGGAAATACGTAAAACATACAGGAAGATGTACCATTTGTATGGGTATAAGTGGGCATACACAGGCCTTAAAATTCATCGTCTTACAAGAGTGTAGTCATGACGTCATTCTCGGATGGGACATTTTGAAAGCTGCTCAGGCAATTATAGATTGTAGTCGCTCAAAGATTATGCTAGACGAGATGAGATACTGTGGACAGGAAGATGCGCATCTGAGTGTCTGGAGACTATGTGTGCTGGATGAAGTGATCATTCCTGCAGTCAGCACTAGAAAGGTAACTGTCACGTGTCATGCCAAGCATCAACCCATGGATCTTGTAGTGGAATGTAAGAGAAGCATAGCACTGAAAAATAACTTGATCATCCCAGCCTCTGTCATTTTGTTTAAGAATGGATTTGGTGAATTGTGGGTAGTTATCTGTTGCCAAGAACCGCAGATCCTTCCAAGATGCATGTGCGTAGCAAATGCTGAACCTTTAATTGAAGAACAGCTGAGCATCATAGAAACCTCCCATGCCGAGTCTGTGGGTGAAATTAGTGCTACCACTACGACACAAAATCTTCTAGCTCAACTATCACCAGATCTCACTAAGGAAAAACAGAAGAAGCTACTTGCCATTCTTCAAGAGTTCTGTGAATGCTTCAATCCACAGGTGAAGAGCAAATTAGAGAAGTCGATGGTGAAGCACTGGATTAGCACTGGAGACCATCAACCAATAAGCCCGAGAGCATACTGCGTGAGAGCAATGGAATGTCTAATAATTCACGAGCAGGTAGAGAAACTGATGAAGAGCAGAGCCCATGGTCGTCACCAGTGGTGCTTGTCAGGAAGAAGGGTGGCATTTGGCGCTTCTGTGTTGATTGCAGGAAGCTTAATAAGATAACTAAAAAGGACGTTTACCCTCTTCCACAAATTGACGATACACTAGATTGTCTGAAGGGGGCTAAGTTTTACTCAACTATGGACTTGTAATCGGGATACTGGCAAATCAAAGTAGATGACACTGACAGTGAGAAAACTGCATTCATCACCCCTGAGGGCCTGTATGAGATTAAGGTAATGCCATTTGGTATGTGTAATGCACCAGCAACTTTTGAACAGATAATGGATAATCTTCTAAGTCACCTGAAGTGGACGATGTGTCTTTGTTATTTAGATGACATTATAGTGTTCTCAGAGACATTTGATGAACACGTAAAAAGACTGAGTGCCATTCTTAAGTGTCTCCAACAATGCAGACTGAAACTTAATCCAAGAAAGTGTCTCTTTGGAGCAAAAGAAATCAAAATACTTGGACACCTTGAGTATATGTCTAACATACGATGACAAGAAGATAGAAGAAGTGGACAGTGTTAAATTCTTGGGATTACAGCTTGATAATAAATTCAACTGGGAGGAGCACACCACAGAACTGCTGAAGCGTCTTAACAAATCTCTGTTTGCAATGCGAATTTTGTCAGACATAGGGGATATAAAAATGAAAAAGCTGGCATACTATGCTTACTTTCATTCCATAATGTCATATGGGATTATTTTTTGGGGTAATTCATCAAGCCAGGCTAAAGTTTTCCGGGCACAAAAACGTGCAGTAAGAATTATATGTGGTGTGAGCTCAAGAACATCCTGCAGAAGCCTGTTTAGGGAACTAGGGATACTAACTACAGCTTCCCAATATATTTATTCCTTAATGAAATTTGTCATTAAAAATATATCACTTTTTCAAACCAACAGCTCAATTCATGGAATCAATACTAGAAATAAGAATAATCTTCACAAGGATTTAAGGTCACTTAGTCTTGTACAAAAAGGTGTGCATTATTCAGGAACACACATTTTCAATAACTTGCCAGCAGCCATAAAAAGCTTAACAACCAATGAAATTCAGTTTAAGAGAAGCCTAAAGGATTTATTGGTGGCCAACTCCTTCTACTCCATTGATGAATTTCTTAGTAAAACCAACTGATTTGTATATAAGTACAACATAACTTCTGCACAATTTCAGTGCAGTAATGTGTTCACTGAAAATTTGTGTGTGTGTGTGTGTGTGTGTGTGTGTGTGTGTGTGTGTGTAAATGTGTAAGTATAATCTAACTTCTGCACCATTTCAGTGCAGTAATGTGTTCATTGTAAATAAGTATTACAGTAGTTGTATTACATGTTTATTACCTTATAAATTAATAAAAAACTTTTTTTATTTTAAATTCAGTGCATTAGTAATTGTAAAATGACTCTTAGTGTTCATTAAAAAATGACGATCATTCCAATTGGGACCTGTGGAATGGTACATTAGCTTATTTGTTTTAGTTATAAATATTTGTCATGTATTGTTGTTTTTCTGACATGTTCCACATCCTGGAGGACTTCCTCACTACGGATCAATTGGAATCAAAGTAAATCTAATCTAATCTAAAGTCAAACAAAGGTGCGTGGCCAGACCCAGAAAAGGTGAGATCTATAACGGAATTTCCTATTCCTAAAAGTATTAGAGGTGTGAGAAGCTTCCTCGGATTATGTTCTTATTACTGTCGTTTTACCAAAGACTTTTGTATCAAAGCCAGACCACTACGAGGGTTGTTAAAAGCTGATACTAAATTTATCTGGGGTGGTGCTCAACAAGATTCTTTCGATGTGCTGCGAAAAGCTCTGACGACTGACCCTGTACTTGGTCTGTATGGTGAGAGAGCACCTACAGAACTACACACAGATGCCATCGGGTATGGGATCGGTGCTGTTCTGGTGCAAATTTCGGAAAGAGAATGTTATAGCCAATGCTTCTAGGCCACTTACAAAATCCAAGAGAAACTACTCAACTACAGAAAGATAATGTCTTGCGGTGATCTGGGCCATGTGCAAATTTCGACAGTATCTCTATGGAAGGCCATTCACAATTGTTACAGACCATCATTCACTTTGTTGGTTGACAGGTCTTAAGGATCCAACAGAACAGCTCGCCAGGTGGGCACTACGTCTTCAAGAGTATGACATTACCATAGTGTACAAAAGTGGAAGAAACCCTGTGCAAGACCATCAAGACTTTGATTATGATAATGACTGTCTTGCTGCACTCCAGGATCCGTCTGCTGAGCAGAAGACGGACACCAAGATATCTCAAATGACGCTTTCCTTAAATCGGTCAGAGGACGTGAAAGGGCAATGTAAGGTAGTTAATAGATTACTTTGCAAGAAAAACTTTGATCCGTTTAAAAAGAGATGGTTACCAGTGATTCCTAAACACATGCACGTAGATGTTTTACAGAAATTCCATGGCACACCTGAGACCGGACATTTAGGATTTATTAAGACATATGATAGTATCTGCAAGAGATTTTTCTGGCCAGGTTTATTTAGGAGTGCCAGAGGAGAAAGTCAGTTCCTCAGAAACCACCTGGCGGACTCATACCAATTCCACCAGCCAAAACGCCTTTCCAGCATGTTGGGATTGACCTCCTTGGATGATTTCCAATTTCTGCTAGTGGCAATAAATGGATTATTGTTTGCACTGATTATCTGACACACTATGCCATTACAAAAGCTGTGAAAACAGCCAAAGCATCCGAGGTAGCCAAATTCATTGTGGGAGACATTGTATTAAAACACAGTGCCCCAAGGCCGTTAATTAAGTATCAAGGGAAAGTTTTTCAATCGAATCTTGTGACAGAGATTAACCGTTGGTGCAACATTACTCATCACATGACGACTGCCTACCATCCACAAACTAATGGGCTCACTGAACGCCTTAATAAGACCTTGGCTGACATGCTATCAATGTTTGTCAGTGTTGAGCAGAGCAACTGGAATGAGGTGCTACCTTTTGTGACATTGGCCTACAACACCACCAAACAAGATGTTGTAGTTGTTAGAAGAGCCAACACTGTGTTACTAGAGGAGGCCGAAATGCACGCTTTTTAGCTCACGCAGGCTGGCGTGAGGAGGGAAGAACTATACTGACATGAGGTCTGGAACATGACAAGGAATGAGAATTCAGAAAGCGGACATAATTAGTTTGATACTTAACTTCAATCCATTAATGATGAATGTCGCTCTTGACGGTACATGATTCACAATATTGTCTGTTCAGAATTCATTCTAATTACTGAATATGGCGCCTTGCTAGGTCGTAGCAAATGACGTAGCTGAAGGCTATGCTAAACTGTCATCTCAGCAAATGAGAGCATATGTAGTCAGTGAACCATCTCTAGCAAAGTCGGCTGTACAACTGGAGCGAGTGCTAGGGAGTCTCTCTAGACTAGACCTTCCGTGTGGCGGCACTCGGTCTGCAATCACTGATAGTGGCGACATGCGGGTCCGACGCATACTAACGTACCGCGGCCGATTTAAAGGCTACCACCTAGCAAGTGTGGTGTCTGGCAGTGACACCACACAAGACACCACAGGATTTATGCCATTTTTCCTGGTGCATGGGTGTGAGGTGACTACGATGATGGACACTGTTTCCGTTAGATTAGATTAGATTAATTATTCATTCCATAGACCCATAAAAGAGGGAATCATCCTGAGTGTGGAACATGTCAGATAAACACATTACAAAAATGTCATTAGAAAAACTTGAGTTTCATTAATTTTAATCATCCTCCATCAATAAACAGTAAAATTATGTACATGAATTAAATTTAAACTTCTAATATTTACAGGTTTAATGCTTGTATCTGCTTTCATTAAATCCATCATTCAGACATTTGCTAGTTTCTTGGCTATTACAGCCAAGTATTGTCAAAAATTAAAGTAAATTATTCATTTCAGTGATCCTCAGTTAAGAATAGTCAGATTATGTACAAGATTTAAAATTAAACTTCCACTATTTACAGACTTAAGACTTACACCTGCTTTCCATACATCCATCATTCACACATTAGGTAATTACTTGGCTGTTAGAACCAAGTATTGTCAAAAATTAAAGTATAATAAATTTTCATTAAAATGGTCTACTGCACTTGTTGAGAAACTCATGGATGGAATAGAATGAGTTGGCCACCAAAAATTCTTTTAAATTATGTTTAAATTGTGCCTTGTCTGAAACTAAACTCTTAATGGTTACTGCTAACTTATTGAAAATGTGCATTGCTGAATACTGGGCTCCTTTCTGGGCAGGAGTAAGTGATTTTAAATCTTTATGTATATTGTTCTTATTCCTAGTATTGATACTGTGTACTAAGATGTTAGTTGAAAAAATAGATGTATTATTTACAACAAACTTCATTAAGGAATATACTGAGAAGCTGTGGTTAATATGACCAATTCTTTGAAGAGGTTTCGACATGGTGTTCTTGGATTTACACTACTCATTACTCTTATTATACACTTCTGTACTCTAAAAATTTTTTCTCTGTTTGTGGAGTTACCCCAAAATATGATATCATATGACATAATGGAGTGAAAATAAACAAAATATGCCGGTTTTTTTATATTTATATCTCATATGTTTTACATCATTCGCATGGCAACACAGACTTGTTTAGGCACTTTAGCAGTGCGTTAGTATGTTGCTCCCAACTGAATTTATTATCAAGTTGTAATCCCAAGAATTTCACACTCTCAACTTCTCCTATTTCCATGTCATCATATTTTATACTCACATCTGAAGGAAATCTCTTGGAAGTTCTGAACTGCATTATGTGGGTCTTTTCAAAGTGTAATGACCGTGAATTGGGTATGAACCACTTATTAATGTCAGTAAAAATTTGATTAGATGCCCTTTCTAAATTTGTATTTGATTTACTATTTATTGCAATGTTTGTATCATCTACAAATAAGACAAACTTGGCATTGGTAATGTAACAGATGACAGGTCATTAATAGGCACAAGAAACAGTAGTAGACCTAGTATGGAACCTTGGGGAACACCACATGTAATTTCTTCCCAGTCAGATGATGTCTAATTGCCTACTGCTGAAGTGTTACATAATGACACCCTTTGTTTTCTATTAGTAAGATGTGACTGAAACCACTTTGCAGCACTACCAGTGATGCCATAATTAATTTACTTAAAAGAATGCTGTGATTCACACAGTCAAACGCCTTTGCCAGGTCACATCCTGATGATGTGGACGACGACTACATCGGCTAGGTGTTAACCAGAACTGAGGTAGCTTGGCAGCTAGCTCGACTCCACACACTGCAGGCTCAAGAAAACGATCGCCAAAGGTATGACACGAGCCACTGGCCTGTTGTCTACCAGCCTGATGACCTTGTCTGGATCTTCACTCCCCTTCGGAAGGTTGGTCTCTCTGAGAAGCTTCTCAAGCCCTACTTTGGACCTTATAAGGTTGTAAGACAGTTGTGTGATGTTACTTGTGAAGTTGAAGATTTCGACCCTGACACAAGATCAGAGATATGGTCCATGTTCTTTGAATGAAGCCCTATAACAATCCAGCAACCCAGGGTAAATTCGAAGCTCCAGTGAAACAAGCGGAAAGGTGACGAAGAGTGTAGTGGCAAAAGAAGTTCTAAGAAGATCACCGCCAGAGTCATTGGGAGTCAGAGTATGCAGGACGAATGACTCGTTCCCGGACTAGGATGACCTAAGATGCCATTCTCTTAAGGAGGAAGCAATGTCACAGAAGAAGCTGAGTAGCACTGTGGTGTAGTGGTGATGATACTAAACTGTTGCATGGAGGGTCGTGAGTTCAAAACTCACCTGGACTATACAATTTTAATTTCTATATTCAGTTCGAGTACATTGTAGAAGGATCCACAAATGTAAAGAATCATTGTACTGGAATGTTCTGTAGCTGTATATATACTGTATGTGTTCTGACTGGAGGCAGTTCGCTCCACGCTCTTGTATGTGAATGTGCTGAATAAACCTTCATTAAGGAAGTTAGTGTTCGTCATTCATCTAATTACACCTTCTCCTACAATATCGTAGGGGGAGAAGAAGAGATGAATACAGTAAGCGATTAAAAAGGATGTAGGTTGCAGTAGTTATTTGGAGAGGAAGAGGTTAGCACAGGATGGAGTGGCATGGAAAGCTGTATCAAACCAGTCTTTAGACTGAAGCCCCCAACAGCAACAGCACAGTTCTAACTTACATAGCCTCTCATTGAGTCTACATGAGCATAGTTTTGCAAGAGGCAAATTTTCACAGGTTCCTCTTACTTATCCTTCCTACTGCTACCACCTGAAATGCCACTGAAATCGTAGGTTCATTTGCTTTGTTCTCATGCTTAGATATTAAAAGTGACATACTGACTGCATTCTTTTTTAAACAAACTAATGTATCACATTGTTTATGTAACACAGTAAAATTTATGTGCTACAACAATGGATTCCTCTGTTGATTCATACCATAGTTATTTCTGCTGTATATCTATTAAGATCTTCTTTATAATAGCGGCCATAAAACATCAATTACAAGTAAATGGAATATAGAGTGATCCAATCAACAATATTAAAGTCTAATCAAAAATTGTATTTTATGATTACATGAGTGTATTCTTCAAGAGTTTAAAGGAATCCTTACCAGACAAAGTTAAGACAACATGCAAACTGTTTTATAATGGCACATATCAAATAATTAAGTGTTAATCTTAAAAAACTTGAATTACCTGTAAAGAAAATTAATTACAAAATGAAACTTACAGTGGCTTGATTGATGCTTGTACATGCAAGTGTGTACACCATCTCATCTAGTGTTCTGAACACTCACAATTTCCTTAAATAATTCAGTTGCTAATTGCAGTAGTGGATCAGACATGCTACTTCATTCCAGTTTTCTGTGCTAATTGTTTTTGTCACTTGGCAGTTATGCATGGAGCTAACTTATATATTCTTCAACATTGTAAACAATATTTCACATTAACATCTTGCAGAACAACAGATTAATATTACAATTTCTAGAGCAGACAATGTTCTCTATGTGTCAGACCATTACCCAAGGTTTGAATCAACATCATTTGATATGTCTGCACAGAGAAGAGGCCAGTCACATGTTTCATCTGTGGCACGGGCTGAGCTCATTTCTGGTGTGATGTTTTAACACCCGTACCACTCTCCAGATGTACGGAATCCATGGATTGCTCCATCTCTGCACAGAATTTCTCACTTTTACTGCACTGTTTTTTTACCTAACTTACAATTAAGAAATCTTATGACATATTTCATTGACTAAGGTAAACCTTGAGTGTGACATGCTATTTCCTTGAAAACTGCCTATGACATATGACACTACAAGCTGCAACCTAATAAAGATAACTCCTACTTTGCAATCAGCAGCAGATAAAAGCAGTAACAAAAGGTAATATAAAGGCAAAAGCAAGCTCCAGAATTGGTTAATAGAGAGTCTGGAAGCATCACTAAGAAGAAAAGTGTGTTCACACAGGATGTGACTAATCAATTGCCTCTCACTTAGTTATGTCGTACCATAAATGGCAAAGTCTGTATCTGAAGAGGATGCTTAAATGGCTAACTGCCAAAACCATTCAGCCTTACCATTCATTCATTCATTCACACCCCATGTTCTGTTGATTCCCTCATTTATTTATTTTTGCTCCATTGGCAAATACAAAATTTGTTTTGGATGTTAAAATTCATATCATAATATCATGGAATTGTGTGTGAAACACAATATATCCTCAGCTACTTTAGATAATATGTTGAAAATTAATATAATCTGTTCATGTGAGAGTAGTTCTTTAATATTACTAAACGCTTGTTATTTAATTGCACTGATAAAAAATCTACTCACCAAGCGGTGGCAGAACACACACACACACAAAAGACTGTTGTAATTGGCAAGCTTTTGGAGCCAGAGGCTCCTTCTTCAAGCAGAAGGGTTGAAGGGAAAGGAAGAAGGGTGAAGGAAAAGGACTGGAGAGGTCTAGGAAAAGGGGTAGATTTTGGGAAAGTCACCCAGAGCCACAGATCTTGGGAGACTTACCATATGGTAAGGGGCTGTTTACTTTCCCAAACCCTACCCCTTTTCCTAGACCTCTCCAGTCCTTTTCTTTCACTTTTCTTTCTTCCCCTTAAACCCATCTGCCTGAAGAAGGAGTCACTGGCTTGAGAGCTTACCAATTACAACAGTCTTTTCTGTGTGTATTCTGCTGCTGCTTGGTGAGTAGATTTTTTATCTATCCAATTAAAAAAGCTTGTTAGTATGATACTCATTCAAAAAACATTTTAGATATATAATTTATGAATATCTCAAACAATTTGATCCCTTGCAATGGGTGCTGATGTCAACATCTTTTATGTTATGTCATGCCAGTGATAAAGTGTCTGTAAATATTATAAATATGCTGATCTTTGTTTAAACTTTTGCACTGCCTCAGAAACACACATTTATGACAGTGTAAGTAATTTCTCACTCTTCAATGCCCTTTTAAATGGATCATTATATCTGAGACTGAACAGAACCCTAACTGGTTTTTCAAAAGGATGAATACCTCGTTTACTTGCTTGGCTGCAGCACACCTCCATGCTTCAATTCAGTACGTTGACACACTAGTGCAAAAATACACCATTTACATTTGATCAAAATTCAGAACTTATGACATTGTTGATAATAAAATTTACTCAATGTCAAGTAATCAATGCAGTCCCTAGAATAATATGGTTTCAGCACATCACACAGATTATTCTTCTGAATATGTCAGGTAAGAATAATTAAGGTTTCAGTTTATGAAGCACAGTTCTGATGTCTATAAATGTTACCTTTTAATACAGTTTACATTTGTTAATATATAAGAAACAGTGTTACAGCTTTTATCATCATTAGATTGTTTGTGAATTACCTAATAATATAAACCTTAAATATGTACAAAGCAGAACATTTCTGTTTATTTCTCAAGTAGACAAAGAACTCATTAAGAGAATAAAGTGGATTTTTCTTAAATTCTGTAGGAGGAAGGGTATTGGCTAGCCTTAGCACAGCACAAACGTAATTTCTTTCATGTAACACTCTTCTATGGCTGTTTATATTTTGATTTTTGACTTGTATTCTGCTGGTGTAGATCAAAATTTAGGTTTTATTTCACTGTTTTCAAAAGCAATATTATTTTAAGAAATATACACTTGTAATCATAAACAGATGCAATTTTGGAAACAGTTCATGACATGATTCTCTGTGTTTTGCTCTACAGATAATTCTGACAACTGTTTCTGTAGTGTTACTAATGTATTTAGGTTTGTTAGTGTTGTTGCACCCCATACATCTACCAAATAGTTCAAATTCAACGAGAACAGTGATTGATGTACAATTTTTAGAATACACATATTTCTACAATATTTGCTAATCATATTTACGGCAAATATGTTTTTGGATTGTATACAGACTAAGGAATCTCTATGCATGCCCCACTTGAGATGGTCCTAGATTGTGATTACAAAGAATTTTGCCCAGTTTTTCTTTTTTACAATTTTGTTTCCTAGGGAGAATTATGAACATCTCTGTGTTTGTTGTTACTAAATTCCATGATTCCTGTATTTGTAGTACTTAAATTTAGGAGATAATATTATGAGAAGGAAAGTTGCTACTCACCATATAGCAGAGATGCTGAGTCATAGATAAGCACAACAAAAAGAGTGTGGTTTCAGTTGCTTGAGACTGCAGTCGTGTGTGTGTGTGTGTGTGTGTGTGTGTGTGTGTGTGTGTGTGTGTATTGTTGACAAAGGCCATTGTCCAAAAGCTGTGTGAAAATCTTCTTGTTGTGCCTATCTGCAACTCAGCATCTCCACTATATGGTAAGTAGCAACTTTCCTTCTCATAATATTGTTACATTCCATCTTGGATTTTCCATTTTTAAGTTTAGGAGACAGATGCATGTCTAACATTACAACCATAAAGGCAGTTGTGTTATCTAATTTTATTTTTGTAGTATCATGATAAAGGCGAGCTTTCAGAAATGTGGATCAAGTAGGGTCTACAGATTTCTGCAGGTAACATCTGTCACAAATTATGGCTATTTCTAATCTGCTCACACTGGTAACTGTGAGGATTACTTCCAGAATGCAGCACTTTATATCTATTAGGGAAAAAGATAGATACTTTGAAAACCAAGTGCTGTTTTTATGTACTAGGTCATACTAAACATTTCTGTCACTTTGTACATTATCATAATATCAAAGAAGGAAAGTTGCTACTCACCATATAGCAGAGATGCTGAGTCACGATAGGCACAACAAAAAGATTCACACAATTATAGCTTTTGGCCATTAAGGCCTTTGTCAGCAGTAGACACACATACACACACACACACACACACACACACACTCACGCAAATACAACTCGCACACGTCTGCAATCTCAGACAACTGAGAACCACAGTGTGGTTTCTGTTCTCTGAGACTGCAGATGTGTGTGCAACTTGTGTTTGCGTGAGTGTGTGTATGTGCATGTGTATATGTGTGTCTACTGCTGACAAAGGCCTTAATGGCCAAAAGCTATAATTGTGTGAATCTTTGTTGTGCCTATCGTGACTCAGCATCTCCTCTATATGGTGAGTAGCAACTTTCCTTCTCTGGTATTGATACATTCCATCCTGGATTTAACATTGTTTGATTTGTACGTTATTAGTTATCCATATATTTAAAAAAAATTAAAATCTGTTTTGTAGAATATGGATAGTAGTATTAATCAAAACTTACCTTTGCATGTCAAAGTATTCTGATTAATTAGAGAGGTAGTTGATAACAAGGTATTTTTCTCTGTTTCTGAATATCTGAGGATTTTCAGTTTCCTACTGAATGTCTACTGGCAACCTGTTATAGACAAGGACACCAGAATATAAAAAAAAAAAAAAACTATTCTTAGACAGGTATACAGTCTGTATGGAAATTAGTTTTAGTTGTAGTAATGTGATTGTGATTTTCAGGGTTCATCCTAAAATAATTCTTATTATTAATCACAAATATCATTAGAAAATAACTATATCCAGATAATAATAGCTGTAAGTAACCCAGAAGTATCAGTGTAAGATGCAAAGAAATGCCTCCTACAGACAAGAATATCAAAAACCTAGTAGTTAACTGCCAAGCATTCACAATGATGTGTCAGAGTTTGAAGTGTTCCTAAAAAGCACTGAAGCTCACATGATTAAACAATGGAAAATCCAGGGCGGGATATCAATAATATAAGGAAAAGATAGATTTCCACTTACTGTGAAGATTGATTGGCGACTCCTTAGAGTCCATTGGGTTGCAGACAGACACAATGAAAAGTCAGTTACACATTAGCTTTCGGCCAAAGTCTACTTCAGAAAAAGAAACACCCACATATTCATTCACACAAGCAAGCACCCTCATGCATACATGACCACCACCTCTGGCAGCTCAAATCAGAATGCCAATGTGTAACTGTCACTGTGCCTGTCTGCAAATCAGTCTGTCATCTTAATGGTGAGTAGTAACCTATCTTTTCCTCATTCTGTTGATGATCTTGTAATATTAGACACAGAAAGCTGGTTAGAACATGAAGTTGACAATAGTGAGATCTCTTAGAAAACCTAAGCATGTACTAAAAGGACAGGGGAACAGGGAACTGAGGTGGTGTATTTGTCACAGTAAACAAGAAACTCAAACCTACTGAGATAAAAATTAAAGCTGCCTCTTAGATTGTTTGGGTAAGACTCATTGTCAAGGGTGATCAAATAATTGTAAAAGGTTTCTTCTATTGATCGCCAGATTCTTCTCCTTATGTAACCAAAAACTTTAGAGAAAACCTCAGTCCACCTGTACATAAAGACCCCTGACGATACTGCAGTCATTTTAGGAAACTTTAAGCATCTAACAATCAATTTGGATAATTACTGTTTTATTAATAGTGGGCATGACAAGACATCTTGTGAAATGTTGCTATACGCCTTCTCTGAAAACTTCCTAGACCGGATAGTTCAGAACCTCACTCATAATGGAAATATGTTTCTGCTGCAAGTTACACCATATTTTTGCTTAGGATACATTTTGTACCCATTTGTCAGCTTTCAAACCTTCCAGAAGCCATGGCTGTGTCCGCACCCTGATGACTTATGATTCTCAGCCAACTGTCCCCTCCGCAGCAATGGTGGAACTTGCTTGCATTGCTCCCATAGACTGTTCATTCCATTCAACAGATCTTGTAATTCTTCTTTACCTTCATTGAGAGTGGGACTTGGTAGACTAGCAGCAGTAAAGTGCTTGCCTGGAAACTGAGAGGTCAGGGGATCAAATCCCAATCGGGCTATGGATTTTCCAATCTTTGTTTCAACCTAGCCTTCTCCTGCCAACAATGTCGGCAGCCACTAGAAATGACATGTGGGTCAGTTGCCATATTAATCTATAGATCTCCTTTCCCTAAATGGATAAGTGGTGTAGGTTGGGGACACGCAAATTGCTGAAATGGTGTCCAATTGAAAGACTTGCACCAGATCATTGAACCACATTAAATTATCTTCTTTGAGGATATCAATGTCATCAGTGAATCTTATCATCAATATCTTTTCATCCTGAATTTTAATTCCACTCTTGAACCTTCCTTTTGTTTCCGTCACTGCTTCTTTGTTGTACAGACTGAACAATAGTGGTGAAAGACTGCACCCCTGTCCTACACCATTTTTAGTCTGAGAACTTCATTTTCAGTCTTCCATTGTTATTTTTCCCTCTTTATTCTTGTACATACTGCATATATATCCATCTTTCCCTATGGATTACTCCCATTTTTTCAGAATTTTGAACGTGTTGTTTTATTTTACATTTTCAAATGCTTTTCTAGATCAATAGAGTCTGTGAACATGTCTTAAGTTTTCTTCAGTTTTGCTTCTATTATGAAGCACAAAGTTGGGACTGCCTCTCTGGGGGCTTTACCGTTCCTAAAGCCAAACTGATCATCATATAACTGATCATCAGTTTTCTTGTCCATTATTCTGTATATTATTCTTGTCATTAACTTGGATGCATGAGCTGTTAAGCTGATTGTGTGATAATTCTTGCATTTATCAGGTCTTGCTGCCTCTGGCATTGTGTGGATGATGTTTTTTTAGAAATCCTGGTGAACTGTTATCTATCCCTTCTGCTGTATTTCATCTTTAGTCTGCAATAGCTCTTTTAAATTCTGACTCTAATGCTGTATCCGATATCTCTTCCATATTGAGTCCAATTTATTTTTCTGTCGTGTCATTTGACAATTCCTCCCCCACATAGAGGCCTTCAATGTACTTTTTTCCAACTATCCACTCTCTCCTCAGCATTTAACAGTGGATTTTCCATTGCACTCTTAATGTTGCCACTCCTGCTTTTAATTTCACCAAAGATTTTTTTGACATTTCTATAAACTGAGTAAGCCCTTCTTTTTCTATTTCTTCACATTTTCCTTGCAGCAGTTTCACCTTGGATTCCCTGCTCTTCCTATTTGTTTCATTCCTAAGTGATTAATATAGCTGTATTCCAGTCTTTCCCTGAACATTTTTGTGCATCCTTCCTCCATCAGTTAACCAGTCATAGCATTTCTTTGTAATAATTCACATGCTGATTGTAAATCTACAATGATATATATAAATTCATCACGTATGGTACATGTTAAAAGATCATGTAAAAGAACTATGTACTAATTCAATGTTTTAATTTTCAACATATTACACAATGTTAATTTTATGTGTTTGATAGAAATTTGTAATATTCTGCTGTGCATATTCTGGACAGTATTATGACAATTCCTGTATCATATAAATGGTGGAAAGGATGATAATAAATGAAAATGAAATACTGCTGACAGTAGGCTTATGGCACAACTAACCTGATCTCATCAAGCAACTACCTCGGCCTCGGGACTTCCATGAGTTACGTCGTTTTCTAGGTATGATTAACTTCTACCGTCGACACTTCCCTAGACGTGCTCTCTACGTTCCATGATGAGAGCGACTATGTTTTATCGAAGTGCTCGCCTAATGCTGCTCCCTGTTCCGGCAGAAGGTGTTCTGGGCATTATGAAATACTTAACATCCGGTTTCATGAAAACTATTAGGTGAAAGAATTTGATTTTTGTAATCTTACCGTTTCGGATTTTCGCTCGATAAAGGACTGAAACTCTTTTAGTTATTCGTCAAATTAAGTAAAGCATAGCACGAAATTTTAAAGGGTCTGGTAAAAACACATTGCATAAACTTTTTGTTTGATTGATTTTTAGCCCAAACATTCTTGTGCATGAAATGTAGATAAGATATCGAAACTTTATTTAAAACTGAAAGAAGAACGGTGTCTAATTTCGGTTCCGAGTTGTTGGTTTTCATATCTGTTGGTGGTCATGCTGGTCATGCGCGACGCACCCATTTCTGTACCTATGCATCGGAAATCACGTGGTCCTAATAATCATCTTATTTCGTAAACGGTTCAAACTATCGATACGAGGTATTTTGCAAATGACAGCACGCAAAGAGGTATATTTTATGACAAATACTCGAAACTTTTTTATTCGCCAAGAAACTGAAATAATTCGTCCACAGCAGTCAGCGATTAAGTTCTCTAAGCAAAGAGAATGGGGGATTTTTCGAGCAGCAGCTCAAATCAGATCTGCAGCCTGCAATAATCACCGAACGTAATTACCACTTCACGTGTGGGCGAGAGGGTTCTGCCTGTCCCCGCCCTATGGTGGCGCTGCGAAAGCTTCCTTGTTTCCCTATAGAGTCGTGTGAATCCTTGTGTGCGTCGTGTCATTGTCTTTCAGCGTCTCCTCTTTTGGCTCAATTGCGACGGTGCATTGTCTTGCGCCATGATACTGTCAATGGCTCCCAGGAACATTCCACTTATAGGTACTATGAGTTTTAGCTTTGACAAGTCCACGCGACATATGCAGCCTGGTTCGTTAGAAATTTGTGATTGGCTTGTACAGACGATCAAGGCAACTTCCGAACAGGTTCACACAGCTTACTTCGATTCTGATTCTTACGTGTTTCATGTCAAATTTTTAGATCCGTTTCAGGATGACAGGCTCCTTTTGCGGCATGGACAGCGAACAGTTCCCTTTTGCTCTTCGCGATGCTTCTAATAGTGTGGTTATTCTGACGAATACAGAAGTGGGATACACTAATGTCAGGGTGTTTAACCTTCCACACGAAGTTGATGATAGTTTTCTCATGACCATCCTGCATCCGTCTAGGACCATTTGGAATATATAGTAGGAACGCTGGTCCACTCACTTACAAGTTAATGGTAGTATTCGATCCATAGACGTGGCGATAAAAACGGAAATCCCTTTTCATCTTGAGGACAAGAAGGGACATGTTTTACACGCATCAAAAAAGGTTTTGCATCACCCCGGTTCCCAGAACTCCTCAAGAAAGACGTTGACTGTGGATATTGTATCACACAGACACAGTCCCTTTGACTGTTCAGAGATGTCACTAAACCAGCCCAAAGATATAAACAACCATGCATGAGCAGCCAATCGGTTCCAGTCACGCCACCAGGAAGGGGGTAAACGGCTCGTGTTGTCTGTAGTTCAACCATGCCTAGACAGTCAATACTGCGGTTCAATCCCGTCCGCATTGTTACTTTGTGCCAGGAAGTGCTCTCAACAAGGGAAGTGTCCAGGCGTCTCGGAGTGAACCAGAGCGATGTTGTTCGGACACGGAGGAGTTACAGAGAGGCAGGAACTGCCGATGACATGCCTCGCTTAGGCCGCCCAGAGGCGACTACTGCATTGGATGACCGCTACCTACAGATTATGCCTCGGATGAACCCTGACAGCAACGCCACCATTTTGAATAATGCTTTTCGTGCAGTCACAGAACGTTGTGTTACGAGTCAAACTGTGTTCAATAGGCTGCATGATGCGCAACTTCACTTTGGACGTCCATGGTGAGGTCCATCTTTGCAACCACGGGGCCGGCCGCTGTGGCCGAGCGGTTATAGGCGCTTCAGTTTGGAACCGCGCAACCGCTACGGTCGCAGGCTCGAATCCTGTCTTGGGCGTGGATGTGTGTGATGTCCTTAGGTTAGTTAGGTTTAAGTAGTTCTAAGTTCTATGGCACTGATGACCTCAGATGTTAAGTCCCATATTGTTCAAAGCCATTTGATTTTTTTGCAACCACGACTCCATGCAGCGCTGTATAGATGGGCCCAACAACATGCCAAATGGACTGCTCAGGATTGGCATCACGATATCTTCACCGATGAGTGTTGCATATGCCTTCAAACAGACAATCGTCGGAGACGTATTTGAAGGCAACCAGGTCAGGCTGATCGCCTTAGACACACTGTCCAGCGAGTGCAGCAAGGTGGAGGTTCCCTGATGTTTTGGAGTGGCATTATATGGGGCCGACGTACGCCGCTGGTGGTCATGGAAGGTGCCGTAACGGCTACGTGAATGCCATTCTCCGATCGATAGTGCAACCATATCGGCAGCATATTGGCAAGGCATTCGTCTTCATGGAGGACAATTCGCGCCCCCATCATGCACATCTTGTGAATTACTTCCTTCAGGATTACGACATCGCTCGATTAGAGTGGCCAGCATGTTTCCCAGACATGAACCCTATCGAACATGCCTGTGACAGATGGAAAAGGGCTGATTATGGACGACGTGACCCACCAACCACTCTGAGGGATCTACGCCGAATCACCGTTGAGGAGTGGGACAATCTGGACCAACAGTGCACTGATGAGCTTGTGGATAGTATGCTACGACGAATACAGGCATGCATCA
This sequence comes from Schistocerca cancellata, assembly GCF_023864275.1. Classification (NCBI taxonomy): domain Eukaryota; kingdom Metazoa; phylum Arthropoda; class Insecta; order Orthoptera; family Acrididae; genus Schistocerca; species Schistocerca cancellata. Next base: position 1,036,885,028 of record NC_064627.1, on the reverse strand, counting down.
ATGCAAGAGGACGTGCTACCGAGTATTAGAGGTACTGGTGTGTACAGCAATCTCGTCCACCTCCTCTGAAGGTCTCGCTGTATGGTGGTACAACATGCAATGTGTGGTTTTCATGAGTAATAAAAAGTGCGGAAATGATGTTTATGTTGATCTTTATTCCGATTTTCTGTACAGGTTCCGGCACTCTCGGAACCGAGGTGATGCAAACTTTTTTGATGTGTGTCTATGTAGTGGGAATGGATACTTCAGCAAAAACTGCCCGCGTCGTGTCACGGTCTTAAAATCTAGTCATGAACATCGTAGAAGACTAACTTTAAAGACCGCGTTCCCCAAGTGACAGACATTGCGCCTAATTCGGTTCTTGAGGGGCGACACGAGCCAATGCTTTTGATGGTCCTACTGAATTTCCGCCTTTAACCTCGCATAAGGACTTTGGCGCTCTACCTTGTGCATCGTCGCCACCTCCACTCCAAAATAATCGTAGACGGACGCAAGATGGTGAGGAGTCACGATTCCTCTTTCCTTCTCTCTCTCTACTGAAAAGATTGCGTTGGGGGTGGCCTCTCCCCTTCCTGTGTTCAGACCGGATGATAACATATCAGTTGCTGTTCAATATTCGAAAGCGACCAGCAGTTCCTCCCATGTATCTCCTGAGACCGAGATTGCCACTTCGGGATCGCATAAGGATAGACCTGTTCCGGAGCTCAGTACTATATCGACGGACTTGCCGGACATCCGTGAGTCTGTAACGTATTCCCACCCTTCTTTTGCGCCCCCGAATGGGCAAAGCATGCCACAGGCCGTTGCTGATCATACCCAGATGAGCAGAAGTGTGCCAGTGGAATACGTGGAGACGGCAAAAGACATACCGCCAATTTTCATTTCTGCTGATTCTCAGCAGCCATAACGCCCACATGTGGAAGAGTGGGTTGGGTCCTCTGAGTCAGATACTGAATATCTGCAGCCCCCCCGCCCCTCCCCGGTTGCCCTTTACGGCGGTGGCCTCTCCGCACAGCCGCAACAAACAGCGTTTTCAACCTGAGCGTGCGGCGTCGTGAAAACTTAAAAAAAAAAAAAAAAAAAAAAAAGACATGAAGAGAGTGGAAGAGAGGGACTCCGCACTTTACATTCAGCTCCATCCGTTGACGCTGCCATGCCTGTGGTACAAGATCTTTAGGTTCACTTGCAAGTGATCATCTGAAATGTTTTGTAATGACTGGATGGAAGGCTATACCTTTCTGACCGTGAATGTGAAGAGAATTAGTTCCGATGTTAGACTTGCGGCGCTGCGACAGTTTATTTGCGATTCCAGTGAAGACGTGATATTTTTGCAAGAAATGTTATCTTTTTTTGTTCTTCGCTTTTTCTTTTTCTGTAATGTGGCTCCTGAACTGTTTACTGGTACAGCGTTATTTTGCAGAGGGACTGACTGATTTCGAAGTTCTTGATAACGGCTGAGAGAGAGGTTCCACTTTCCGTGACCTTACTTTAACTTTTATTTATTCCTCTCCACGATCTGGCCATTCCACATATCGAGCGGGTTTTTACAAAAAGGATACAGTTTATTTATTTCGTGCGACTCCGCATAAACTTCTGTTAACTGAATATTTTAATTGTGTTTTGCATCCTGTGAATCAGAGCGTCAGTTTTAATTTCAGTACAAACAATTTGGAGCGTTCTTCGCAAATACGCGATGCAGGTATCTATCACTATATCGCTCTCGTCAGGTATACGAGTTTTACCGCTACTTCCAGCAGCAGACGCTATCGTTTTTATCTTTCCGGTTCCCTATGTGGACAACTGTTAGGGGAAGACGTCATACTCAATTGTTTCATTGATCACTGTGCCGTAGCTGTAAGCTTAAACCGTGTGCTGCAACCAGGAGAACTGTACCGCCTCCTCTAGATGTTGGAGACGCCTCTCTTAAACGACCCATCCCTCGAGATTGTCGCGCGAGAGGTTTGGGCCAGTAGCTTGCGTTCGCGGGACCGTTATCCTTCTCTCATAGAAAGATGGTTATGCAGGCGAAACAGTTGCCACGGAGAGCGTTAATGCATTACGTCGTTGAGAGGGCGAGGGATCCCCGGCAGGCCCAGGGATTTTACGAGGGTGAGTCAAATGAAAACCTTAAATTTGTAATAACAAATCGAAATTTCGCGCCGTTATCCTGTAAGTTGGTAAGTGTGCTACAAACAGCGTGCAGAATTGCCTGTAGGTGGCAGCATAGTGCAGATGCACACATACCGTCACAGTATGAGTATAAAGATGGCTGCCCCACTTGTGCAGATGCACACATACCGTCACAGTATGAGTATAAAGATGGCTGCCCCACTTGCGACTTGCACCAGGGAAGAACCGTGTTCTGTTATTCGGTTTTTGCGTACTGAAGGTGTGAAACCTATTGAAATTCATCGACGAATGAGCGTTCAGTACGGTGATGCATGTTTGTCACAGCAGAAAGTCTACGAATGGAGTAGGAAGTTCGCAAATGGTGTGACTTCAGTGGAAGATGCTCTTCGTCCAGGTCAGGCACAACGAGTTGTGACTCCACAGAGCATTGCAGCAGTTGAAGCAATAGTGAAGGAAAACCGTCGAGTGACACTGAATGACATTGCAGCATGTTTACCGATTAGTCATTGGTCAGCACACATTGTGCATGATGTGCTCCAGTTTCACAAAGTGTCTGCAAGATGGGTGCCACGGCAGCTGAAACTGAAATGAGAGAACGACGTGTTGATGCTTGTGAAGAACTTCTTCGGCGCTTTGAACGAGAAGGTGATGGCTTCCTTGCAGGAATTGTTACTGGGGACGAAACCTGGGTTCACTTCCACCAACCAGAAACGAAGAGAGCGAGCAGGGAATGGGGCCATTCCTCATCACCGAAACCATCAGCAGGGAAGGATATGCTGACTCTCTTTTGGGACGAAAAAGGCGTCATTTTGGAGCATTACATGCCTAGAGGGACCACTGCCACCAGTGCATCATACACGGATCTCCTAAAAAATCATGTGCGGCCTGGAATCAAATTAAAGCGACGTGGATTGCTGTCTGCAGGTGTCGTTTTGCAATATGACAATGCAAGTCCCCAGACTGCCCGTACAACAGTTGCAACAATCACAGACCTGCATTCTGAGTTTTCCTCATCCACCATACTCACCAGACCTTGCCCCAAATGATTTCCATGTGTTTGGACCACTCAAAGCCGCAATGGGAGGAAAGAAGTTCCGTTCTGATGAAGAGGTACGCCACGCGGTGCATGACTTGGTTGTGCGGACTACCAAAAGAATTTTTTTCTAAAGGAATTTATCCACTTTGTAAGCGCTGGAGGACTTGCATTGAGCGTGGTGGAGATTATGTTGAAAAGTGATACAGCTTTGTACCACTTCTGCACAATAAATAATATTTTTTAAATATTTAAGGTTTTTATTTGACTCACCCTCATGTTATTCCGCCTTGCGACAACTTTATGAAGGCGGCAGACAAGCTCCCTTATGGATTATGTACTATATCCACCAGGTTAAGGATAACAGAGGGAAGACTCTGTGTGTGATCAATATCCTGCTCATTCCTTCAGGATGAATTAACCACCTTGAATCATCTATTAGAATAGACCGGTTCACGTTAGCTGCGGTCGGAAGCTATCTACTAACGTTTGACGTCGTTTAATTTCTGTAGATTCAAGTCGTCTCTTGAGCCATCTTGCGAGAGTGTGCTTAGAGTGCGCATATAATACGTGCACTGCAAACAACTCACACTTTACAAACGTAGGTACGATAAGGGCCTACAGTACGTTCTCTAGTATGATTTAGCGAGGTCAGTATTGGATATTTGATAACCCCGACAGTAAGCCTATGTCTCGTTGTCAACTTGACCACGTAAGTCGAAGAAGGTAATAACAGAAGCCGACATAACACAGAAAAGAAGTTTTCTCGCCTTCCTTTGTTTCACAGCACAGCAATGAACTTAGAAATGCGGAAAGGAGAATGACTCACAAAGGAACGGAACTTGGGTGCCATATCGAGTGCCTTGTTTTACCAGTTTTATCTTTTCTCACTGCGTTCTACAAGACAAGGAAACATTTTTCGCAACACAGAATTAAGGTTCTATTAAGTAAACTCGTTTTCCTTAGATTTACGCTAAACAAAGTAATAAATGCGAGATGTCCGGGTCTCGGGGGGTCAGAGTGAGTCTTGAAGGCTGAATAGCCGACCGCTGTGGCCGAGCGGTTCAGTCCGGAAGCGCGCTGCTGCTACGGTCGCAGGTTCGAATTCTGCCTCGGGCATGGATGTGTGTGATGTCCTTAGGTTAGTTAGGTTTAAGTAGGTCTAAGTCTATGGGACTGATGACCTCAGATGTTAAGTCCCGTACTGCTTAGAGCCATTTGAACCATTTGAAGGCAGAATACCTCCTCCTCACCCCACCACCGTCCCTTCTCCATCTCTCTTCTGTCTTGTGTACATATTCCCTACATATGACATTCAATTTCTACGTTCACAGTGCGACTAGAAAGAAAGGTCTTGAGTGAAGACTTGGCAGACATTAACCTCCCGTGTTAAAGGAGTTGAACATCAGTCTTAAAATTTACTGATTAAATAAACAAAGGTTTTAGTGGCCAGCCATTAATAAGGCTGAAGGCAAAGAGACATTCATTCTGACCTTAGAAAATCATTGGAGAAAGTGTCAACCAAACTCCTGTTCAAGTTGGTTTGAATAATATGTGACTATGGAGACATGCCTTCAGACTTTCGGAAAAATATCATCGAATAATTCAGAAGATAGAAAGGGCAGATAAGTGCGACAACTATCGCACAATGTGCTCAACAACTCAAGCACCCAAATAGCTGACAATAATAATAGACAAAAAAAGTGGAAGAGAAGATTGAGAGTCTGCTAGATGATAGTCATTCTGGCTTCAGTAAAGATAAAGGCACCAAGGAGGCAATTCTGCAAAGAAGACGTAAGAAAAACAAAGACACGTTCATGGGTTTTGTCGACCTAGAGGAATCGTTCTGACTAAAATGGTGCAAGATGTTCGAAATTCTTAGGAAGACAATTGAAAACTATAGCGGAAGACAGTAAATACAAAATACGTTCAAGAACCGAGAGTGTAAAATAAGAATGGAACACCAAGAACGATGCGCTCGGATTATAAAGGGTATTATATGGGGATGCAGTCCTTCACTCCTACTGTTCAATCTATAGACCGGAGAAGCAATGACAGAAATAAAAGAAAGATTCAGGAGTCGGATAACAATTCAGGCTGAATGGATATCAATGATAAGATTCACTGATGTCATTCTTATCTTCAGTTAAAGTGAGGAAGAATTGCAGGACTTGTTGAATGGAGTGAAGAGGCTAATGAGCACAAGCTATGGGTTGAGACAAAACCGAAAAAAACGAAATTAAAGAGAAGTAGCAGAAAAGAGATTAACGTTAATTTAACTTCGAAATCCGAGACCACGAAGCAGACGAAGTGAAGGAATTCCGCTTACTTGGAAACAAAATACGACATGGTGGACGAAGCAGACTAGCACAGACAAAGAGGGCATGCCTGTACAAAAGAAGTTTACTGGCATCAAACATAGACATTAATTTGAGGAAGAGATTAATGAGAGATGGAGCACAGCATCGAATGTATGGAATGTGGAATAACCTGAAATTAAGAGAATCGAAGCGTTTGAAATGTGGTGCTACAGAAGAATGTTGAAAATTAGGTGGGCTGATAAGGTAAGAAATGAGGAAATTCTCCGCAGATTTCACGAACACAGGAACGTGTGGAAGAAACTGACAAGAAGAGACGGGGTGACAGCACATCTGTTCAGTTATCAGCGTGTAACTTTCATGGTACTAGAGGGAGCCGTAGAGGGTAAAAATCGTAGGGGAAGAGAAAGACCGCCGCCTAATGAACAAAATACAAGCGTAGAGAATATCAGCCGAGCGGTGAGACTGGATCCTAGAGTTTCTAGTAAACAGAACACTGCATGTCATTTTCACCGGAGAGGTCTTCGGACACAAAATTAACTTCGGGCATGCTCCAGTGGAGTGTCATAGATCCATTACTTTTCACAGTACACGTGTAAAAGACCTAGTACATAACATCTACATTCTACATCTACATTTATACTCCGCAAGCCACCCAACGGTGTGTGGCGGAGGGCACTTTACGTGCCACTGTCATTATCTCCCTTTCCTGTTCCAGTCGCGTATGGTTCGCGGGAAGAACGACTGTCTGAAAGCCTCTGTGCGCGCTCTAATCTCTCTAATTTTACATTCGTGATCTCCTCGGGAGGTATAAGTAGGGGGAAGCAATATATTCGATACCTCATCCAGAAACGCACCCTCTCGAAACCTGGCGAGCAAGCTACACCGCGATGCAGAGCGCCTCTCTTGCAGAGTCTGCCACTTGAGTTTGTTAAACATCTCCGTAACGCTATCACGGTTACCAAATAACCCTGTGACGAAACGCGCCGCTCTTCTTTGGATCTTCTCTATCTCCTCCGTCAACCCGATCTGGTACGGATCCCACACTGATGAGCAATACTCAAGTATAGGTCGAACGGGTGTTTTGTAAGCCACCTCCTTTGTTGATGGACTACATTTTCTAAGGACTCTCCCAATGAATCTCAACCTGTTACCCGCCTTACCAACAATTAATTTTATATGATCATTCCACTTCAAATCGTTCCGCACGCATACTCCCAGATATTTTACAGAAGTAACTGCTACCAGTTACAATAAAGGATCCTTCTTTCTATGTATTCTCAATACATTACATTTGTCTATGTTAAGGGTCAGTTGCCACTCCCTGCACCAAGTGCCTATCCGCTGCAGATCTTCCTGCATTTCGCTACAATTTTCTAATGCTGCAACTTCTCTGTATACTACAGCATCATCCGCGAAAAGCCGCATGGAACTTCCGACACTATCTACTAGGTCATTTATATATATTGTGAAAAGCAATGGTCCCATAACACTCCCCTGTGGCACGCCAGAGGTTACTTTAATGTCTGTAGACGTCTCTCAGTTGATAACAACATGCTGTGTTCTGTTTGCTAAAAACTCTTCAATCCAGCCACACAGTTGGTCTGATATTCCGTAGGCTCTTACTTTGTTTATCAGGCGACAGGCGACAGGCGACGTCGGAACATCTATGAGGTTATTAGTAGATTCTGTTGTACATGCAGTAAGATCTGCAGTGAGATTTGACGCTTGGTGCAACGAGTGGCAATTGACCCTCAACGTAAACAAATGTAAGTGTTGCCAGTACATAGGCCGAAAGACTCATTGTTGTATGGTTACACGATTGCAGTACGCTCACTGGAAGCAGTTACTTCCACAAAAAATATAGGAGCATGCATACGGAACAATTTGAAGTGGAATGATCATATAAATTAATTACACGTACTGCAGATGTCAGACTGGGATTTATTAGAATACTCCTCAGGAAACGAAGTTCATCAACAAAGGAAGTAGCTTACAAAGCAAACGTTCGAGCAATACACGAATATTGCTCGTCAGTATGGGATTCGTAGCAAATAGGATCGACAGAGGAGATAGAGAAGATCCGAAGAAAAGCGACGCGCTTGGCTACAGGATTATTTACACTACTGGCCATTAAAATTGATACACCACGAAGATGACGTGCTACAGACGCGAAATTTAATCGACAGGAAGAAGGTGCTGCGATATGCAAATGATTAGCTTTTCAGGGCATTCAGACAAGGTTGGCGCCGGTCGCGACACCTACAACGTGCTGACATGAGGTAAGTTTCCAACCGATTTCTCATACACAAACAGCAGTTGACCGGCGTTGCCTGGTGAAACGTTGTTGTGATACCTCGTGTAAGGAGGAGAAATGCGTACCATCACGTTTCCGACTTTGATAAAGGTCGGATTGTAGCCTATCGCGATTGCGGTTTATCGTATCGCGACATTGCTGCTCGCATTGGCCGAGATCCAATGACTGTTAGCAGAATATGGAATCAGTGGATTCAGGAGTGTAATACGGAACGCCGTGCTGTATCCTAACGGCCTCGTATCACTAGTAGTCGAGATGACAGGCATCTTATCCGCATGGCTGTAACGGATCGTGCAGCCAGGTCTCGATCCCTGAGTCAACAGGCGGGGACGTTTGCAAGACAACACAGTTGGACGACGTTTGCAGGAGCATGGACTATCAGCTCGGAGACCATGGCTGCGGTTACCCTTGACGCTGTATCACAGACAGGAGCGCATGCGACGGTGTACTCAACGACGAACCTGGGTGCATGAATGGCAAAACGTCATTTTTTCTGATGAATCCAGGTTCTGTTTACAGGATCGTGATGGTCGCATCCGTGTTTGGCGACACCGCGGTGAACGCACATTGGAAGTGTGTATTCTTCATCGCCATACTGGCGTATCACCCGGCGTGATATATGGGGTGCCATTGGTTACACGTCTCGGTCACCTCTTGTTCGCATTGACGGCACTTTCAACAGTGGACGTTACATTTCAGATGTGTTACGACCCGTGGCTCTACCCTTCATTGGATCACTGCGAAACCCTATATTTCAGCAGGATAATGCACGACCGCATGTTGTAGGTCCTGTACGGGACTTTCTGGATACAGAAAATGTTCGACTGCAGCCCTGGCCAGCACATTCTCCAGATCTCTCACCAATTGAAAACGTCTGGTCAATGGTGGCCGAGCAACTGGCTCGTCACAATATGCCAGTCATTACTCTTGTTGAACTGTGGTATCGTGTTGAAGCTGCATGGGCAGCTGTGCCTGTACACGCCATCCAAGCTCTGTTTGACTCAATGTCCAGACGTATGAAGGCCCTTGTTACGGCCAGAGGTGGTTGTTCTGGGTACTGATTTCTCAGGATCTATGCACCCCAATTATGTGAAAATGTAATCACATGTCAGTTCTAGTATAATATATTTGTCCAATGAATACCCGTTTATCAGCTGCATTTCTTCTTGGTGTAGCAATTTTAATGGCCAGTAGTGTAGGAAGCACGAAAGCGTCACAGAGATGATCAACCAGCTCCAGTGGCAACGGTGCAAGAGAGACATTTCATCGAGGTAGGCTACGGTTTATTGTTAAAATTCCGAAAGCGTACCTTCCCAGAAGAGTCAACAAACGTATTGCTTCCTCCTATGTATATCTCTTGAAAACACGTTGAAGATAGAGAGGTTCGGACCCACACGCAGGCTTATCGGCAGTCGTTCTTCCTGCGAACTTCTCGCAGCTGGAAAGAGGGGAAGCAACAGTGTTATAAATAGCATCCTTCGCCACACTTCGCAAGGTCGCTTGCAGAGTAAAGATATAGATGTATTGGGTTGGTGCATAGTTTCATAGCCTTTTTGTTTCGTTTTGTTTCCGGTTGCTGTAGTTTATTTATCAGTTCAATTGGCTCAGACGGCTCTGAGCACTATAGGACTTAACATCTGAGGTCATCAGTCCCCTAGAACTTAGCATGACTTAAACCTAACTAACCGAAGGACATCACACACATCCAAGCCCGAGTCAGGATTCGAACGTGCGACCGTAGCAGTCGCACGGTTCCGGACTGAAGCGCCTAGAACCGCTCAGCCACCGGGGCCGGCATTTATGAGTTGTCGTTTTTATTTGTAGTTCATCTTATTATCTGATTTTTCGTATTATCATTTTGAGATTGTGAATGGAGTTATGGATGCTAGAAACTGGAGTGCCAAGTGGAGAAAGCGGGAAGTTTCCGACATGTTGTTCTCTTTGAGTTCTGCAGTGGGGTGACAGCAGCGGAGAAAGCCAGAAAAATTTCCTCCGGGTGTGGGGCTAGTACCACTGGGCAGAGCACGGGAAGAAAATGGTTTTTCGTTTAAGGATGATACTTTTGATATTAGTGACTTTCCAAATTCAGGAAAACATTCAGGGCTTGATGAAGATCGTTTAAATAAATTAATCCACAATGATCCAAGTCAGTGAACTCGGGAACTGGGAAATGTGATAAATTGTGATCATTCCACCATTGTGCGACATTTGAATGCAATGGGGAAGGTTCAAAAATCGGGTGTATGGGTACCGCATTGTCTAAGCCAAAATCACAGAAATGTTGTTCTAAATCGTTACTGGTGACGAGTGAAAAATGGAGTCCCTACGCTAACATGAGGAAAAGAAAGGAATGGTTGAGCCCAAATAAAGCAGTAACTCCCCGTGAAAAGACCTGCATGCACCCACGAAAGATAATGTTATCCATCCGGTGGAAAGCGACTGTTTGGTGTACTACGAATTGCTTTCCCCGAGGTGTAACCGCCACTGCTGACATTTATTATCAACAACTCAGCCCTCTTGTAGGCGCAGTCCAAAAACAAGTACCAGGTAGAGTGTGTGGAGCGACACTACTCCATGATAACGCCCGCCAGGATTCCGCTAGACTGACAAGAAATACTGTACAGGAGTTGGGTCGGGAATCATTCGGTAGCCACCTTAGTCAATTGATCTTGCGCCGGCACACTCTCGCCTATTCCAGTATCTATCGAATTTCTCTTTGAAGCTTCCTGGCAAATTAAAACTGTGTGCCGGACCGAGACTCGAACTCGGGACGTTTGCCTTTCGCGGGCAAGTGCTCTACGACTGAGCTACCAAAGCACGACTCACGCCCTGTCCTCACAGCTTTAATTCCGCCAGTACTTCGTCTCCTACCTTCTAAACTTCACAGAAGCTCTCCAGCGAACCATGCAGAACTAGCACTCCTGGAAGAAAGGTCCGGCACACAGTTTTAATCTTCCAGGAAGTTTCATATCAGCGCACACTCCGCTGTAGAGAGAAAATTTCATTCTGGAAACAACCCCCAGGCTGTGGCTAAGCCATGTCTCCGCAATATCCTTTCTTTCAGGAGTGCTAGTTCTGCAAGGTTCGCAGGAGAGCTTCTATGAGTTTGGAAGGTAGGAGACGAGGTACTGGCGGAATTAAAGCTGTGAGGACGGGGCGTGAGTCGTGCTTGGGTAGCTCAGCCGGTAGAGCACTTTCCCGCGAAAGGCGAAGGTCCCGAGTTCGAGTCTCGGTCCGGCACACAGTTTTAATCTGTCAGGAAGTTTCATATCAGCGCACACTCCGCTGTAGAGTGAAATTCTAGAACTTTCTCTTTGCTGATGAAATGCGCTCCGAACGCGGCTCGACGAGTTCTTCGCTTCAAAACCACGTGATTTCTACAGTCGCGGAATCGAAAAGTTACCCCAGCGTTGGCAGCCTGTTGTAAATATTGATGACTAAAGTCCCTGTTATGTGTGTCTGTTGTGTTTATTAAACTTATGTAAGATCGCTGCAACTTATCTACCAACTCAACAGAATACATCTAACAAATAAAAAAAGACCTCATTTCTCTGTCTGTCTCTTTGTCTGCCTCCTACAAAATTTAGTTCCTGTGGCATGACAAATAACCAAACTTACGAACGGAATTCTGTGAGAAACGTCAATTTTGTGAGCTCCCTTGCTCCCAGCCCTGTGGACTCACAGGCTGGGGAGCAAAGCTGTCCGCTGATGTCGACGTGGAGGGACGGGGCTGCGGAGGACAGAGGCCGAAGCATCGCCGACGTGATCAGCGGACCACCCGCGCGCCGGCAGCTGCATTGTCTGCCGCCGTTTGTAGCGAATTTGTATCGCAGATTGCTGCCAAGCAGCGTAAATCACGCCAGAACAACGCAGAAGAAGTGGACGTCCACTGCGGCGGCAGGAGGCAGTCCACTGTCCAGTCGCCCAGTGACCACCAGTACCCCTCACCTCCATCCCACTCCAGCGCTACCAGCGCAGCCCGATTCCTTAAGGGGCTCCGGAAAGGCTCAAAATCATGAAAAGTTCAATTTTTACTTTTTTGCGTTTTCTGAATCTGCAGACTATTACCTTTTAATAGATATATAATTTATTCAATTCCGAAGACTACAACTATTTTTAAATTTTTTTTGAAATGTGTTCTACATGGGCGTGACCCACTGTGGCGCTGTTAAACTGCTGTCAAATGGTGTTATTATTAACGTCCGTGTTCATCAGGTACATTTCAGTGATGTGAGATAAAGTATGTGTTGTGGCTAACCTGTGATGGTTCACTATCGCTGGTGTGATTGTCGATTGTTTCATGTTTATTTACTCTGTCGTTATCTCGAAAATATTCGTAATTAATTCTGTTTCTTGAGTCTCTGTTTTGTTGAAGTATAGTAATGAGTAAAAGTAAAGTTGCTGTTGCGACTTTCAATGATGGCAACATTGTAAGGTGCAAGGTATTTAGGAATATGGGAATGAAGATAGGTTCTAACATGGTACGAGCGATGCTTGCTTTAGACAAGGAACGCCTTCGGGCTGCTGACAGGGCTGTAAAGAGTCTAGAAATACAAGCAAGAGTAAACAGGAGGAGGTTCAAGGTTCAAATGGCTCTGAGCACTATGCGACTCAACTTCTGAGGTCATCAGTCGCCTAGAACTTAGAACTAATTAAACCTAACTAACCTAAGGACATCACACACATCCATGCCCGAGGCAGGATTCGAACCTGCGACCGTAGCGGTCACGCGGTTCCAGACTGAAGCGCCTTTAACCGCACGGCCACACCGGCGGGCCAGGAGGAGGAACAAGAGGAAGCTGGAGGAGGAGTTTGCAGAGGATGAAGATAATCCATCCTATGGACCTGGAATGCACTAAAAAGTTAATCCAATTTTTGTCGCTCGATTCCCAAAACTTTTATTTTCTCATACTAATTACATGTTTTCTAAGGATCTTCCAAACATATTTGTTTCAAACTTTCAGTAAATGTTACACATTACCTTCTGCATAATTTAACACAGCCTTTTTCCAAAAAACTGTATATTTTTGAATATATAAATAAAAAATTGCAAAAAAATGTTGTGAATTTTCATTACAATTGAAAAAAATCATCTTTAATAACTGAACTAAAATTTTGTAAAATCCCTGTGTTAAGTTGTAGCCCATATTCCAATAAATAATCTGTAAAAAGTTCAACTTCCTACCTCAAATACTTTGTGAGGAAAGATGTAATTTATAAGCGTTATTTTAACATTGCAAGTATAGGGCGTTCCGGAGCCCCTTAAAGAACGGAACTCCCATGTACTGTGTCGTTATAATTAAACTGTCTCTATTTAACACGTTATAACACGGAAACTAATTACAATACGAGTACCAAACTCGGTAGCATTAATGTCCAGGCTATGGGGTGCACGATTTCCATGAGTCACAGAGCCACTGTCCACTTCCAACTATGGCCACCAGGTGCCGTGATCAGTCATCGTGATTCGTAGTCTCACACAACTGACCAGTCGCAGTACACCTGCTGACGCGCCAACATGAGCTTGGACAAAAGGAGGGGGGCATTATTGGTGAAGCTCTATTATCAAAACAACAGTAATAACGCAGCTGCACTTCGGTAATATCGCCGAAACCCAGCTCGCGCTATTCGTCCACGAGACTCAGAGGGCCATAGACACGGGTTCACAGGTAGATGCCGTGTTTCTTGACTTCCGCAAGGCGTTCGATACAGTTCCCCACAGTCGTTTAATGAACAAAGTAAGAGCATATGGACTATCAGACCAATTGTGTGATTGGATTGAGGAGTTCCTAGATAACAGGACGCAGCATGTTATTCTCAATGGAGAGAAGTCTTCCGAAGTAAGAGTAATTTCAGGTGTGCCGCAGGGGAGTGTCATAGGACCGTTGCTATTCACAATATACATAAATGATCTGGTGGATGACATCGGAAGTTCACTGAGGCTTTTTGCAGATGATGCTGTGGTGTATCGAGAGGTTGTAACAATGGAAAATTGTACTGATATGCAGGAGGATCTGCAGCGAATTGACGCATGGTGCAGGGAATGGCAACTGAATCTCAACGTAGACAAGTGTAATGTGCTGCGAATACACAGAAAGACAGATCCTTTATCATTTAGCTACAAAATAGCAGGTCAGCAACTGGAAGCAGTTAATACCATAAATTATCTGGGAGTACGCATTAGGAGTGATTTAAAATGGAATGATCATATAATGTTGATTGTCGGTAAAGCAGATGCCAGACTGAGATTCATTGGAAGAATCCTAAGGAAATGCAATCCGAAAACAAAGGAAGTAGGTTACAGTACGCTTGTTCGCCCACTGCTTGAATACTGCTCAGCAGTGTGGGATCCGTACCAGATAGGGTTGATACAAGACATAGAGAAGATCCAACGGAGAGCAGCGCGCTTAGTTACAGGATCATTTAGTAATCGCGAAAGCGTTACGGAGATGATAAATAAACTCCAGTGGAAGACTCTGCAGGAGAGACGCTCAGTAGCTCGGTACGGGCTTTTGTCAAAGTTTCGAGAACATACCTTCACCGAAGAGTCAAGCAGTATATTGCTCCCATCTACGTATATCTCGCGAAGAGACCATGAGGATAAAATCAGAGAGATTAGAGCCCACACAGAGGCATACCGACAATCCTTCTTTCCACGAACAATACGAGACTGGAATAGAAGGGAGAACCATTAGAGGTACTGAAGGTACCCTCCGCCACACACCGTCAGGTGGCTTGCGGAGTATGGATGTAGATGTAGATGTAGATGTTGACTTCGCTCTCCACTTTCCCGCAAGGACTGGACCGTCCTAGAGAGAGACTGGTGAGGTGAACACGCAGAATTGCCTAGTGCGGGGATCCTCACTTCCAGCCACTGTGCATGAAGTTTCTCTGCATGTTGAACGTGTCACCGAACGATTAGGCTTCACGGCTACGTTCATCGTTGGCCCATTCTTTCTTGGACAGGTTGGCGCTCAAGGACCAAAGACGTGCAGTGTGACTGGTCAGCGTTACTGCGATATGCTTCGCCAGCATATAATACCCACCCTACAAGAGAGAGACGCATTGAGCTCAACAGTTTTCACACAAGTAGGGACCCCATCGCACATCGATCGTGTAGTTCACCTGCTTCTCCGAAAAACATTTGGAAACGATCGATTTATCAGCCCATCGTTTCCAAATGCTTGGTTCAAATGGCTCTGAGCACTATGGGACTCAACAGCTGTGGTCATCAGTCCCCTAGAACTTAGAACTAATTAAACCTAACTAACCTCAGGACATCACACACGTCCATGCCCGAGGCAGGATTCGAACCTGCGACCGTAGCAACAGCGCGGCTCCGGACTGGAGCGCCTAGAACCGCACGACCACCGCGGCCGGCTCCAAATGCTTGGCCGGCACGATCACCTGATATCACTCCCTGTGATTTCTGGTTGTGGGAGTACCTGAAGGACAGGGTTTAAAAGGAAAACATGCACACATGTGCTGATCTGAAGAGCAGCGTACAAGAGAGGTAGCCAGCATACCTAGGGACACGCTACGTTCTGCTGTGCAGAATGCAATCCTGCACTTTCAGTCTCCTTGGGCACTGATGGGAACCGTATTGAGCCCTTCTTGTAGCCGTAATGATACCGGTCTGTAATGGTATGACGTACAGTAGCAGCACATTAAAAGTGCTTCAGTTGATGTCCTTGACATTAGTGCTACCAAGTTTGGTACTCGTACAGTAGTTTCCGTGTTATAACGTGTTAAACAGTTTAATTATAACCACCAGGTATATGACGCTGAGCCGCCTGAATTACGGCGATATAACTTCGCGCGTACGTAATTTTGCGCGTACATTCAGTGGTATATATGGATACCGACCGCAAAATGTGATGCGAATGCACTGAGGTGACAAAAGTCGTGGCATACCTTCCAGTATCGTGCCGGACTTTCTTTTGCCATACGTAGTGCAGCAACTAATGGTGGTATTGACGTAACAAGTCGTTAGAAGTCCCCTGCAGAAATATCGAGCCAAGCTGCCTCTATAGCAATTCATAACTGCGGAAAGATAGACAGATTAGTTAAAAAAAAATAAAAAAATGAGCAAAATAATCACCAAGAACCAAGAGAATACACTAACAACATGCTCCCCTTCCTCGGTAACATTTCCCCAAAAATTGTCAATATCTTCAAGCGACACAAAATAAGAATTGCTTTCCAAACAATAAAATTGCAAAAGACTTCCTCTTGATTTAAAAAGAAGTTAAGACAAATTTTCGTTCTTTGGAATACATAGAACCATATGAAGCAAAAGTCCAGCTCAGTACGTAAGTCAAACGGGCTGTAACTTCCACACCAGATTCAAAGAACGCATCACCGTATCCCGATACAACACACCACTCAAATCTGCAATAGTCTCCCACATAAAAGATACAGGATATCCATTTGACAATTTAGAAATCAATCTTGAAATTCTACATACTCTGAACAAAGGACAAAGAATGTCTGTATATGAAGAACCAGAAATCTATATAATCAGAAAGAAACTTGAGAGAATTCTACTCAACGACAAACAGTCTCAACCAACTTTTTCAAAAGCTTTGACAAAGAACTTAAAGCATTCTCATAATTTACAGTTTCAATGCACAGCAACTGATGTAACCACTGCCATTCATCCCTCAATAAGTTCAACCTACAATACCTGAGCATCATCTGTTGTAATCTTTTTATAAGAAATTAACATAACAATTGAAATGTGCACGTATCTACATTCAAGTGCAGCCCTTCCACATTTTTTAAAAGAAAAGAAAATCATATTTATGTACATAATCGTTATTTTTGTATCCAGTTCTGCAGTGCACTCACATTTACAAAAAACTGTATATAACTACTTAATATAACAACTGTCCTGTGCACATGTTAATATTCTGGTGCAGCCCATCCATATCTTTAAAAAAGAAAAACTTCTTTTGTAGAAAGCATTTAATCTTTTATCTCTGTTCCTATTGTAAAGAAACGTGTCTTCAACATGTACAACATCTTTCAAGTGACAGTGAAAATGTACTGTTCAGTGGAGAGGGCATACATCAGGCAACAGCATGCACATCTTTTAGAGCTCTACGTCCCTTTAAGTAAAATTTACTGTCAGAGATTCATGTTTTTTTAACCTATAAAGGGCCTTTTCTAAACAAACAACTTTTGTCTAACCTACATTGCCCTTGGTGTGCGACTGTAAACAGACGTCTGCACTCTTCACTAACACCAGCCATGTAAATAAACAATTATCTACCTGTAAAAAATCTTCACAGGTTTGCTGCCGGTTGACAGTGTGCAAATTCCACATGCCTAGCCACCAGCAAGATTCAATCACCTGAAGATGTCGGACAGTTGCTCCGAGGAAATACTGTGGAATTTGTACAATGTCACCTGGCTGCAAACCCGTGAATACTATTTACAACATATCTGCCGCAAAAGCTTGAAGAGTCACAGTTCTCCACCTGAAGATCAACCATCGAAAAGCCTAGTGGCAAAATAAACAAGTGACTGACGCAAAACTGTTTTCATTTGCTGGTGAAGGATTTTGTGCACGAACTAATCTCTCGATCATGTTCCATAAATATTCAATGAGATTTATTTCGGGCGATCTGGGTGGCCAAATCATTAACTTTCCGTGCGTCACCCTGCCTCTTAGTCATGGGATAGCGATGTGTACTTGTACAGATGGCAGTAGTATCGTGTACACAAGGTATAAAAGGGCAGCGCATTGGCGGAGCTGTCATTTGTACACAGGTGATTCATATGAAAAGGTGTCCGCACGACAGTAATTAACAGACTTTGAAAGCGGAATGGTTGCGAGTTCCACAGTGTCAAGAGTGTGCTGAAAATACCAAATTTCTCACCACGGACAAGGCAGTGGCCGATGGCTTTCGCTTAGCAACCGAGAGCAGTGGTGTTTCCGTAGAATTGTCAGTGTAACAGACAAGCAACACAGCATGAAATAACCGCAGAAATCAATGTGGAACGTACGGCGAACGTATCGTTAGGAACTGGCATTAACATAGAACATACAGTTCTGTACAGTGAATGGTATGACACCATTAATAAATATAGACCTTAATCAGAAGCATATAGCTAAGGTAGAATATTCCAAATTTTTAGGTGTGTCCATTGATGAGAGATTAAATTGGAAGAAACACATTGATGATCTGCTGAAACGTTTGAGTTCAGCTACTTATGCAATAAGGGTCATTGCAAATTTTGGTGATAAACATCTTAGTAAATTAGCTTACTACGCCTATTTTCACTCGTTGCTTTCATATGGCATCATATTTTGGGGTAATTCATCACTGAGGAATAAAGTATTTATTGCACAAAAGCGTGTAATCAGAATAATAGCTGGAGTCCACCCAAGATCATCCTGCAGACGTTTATTTAAGGATCTAGGGATATTCACAGTAGCTTCTCAGTATATATACTCTCTAATGAAATTTGTTATTAACAACCAAACCCAATTCAAAAGTAATAGCAGTGTGCATAACTACAATACTAGGAGAAAGGATGATCTTCACTATTCAAGATTAAATCTAACTTTGGCACAGAAAGGGGTGAATTATACTGGGACTAAAGTCTTTGGTCACTTACCAAATGGTATCAAAAGTCTGACAGATAACCAACAAGTATTTAAGAAGAAATTAAAAGAATTTCTGAATGACAACTCCTTCTACTCCATAGAGGAATTTTTAGATATAAATTAAAAAAAAAAAAACAAAAAAACAAAAATATTAATAAAAAAAATAAAAAAAATAAAAATAAAAAAACAAAAAATGAAAAAGTTGTTATATTAACTTATGTATGTTGTTAAATTAACTTAATTATGTCTTGTATTGGAAAATTTGACTCGTTCCACATCATTACGAAATATCGTATTCATGATCCATGGAACTAGCATTAATCTAATCTAATCTAATCTAATCAGGCTCTGGCAGCAGACGACCGACGCTAGTGCCATTCATAGTCTACATTTTCCCAAAAAACGGTCGAGTTTATACGGATGACAGTACGCCATGACACTAGGCCACAATTGTTCGCGACTGGTTTGAAGAGCATTACGGACAGCTCGAGCGAATGCTTTGGTCACCCAGATCGTGTGACATGAGGGCAACGGGTGAGCATATGTCTGCTAACAAAAGTGACAGAGGCGGCAGAGCATGTCTCAGAGTAGGCATGTGCCATCTAGCGGCAGTAGTGAAAAACGAACATCGTACAGGTGCTGCCATCAAGCGAGTAACTGTGCAGTGTAAACTGATACGCAGATATTGAATCATACTGTTTAAATAATGGTTTGTGTATTATTTTATCTGTTTTGGTAGGAGATCATGTCATCTGAAAAATTAAATATACATGGCCATGGCTTTAGTATTAAGTCAAAATCAGTAAATATTAATATACGTGCTCATGTCTTTAGTATTAAGTCAGAATCAATTCGTGCCTCCTTGCGGCAGCATTTAGGCGGCAAAATTACCGCTGGTTTTCATACCACAAGGGGGTTCTATAAGATGTCTCTGTAGGTAGTGTCATAGGCCCTCTGCTGTTTCTTATCTATATAAATCATTAGGGGAATCTGAGCAGCCGTCTTGGGTTGTTTACAGATGATGCTGTCGTTCATCGTCTAGTAAACTCATCAGAGGATCAAAACAAATTGCAAA
The DNA here is from genome assembly GCF_023864275.1 of Schistocerca cancellata. Lineage (NCBI taxonomy): Eukaryota > Metazoa > Arthropoda > Insecta > Orthoptera > Acrididae > Schistocerca > Schistocerca cancellata. Next base: position 1,036,865,540 of record NC_064627.1, on the reverse strand, counting down.
CCGATTTAGAAAAGATATTTGAATGTGCGAAAATTGGTAATTGACCCTAAACAATGATAAGTGTGAGGTCATACGCATGAGTGCCAAAAAGGAATCCATTAAACTTCGGTAGTATTGTACGGCATGTTAACCGGGGGCCTAGAAACGACGGAGAGGCTCCGTCCCCGCCGCAGCCGCAGTGGTCCACAACCCCACGACGACTACTGCAGTCCGCTTCACCCCTCCGCCGCCCCATACCGAACCACTCTTTCAGGGTTATTGTGCGCTTCGACCCCCGGTGCCCCCCTCCCCCCCCCCCCCCCCTACCCGCCCCAGGGAACGTCTGGCACCAGACGAGTGTAACCCCCATGTTTGCGTGGTAGAGTAATGGTGGAGTATGCGTACGTGGAGAACTTGTTTGACCAGCAATCGCCGACATAGTGTAGCTGAGGCGGAATAAGAGGAACCAGCCCACATTCGCCGATGCAGATGGAAAACCACCTAAAAACCATCCGCAGACTGGCCGGCTCACCGGACCTCGACACATGTCCGCCAGGCGGATTCTTGCTGGGGACCAGGCGCTCCTTACCAATCCGGAAAGCCTTGCGTTGGACCGCACAGCTAACCGGATGGGCAAACTTCGGTTACACGGTAAATCAATCTAATGTAATCGCCGTAAATTCAACTAAATACCTAGGAATTACGAACGACGTAAGTTGGAAAGAACGCATAGAAAATGTTGTGGGGAAGGCGAACCAAGGAATGCGTCTTACTGGCAGAACACTTAGAAGATGCAACAGATGTACCAAAGAGACCGGCTACACTAAGTTTGTCCATCCTCTTTTGCAGTGATGCTGTACAGCGTGGGATCCTTACCAGACAGAATTAACGGAGTACATTGAGAAAGTTCAAAGGACAGCAAGCACACTTTGTATTGAAACTTCCCGGCAGATTAAAACTGTGTGCCCGACCGAGACTCGAACTCGGGACCTTTGCCTTTCGCGGGCAAGTGCTCTACCATCTGAGCTACCGAAGCACGACTCACGGCCGGTACTCACAGCTTTACTTCTGCCAGTATCTCGTCTCCTACCTTCCAAACTGCGCGCACTCCGCTGCAGAGTGAAAATCTCATTCTGGAAACATCCCCCAGGCTGTGGCTAAGCCATGTCTCCGCTATATCCTTTCTTTCAGGAGTGCTAGTTCTGCAAGGTTCGCAGGAGAGCTTCTGTAAAGATTGGAAGGTAGGAGACGAGATACTGGCAGAAGTAAAGCCGTGAGTACGGGGCGTGAGTCGTGCTTCGGTAGCTCAGATGGTAGAGCACTTGCCCGCGAAAGGCAAAGGTCCCGAGTTCGAGTCTCGGTCGGGCACACAGTTTTAATCTGCCAGGAAGTTTCATATCAGCGCACACTCCGCTGCAGAGTGAAAATCTCATTCTGGAAACATTTTGTATTACCAAGAAATAGGGGGGGGGGGGAGTGTCACGGACATGATACAGGACTCGGGGTGGACATCATTAAAACAAAGGTGTTTTTCGTTGCGGCGAAATCTTCTCGCGAAAATTCAATCACCAACTTTCTCCTCCGAATGCGAAAATATTTTGTTGACGCCGTCCTACATAGTGAGAAACGATCATAATAATAAAATAAGGGAAATCAGAGCTCGCACGGAAAGATATAGATGTTCGTTTTTTCAGCGTGCTGTTCGAGAGTGGAGAAATAGAGACTTATTGTGACGGTGGTTTGATAAACCCTCTGCCAGGCACTTAAGTATGATTTGCAGAGTATCCATGTAGCTGTAGATGAACTGAATCTTGTGCAGTTTTTTGAGTGAGGAACACGTATTGTAGTGTGTGGTGCTATTCTGAGCTTATTAGCAGGAATAGCCGCGGATGAACGAGATATAAATGCTGCTTGTATTTCCACAGTGTATTTTAAGGAGCGGTAATCCATGGAAGAAGAAGGAGCTATACTTAATTGACAATTTTAAGTTAGTGTGTGTTGGGTAACCTTACTCACTGTGCTACATCAAGATACTTTATACTGGCTAAGAAATACTACTGAAGTAGCGACGTTACTTCAAGCCACAAATGTAAGCTGCTAATTCTTCGTCTTGTGGTATTTCTCGCTAGAGGCTTGAAGATAGCTCACCACCAGTGCAAAAGATGAAACTGTATTTTTTATTTGTGCAATCAGAGAAATGCTGACTTAGTACCAGGAAGACTTATTGTTCTGTAAAAGCCATGATGTAACTGCTGTGTAAAGGCTAAGTAATATACATATGCTTATTATTTAAACCAAAAGCTTTCTTTCATGTGTGTTTATTTATGTATTTAGTAGGAGTGACCTTTGTTCTGCCAAATGTATATTACAGACCTTATAATTTTCAGTGATTAAAGCTCATATATTACTTCACAATATACACTGAAGTGCCAAAGAAACTGTTACACCCACCTAACATCGTGTAGGACCCCCGCGAGCACGCAGGACTCTACTATTGTCTAAACTAGTGCTGGAGGGAACAGACATCATGAATAAATCCGTAAGAGTACGAGGAGGTTGCGATCTCTTCTGAACAGTGCGTTGGAAGGTATCCCAGATATGCTCAATAATGTTAATTACTGCAGAGTTTGGTGGCCAGCGGAAGTGTTTCAACTCAGAAGTGTGTTCCTGGAGCCAATCTGTAGCAATTCTGGACGTGTGGGGTTTCGCATTGTCCTGCAGGAATCGCCCAAGTCCGTCGGAATGCATAATGGACTTGAATGGATGCAGGTGATCATACAGGATACTTACCTACGTATCATCCACCAGAGCCGTATCTAGAAGTATCAGAGGTTCCATATCACTCCACCTGCATACTCCCCACAGAGCTTCCACTAGCTTGAACAGCCCCATGCTGAGATGCAGGATCCACGGATTTGTCTCCATAATCGTACACGTCCATCACCTCGATATAATTTGAAACGAGACTCGTCCGACCAGGCAACATGTTTCTAGTCATCAACAATCCAACGTCAGTGTTGATAGTCCAATGTCGGGCCCAGGAGAGGCGTAAAGCCTTGTGTCGTGCAGTCATCGAGGGTACACGACTGGGCCTTCGGCTCCGAAAGACCATATCGATGATGTTTCGATGAATGGTTCGCATGCTGACACTTGCTGATGGCCCAGCATTGAAAACTGCAGCAACTTGCGGAAGGGTTGCACTTCTATCACGCTGAATGATTCTCTTCAGTCGTCGTTGGTCCCATTCTTGCAGGATCTTTTTCCGGCCTCAGCGATGTCGAAGATTCGATGTTTTACCGGAATCCTGATATTCACGGTAGACTCGTGAGATGGTCGTACGGGAAAATCCCTACGTCATCGCTACCTCTGAGATGCTTTGACCCATCGCTCGTGCGGCGACTAGAACACCACGATCAAACTCTTGATAACCTGCCATTGTAGCAGCAGTAACCGATCTAACAAATGCGCCAGACACTTGTCTTATATAGGCGCTCCCGACCGCAGTGCCGTATTCTGCCTGTTTACATATCTCTGTATTTGAATAGGCATGCCTTTACCAGTTTCTTTGGCGCTTCAGTGTAAATCATTGCTAATTACGTACAAAAATACAACGTTGTACAACCAACCATAAATATTAACCGCCAAATTCTTTAAAGAAGTGATATGTAGCAGATCCTGGAAACCAGGAGAAGATGATGAAAGGTATTGTAGCTTCATATTATTCTCAGTAGCAGATACTGCGGTGGATTTCAACCTACACGGTTTCATGTGTTATAGTGTGCGTGACAAACATAATTTTCTGTTCACTTAAAGTACAGGTCAAAGTGATATTTTTCCTTGAAAGGGTAATATTTGAAAAAGTTGTATGTCATTCAGAAAGTGCAACTTTTCTTTGATATTGACAAGTGCTGCAAACAAAACTAGTCTTTTACTTGAAAGAAATACGAATTTAATATTTACAGATATACAATCAGAAAGCATTACGGGATGACCTGTATGAAAAGGAGTAACAACTACACACACAAATGTGAGTTTTGTGGGGTTCGTGAAACGCCATGACCAGTCTTGGGTAAACACTGCTGTGAGGCAGGTGAACACTGAGTTGAGCTGGCTGCTGCTGACTGAAACGAAATCTCATATGAGTACAGTTTGGGAATTTGGTTTATTCTAGACATGGCCTACATCTGAGTGGGAGAGGGAAGACAAATTGGCTGAAATTCTTGTAGTTCGTACACAGGAGGGCCACCATCACACAAAGCAAGATCCCTGTGGTTACTGGTGTCGGAGGGGCACCTTTTTTTAGGTTAGAATCAGGATTCAGGCACCCTTTTTTAAAGATGTGAAAATAACGGAAGAGCCCCACAAAATACTTAACAATGCACAGAAGAGAAAGGTTAGCTTATTTCATCAAAATATTAGAGGACTGAATAATAAGGTAGAAGAGTTTCTTGTCTGTTTGGAAAATCTAGAGAACTCTGAAAAGATAGACTTCCCGAGCCTGTCTGAGCATAGCATAACCACGGAATTATATAAGTTACATATAAAAGATTTCACTACTGCAGCTCACTCATGCTGAAACAACATAGGAAATGGAGGAGTTGTTACATACATTAAGAGAGAACACAAGTTCAGAAACAACATTGAGACAAGTAGATTTTGTAGTGATCAGGACACAGAAATGTGTGCTTGTGAATTAATGCTGAAAAATAGTTCACTTTTAATTGTAACTGTATACAGATTCCCACTGTAAAGTTTTGAATTATTTAGGAGAAATCTGGAGTCTGTGGTGACTTCAGTACAGATTTTCTAAAGAATTCTGATAGGACAAATGATCTGGAAACCTTATTTGGATCCTACAATCTGGTGTCAGTAATTAACTTTCCAACACGTATGGATAAAGACAGTACGACCCCGATTGATAATGTTTGCTTTGATGAAGGTTAAAATAAGAAAATAACTGTTTACCCAGTAACAAATGCTCTCTCTAATCATGATGCACAGTTAATTAGGGTAAATAACATATACCTTACATTATAGATACTGCTCAGTAGAAATCAGTTAGAATAATTAATGACTCCAGGACAAAAGTTTTAAGAATAGTTTACAGGAGATGACATTGGATGCTAATATAAGATTTAATCTATTCCATGATAAATTCATATCATTATTTAAAAACAGCTTTTCGCAGTAGATAATCAGAAACGACACTTAGCAGCCATGTAAAAAACCATTGACCAATAGAGGGATTAAAGTATCTTGTGAAAGGAAAAGAGAAATGTATCTTTTGGCAAGAACACCTAAGCTATGCGGAAGGTAGTGAAACGAGAGACAGGAAAACCAGCCACAGAACAAGAACATAATTACTGGACTGAATGGAAGGGCTATAAATGATGAGTAACAGGCAGCAAATGCATTTAATAATCATTTCTTAAATGTAGTAGAAAACGTAGGGACATGGAATTCAAGAGCAAAATCACAGCACTGAAAATGTAACTTTCTTATGATTAAATAAGATGAACGTATCACCAACTTCTCCTTCTGAAATTAAGAAAATTATCTAAAATAAAAGGTCATCTGGTTTTGATGGTGTTTCCAACAGGGTACTAAAATTTTTTCCCATGCAATGAGCCCAGTCTTAACTGAAATATTTAATGCATCATTAACCCGAGGCGTTTTCCGGAAGGACGAAATATGCCGTTGTTAAACCCTTCCTTAAGAAAGGCGATAAGAGAAATGTCAACCTGTTTCACTGCTAACGTCAGTCTCCAAATTTTTTCAGAAAATGTGTTCTAGAATAGTATCTCACCTTAGAAATAGTAGTATTCTTAGCAAAACACAGTTTGGGTTTCAGAAGGGTTTCTCTACTGAGAATGTCATTTATACTCACCAGGTTTTACAAGCAATAAGTAATAAAACAGCTCCGGCTGGTATTTGCTGTAACCTCTTTCAGACATTAGACTATTTGAATCACAGCATCTCCTATATAAATTGACGTTTTGTGGGACTGATGGTATAGCCAACTAATTAATAATGTCATATCTAATCAAAAGAATGCAAGAAGTTGCATTTAGTGATTTAAGCAATATAGTCCAGAGACATACACTCCTGGAAATGGAAAAAAGAACACATTGACACCGGTGTGTCAGACCCACCATACTTGCTCCGGACACTGCGAGAGGGCTGTACAAGCAATGATCACACGCACGGCACAGCGGACACACCAGGAACCGCGGTGTTGGCCGTCGAATGGCGCTAGCTGCGCAGCATTTGTGCACCGCCGCCGTCAGTGTCAGCCAGTTTGCCGTGGCATACGGAGCTCCATCGCAGTCTTTGACACTGGTAGCATGCCGCGACAGCGTGGACGTGAACCGTATGTGCAGTTGACGGACTTTGAGCGAGCGCGTATAGTGGGCATGCGGGAGGCCGGGTGGACGTACCGCCGAATTGCTCAACACGTGGGGCGTGAGGTCTCCACAGTACATCGATGTTGTCGCCAGTGGTCGGCGGAAGGTGCACGTGCCCGTCGACCTGGGACCGGACCGCAGCGACGCACGGATGCACGCCAAGACCGTAGGATCCTACGCAGTGCCGTAGGGGACCGCACCGCCACTTCCCAGCAAATTAGGGACACTTTTGCTCCTGGGGTATCGGCGAGGACCATTCGCAACCGTCTCCATGAAGCTGGGCTACGGTCCCGCACACCGTTAGGCCGTCTTCCGCTCACGCCCCAACATCGTGCAGCCCGCCTCCAGTGGTGTCGCGACAGGCGTGAATGGAGGGACGAATGGAGACGTGTCGTCTTCAGCGATGAGAGTCGCTTCTGCCTTGGTGCCAATGATGGTCGTATGCGTGTTTGGCGCCGTGCAGGTGAGCGCCACAATCAGGACTGCATACGACCGAGGCACACAGGGCCAACACCCGGCATCATGGTGTGGGGAGCGATCTCCTACACTGGCCGTACACCACTGGTGATCGTCGAGGGGACACTGAATAGTGCACGGTACATCCAAACCGTCATCGAACCCATCGTTCTACCATTCCTAGACCGGCAAGGGAACTTGCTGTTCCAACAGGACAATGCACGTCCGCATGTATCCCGTGCCACCCAACGTGCTCTAGAAGGTGTAAGTCAACTACCCTGGCCAGCAAGATCTCCGGATCTGTCCCCCATTGAGCATGTTTGGGACTGGATGAAGCGTCGTCTCACGCGGTCTGCACGTGCAGCACGAACGCTGGTCCAACTGAGGCGCCAGGTGGAAATGGCATGGCAAGCCGTTCCACAGGACTATATCCAGCATCTCTACGATCGTCTCCATGTGCGAATAGCAGCCTGCATTGCTGCGAAAGGTGGATATACACTGTACTAGTGCCGACATTGTGCATGCTCTGTTGCCTGTGTCTATGTGCCTGTGGTTCTGTCAGTGTGATCATGTGATGTATCTGACTCCAGGAATGTGTCAATAAAGTTTCCCCTTCCTGGGACAATGAATTCACGGTGTTCTTATTTCAATTTCCAGGAGTGTAGTTTTAACAGGGGAGGAATCATGGAGGGAGGGGGTGTCCCAAATGTTCTATCTTAAGTCCAACACTGTTCCTCGCATATGTAAACGATCTTCCGTTTAGTATACAACTAGCAGAATTAGTTCTTTTGGCAGATGACACTAGCTAGTATCGTAATCAATCCAACCATACGTACAGAAACAGAAGAAATGGCAAATACAGTTCTTAAAAGTATCACTGTCTGTTTTTCTGGGAATGGTCTCACCCTCAATTTTAAAAAGATACAGCATATTAAATTCTGCACGTATAGATGTACTACACCAATGATAAGTGTAACACATGGTGAGGAAATACTAAATAGGGCGGAAGCCACAATTCTTAGAGGTCCATGTTAATGAGAATTAAAATAGTAAAAAGCACATTTTGGAGCTTCTGAAACAACTTAGTTCAGCCACATTTGCGCTTAGAATCATTGCAAATAGTGGGGAGAGAAAAATCAGTAAGTTGACATATTTTGCATATTTTCATTCAATAATGTCATATGGAATAATGTTCTGGGAGAACTCAGCTTTAAGAAAGAGTCTTCCTGCGCAAAAACATACCGTAAGAATAATATGTGGTGCTCACCCACGATCATCTTGTAGACATCTGTTGAAGGGGATGGGTATTCTGACTGCTGCCTCACAGTATATTTATTCCCTTCTAAAGTTTGTTGTAAATAATCCACTACAGTTCAAAAGGAACAACGAGGTAAACAATTACAGTACCAGAAGGAAAAATGACGTTCATTACTGCAGATTAACATCTACATCTAAATCTACATGGATACTCTGCAAATCACATTTAAGTGCCTGGCAGAGGGTTAATCGAACCACATTCACAATTCTCTATTATTCCAATCTCGTATAGCACGCGGAAAGATTGAACACCTATATCTTTCCGTATGAGATCTGATTTCCCTTATTTTATTGTGGTGATCGTTCCTCCCTATGTAGGTCTGTGTCAACAAAATATTTTCGCATTTTGAGGAGAAAGTTGGTGATTCGAATTTCGTGAGAAGATTCCGTCGCAACGAAAAACGCCTTTCTTTTCATGATGTCCAGCCCAAATCCTGTATCATTTCTGTGACACTGTCTCCCATATTTCGCGATAATACAAAACGTGCTGCCTTTCTTTGAACTTTTTCGATGTGCTCCGTCAGTCCTATCTGACAAGCATCCCAGCAACAGTATTCTAAAAGACGACGGACAAGCGTAGTGTAGGCAGTCTCCTTAGTAGGTCTGTTACATTTTCTAAGTGTCTTGCCAATAAAACGCAGTCTTTGGTTAGCCTTCCCCACAACGTTTTCTATGTGTTCCTTCCAATTTAAGTTGTTCGTAATTGTAATACCTAGGTATTTAGTTGAATTTACAGCTTTTAGATTAGACTGATTTATCGTGTAACCGAAGTTTAACGAGCTCCTTTTAAGGTTGTCGTTAGCACAAAAAGGGGTGGACAATGCTGCAACAAAAATTTTTGATCATTTTCCCAGTGATATAAAATGTCTGAGAGACAGCAAAGTAAAATTTGATAAACTGAGAAAGTTAATAAAATATTCCGGGCTATTATGCCGTGGGCGAAGAGATTTCACTTCAGAACCCGACGTTTCGTCCCCATCTGCAAAGGCCATTTTCAAGGGGTATCGTAGCTTTGTTGGACGTCCGATTCACATCCTGGCTCGGTTGATCCCCCTTGAAAATGCCCTCCGCAGATGGGGATGAAACGTCGGGTTTTGAAGTGAAATCCCTTAGACCATGGTGCAATAGTCAGGAATGGTTTATTAATTGTGACAATGCCGGCCGTGAAAGTTTAGTTTCTTCTTGACAACTCCTATTCCGTAGAAGAATTTCTATTCCTGAAAATATTCAGAATGTAACCGTACGTACAAATTAATTTGCAATGTGAATGTAAAATGACTCGTTCCACATCATTATGATCTATCGTGGAAAATGATCCATGGAACATGCAATTAACTAACTAGCAACAACCACAGTAGCTAAGCTTCCTCAATGTTTAGCGGGTTTTATTTCTGTAATATTTCACTACATATTTTTGTAGATAGTTTATGTACCTGAAAGGATATTTTGTGCAGGTATAAGTGCTAATATTTCCTCTGGACAATCTTAGGTATGTGTGTTGTCCATGTTCGTCGATAAAGTCCAAATGGTCACCTCAAAATGCCAGCCGAATGCAGTGTTCCGTTATCCTCTGCGTTTTCATTAAACATCAGTAATTATTTAATTTATTTAAAATTTCATGCTCTGAATACTAGAGAGTGATCGGCAGTTAATTTGTGGGGCAACTACTGCACGCGATTGTCCGCCCAAATTAAACGAGTCCGATGTTGATCATTTGCAGGAATTGAGTATTCCTTATTAGGATGAATCCGGGTGGGACATCGGAACTTTCAGCGACTTGTTGAGTCCCTGCCACGTCGAGCTGCTGCAATACGCCGGGCAAAAGGAGTATGGTACGTATATAAACTATAGTTACAAACTAATAAACGTAGAATCGTATTTATACACTCCTGGAAATTGAAATAAGAACACCGTGAATTCATTGTCCCAGGAAGGGGAAACTTTATTGACCCATTCCTGGGGTCAGATACATCACATGATCACACTGACAGAACCACAGGCACATAGACACAGGCAACAGAGCATGCACAATGTCGGCACTAGTACAGTGTATATCCACCTTTCGCAGCAATGCAGGCTGCTATTCTCCCATGGAGACGATCGTAGAGATGCTGGATGTAGTCCTGTGGAACGGCTTGCCATGCCATTTCCACCTGGCGCCTCAGTTGGACCAGCGTTCGTGCTGGACGTGCAGACCGCGTGAGACGACGCTTCATCCAGTCCCAAACATGCTCAACGGGGGACAGATCCGGAGATCTTGCTGGCCAGGGTAGTTGACTTACACCTTCTAGAGCACGTTGGGTGGCACGGGATACATGCGGACGTGCATTGTCCTGTTGGAACAGCAAGTTCCCTTGCCGGTCTAGGAATGGTAGAACGATGGGTTCGATGACGGTTTGGATGTACCGTGCACTATTCAGTGTCCCCTCGACGATCACCAGTGGTGTACGGCCAGTGTAGGAGATCGCTCCCCACACCATGATGCCGGGTGTTGGCCCTGTGTGCCTCGGTCGTATGCTGTCCTGATTGTGGCGCTCACCTGCACGGCGCCAAACACGCATACGACCATCATTGGCACCAAGGCAGAAGCGACTCTCATCGCTGAAGACGACACGTCTCCATTCGTCCCTCCATTCACGCCTGTCGCGACACCACTGGAGGCGGGCTGCACGATGTTGGGGCGTGAGCGTAAGACGGCCTAACGGTGTGCGGGACCGTAGCCCAGCTTCATGGAGACGGTTGCGATTGGTCCTCGCCGATACCCCAGGAGCAACAGTGTCCCTAATTTGCTGGGAAGTGGCGGTGCGGTCCCCTACGGCACTGCGTAGGATCCTACGGTCTTGGCGTGCATCCGTGCGTCGCTGCGGTCCGGTCCCAGGTCGACGGGCACGTGCACCTTCCACCGGCCACTGGCGACAACATCGATGTACTGTGGAGACCTCACGCCCCACGTGTTGAGCAATTCGGCGGTACGTCCACCCGGCCTCCCACATGCCCACTATACGCCCTCGCTCAAAGTCCGTCAACTGCACATACGGTTCACGTCCACGCTGTCGCGGCATGCTACCAGTGTTAAAGACTGCGATGGAGCTCCGTATGCCACGGCAAACTGGCTGACACTGACGGCGGCGGTGCACAAATGCTGCGCAGCTAGCGCCATTCGACGGCCAACACCGCGGTTCCTGGTGTGTCCGCTGTGCCGTGCGTGTGATCATTGCTTGTACAGCCCTCTCGCAGTGTCCGGAGCAAGTATGGTGGGTCTGACACACCGGTGTCAATGTGTTCTTTTTTCCATTTCCAGGAGTGTACAACTGTTCTGTTTCTCAGAGCAGAATTTTATTCAGCTTTAGGATTATTCAGAAGAAACTTTGCAGGATATGAAGCTAGCTGAGTCACCATTGATGGTGTTGCAGTGGGTGGTGAACTCTGCATTGGGATAGGCTTGAAGACATGAAAGAAGCCCGTGATGATAAGAAAAATCCGGATGTGTCTTTCTCGGCTTTGTCCAGGTGCTCGTTTATAACTAACAGGAATTTAGCTTTCAAATCTCTTTTACGCCTGTCACGCAGTTCCATGACATCAGGGAGCATAGACTGAAAAAAAAACATGTCAGTATGGTCGGCTGATGACTCCCGGTGTCTGCTCAGCTCAACAGGTTTTTCGTTTCTAGCTTTTGCTTATATCGGCAGCATGCGAAGAAGAGATGCATGAGGCAGCTTCGCACTCCGCATAGCGGGCTGTAGCAGTCGGCAACAGCGTCTATTTTCTCGAGAGTAGAAATATGTATTGCTGGCTATCCACCGTTAAAAACAATTTCGATATGTTCACTATATTTCCTACACAGCAGTCTATGACCTAAAACCCTGCAAACGTTAAATGGGCAGCGATTACATTCTTCACTGGAAACTTTTCAAAGTATGCTTGGTGGTATAATAAATGAAAAGCGCCAGTTTTCTTTTGTTCTACAGTATGAATTTATTGCGTTATCTGGTTTTCAACGTACAAGGCCATCATCAGCCATTTACCGATTATTGTCGCCAACAAGTTACAATGCTTGTAGACTACAATGGAAAGTGTTGTCTCGTCAATTATTGTTTTTATTTTACTTTGTTCATTTATTTAATGCAAACTGTTACATAGGCACAGTTTTTGAGTCCAGTGTTAATGTTTTTCCTTTTTGTTCGCTTTATATTTGTATACTGTTCAACTCTGTACTTTTTGAAGTACGGTACCCCCACACTCTCAAAGATGGCATTTACTGTATGTTCCCCCACATTCCTAAGTTTTCCTGCATTTATTCATTTCTGTGTTCTTCGTATACTCTGCAATTACAACTAATAATTCTTTCTTTCAGTTGGTTTGTGTATTACTCTCCACGTTTTATACCCCTTATGCATATGCCACGTCAGGTACTAATTTAGTCTTATTTTATTGGTTTTGTTTATTAATATAAACTTTCATGTAGACATCATTTTCCAGTTTAGTGTTAAGTTTTTTGCTATCTACTCCCATTATGTTTATTTACTGCTCAACTTCTTAATTTTTGGATTGCATTATCACCTTTGCATTACCACCACACTGTCAAAGATGTTACTTACTGTGGTTTCATGCTTCAGTTAGATGTGCAACTTCTTTTCCCATGTCTTTTACAAACATTGTAACTTCTTTGGCAACAACAGTCACTAAATGTCTGATGATGGCCTTGTAAGCCAAAAGCCGGTTAACACAATAAATTAATACTGTAGAACAAAAGCAAACTAGCGCTTTTCATTTATTATAATGTTGTTCTACCAAGAACCTGTTGATATACTTATTTGCTGAGTATTGCAATGATTATGGGCAATAACGAAGGAAAATCAGTTTATTATCAAACTGTGATGTCAGACTAAAGGATGCGGAAGAATAACTTTTTTTTGCGGAATAATTTTCTCAAAATCGAAAAAAGAAAGACTGTATAGTGGAGAGCGATTGTGAATCCCAAATCATTGGTTTTTAATTTTTTACGAGAAAAATAAAAGTTATGCAGATAAACTAATCACAGAGACGGATGTAGCTTCGCTTCATCTACATAAAACACTTTTTCCAGTGGCATTAGTTGACTTGAAATCCCGGCATATTGTACGACATTGTTGCGTGGGGTGACCAGCACTCAATATTGGCCCGGGAGAGTCGACAGACATGTCGGTGCTGTATTACTGTTGTCCCAGAGTGCGTTTCTACGAGGCATGTTCGGAATATAAGTATACTGTGACCATAATTGAGCGTGGTTTTTTAGGGTTGGCCACACTGAATGGTTGCAAGGGGTGGTGGGGGGGGGAGGGGGGGGAGGGGGGATCCTCTGAGCAGAGCGAGTATCGCAGGGACATGCTAGTTCGTAAACTCACGTTGTAATATTCAGCTGCGTGAAAGATTTCGGTAAAATTCCGCCAAGTACGAACACCTACCGAAATCCTTTTGCGAATCAAAATCGATTTACGGCGAAGATGTTATGAACAGAATGAGTACGTTTAAGTGGTGTAGGGAGTGTACTGAAGATAGAACACATGTTTATGACGAACAGAGGGTTGGAAGACCTTTGATTTTGGCCCCTGAGCTGACGCAAGCAATCGAGGAAACTGTTCGTGAAGACTGGCGATTGACAGAGGTGAAATTTCTGCGATATTTCCACAACTCTCCAGAACTCTCTTACACGAGACACTTACAGAAACGCCGAGACGTCGGAATCCGTGCGCGAGACGGGTCCCAAAACAGCTGACAGAGTAGTGCAATAAGAATTGGGTCAGTAGCGCTGGCGGGTTTCTTGAGCGTCTTGAATTGAAACTCGAGGATTTTCTGAGCTCTGTTGTGACCGGAGATGGAACGTGGGTGGCTCCTTACACCCCTGACACAAAAGGAACCGAGCGAGGTGGCGCAGTGGTTAGACACTGGACCCGCATTCGGGAGGACGACGGTTCAATCCCGCGTCCGGCCATCCTGATTTAGGTTTTCCGTGATTTCCCTAAATCACTCCAGGCAAATGCCGGGATGGTTCCTCTGAAAGGGCACGGCCGACTTCCTTCCCCATGCTTCCCTAATTCGATGAGACCGATGACCACACTGTCTGGTCTCCTTCCCCAAAACAACCAACCAACCACAAAAGGACATTCGTCACAATGGCGTCACACCATTTACCAAACTGCCAAAACATTGAAAACCAATATTTCAGTTCTCAGTGGTTTTGGACGGAAAACACATAATCTTGCTCGAATTTCTGTCTCAGGAAGAGACCATCAACATATAGTGATATTGTGAGAGGCTAAAAAAAACCTCGGGCATTAAAAGCAAAAAGGTTATTGCAAATTTTGGTGATAAGAATCTCAGTAAATTAGCTTACTATGTCTACTTTCATTCACTGCTTTCGTATGGCATCATATTCTGGGATAATTCATCATTGAGTAGAAAAGTACTCATTGCTCAAAAACGTGTAATCAGAATAATTGCTGGAGCCCACCCACGGTCATCCTGCAGACATCTATTTAGGGATCTAGGGATCCTCACAGTAACCTCACAGTATATATATTCACTTATGAAATTTGTTGTTAATAATCCAACCCAGTTCAAAAGTAATAGCAGTGTGCATAGCTACAACACCAGGAGAAAGGATGATCTTCACTATGCAGGGTTAAATCTGACTTTAGCACAGAGAGGGGTAAATTATGCTGTCACAAAAGTCTTTGGACACCTACCAAACAGCATCAAAAGCCCGACAGATAGCCAACTAATATTTAAAAATAAATTAAAAGAATTTCTAGATGACAACTCCTTCTACTCATTGGCTGAATTTTTAGATATAAATTAAGGGAAAAAAACTTAAACATTAGTTTCACGCAATATTTTGTGTAATGTAATATCTTGTACAGACATCTTTTATTAACCTGACACGTTCCACATCATTACGAAGTGTCGTATTCATGATCTATGGAACGAGTATTAATGTAATCTAATCTAATCTAAAGGAGGGGAATGCTGACGAGAGACGAGTGCTTGTTGCACGACAACGTCCGTCTTCACACAGCTTTAGCCACCAAGACGCTCTTGGGCTAATTTGGCTGGATGCTCTGAACCATCCCCCGTATTTCCCTGACTTGCACCTTCACCTCCACGGAGGTACACGAGAGAGGTAACTAAATTTTTAACGAACGAGCAGGTTCTGAAGTGGAGGAAGGAGCTGGCCGGGGAGTTCTTCCGGGAGGACGTAAAGAAGCTTGTGCCACGTCTCACCATATGCACTGAACGAGATGGCGACTGTGTGGAAAAATAGTCAACAAGTGTGTTAACAAAAACACAAAAAAAAGAAAAAACGTAGGGCACATGCCTCGTATGCGCTCCGCCGATGCGGGTTGCCTCCGCATCGTATCATGAGTCCCATCTCAGAGTGAGGCGATACATATTGCGAACATCCAGAAAGAACGTTTCTGTTTTTATTGATAGTATCCTGGAAGGCGAAACAAGTCGGCAAGCAATAGTTTCGTTGTGAATTCTCAAGGCTTGTGAGGTACACTGGGGCGTTATGCCGCCTTTTGACGGTCGGAATGTCGCCGCCTGGGACCACGAAGTTCGCCCTGCGGAGGGTTGTCGACAGCGAGGCGGTGGTTACTGGTTAGGCAGGGCCGGACGAGCGATGCTATCGGCCAGTGTCGGCGCCGTAAAAAGCCGCACAGGCCACTAAATTTCAGCTCGGCGGGCGTTTACCGTTTCGCTTATGGCAATTATACGACCGGTCCTAAATAAACATCGGTGTCGTGTGTAACGCGCAGCGCTAACACATTCCATAAAATATTTCTGCACGCCTATCGAGCCCCGTCGACAAGCGTTCCTCTGCGGGTCGATCCGGCCATCGATATATACTGCCGTCAGTATACTCGAGGGCAGCTTACATGGAGGAGGAGGATTCTTTAAATCTTGTTCCAGAGGTACTTGGTCAACAGGAGGAAAACGTTTCACGAATCTTGCAATAGTTGAAGCTTTTGGATTTGATTAGTTTCCACACTCCATACATCACAAAGGAAGACATTAATCATACAGGGTGACGATAATTGAACTACATGAAAAAAAAACGTTAATTTGTTACCAACAACGGCGTGCACACACTTTATTCAACACGTAAACGTCGCTAAAGATATTCGGATTTAGGTTATGACAGGTGCAGTGGACTGACAAGACAGCCAGTCCACAGTGACGGGTAACCGAAAGGCACGCGTTTACACAAGCCGGCTGGCGTTAGGTCTGAAACAGGATACGTAATGAATGCTATAAAGAAAAGTACGTAGCTGCTGGAATACTTAACTTTAATCCATCATTTGTATACAGCATTCTGGATGATACAAGTGAGACTCTCTCTAGAAATGGTTAATGGCGCCTTGCTAGGTCGTAGCCATGGACTTAGCTGAAGGCTATTTTAACTATCTCTCGGCAAATGAGAGAAAGGCTTCGTCAGTGTAGTCGCTAGCAAAGTCGTCCGTACAACTAGGGCGAGTGCTAGTACGTCTCTCTAGACCTGCTGTGTGGTGGCGCTCGGTCTGCAATTACTGACAGTGGCGACACGCGGGTCCGACATGTACTAATGGACCGCGGCCGATTTAAAGCTACCACCTAGCAAGTGTGGTGTCTGGCGGTGACACCACAACAGGTTCGATGTGACTACCATCATTAGCGAAAATGTGGCGCAGACGAATAGCGAAATTCTGCATGACCCTCTGAAGTGTCGGAACATCGATGCTTTCGATGACCTCCTGAATGGCTGTTTTCAGCTCAGCAATGGTTTTGGCGTCCTGTTGTACACGTAGTCTTTAAAATATCCCCACAAAAAATAGTCGCATGTGTTCAGATTTGGAGAATATGGCGGCCAATTGAGGCCCATTCCAGTGGACTCTGGGTTCCCCAGGGCAGAATGCACTCCCCAAAGTGCTCTCCAGGACATCAAACACTCTCCTGCTTCGATGAGGTCGAGCTACGTCTTGCAAGACGCACACCTTGTCGTAATCTGGGTTACTTTGGATAATGGGGATAATCGCACTGATTATTCCGTGTCTGGACACTGCACACCATACGGTCACCCCCTGAGGGTGAAGAGACTTCTCGATCGTGAAATGCGGATTCTTAGTCCCCCAAAATGCGCCAGTTTTACTTGTTGACGAATCCATTCAAATGAAAGTGGGCTTCGTTGTTAAACCAAATCATTCATGCACATACTAACTCCCATTATGCCCCGCAGCCAACCGTGCAGTATTAAGGGGCTCCGGTAAGGCTCAAAATCATGAAAAGTTCAATTTTTACTTTTTTGCGTTTTCTGAATCTGCAGACTATTACCTTTTAATAGATATATAATTTATTCAATTCCGAAGACTACAACTATTTTTAAATTTTTTTTTTGAAATGTGTTCTACATGGGCGTGACCCACTGTGGCGCTGTTAAACTGCTGTCAAATGGTGTTATTATTAACGTCCGTGTTCATCAGGTACATTTTAGTGATGTGAGATAAAGTATGTGTTGTGGCTAACCTGTGATGGTTCAATATATATCGCTGGTGTGATTGTTTCATGTTTATTTACTCTGTCGTTATCTCGAAAATATTCGTAATTAATTCTGTTTCTTGACAAAATACAGAACTATTATGGAATGGCTATTAGGCAAAATACACAAAGTGTCGACGAGATGAAGAAGGCTGTTTGGGCTCTTTTTTTTCATACTTCTTCAGCCGATGAAAATCCCCAACATAGCTTGTGTCCCAAAGAAGAAGACAGTTGGTGTAAATATAACAAAGGATTGCTAACTGGTGAAGTGTACACTCATAAGCATAGTCTGCCTCATGCAATAATGGAGGTGATAAAACCTATTTTCAGAGACTTAGCAGCACCTGAACTGTTGAAAAAGTGTATTCACGGAAAAACTCAAAACCCCAATGAAAGTGTAAATAGTGTTATATGGTCGAGAATCCCCAAGACTGTATTTGTTGGAATAGAAACACTTCACTTTGGTGTGTATGATGCTGTTGCGACTTTCAATGATGGCAACATTGCAAGGTGCAAGGTATTTAGAAATATGGGAAATATGGGAATGAAGATAGGTTCTAACATGGTACGAGCGATGCTTGCTTTAGACAAGGAACGCCTTCGGGCTGCAGACAGGGCTGTAAAGAGTCTAGAAATACAAGCAAGAGTAAACAGGAGGAGGAACAAGAGGAAGCTGCAGGAGGAGTTTGCAGAGGATGAAGATAATCCATCCTATGGACCTGGAATGCACTAAAAAGTTAATCCAATCTTTGTCGCTTGATTCCCAAAACTTTTATTTTCTCATACTAATTACATGTTTTCTAAGGATCTTCCAAACATATTTGTTTCAAACTTTCAGTAAATGTTACACAGTACCTTTTGCATAATTTAACACAGCCTTTTCCAAAAAACTGTATATTTTTGAATATATAAATAAAAAATTGCAAAAAAATGTTGTGAATTTTCATTACAATTGAAAAAAAATCATCTTTAATAACTGAACTAAATTTTTGTAAAATCCCTGTGTTAAGTTGTAGCCCATATTCCAATAAATAATCTGTAAAAAGTTCAACTTCCTACCTCAAATACTTTGTGAGGAAAGATGTAATTTATAAGCGTTATTTTAACATTGCAAGTATAGGGCGTTCCGGAGCCCCTTAACGTCCTAACCAAACCGTTAAGAAGATACGACGATTTCATTTCATGTGGTTGAATAATTTCTCCCTATAAATTTGGTTTGAAAATCACAGCACTCTATTACATATTTTCTACTGATCGCACTATGTCCTTCCATTACCATTGTAACAGTACTGCTTTCATCTCTGACCTTTCTTTCTGACGAACGGTTTGCAGCGCACTCATTCCCTGTTTCTTTTATCAAATTTATTTTGTTACTCTTTACCGGTCTTGATTGTTTTCAGGCCGATCTAAGTGCTAGGGCTGATCAGCAAAGACTGAGACTGATATTTTTTCACAGATATAGATTACTCCATTTCAGTGTTTACATAATCTTTTTCAAACTACTCCCCTCCTGCTTGAATGCACTTTTTATAACGTCTGCCAGCCCTCGAAACATGATGCAGGCCATTCTTAGCCACGACCTTGAGAATCGCCTCGCTTTTCTTGAACATTGCTTCAGAGTCCTCAGTTCGAATGCCCCGAAACTTTGCAATTAGTGATAGGATAAAAAAAATCATAGGGTGCAAGATGAGGCTATAAGGCAGAGGCGGTACACAGATATTTTCAACTGAGCCAGAAACTGCATGACTTGATTTCAATGATCGTCCGTCGCAAGTTAGCGGATGATGTTTTTTCGCTTTCCCTGTATGCTGTATTGATCTTCTATACGCTGTCTTTTGAAACTCCCAACACTTCGGTTATCTTGGTTACGGAAGCACTCACGTACAGCCGCCAACAATCTACCCACGTTCTAATTCACTTAGCTCCGACATAATGCACTCACACTACACAGAACACTTTTCTGACCACGAGTGATACCAGCAACGTATTGGGGACACTGCACAAGTGTCGTCCGTGGTCAACCACAAAAGCGCACTTACAGGCTTGGCTATCGGCTGCGTTTATATTCAAGTATACATTTCTCCTGATGTTCCCTTACTTCTGTTCAGTCCCTGTATGTTTTGTAGTTTTGTGAAACGTCCAGTTTTACGATGTTGGACATTTAAAGCGAGTTGCCAATCTTGGCACCACTTTGAATCCTTATCTGATCTGACTAAATATTTGCGAAACATTTCTCCAGACAATACTTAATTATACATAACCGCGTCTGTTGCGAAAATCTGGGCCTACTGTTAATACAGTCTGCAAGGACATCGATATACGACATGAACAGCAAGGGTCCCAACACACTTCCCTGGGGCACACATGAAGATGCTCCTGCAGCTGCCGATGAGTCTCCATCCAAGACAACTTGCTGTTCCTCCTAACCAGTAAATCCTAAATCCAGTCACGAATTTCGCTTGACAGCCCGTGTGATCGTACTTTCATATGCGTAGGTGTGGTACTGAGTCAAATGCTTTTCGGGAGTCAACAAAATATTGCGTCTGCCCAACTGTTTCGATGCACGGCTTACAGGATGTCATGTGAGAAAAGCGCGAAATGGGTTTTACATGACTGATGTTTACGGAATTCATGTTGGTTGGCGTGGATGAGGTCATTCTGTTCGCGATACCACATTGTGTATGAGCTCAAAATATGTTCTAAAATTATACAAAAAATTGATGTCAAATATATTGGACGACGGTTTTGTGGGTCCATTCTGATAGAGCTCTTGTAGAGGAGTGTGATCTGTGCTTCGTTCTAACCATTGGACACGGTTGTTTGTTCGAGGGATGTATGGTATATAATGGTTAAAAATGGGTGAACTCAGCGCAAATTCGATATATAATCTGGTAGAGATTACATCAGACCATGGAAATTTGTTCAGTTTCAAAGATTTCAGTTGTTTCTCAACGCCACTGGTATTGATATCTACTTCACCCATATTCGCAGTGATGCGAGAATTAAACTGAGGCAGCATTCATCGTTTTTCCTTTGCAAATGAACGTTTTAAATCGGAGTTTGAGCATTTCCCCTTTTGCTTGCTACTGTAAATGTAATTTCCTATCTCGTCCACTACCACAATTTCTTTGAGTTTTGCGAGTGTTCTTTCGATAATATACTGCTACGGTAGACGCTGAGGGGTTCACGCATTGCCCTCTTGACAGCCAAATATGTTTCTTTCACTATCTGTCTATGGACCTATGCTTTGTTTTCTGCCTGTTATGCAATAGTTATTCCTCTTTTGGAAGTTTCTTTACGGTGATTGTGTACCATGAAGGGTCCCTACCATTATGACCTATTCTGCAACTTAAATTCTTATTAAATACACGGCCAACTATTCTTTTTAAGTGCCGTAGTTCCTTCTCATTCAGTGTCAGTGGAAACATAGTCTTACTGAATCTTCTATAATTTCTGTAACCACTTAGTTGGTAGAAGGTTGTGCTTCCTGATATTGTAATCTAGTAGCTATCCACACCCCTAAAGGATATCTTTGATGATGGTGTCTTGGACACAGAATGTGTGTGCGAGAAAAGAAGTATGACAAGCGGCACGTACAGGTTAAGGGCGCTGCGCCATAGTAAATGCCTCCAAAACTGAGCAGGGATGGCTTTTTACCGTGGTTGTGGCACGTGGCATAGCAAATACACTGTCGGAAAAAAGTAAGAGCTGTACGACAGAAACGAAAGTTGCTAGGGGTGTTTCTACATCTGAAAGATGACGTCGATTCAAATTTAACGGCAGTCGCCACTATGAGGATACAAATAAGGTTTCGTTTAAATACACGCTGTAACGGTTACCTTTGAGATTGGGCGTGGTGAGTCGATGTCAGTTAAGAATGCCCTTAAGATGACAAAAACACCATTATCAGCATCTCAATGCATTTGAACGAGATCGTGTAATAGAACTGCGAGAAACTGGCCGTTTTTTCTGTGATGCTGCAGAAAGGCTTGGCAGGAATCCAGCCACTGCATGCGTCTGCTGGCAACGGTGGTCACGAGAATGTACGGTGAAAGGTGGCTACACTGAGTCACAGCGCCAGAGATTGCGCCAAAGAGTATTATTCAGCCGCCTCCACAGGCAGTAGTTGTGCAGAAGCGGTGGTAGGCAGTGCTTGTTCGGATGCGGTGGTAGGCAGTTCTTGTCGAGAAGTCGTGGTAGAGAGATGTTGCAGCAGCGTGTCGTTGTTGAGAAGTTCCCATGGAGAGTGCTTGTTCAGATATTGTCATATTGCTTTGATGGACTAGAGTGTACTTTTCGTCAATATACACTCCTGGAAATGGAAAAAAGAACACATTGACACCCGTGTGTCAGACCCACCATACTTGCTCCGGACACTGCGAGAGGGCTGTACAAGCAATGATCACACGCACGGCACAGCGGACACACCAGGAACCGCGGTGTTGGCCGTCGAATGGCGCTAGCTGCGCAGCATTTGTCCACCGCCGCCGTCAGTGTCAGCCAGTTTGCCGTGGCATACGGAGCTCCATCGCAGTCTTTAACACTGGTAGCATGCCGCGACAGTGTGGACGTGAACCGTATGTGCAGTTGACGGACTTTGAGCGAGGGCGTATAGTGGGCATGCGGGAGGCCGGGTGGACGTACCGCCGAATTGCTCAACACGTGGGGCGTGAGGTCTCCACAGTACATCGATGTTGTCGCCAGTGGTCGGCGGAAGGTGCACGTGCTCGTCGACCTGGGACCGGACCGCAGCGACGCACGGATGCACGCCAAGACCGTAGGATCCTACGCAGTGCCGTAGGGGACCGCACCGCCACTTCCCAGCAAATTAGGGACACTGTTGGTCCTGGGGTATCGGCGAGGACCATTCGCAACCGTCTCCATGAAGCTGGGCTACGGTCCCGCACACCGTTAGGCCGTCTTCCGCTCACGCCCCAACATCGTGCAGCCCGCCTCCAGTGGTGTCGCGACAGGCGTGAATGGAGGGACGAATGGAGATGTGTCGTCTTCAGCGATGAGAGTCGCTTCTGCCTTGGTGCCAATGATGGTCGTATGCGTGTTTGGCGCCGTGCAGGTGAGCGCCACAATCAGGACTGCATACGACCGAGGCACACAGGGCCAACACCCGGCATCATGGTGTGGGGAGCGATCTCCTACACTGGCCGTACACCACTGGTGATCGTCGAGGGGACACTGAATAGTGCACGGTACATCCAAACCGTCATCGAACCCATCGTTCTACCATTCCTAGACCGGCAAGGGAACTTGATGTTCCAACAGGACAATGCACGTCCGCATGTATCCCGTGCCACCCAACGTGCTCTAGAAGGTGTAAGTCAACTACCCTGGCCAGCAAGATCTCCGGATCTGTCCCCCATTGAGCATGTTTGGGACTGGATGAAGCGTCGTCTCACACGGTCTGCACGTCCAGCACGAACGCTGGTCCAACTGAGGCGCCAGGTGGAAATGGCATGGCAAGCCGTTCCACAGGACTACATCCAGCATCTCTACGATCGTCTCCATGGAAGAATAGCAGCCTGCATTGCTGCGAAAGGTGGATATACACTGTACTAGTGCCGACATTGTGCATGCTCTGTTGCCTGTGTCTATGTGCCTGTGGTTCTGTCAGTGTGATCATGTGATGTATCTGACCCCAGGAATGTGTCAATAAAGTTTCCCCTTCCTGGGACAATGAATTCACGGTGTTCTTATTTCAATTTCCAGGAGTGTATATGAAGGTAAAAAATTCCTTTTTCTATTATTTCAATGTCTTAAGCAATAATGCCTCTTGGTCACAGGTTCAGTCAACAAAGCATCTGGCTCGTGTTCTTGTATCACACTGTATTCGGGTTTCTATGTGCAATTATAGTATTTCAGTTTTATTTAATTAATTCAGTCTAAATGGTATTTAAAATATCTTGTCTTGTTGAGGAAGTACCGTGCCAGATGTGTACGTTGAATCACACTTCCACACACAGAACAGTTACATTTGTGTTTTGTTGTTTCCTAGGTTTTATAGTTGCTGGGGACTTAATTAATTAATTGTGTTAACGGAAGTTTTGTTTCATTTCTTGTTTTAATTTTTTTGCAGTCAGATTGCGTACAAATACCAGTCAGGGCCAACCGGTTACGAGACTGCGTAACCGCACAAAAATTAAAATTATTTGCACTAAAATTTAATTAAGCCCCCATGCAACGGTCGCACGAAGACCGGGCTCCGATGGGCCACCTGGCACTACCGAGAGGGAAGACCATCGTCTTCGGCGCATCACTCTGGCGCATCGTATTGCGTCTGCTCAAGTAACCTGAGCGGCAGATGGCACAACGAACTGTTTCAAATCGGTTTCTTCAAGGACATCTTCGAGCCAGACGCCCAGCAGTGTGCGTTCCACTGACCCCAAAGCACCGCCATTTGCGACTGCAGCGGTGTCAAACGATAACTCATTGGAGGGCAGGGTGGAGATCTGTTGCGTTTTCTGACGAAAGCTGGTTCTGCCTCGATGGCAGTGATGGCTGTCAGTTGATCTGAAGGAGGCTAGTCGAGGGCCTACAACCAACCTGTCTGTGTGCTGAGTTATGGTCTGGGGTGATGATGTTTGGTTCGTGGGGCGCTCAACTGCGTGGTTATCAGCGCCCGTACAATTATCCAATCTTTGCTCAGTCCAATTTCGCCACTTTCCTGGATGATGATGAAATGATGAGGACAACACAAACACCCAGTCATCTCGAGGCAGGTGAAAATCCCTGACCCCGCCGGGAATCGAACCCGGGACCCCGTGCTCGGGAAGCGAGAACGCTACCGCGAGACCACGAGCGGCAATGGTCTGGGGTGCAATTTCGTATGACAGCAGGAGCACTCTCGGGGTTATCTCATGAACCCTGACTGCAAATAGGTACGTCAACCTGGTGATTCGACCTGTTGCACCCCCGTAAATGAACAGCGAGCCAGGAGGTTTTTTCTAACAGGATAACAACCGCCCACGTACCTCTGTTGTAACCCAACAGGCCTTACGGAGTGCCGACAAATTCCCTTGGCCTGCTCGATCACCAGATCCGTCTTCAATCGAGCACATACGGGACATGATCGGAAGACAACTCCAGCTTCATCCGCAAACAGCATTAATCTTTCCTGTATTGACCGACCAAGTGCAACAGGCATGCAACTCCGACCCTCGAAGTGACATCCGGCACCTGTACATCACAATGAATGCACGTTTGCATGCTTGCATTCAACAACCAGGCGTAACTATCCAGAGCGACGTTAAGTGGAATGACCATATAAAACAGATAGTGCCGCGCAGGATTAGCCGAGCTGTCTAGGGTGCTGCAGTCATGAACTGTGCGGCTGGTTCCGGCGGAGGTTCGAGTCCTCCCTCGGGCATGGGTGTGTATGTTTGTCCTTAGGATAATTTAGGTTAAGTAGTAGGTGAGCTTAGGGACTGATGACCTTGGCAGTTAAGTCCCTTAAGATTTCATACACATTTGAACATTTTTTTTTTTTTGAGCAAATAGTGTGAGAAGCAGACACCAGACTCAGATTCATCGGAAGACTCTTAAGGAAATGTAACTCATCCACGAAAGAAGTGGCTTATTAGGCGGTTGTTCGCCCGATTCTTGAGTATTTTGCGTCTATCTGGGATCCCTATCAGGTAGGACTGATAGAGGAGGTAGAGAAGATCCAACGAAGAGCAGCGCGTTTCGTCACGGAATCGATTAGCTGTCGAGAGAGCGTTACGGAGGTGCCAAGCAAACTCCACTGGCACACATTACAAGAGAGGCGTTTTGCATCACGGAGAGATTTACTATAGAAATTTTGGGACAGCACTTCTCAGGAGGAGTCGGCCAACATATTACTTCCCTCTACATACATCTCGCGTATTGACCACGAGGAGAAAATTCGAGAAATTAGAGCCAATACGAAGGCTTACCAACAATCATTCTTTCCAAGCACTATTCGCGAGTGGAGTGGAACAGGGTTGGATGGATGAGATAGTGGTACTGAAAGTACTCTCCACCACATACTATTAGGTGGCTTGCGGAGTATGATGTAGATGTAGACATTCTGGCGGTTACACCGGTTATTAATGTACTAGCATTTCACATTTGCAATGTCTTGTCTCGTGCTTACATTAACTTATGGTCTTGGAATGTTAAACACTTAAATATATTACCTAGATAAATATATTGCCGAAATTTCATTACTGCATATTCATTATATGTTGCTGATACAATTTTTTCCCTTCAGAGTATTAGTAAATTAATCTGCAAGGCGGGGTGATAATTTATTTCAGAAGCTACACGGGTAGTCATCAAAACTGCAACACCAAGTAGGATAGGAAATAATGAAATTTTATTTATTGGGCATATACAGTATAGTAAGAAGAATACCTAATTAAATTTGTGAATCGTGGTGTATACAGGCTGCGAACTTTTGTTGAAACAGCTGCCACCTCTAGCGCAACAGACGCTCTAACCTGTCTGGTCATCGATTTTAACGGATAACGAATAAGGGTGCATCATTCGATGCTGCTTCAACTCTGCGTCAAGTTCATCAACAGTTATGGCTGGCGAATGGTGGCGGTCAATCTCCCGGCAACGCATAACCTAATGTTTTCAATGGATGAGAGATCTTGAGCACGTGATGCCCTTGGCAGCAATCGAACACCATCTGGATCGAGGTAGGTCAGCACAGTTAGGGCAACATGCGGTCTTGTGTTCTCTTGTTGAAAGATAGCGTCGCGGAAACCTCGGAAATATGGCACAGTCACTACCCGCAACATGTCACAAATGTAACGTATGCTGTGCAGATTACCGGCGATACAACCTAAAGCGTCCCCATACCACCACGATATGTAGTGGGCCCGTATGATTATGAAATGGAGTCTGGTAATGTTCCTCGGCCTAGGAGCCTCCAGACACGAAAACGTCCATCGTGAAGCTGTACACGGAACTGAGACGTCGGTTGAAGATATTTGCGGTGTCACCCTGCGTCCAGTGTGGTCGTTGGGCGCGCAGCTTGTAACTCCTATTTTCGACATATTTTTGTACCTGTATCGATATTTCTATGTCAGTTTGTAGTGTTGCTTATGTAGAATGTTGTATCTGTTATCGAAATTCTTTGACTATGTATACATATTTCAGTTATGTGAACTTTTGAACGATGTTGCTTAAATTATGCTTGTGGAATTAAATAGCTACTGGAATTATTGTTGTATAATGTACTGTAAATGACGTGGTCCATAGTTAGGGAACGTTGTGTTAAATGTAAAATATATGGTGAAGCCCCGTACCTACGGAAGTAGCCTGGCAGAGTAGAAAAGATGCTGCTGGCGCGTGAGTGGCAACTCGTCCTTTGTGACAGAAAAGGAGTCTGGGCTGAGCAGTGCTGTGGTTAACATATCGCTAGCAGTAGCGGATCATTGTGGCTCATATTCTTCGAGTTTTGACGCCAGAAGAGCTTAAGAGCAGTATTTATGGGCTTCGGATGCTGTATTTGATCATAATACACTACTGGCCATTAAAATTGCTACACCACGAAGATGACGTGCTACAGACGCGAAATTTAACCGACAGGAAGAACATGCTGTGATATGCAAATGATTAGCTTCTCAGAGCATTCACACAAGGATGGCGCCGGTGGCGACACCTACAACGTGCTGACATAAGGGAAGTTTCCAACCGATTTCTCATACACAAACAGCAGTTGACCGGCGTTGCCTGGTGAAACGTTGTGATGTCTCGTGTAAAGAGGAGAAATGCGTACCATCACGTTTGCGACTTTGATAAAGGTCGGATTGTAGTCTATCGCGATTGCGGTTTATCGTATCGCGACATTGCTGCTCGCGTTAGTCGAGATCCAATGACTGTTAGCAGAATGTGGAATCGGTGGGTTCAGGACGGTAATAGGGAACGCCGTGCAGGATCCCAACGGCCTCGTATCACTAGCAGTCGAGATGACGGGCATCTTATACGCATGGCTGTAACGGATCGTGCAGCCACGTCTCGATCCCTGAGTCAACAGATGGGGACGTTTGCAAGACAACAACCATCTGCACCAACAGTTCGACGACGTTTGCAGCAGCATGGACTATCAGCTCGGAGACCATGGCTGCGGTTTTCCTTGACGCTGTATCACAGGCAGGAGCGCCTGCGATGGCGTTCTCAACGACGAGCCTGGGTGCACGAATGGCAAAACGACATTTTTTTGGATGAATCCAGGTTGTTTACAGCATCATGATGGTCGCATTCGTGTTTGGCGACATTGCGGTGAACGCACACTGGAAGCGTGTATACTGGCGTATCGCCCGGCGTGATGGTATGGGGTGCCATTGGTTACACGTCTCGGTCACCTCTTGCTCGCATTGACGGCACTTTCAACAGTGGACGTTACATTTCAGATGTGTTACGAACCGTGGCTCTACCCTTCATTCGATCCCTGCGAAACCCTACATTTCTGCAGGATAATGCACGACCGCATGTTGCAGGTCCTGTACGGGCCTTTCTAGATACAGAAACCGTTCGACTGCTGCCCTGGCCAGCACATTCTCCAGATCTCTCACCAACTGAAAAAGGCTGGTCAATGGTGACCGAGCAACTGGCTCGTCACAATATGCCAGTCACTACTCTTCATGAACTGTGGTATCGTGTTGAAGCTGAATGGGCAGCTGTACCTGTACACGCCATCCAAGTTCTGTTTGACTCAATGCCCAGGCGTATCAAGACCGTTATTACGGCCAGAGGTGGTTGTTCTGGGTCCTGATTTCTCTGGATCCATGCACCCAAATTGTGTGAAAATGTAATCACATGTCAGTTCTAGTATAATATATTTGTCCAATGAATACCAGTTTATCATCTGCATTTCTTCTTGGTGTAGCAATTTTAATGGCCAGTAGTGTATTATCAAGGCTTGGTTTTTGGGCTGCTAATTACGCCACCAGTACCATCAGACTTCCATTAAATTGTTTATATTTGGCACTCTGTAAATGAACCAGGTATTTGTGAAATTTGGTTGATTTTAATAATAATCGTGGGTTTGCTAAAAACTCTACCTTACACCAGTGATTATCACAAATCACAAACCTGGACAGGAATCCTATCCTAGTGAATTTAATTCCGAGTGTCTAAATTTACTATGGAAAGACTTATTCGGCAGTTGTAAAAATAATTGTGACTGCTTTCTAACGCGTGGAGTTATAGTGAGTTAAAGTTCAGTCTTATAGTTTGAGGAATACTCCACTTCCAGTGCAGTTTTAAATCAATCTGTAGTCATTTCCTTAAATAATTTGCCTATCTTGAAAAGCTGCCTGAAAATAGTTAATTTGAAATGAAAATGATTATTAATTTTTGCACTTCCGCACTTTGATCCGAATTACGAAGTTTTATCAGCGTTCATTTCGTGATAAAGATGTTGAACTGGAATTTAATGTTGTGTTGGCATTTGCACAGCCAATTGTATTTTGAGTAGGTTAGAAGACTACTTATCAAAGCACATTTTTTATTTAAAGAGTTATAATTTGTTGTGCTTTATGTAATTAATAATGAAGCAAAGGAAAGGCTCCTTCAGAGCCAGTGTAGTTAGATTTGTATTCTGTTTAACTGCTTCAAACCGAGTCTAAGAAAGAAATATTTACTGTGTTCGCTATTCTAATGCAAATTGGTTAACGCACAGGCACAGAGAACTGTTCTAAGCAATGAAGTTATAATCATTGACTCCCTGATTTAAATCAAAATCATTTCATGCTTATCCCTGTTTAGTATTGCTACTAGTTTCATGTGTGTTGGTAATTGGTTCTATAAACTGTTGCTTGTAGTTCATTTAAGGTACGCGTTGTTGAGAGGTAGATGTCGGCCATTTCTTTGTTTGATTTACTAGTTAGTAGTACGTTTATCCGCAAGGTTAGGTTACTGTGTTGTGAGGTGAACGGGTATAAAGAAGGAGTTTAGTGTGTGTGTGTCAAGGAAAGTTAAGTTAGCAGTGGCACTGCCTTCATGCTTTGTTATGTATCTTCACACAAGAATGCCTCATTAGCTTGGCGACCGATCTTAATATGTAATGTTACAACTTGCTTTTGTGCTGGGAGAATGTCTGTTCCTGACCCACCTGTTTACTGTTGGTTATACTCAGCTGGAGTGTTTCGGAAACGAATCCCAGGTTGATTGTTCTGTTTCAATTAGGCTATCTCACGGTCACAACTTATCAAAAATTCCTCGCAGAGGTATAATGTTAGCATTGATTGCCGTTTAAGTCACGCGATGTTACCGTTACAAGCTGTCGGCTCACCCGTCTCTGTTGCTGCGCCAAGAGAACGCTCGACAATGGTCGCCATGCACACAGGTATGGTATATAAGAAAATGAGCTGTGATGAGTTGGGAAGAAATACATTGAGCAGCTATAAGAAAAAGGTCTGACCAAAGAGTATTGTATAATGGGGAACAATTATTTTGAAAGAGGAAATGAACAGATATAAGTAGGGTATAGCGACAACAGATTTAGGTAGGATTTTCTTGGAAACGAATGATGACATAATAAAAATATGGAAGTATAAGTACTGGTTGAAAATATAAATACAGAAAGCATGCTTAGATAGGATATTTTGTGGGAACAAATGTTGAAGTAAGAGAGGTGAATGAAGTTTTTGGTTGTAAATGAAGTAGTTGTGGTTAAAGTTAAGGAGGTTTGAGTATGAAGAATAATATTGAAAGGAGAAAAATGAAACAGAGGTGTAAAATGCTCCCCACAAGTACTGCAGTACCAAATGTTACACTGAAAACAGGCCCTGTCCTTTCCCTTAGTGTTATTCCGCTATTTTTATGTGTACCCTTGTGTGTCTATGTTCTTCCTGTCTCTGTGTGTTTACCTGATAAGACAAATTTGGTAGAATTTCTTTCTTCTAATATTAAGCTGCATTCACAATGACGAGGGATATTGTTATCCTCAAATCTAATCTGTTTTATACCACATTTTTTACTTTGTGAAGATGTTCAGCCATTATTTATTCTATTATGTTTTCTTTTAATGCTCATGTGTCAAGTTAATACTTCTACTGATATTCTCATTTTTCATTTATTTACTTATGTCATAATTCCTGTAATACTCGTATATATGCTTATTTTTCTTCTTTTTGTAAAGCCTCTATTACTGCAAATGTTATTTGTATTATCATGTTCTTGACTGTAATGATGTTTTATTTACCTTTTTAATTGTATTCTTATGCTGTATGATTGTAATTGTGTAGACACCAGTTCTTGAAGTTAGGTAAATAGTAGGAATTCTTTTCACTACACACTTTTGTCTGTTGGTCATATTATACGTATAAAATCTCAGAGGTTATATGACTGTGTTAGTGCTTTCATGTGTGTTGATAATCCAGCAAGGGACTGGTTAACAGCATTGCTGGTTCTAAGGGTATTACAAAAAATTAGTGAGTACACAAGTGGTGGTTCATGGACTTCTACCTTATCCTCAAGACTCTTCAATTGTGACTGTGCACCCACACAGTCGCAACAGATGGCTGCTGGCCATCTCTACAGCGACTACAGTGGGTCTGCACCTTTGGTGGCCCATTACTACCGTAATCTCTACAAGGAGTACAGTGGATCTACATCTCTGATGGTCCATTACTATCATAATCTCTACAAGGAATACTGTGGGTCTGCTCTGTGGTGATTTACCAATTCTACCATTATTCTTCAAGACTGTGACTGACTCTGCCGTGGGTCTGCTCTGTTGTGGCCCATTACCAACCTTCTCAACTGAAATATTCATATCAAGAGTCAGCACTGTGTTTCAATGGGGAGCACAACACTACTTCTTCAAGACTGCATGGTGGTCTACTACTTACGTGTGCATTTTCTTTTACTGCTCAGCTTTTGTGCATAAAACTGTCATAGACTTTTCTTCTGATGAATGATTAGGACTGCCTATAGGGACTCCGAGGAGAATTTTTGCTTTATTGACCAATAGTATATTACTAATTGTTTGCATCTGATCTATTTGATATTGTTAACATAAAAAATTTTCACAAATTAGTCTTGGCCACTGCCCAAAACACATAGTAAAATTTTTTGAGGGAAGCAGGGGGACTATGTAAGTAGCCTGTTTATATGTTTGTATGTTGCCAGTACTAGAGACTGCATTAATATCACTGACAGCACTGTGCGCCCTATGTAAGAGACTCTGTGGCTGGTCGGACTCGCAATTAGAAGTTAATAGTTAGTAGTGGCGGAGGTTAGCAGCGTTAGCACGTGCGGACGATTTGGACGTGTGTCCTTCAAGGAGATTTAGTATTGCTTGGACATGGATTGTAGAATGATGTTGCCGTATTGCTAATGTTTGGATACTGGAATTATTGATGATTATATAATTTTTTGGACCTGGATGCCACATGATTAAGGTAAAATCTGCTAAATACATTGTCTGCTCTGCAACAAAATCTTTCCTTTGCTAACCACAAGCCTATTAGTAGTTGGAGCTTACAGTAGTTATAATCTTTTTATTTAGCTGGCTGTAGTTGCTGCTTCCTGTATTTGCTGTAGTTCGTGTCATTAAGATTTTCTGTGAGGTAAGTGACTTATGAAATGTGTGGGTTATTGTTAGGATTTCTTCTAATTCAGGGCCAATCTTTTGTGTTAATTATTTGCAATCAGGTTACGTTGCGCTTAAATATTGTGGATAATAAATGAACAAGTTCGAGTTGTATTTGTTAGGGAAAATTGTGTAGGTCAGTGTTGAAATGATAAAGATAAGCAAAGTTTCAGTATGTTCAGTTGCGTTCAGCAGTTTAAGTTCAAATGGCTCTAAGCACTATGGGACTTAACATCTGAAGTCATCAGTCCCCTAGACTTAGAACTACTTAAACCTAAGTAACCTAAGGACATCACACACATCCATTCCCGAGGCAGGATTCGAACCTGCAACCGTAGCAGCAGCGCGGTACCGGACTGAAGCCCCTAGAACCGATCGGCCACAGCGGACAGCTGTAGTTTAAGTAAAAACGTAGAAGTTTCACCCATTCAGCAGTTTCAGATTTAAACTTAGAAGTTTCACCTTCTCAGTTATTTCACTTTGAGTAAAAACTTATTTAGAAGTTTCAAAACTAATGGTTCAAATGGCTCTGAGCACTATGGGACTTAACTTCTGAGGTCATCAGTCCCCTAGAACTTAGAACTACTTAAACCTAACTAACCTAAGGACATCACACACATCCATGCCCGAGGCAGGATTCGAACCTACGATCATAGCGGTCACGCGGTTCCAGACTGAAGTGCCTAGAACCGCTCGGCCACACCAGCTGGCTTCAGAACTAATGAAAAATAAAAAAGTTATTGACGGTTGTACCTCTTTTGTGACTCTTGACCCTCCCTGTACAGTATTATCGATTACTGGGTATCAATACCGATATCACGGGTATCAAAACAAAAATGTTGATACTTATTTATAAATAATATCTAAACGTTCCTAGTTGTGCTGTAGCGAATGTTTGCTAAGCTGGACAGAAATGTTGGTGTTTCAGTTGTAACAGGTAGCACAATTAATATCAGTGAACTTCACTGTGAAACTGACTTCAGAAAATGCATGTTAAATTTCAGACTTTCATACGAACACAACGTGACGTTGGAAGATAATGTCGCACGAATCGGAAGGAAAAGGAGAGCTCCACCTTTCCGAAATGAAGTCAGGCGGACGGGCTGCCCCCGGCGCGGTCCGGGACATCTCTTTTGATAATGCTATTGTTAAGGGAGGCGTATTATTTTGCGCCCCGGGCGGAAGGGCGCGGGGTAAATGTGGGCCATTGTTCAAGCATCACGTGTGCTTAGCGCGCGATGACAGCAGAATAAGTTGTTCATCTGGGGCCCTGGCGGTGAGTTAGACGCGGCCGGCACAAAGGGTGCGCCGTGATGCAACCACCCCAGACTCCCCACGGCAGAGTCACTTTGTCCTCGCCGGGCCCAGCCGTGGGAAATGGCGCCCCTGGCCGGCGCGGCAACGGACGCCACAAAACTCGAACAATGTTCCGGGTCTGCTTCTCAGGGCATCCTTACAAACTTGAAAATACATCAAAGTCATAAATACCTCAGAATACCACTTTTTTTTACATCATTCTGTGTATAAATTTGATCCTTTGAGTCCCACAAATATGAAAATAATTATGATTCTAAAATTTTTCACGTAATTAGCCATTGAAATGAAATGATTGTATGGCATTGTTGGCCGGGAGAGCCTATTCGGGGGAGTTAGACCGCCGTATTGCAAGTCCTTTTTAGGTTAGCCACATCGGCGACTTGAGAGTCAATGATGATGAAAATGATGAATGGCACACAACACCCAGTCCGCTGCCGGGGATCGAACCCGTGCCCCTGCGTGGTAGGCTACGGCTACACTACGGAGGCGGACAATAAACCATTATTACCGTACAATGAGGCGACAAAATTCAGGAGATACTTAATAATATCGTGTCGGACCTCCTTTTTGGCAGGCGTAGTGCAGGAACTCGACGTGGCGTGTACTCAGCAACTCGTTGGAGGTCCTCTGCAGAAATATTGAGCCATGCTGCCTCTACAGCCGTCCATAATCACGAAAGTAATGCCGGTGCAGCATTTTGTGTACGAACTGAAAATGGTTGAAATGGCTCTGAGCACTATGGGACTTAACTTCTGAGGTCATTAGTCCCCTGGAACTTAGATCTACTTAAACCTAACTAACCTAAGGACATCACAGACATTCATGCCCGAGGCAGGATTCGAACCTGCGACCATAGCGGTCGCGCGGCTCCAGACTGTAGCGCCTAGAACCGCTCGGCCACTCCGGCCGACTGTAGGAACTGACCTCTCGATTATGTCCCATTTCGGGTGTCCATTCGCTCGAATTGTACAGAATGTTCTTCAAACCAGTTGTGAACAATTGTGGCCCGGTGACATGCCGCATAGTCATCCGTAACATGAAGTCCATGAATGTCTGCAAATAGTCTCCAAGTAGCCGAACATAACCATTTCCGGTAAAAGATGGATTCAGTTGTAACAGAAGATCCAGTCCATTCCATGTAAAGACAGCCTACACCATTATGGAGCCAGTAGCAGCTACTACAGTGCCTTATTGACAATTTGGATCCAAGGCTCCATGGGGTCTGCGCCACTCTCGAACGCTACCATCAACTCTTACCACACGAAATCGGGACTCATCCGACCAGACCACGACTTTCCTGTCATCTATGGTCCAAATGAAATGGTCACGAGCACAGGAGAGGCGCTGCAGGCAGTGTCGTGCTGTTGGCAAAGGCACTCGCCTGGGTCGTCTGCTGCCATACCCCATTAACGCCAAATTTCGCCGCACTGTCGTAACGGATACGTTCGTCGTGCTTCCCACATTAATTTCTGTGGTTATTTCACGCAGTGTTTGTCTGTTACCACTGACAACTCTATGCAAATGCCGCTGCTCTCAGTAGTTAAGTGAAAGCCACTGCGTTGTCCGTGGTGAGAAGTAATGTCTGAAACTTGGTATTCTCGGAACACTCTTGACACTGTCCATCTCGGAATATTGAATTCCCTAACGATATCCGAAATGGAATGTTCCATGCGTCTAGCTCCAACTCCTGCGTTCGAATTCTGTTAATTCTTGTCGCGTGGTCATAATCACATTGGACACCTTTTCACGCGAATCAACTGAGTGCAAATGACAGTTCGGCCAATGAACTGCCCTTTTATACGTTGTATACGCGATGCTGCCACCATATGTATATGCGCATATCGCTGTAACCTCAGTATACATCACAGTCACAGGTACCCCAGAGTAGCACTTCTTACGCCATTCGTTGTTTACATTTGTGAATTGCCTTTTTTGTTTGGCTGACTAACAGAGTGCGAAATTATAGTACGCATTCATACGCTTGCTTATCTGTAGTACGTGGTTTTTAACCCTTTAATAGCTTCAGACTTATACAGGGTGTCCCAGGAGGAATGGTTAATATCCAGGGATATGTCAGGAACGGTCATACGAAGGAATAAAGTTTAGTAAACATGAGCTCTAAAATGCGTACCTTAAGAGCTTAGAGCATTTGTTCACTTGCGAGAGACTTCTCTTCCACTGAACAAGTACTCATAGCTCTTAAGGTACGCATTTTAGAGCCCGTGTTTACTAGACTTTATTACTTCGTATGACCGTTCCTGACATATTCCTGAATATTAATCATTCCTCCTAGAACACCCCGTATAAGTCGATGATACAAAATATTATGAACAAATGTATGATAATGGGTTGGTTCACCTTTAGAACGTAATACAGCAGCGATTAGCATGGCATGGGTTCGACAAGTCCTCGGGCATGGGTTCGACAAGTCCTCGGGCATGGGTTCGACAAGTCCTCGGCAGGTTTCCGAGAGGTAACGCCCGCTGGCTACTCACAGTTCGCCCAATTCCCGTAAATTACGGAACGATGTCTTCTGAGGCAGGCACATGATAGCATCCTTGGTGTGTTTCGTAGGGTTTACATCAGGTAAATTCCGTGGGAGAGACATCAACGTGAGTTCACTGCCATGCACCTCAAACCACTGTAGCACAGTTCTGGCCTTGTGACACGGACGTTTATCCTGATGGAAGACGTCATGCATTTAAGAGGGATATAGGTGGTTCGGAATAATGTCCGCCTAGTCCACAGCTTCATGGTGCCTTCAATTAACACCACAGGTCCAATGGAAACCCAGATGAATATACCTCGTAGCAAAATACAGCCCCGACTGGCTTACGTCGGTGGCGCGGGTGTTTGTTACGGGGAACTGTTCAACTGGATGCATTCAGTCTCCTGGTGGACCTTGGTCATACTGTTTTGGTATATTACCAGTCATCTGAAGTGTTTGTTTCGGAAGAATGGCTATAGGTCACGACATATCAAGTCAGCATTCACCACGAAAAGGAAAGGTTAAAATGTTGAACATTCACGTAATGAGCCACCGACTGCATTCCTTCCCTTCTGTGGCGCTACATCCAGCAAAATAGGCAGAGTCCTGGAAAGACAAGGCATCAGATTTGCTTTACGACCCATAAAGATAAAACAGAGGCTACGCCCTTTTAAGGGCCGTCTCGGCCTCAGGATTCCTAGAATTTACAACATTCCATGTGAATGCGGAAGCAATTACATCGGTCTTTCCATCCGCACCGTTTCCGACCGCTGTGCAGAATGTCAACGGCATGTTAAAAATCGTGAGCTGGAGAAATCCGCAGCTGCTGAGCACTGCCTCACAGACAAACATAAAATACTGTTTGATAAAACAAAAGTTCTGTCCTAGGTTCCCACATACTGAGACTATAATTAAAGAGGCTGTAGAAATAAGAATGTGTGAGAAAACCTTCAACTGTGTCAAAAAAAAAAAAAAAGGTTCAAATGGCTCTGAGCACTATGGGACTTAACTTCTGAGGTCATCAGTCCCCTAGGACCTAGAACTACTTAAACCTAACTAACCTAAGGACATCACACACCTCCATGCCCGAGGCAGGATTCGAACCTGCGAGCGTAGCGGTCGCGCAGCTCCAGACTGTAGCGCCTAGAACCGCTCGGCCACTCCAGCCGGCTTCAATTGTGTCGGCGGATACAATCTTCGCGGAGCATGGAAGCGAGCGCTCGATGCAGAGAAGAGCCAGAGATATTCTTCGCAATGTTTACACTACGGTGGGAGCGGCGGCGCCACCAGCGCAGACGTTGACACCATCTGCAACAGCATGACGTAATTGCCGACCAATCAGAAGCCGTCTTTGGGCAATATAGGGCCACCACAGCACCAACTTTGACAGTCAGTTGTTCCTGACGATGACAATGGTGGAAATCGTTGAAAGCTCGAGGTTTTACCCTGAACTGACGCGACAAGAAGTCCGAGAATGTTTCATACATACATCATAATATCTCCCGCGAACATATTTCCAGTCTGTGCTGTGAAACACTTGTGCGGCAGCTGTCAACAGCACCAGGATCGCGGGTGTCAGATGTGCTTAAGGTTTAGTGCAACATGAATGGACGCCTTAATTACAGTGTTTCGCCAAGTCGTTGAGCAAACAAATAACTACATTAATATTGCTTGAAAATGGCAGAAAAAGCATTACTAGTCGTCTTTCGCTCATTTTGGGGAGATTACTGTGTAGGGACGCGTTACGAAGCAGTCTGACGTTGTGCAGGGCGCCGAAGTAGAAAGATTGCTTCCGAACGCTGATGATGAGGCTGAATTTAATTTTTTGCTCCGTCTTCGAATGGTAATACTGCGGCTGTTGTCAATCCTGACCTGATCTTTTCAGGGCCGAGAAAATCGTTCTTCGTTTCCCGCGGTCGCCTTCCAAAAGTCTAGGTGAATGATGTCATCTAGCCACAAAACTCCAAAACAGTGAATTATGCAGAAGACACATCTTTGTAGTTTTTTGGCAGAAATACATGTGAATCCACGTCTTCTACAACATATGGAGCAATAAATATAATTAAATATTTTCATGAACAAGATCTAAATGTAAGAATTGACAAATCACAATTATTATCATATAAGATCGCTAATTTTAACCATACCTCTGTAAATAATACATGTGGAATTGAAGCAACGGACACTGATAGCTGCAGATTCTTACGCCTACATTTAGATGAAAACTTGCGATGGTCAAATCATATTAACTTCGTATGTGGGAAGTTTAGTAGTGAATTTTATCTACTCAATCGCCTAGCAAAAATAGCTGCAAACCCTACTATCAAAACTGTTTACTGTGAAACAATATATTCTTTAGTAAATTATGGTATTGAATTATGGGGCTGTGCTGCAGATACACACTTCAGTAATGTTGCTGCTGAAGAAGGCAATTAGAATAATGCTTGGTTTAGGTCATCATGATTCTTGTAGAGAGGTTTTTGTGCAACGTAAGTACTTTGGAGTATATTCCTTGTAATTATATAAGGTAATTTTATTTTATGAACAACATAAAAAATATTCTAGAAAATGCAATGCCGTACATGACCACAATAATGCAATGAAGTACAAGACCACAATACTAGAAATAAAAATAACTACTTTAGGCAAAGAACTAATCGAAAAATAATAGACCACAGCCCGTACATTAGGGGTCAAATCTGGTTTAACAAATTTCCAATAGACATATGTGCGCATGGTGGAAATATCTTCAAAAGGAAGTTTAAATTATTTCTGACAAAGAAATGTTTATACTTACTTCCTAAATTTTTAATTGAAAACATGTGATCTTTCAGTTTTTGTTAGATATTAGACATGTTTTAATTGTATATCTATTTTTGTGGCTTTGCATTCTCTGTTGTTTGGCTGTATCGCATATTTATTAGTTTATATCAATTATCTCTTTTCTTTGTATTTAACAAGCAAAACAACACAGACGTTTGCAAAAGGGATCGTCTTTGTTGACTCTACACAAGTAAGTAAATAAGTGAAACTGACGACCACGACAAAGAAGAGGATGACGACAGAGAGAGTTGCTTTCCAGACCGTGGACAATTTCCAGTGGCAGGGACAGGACAGAAAGGGCCAGCAGGTCACAGCTAGGATTGGTTTGAGGCGCGCCACGCCACACACAGCAAGCGTAGTTGGGAAAGGGGTGCAAAGCCGTACTGATAACTGGTCATCATACTGCCAAGCTGTTGACTCGATTTTATAATCACTCAAATAACATCACATAGCGTCTCAACCCGTGAAGTTTCTTCCTCGTCTTGTAGGCGCTTCACTTTTTCTTGTCAGGCACTCTATACGTGAACAG
The DNA here is from genome assembly GCF_023864275.1 of Schistocerca cancellata. NCBI lineage: Eukaryota > Metazoa > Arthropoda > Insecta > Orthoptera > Acrididae > Schistocerca > Schistocerca cancellata. The sequence continues at coordinate 1,036,826,091 of NC_064627.1, read as the reverse complement.
TTCTGAAATACAAGGCAGCCGTTCGTGGCTACGAGCGCCCTTGTCAAACAGAAGTGTCTCAACACTTCTGCTCCGATGGCTGCCTAGAACGGAAGATGAAACGAGTGTGCACTGTGTTCCAAAATGCGTAGCGGTACCAGCCGACCTATGTGCGCATAGTGCTCTGATTGGGAGGCAGAGGCGGCATCTGTAGCCCTGCAGTAAGAGATCCCCTCTCTTTCCTGTTTTATAATGGTGCACCGCTCGCGCTGATCGGGACGACTAGTGACTGAACGTCTGCGCACCAACAAGTGCGCCAAGTATCAAAAGGTGATCGCTCCGATACAGCCGCCTTTCAGTAAACACTGATGGAAAAAAATCGCAACACCAAGAAGGAGTTGTGCGATATAAACGAAAGTGGGCAGGTGTGTTTATACAACTGAAAGACGATGTCTATTCAAATTTCGCGCCAGTCGCATGAGAGTGACGCTAGTAATGCTACTATGAGGATACAAATCACAGTTGCTTTAAATGCACGCTGTAACGGTTAACACTCCTGAGTGTTAGTTAGCTTCGAGATTGGACATGGTGAGTTGACGTTAGTCCATAATGCCTTCAAAGCGACACAGACGCCATTATCAACACCTTCAAAGAGTTTAAACGAGGTCATCTAATAGGGCTACGAAAGACTGGATGTTCCTTCTGCGATACTGCAGAGAAATTTGGCAGGATTGTAGCCGCTGTACATGACTGCTGGCAGCGGTTATCACGAGAACGTACAGTCGTAAGAATAACGGGCCGCGGACGGCCACGTGGCACTACCTAGAGGGAAGACCGTTGTGTTCGGCGTATGACTTTGGCGCATCGTACGGCATCTACAGCAGCAATTTCAGCAGTAGTTAGCACCAGAGTGACACAGCGAAATGTCACAAATTGGTTGCTTAACAACAGCTCCGAGCCAGACGTCCTGTAGCGCGCGTTTCATTGACCCCAAACCATCGCCATTTGCGAGTTGAGTGCTGTCATGTGAGAGCTCACCGGAGAGCAGCTGATGAAAGCTGGTTCTGCCTCGGTGCCAGTGATGGCCGTGTGTTGTTTAGGAGGAGACAGTTGAGGGCTGCTACCAACCCGTCTGCGTGGTAGACACACTGGATCTACAGCTGGAGTTGTGATCTGGGATGCGATTTCGTATGGCAGCAGGAGCACTCTCGCGGTTATGCAACTCACCCAGACTGTAGATTTGAACTACCTGATGTGCTTCCATTTATGAACAGCACTCAAGGGGGTGTTTTCCAACAGGATAACGCTCGCCCACATATCACTGTTGTATCCGAACATGGTCTACAAGATGTCGGCGTGTTGCCCTGGCCTGATCGCCGGCCGGAGTGGCCGAGCGGTTCTAGGCGCTACAGTTTGGAACCGCGCGACCGGTACGGTCGCAGGTTCGAATCCTGCCTCGGACATGGATGTGTGTGACGTCCTTAGGTTAGTTAGGTTTAAGTAGTTCTATGTTCTAGGGGACTGATGACCTCAGAAGTTAAGTCCCATAGTGCTCAGAGCCATTTGAACCATTTGAACCCTGGCCTGATCGATCACCAATTCTATCTCCACTTGAGCACTTATTGGACATCATCGGACGACAACTTCAGCGCCCCCCACGAACAGCATTAACCGTCTATATTGACTGACCAAGTACAACAGCCATGCAACTTCGTCCCGCAAACTGACATCCGCTACCCGTACAACACAATGCAAGCACGTCTGCATGCTTGTATTCAACATTCTGACGCTTACATCGGTTATTAATGTACCAGCATCTGACATTTGCGATGGCTTATCTCGTGTTTGGATTAACCTGTGATCCTGCAATGTTAACCACCTATTTTACATAGACAAATGTATTCGCCAGATTTCGTTACTGAGCCGTGCGTGGCTTCTGTTCGTGCCATCTCTGATTTAACATCCTGTTTTTGCCGTACTGCCACCTCGTGATGTTAGTTTCAATTACTTGCGTCTCTGAGTTGCTGCTTTGCCTGCCCGTGAGCGGCAGTTGCAGCGCTTATCGATATGAGCCCTGCCGTATTATCTTTTCTGGACTGCTATTACTTCCCGCAGCAGTGAGGTCCAGACCGCCATGACTCGCCCGACGGTTGCCAACACACATGATTAGAGTGACGACGACTTTGGTTGGCCGTAGGTCGGTCGTCTTGCCGGACGACGTGTATTTGCCTGCGATCGCTTACGGGTTGGCTGTGTGTGCCGACTCGTGATTCGTTCCTGTTATTGCACAGTCACTGCCGTTGGCATTGCCTGGTTCTTCGTGCAAGTGTTCGTGAAACTGTGTGTAGTTTGTGTGATTTTGACTGACAAGTTATTTTAAATGTTGTCGGCGTACTGGCTCTGAGGAGTCGGTCGGTTGGTGTGGAGCAGCGAGGAATTTTCGGCGGGGCGTAGTTTGGCTAAGGCCCTCTGACGATCTCCATACGGTGTTGGAGAGACTAGCGCTGTCTTCATTGCTACGAGGTCCGTGGCTCACCGACGCTGGAAACGATAGTTGAGTTTTGATTTAACCTACCAGCAAGTCAAGACTGTTCATATTGTATCGTTTGGAGTTCGTTGTCGACTGTTGGGATATTCCTGCGAACAACAACGTGGTTTTCAAGTTGGAAAATTCTAGCCACCCCTCCTGTGGAGTTTCACTGTGTTTGGTTATTTGAATTGAAGTGCACCAGCGGAATCTTCTGCCTTGTGCCCGTTAACGTTCTGGTTACCTGCCCTGGCCGTTGACGTAAATTTCAGGTAGTGTAGTTTCCTCATCGTGTTGTTGCTGTCCGGCACGGTGAGTAGTTTGACAGCTCAGTGTATGATTAGTTGTGGGCGCCAATATCTTCTACGTTGTTCCGTTGAACTCCCTGTTGTGCCGTGGTCGGGTGAAGTGGAAGTTATCTTGTCGGTGGGTCCGCTGACTGTTGGTCGGTTGGGTTGTCGTCGGATCGTGAATGGTTGGCCCGACTGCCTGTCTCACCTAAGCGAGCGTTAGTGTTTGAATTACAGGCCGACCCTCGAACGTCTGGGCGCCCTTGTGTGGACTGCCCTATTTTCTTAATTTGTTCTTATTGTTTGTACTTGTATGGCTTCTAGCCGTTTTTTGTTTTAAATTATAGTTGTTTCCCTCTTAAGGTCATCAGCCTAGTTTAAAGTACTGTTTCACGTAAGCCCTTTAGCATTTTAAAATTTTAATGTTGTTGAATTTTTAAGCCTTCGGCCTTTAGCTGATTTTGAGTTTCAGTTGTTTGTTCTTAAGGCCTTCAGTCTAAATTAAAGAACTGTTTCACGTAAGGCCTTTGGTATTAAAAAAAATTAATATTTTAGAATTTTAAGTGTGAGGCCTTCAGCCGATTTGAATTTAACTTTTTTATTTCAGCCAATCTAAAGAACTGTTTTAAGATAAGGTATGCCTCTTAAATTTCTGATTATGCTTGCGTTTTAAGTTATTAGCCTTCAGCCATTTTTAAATTAAAGTGGCTTTCAGCCGGTAATTAAGTCCCAAAGATTAAAGCTGTGTGTTAAAAAAAATTTTTTTTTGGCTCTTGTAATCAAATAATTTATTTTGGCTCCTTTCCACAATTTATACTGTCCTGTCCTGCGGGATTAGCAAGGCGTCTCAGTTACTCTACATAAATTATTTTTTGCTGTTGCGACTTTTTTCCTTTAGCGTGCAATCATTTGATCTGTGGCACAATGAACCTCCCCAGATTCCCCACATTTCGGGATGTAAACGTGAACGCCCGCGTAAGGCGTCTATCGGAGAGAGAGAGAGAGAGAGAGAGAGAGAGAGAGAGAGAGAGAGAGACCCTTCATAAATAATAATCTACCATCTAACTATGGATAATAGTTCCTTTCCTAATGACCAAACCGAGCGTGAATTCTACTTAGAGCTGTTTTTTTTTTTTTTTTGAACGTCCTTAAATTCCAACTTCTAATGGAACTGATCATCTTTATTTACGTACTGGATTACTTAATACACTCCATAAATTTATTATACGGTACGGAATATTTTAAAATTATACATTTGCGCCATCAACTGTACAATTTTATATTTATTCTCTAGCGGTTTCAGTTATAACAACCACGTTCACAGGAGAAAAACGGTATACATCAATAGGACCCAATCAAATGTAGAGCATACATAACCGTCATACTAATGTATACTTGATGAGAACTTCACACTTAATAATTGTAACTGTAGTTGTGCTAATGTACAGCACTTTTGTGTGGATTTTGTTCAGACAGACTCGTGTAACAGTTCTGTATGTTCTAAATTTTGTTGTGTCGTATTTGACGAAATTGTATTTTTGATCCATTAATGTATACTGTTTTTCTTCATGTGAAGATGATTGTCATAACTGAAACCGATAGAGAATAAATATAAAATTGTACAGCTCATGGAGCAAAAATGATTTTCCAAAATACTTAACAGCCATAGAGAGTCACCTGATAAACGTTTTATATAAATAAAATAGTTTTGTGCACTTGTATTCATAATATGTGTTCAGACATGAATCTAACAAATACTAATTTTCTTATTTTTCAAAAAATCTTGGTTATTTTCTATGTATTGGTTACTGATATTTTAATTTCATTTGAAGTCAATGATATTAAAATTGTTAATTATGAACTCTGAAAATAACTTCAGAAAAGATTTTAGAGTAACTCAATTGTCATGTAAATAACTCTCTTTGATACATGTATTACCTTTGTACTCCTTGACTAGTAGCTGGAAGTCGTACGTTGGAGGGATCTGAGACGTGAAAACTGGTTTCGTGTTACGTACACGTTGCATTGTGTCTGTAATTGTTTATTTGAAGGATTATGATTTGGAAAATATGGAATAAATGTGTCAACTGTGAATGCGAACGCCTTCGACTTTTATCATTTATGTTAATATCCAACATTAGATAGACTTAATATCTTTCTGCATCAGTCTTGAATGTTACCTACCTCAAGAGAAATTTACCGAAAATATGAACAAAAGGTAATGAACTCCAAGAAATAATTACTTTTAAGTTTTGCTAATGGAAATGATATAAAATTTCTAATTTTTCACCTTTGTTCTTCAGTTGCTTAAGTTTTTGAAGAAAATTGACGTGAACCAATTTGTTATACCAGCGAGTTTTGGGAGGACACTGTGATTTTTGATGATATTTAGCACTGTGTACTGACACGCATTAGCAACTGCAAATTCACCCCTTAATAAAAATTACAAGGGAAATCAGACCATAATAAATACACTGATCTGTCAGAAGATTATGACCACCGATCTACTATTGACATAAACCCGTCCAGTCGATAGCAGCGTCACCTGGTGAGAATGACTGTTAGTCAGACACTTGCACGGTGTATCTAGTATCACTGAGCGTGCAGTCCGTGGTTAGAATGAGGAAGGTGTGCAATCTATCTGAGTTTGACTGAGGGCAGATTGCGATGGACCGGTGTCTCGGCACGAGCATTTCGGAAACCGCACGACTTGTCGAGTGTTCGAGGAGTGCTGTGATGAGTGTCTTCAGCACCAAGGTGAAACCACGTCCAGATGTGGTAGGGTTGGGCGACCACTCCTCATTACAGACGTCGGACATCGTAGCTGGGAAGACCGGTAAAACGGGACAGGTGGCGAACTGTGTTGGAAGAAAAATCAGACTTTAATGCTGGACAGAGTTACAAGTACAGGTATGTCTGAACACTCCTAACGATGGGACTCCGCAGCCGACGACCCATCCATGTGCCAATGTTAACACCATGAAAACTGCAAATACGACTGATCTGGACACGTGACCAATGGCACTGGACGTGGCAGAGCGTTGCGTGGTCTGATGGATCCGATATATTCTTCATCGTGCCGATGGGAGGGCGCAAGTCTTCCAGGGGAACAGCTCCTTGACACCTGTACTGTGAGTCGAAGACAAGTTGGCTCCATTGTGCTCTGGGGAACATTCCCTTGGACGTCTATGGGTCCAGTGAAGCTCTTGTAGAGCACCATGACGGCCAAGGAGTATCGTACACTGGTTGCAGACCACGTAAACCCATTCATGACACTCATGTTTCCCTACGACACTGGCATTTTTCAGCACCATCTCACAAGGCCAGAGGAGTTATGGAGTGGTTCGGGTAATACAGTGGCGAGTTCCAATTGATCTACTGGTCCTCCCAGCTCGCCAGATCTGAACCCGATCGAACACATCTGGGATGTGATAGAACGTGGCGTCAAACATCGCCCCCCTCCCCAGAATTTACGGTAATTAGGTGACTTGTATGTGCAGGTGTGGTGTCAACTTCCTCCAGCGACCTATCAAGGCCTCATTGTTTCCGTGCCACGATGCGGCGCATCTGTTATTCGTACCAAAGGAGGATTTACCGGTTGTCAGGTAGATGGTCTTAATGTTCTGGCTGATCATGAAGTGCAACGAACTAAAATCCAGAAATATTTTGATAAGCGTAGTACTAGTGTTAGCTTGGTTAAAACACTTTTCTATCTTTTTATGCAGATACTATTAATCTGTGGTTGTGGTCTCAATCAGTGTACCCTCTATTTCTCTGTATCGCTAAAACGTCAATGAACACTGGCCTCGTCTCACGTTTGTGAATTCCTATGAGAATATATCTCACTGCAATTCGTAAACCAGTTTTTAAATTGGAGTTGTAACAACTATCCATTTCCCTCGATCTTCTAATTAATCAGAGGACGCTCGCGAATTGGCAAGAAGGCGGTGATTTTCACGATTGAGACTGAGCAAGAAGTTAAATCCCTAAGGCCTGTTAACTTTGCCTCTCCAGTAGACAAGGGCAAGCTTTTTATAAACTTCCACCTGGAGGTTGCCGCTAACTAGGGGAGGCTGATATATTTCTTCTTTACAAACGTTCTTCTCAACTTCTAACAATATTTCCAATTTCCAAAAAGTTCATTAAGACCCTGATGGATCGGTTCTGTCAGTACACGCTCTTATGCCGATTGTATGGATTTTGACTGCAGCCGTTTTGAATTAACAACCTCTTCGAATCCCAAAAAATTCGAACCTTATCCAGTACCATCTTTGGAACATCAGGCATTACCCATGAGCTTTGAACTGAATCACACAAAACACAACATAAATTCTTTACAGAGGAATTATAAATGCAATGAAACATTATCTTTGTAATGTGTTTATTTCTGACACATGTAATGGGTGTGTGTGTTGTTCTTAGCATAAGTTAGTTTAAGTAATGTGTAAGTCTAAGGACCGATGACCTTAGCAGTTTTCTAACACGTGTCCCAAATGAATAACATTATCCATGACCTTCTGCACGTAATAAACTAATTGTAATAATGAAAGTTATTCTTATTATTTGTGGCGTAAGACGCTCCATTCAGCCGGCTTCCGATGCATGGTGTGCTGTAAATAGCAGCAAATAACACTTATTTTAGTAAATAAAAGACATCTTCAATCCCACACACATATACAGGGTGAGTCAGGAGGAAAGGTACATGCTTTGAGGGGTGAAAGTATTACTGATTCCGAACAGAAATCTTCATATGGACGTAAGTCCTATTCCGAATGGTTTCCGAGATAGAACACATTTAATACCACTTTTGTCCGTTTTTCTTGAATTACTCGAAAACCGCACCCTCCAGCGAAAACGTGTTGCAGTAAAAAATTAAACTATATTAAATTTCCTACAAAAATGTCCTACTCATTTATGCTCTAGAACTAATAGTTTGAGCGAAGAGAGCGCGAGAATGTTGAAAAACTCGCTCGACGAGCATGCACTGTAGCTTACGTAGCTTTTGTAGGCCAATGTGAGGTAGTTTCCCGACTTGATAGACCACGAGTGTCCGGTACCAAACTGTTCGTCTCAACTTGCTACCTCAATATGTTACCTCAAATTGGCCTACAAAAGCTACTTAAGCTACAGTGCATGCTCGTCGAGCGAGTTTTTCAACATTCTCGCGCTCTCTTCGCACAAACCAGTAGTTCTAGAGAAAAAAATAAATAGGACCATTTTTGTAGGAAATTTAATATAGTTTAATGTTATACTGCGACACGTTTTCGCTGGAGGATGCGGTTTTCGTGTTATTCTAGGAAAACGTACAAAAGTGATATTAAATGTGTTCTATCTCGGAAACCGTTCGGAATAGGGCATTCGTCCATATAAAGTTTTTTTGTTCAGAATCACTGTCACCCCTCAAATCACGTACCTTTCCTCCTGACTCACCTTGTATATCCTTGACTCGTATTCCCAGCATATGACAGCATATTTGTAATGGTTGTAAACAGCATATTAGCGGCTGAACACATCATTATTTAATTAACTAGTTTACAACGAATGTAAATATTTTATCACATATTCTTGGAATGCAAGTCATGAAAGTACGTGTGTGTGTGTGTGTGTGTGTGTGTGTGTGTGTGTGAGAGAGAGAGAGAGAGAGAGATTGAACGTGTCTTTTCTTCACGACAGAAATATACATGGTTTTTGAATTATTGAAGAAAAACGTACAAAAATGACCTTCAAACGCACCTCCACACACACTCCTCACGTCAGGATTTCTAGTATGTTGTTCATGGAACTTCCTTGAACAACTATACAAAAATTTCGGACTACCGAACTATTCCCGATATTAGAGTTTTCTTTGTCTCTATTAATTGGTCTATTACGCCACCAGCGTAGTCGGCTATTTCCTCAACATTATTAATTTGAACGTGCTCGTCAGATTAATGAAAGAGAAACGACTTTTGTAAACGTTACGCTAAAACGAATTACGGCGACAATTAACTCTTACCAGTTGAGTTGTTTCGTACTTAGAATGCCTAACGATGTAATTATTTATTTTATGCTGTTAAAATTCACAAAATTGTTAGGTAAAATTAACAAAAATGTTAGTCTTACAATTTGTTAAGCCAGTGGGTAATAAGGCCAGTTATTGAAGACCAAAGAATTTCTAATAAAAGAAATCGATAATATCTATTGAGACTGGCGCGGATTCCAAATGTGAATTAATCTGGGTGTAGTTAAGCTTCAGACGTGGGTAAAAAATGATAATCGGATGCTTTTATAGACCGCCTGCGTCAGCGGCTAAAGTGGTAGAGCGCTTCCTAGAGAATTTGCAGGACTTCGTGACTAAGTTTCGTGATCATGTTATTGTCAGGTATAGAGGGAATAGGGATTCATGTGACATTATTCTGAATATCTTGTCCGAAAATTTCTTCTAGTAGATAGAGAACGGACTCATAAAGGTGACGTCTTGGGCCTCCTAGAAACGGACTGATCTGAACTTTTCATTCAGTTAACGTAGAGAAGGATATCAGTGATCATAAGGCAGTGGTAGCATCTATGACTACAAGTAGTACAAGGAATATTAAGAAAGATGGGAAAATATTTTTGCTTTGCAAGTGGGACGGGATAAAAATTGTTAGACTAGCCAACACGAAATATTCAGTACTGAGGACGAATATATAGAGCACAAATCTAAAAAATTCAAAGACGTCGTTCAGTATGCCTTAAACAAGTATGTTCCGAGCGCCGTCTTAAGGGATGGGACGGACCCATCGTGTTTTAACAACCGTGTTAGAAAACTGCTATGTAACTAGACAGAACTTCATCATAGTTTCAAGAAAAGTCAAAGACCAGCTGACAAGCAAAAGCTGAACAAAGCGAAAATAAGAGTAAGGAGAGCAATGAAAGATTCTTACACTGACTTTGAAAGTAAAATGTAGCTAACCGATCTGATTAAAATCCATAAGAGGTTTTGGTCTTACGTAATATCAGACAGCGGATATCTATTCAGTCGCTCAGGGACCGTACTCCCACCGAAAGCGAAAATTATACAGAGAACGGCGAAATACTGAATTCGGTCTTCCAAAATTGTTCCTCTGCGAAAGATTGTATTACGGTCCGTCCTTTCAATGATCGTACAAACACCGAAATGGCAGATATTGAGATAAGTCATCGTGGAAGACAAAAGCAAATGCAATCGCTTAGTGATGGAGAGGCATCACAGCAGATGATATACGAGGGCTATTCGGAAAGTAAGTTCCAATAGGTTGCGAAATGGAAACAACTGTGAAAATCCGATGAAATTTTGCACAGATGTGTTGGGCAGTGTCTCTAGCTTGCCCGCCGATCTCACCGTGTCGCTTTTTTCAATTCTGAGACCACAGTGCGCACTTAAAGATGCCTGGAAAACGGCGTCTCCCGCCAAGTATGAGGGTTTGGTCAGAGATTTCGTCTAATGCTGTGCAGCCCAGGTAACATAACTGTCATGCGTTTCGTTCATCATGACAATTCTCGGCCGCACTCTGCAGGGGCAATGATGATGCTCCTTCAATTTTCTGGATGGGAGGTGTTTGATCGCCCACATCACAGCCCATATTGGCTCGTCCTGAGTTTCGTCCCTGCTCACATGAAACGCAGACTATGAAGACAACATTTTGGCACAGACAAGGAGCTGTAGACGAGCGAAGAGAATTGTCCGAAATCACAGGCGGCTGCCTTGTATGACGAGGGTACTGGAAAGGTGGTACAACGCTACGACAGATCTCTAAGTCGGAGAGGCGACTATGTAGAGAAGTAGCTGGGAGGTGTAGCTAACTATTGCAAATAAAACATTTTTGATTTTCAAAATGGTTTCCATTTTTCGACCGATCAGAACTTAATTTCCGAATAGCCCTCGTACATGTGAGAAACTCAGCTAGGTGTATTGCTCGATGACATCCACGGATTAGATTAGTTTAGATTAGATACAATTTTCTTTCCGTAGACCCAAAAATGAGATGATTCTCGTGGGTGTGAAAGAAGTCAGAAAGTATAACATAAAAAACATAAAGCGTTTGAATATGATACTGACTACCCTTATCATTTGTCAGGAGATGTCAAAATAGGTGAATACATTACGGTAAACTGGAACTGCTAATATTTACAGAATTAATACACTGTCAGAATGAAAAATTGTTATGGACTTTTAATAAATTTATCATATACAAAATACTTAATCTTGACTGTTGTGACGAAGTGCTGTCACTTAAGCTGGTGTAACAGACCCTGTTAAGATTTTCATCTGTACAGAAGAAGGAGTTGCCTATCAAAAAGTCTTTCAACCTCTATATAAACAGTGCTTTATATGATGTGAAGTTTTTAATGGTTGCTGGAAATTTATTGAAGATGTGTGTTCCTGAGTATTGGACCCCTGTTTGGACCAAGGTATGTGATTTTAGCTCTTGTTGTAGATTTTTCTTATTCGTAGTATTGATACTATACATTGAGCTATTGGTCGAAAATAGAGATACGTTACTTGCAACAAATTTCATTAAGAAATAAATATACTGAGAAGCAGTGATTAGAATACAAAGTTCCTCGAACAGGTTTCTAGATGATGTTCTTGAATTTTCACCACAAATCAGCCTTATTACTTGCTTTTTCACGCTGAAAACTTTTTCTCAGTTTGACGAATTACCCCAGAATATGATCCCGTATGACATAATTGAATAAAAGTAAGCAAAGTGAGCAAGTTTTTTTATATTTATTTCTGCTACATCTGACATCATTCTCAATGCAAATACAGACTTGTTTAGGTGTCTAAACAATTCTGTGATACGCCCTTACCAACTACATTTATTATGTAGATGTAATCCCAGAAATTTAACACTGTCAACCTCTTCGATTGCATGACTTCATATGTTATACACATGCTGGAAGGATATGAGCGCTGCGGTTCATGCCATGTTCCTAGACTTCAGGAAGCCATTAGACACTGTCCCGCACTGCCATTTAGTGAAAAAAAATATACGAGCTTACCGAGTATCGGACCATATTTGCGACGGGATTCAAGATTTTCTTGCAGAGAGAGCTCAACACTTCGCGCTTAACGGAACAAAATGGGCATATGTAAAGGTAATTTCAGGAGTACCCCAAGTAAGTGTATACACTATGCATAAATGATCTAGTAGAAAATGACGGCCGATCGGGGTAGGCGCGCGGTCTGGGGCGCTTTGTCACGGTCCGTGCGGTTGCCCCCGTCGGAGGCTCGAGTCCTCCCTCGCTCATGGGTGTGTGTGTTGTCCGTAGCCTAAGTTAGTTTAAGTTAGATTAAGTAGTGTGTAGGCTTAAGGACCGATGACCTCAGCAGTTTGGTCCCATAATTGAAAAGAAGGCGGGAATTCCGTAAGGTTGTTCGCAGGTGATGCGTTTGGCTACAGGAAGGTAGCAGCGTCAGACGGCATTATCGATTTGCAAAAATTCCTGCAGAGGATTGATGAACGGCGCAGGGACTAAGATTTGGTCCTAAACGTATATAAATGCAATATATTGCGTACACATAGAAGAATAAATCCACTACTGTACGACTACCCTATTGATGACAAACTGCTGAAAATAGTATCTACCATACAACAGCTAGGGGTAACTATCCGGTGCGACCTTAAGCCGAATAGCTACATTAAACGAATAACAGGAAAAGCAGATCTTAAACTGAGATTCATACGAAGAATCTGAAAGAAATGTAACTCATCCACGAAAGAAGTGGCTTATAAGGCCCTTGTTCGACCGATTCTCGAGTACTGCGCTCTGGGACTAGCAGAAGAGTTAGAGAAGATCCAATGAAGAGCAGTGCGTTACCTCACGACAGCGATTAGTAGGCGTGAGAGGGGAAAAATGATGCCCAACATCCTTCAGTGGCAGACGCTTCAAGACAGGCGTTGTGCATCACGGAGTGGTTTATTACTTACATTCCAAGTGAGTACATTCCGGGAAGCGTTGGATAACATACTATTTTCTCAAACATACGTTTCGCGAAATGACCACAACGAGAAAATTCGGCCGGCCAGGGTGGCCGAGCGGTTCTAGGCGCTTCAGTCTGGAACGGCGTGACCGCAACGGCCGCAGGTTCGAATCCTGCCTCGGGCATGGATGTGTGTGATGTCCTTAGGTTACTTAGGTTTAAGTAGTTCTAAGTTCTAGGGGACTGATGACCTCAGAAGTTAAGTCCCATAGTGCTCAGAGCCATTTGAACCATTTTTGAGAAAATTCGAGAAATTAGAGGTAGTGCCGAGGTTTATTGACAGTCTTTCTTCCCACGAGCCATCCACGAAAGGAACAGGGAAGTGGATCTGGTAGTGGCACCAAAGGTACCCTCGGCCAAATACCATCAGCTGGCTTGCAAGGTATTGACGTTGTGGTGTAGGGACTGTTCGCCTTTGAGACATGCAACCCTTATCACCCTTTGGATATGCCAGCGACCTAATTCGGAAGGGCGTATATTTGCAGATTACAAAACTTCAATCGTGCAAGTGACTAGGACAGCAGGTGGCGGCGCGAGCCCCTCCAGAGATCACTGACCCCGCGGACCCGTTTGCTTCTGTGAGCCAGATGATGACAAATTGTTCCTCTAGTATCTCTATATGGCCTGGGTATTTTGGGGCAGCGCAACCTCCATCTTCGGGCCAGGTGCCGACTGCAATCACATTTGATTAACTTTGCTCCATTGAGAAAATTTTAGCTGATGCATTTATTAATAAAACTATTCTACAAGGCTATTACAAATGATTGAAGCGATTTCATAAATTCACTGTAGCTCCATTCATTGACATATGGTCACGACACACTACAGATACGTAGAAAAACTCATAAAGTTTTGTTCGGCTGAAGCCGCACTTCAGGTTTCTGCCGCCAGAGCGCTCGAGAGCGCAGTGAGACAAAAGGTCGACAGGAGCCGAGAAAGCGTATGTCGTGCTTGAAATGCACTCACATCAGTCAGTCATAACAGTGCAACGACACTTCAGGACGAAGTTCAACAAAGATCCACCAACTGCTAACTCCATTCGGCGATGGTATGCGCAGTTTAAAGCTTCTGGATGCCTCTGTAAGGGGAAATCAACGGGTCGGCCTGCAGTGAGCGAAGAAACGGTTGAACGCGTGCGGGCAAGTTTCACCCGTAGCTCGCGGAAGTCGACGAATAAAGCAAGCAGGGAGCTAAACGTACCACAGCCGACGGTTTGGAAAATCTTACGGAAAAGGCTAAAGCAGAAGCCTTACCGTTTACAATTGCTATAAGCCCTGACACCCGATGACAAAGTCAAACGCTTTGAATTTTCGGCGCGGTTGCAACAGCTCATGGAAGAGGATGCGTTCAGTGCGAAACTTGTTTTCAGTGATGAAGCAACATTTTTTCTTAATGGTGAAGTGAACAGACGCAATGTGCGAATCTGGGCGGTAGAGAATCCTCACGCATTCGTGCAGCAAATTCGCAATTCACCAAAAGTGTTTTGTGCAATATCACGGTTTAAAGTTTACGGCCCCTTTTTCTTCTGCGAAAAAAAAAAAACGTTACAGGACACGTGTATCTGGACATGCTGGAAAATTGGCTCATGCCACAACTGGAAACCGACAGCGCCGACTTCACCTTTCAACAGGATGGTGCTCCACCACACTTCCATCATGATGTTCGGCATTTCTTAAACAGGAGATTCGAAAACCGATGGATCGGTCGTGGTGGAGATCACGATCAGCAATTCATGTCATGGCCTCCACGCTCTCCCGACTTAAACCCATGCGATTTCTTTCTGTGGGGTAATGTGAAAGATTCAGTGTTTAAACCTCCTCTACCGCTACGGTCGCAGGTTCGAATCCTGCCTCGGGCATGGATGTTTGTGATGTGCTTAGGTTAGTTAGGTTTAACTAGTTCTAAGTTCTAGGGGACTAATGACCTCAGAAGTTGAGTCCCATAGTGCTCAGAACCAACCACCTCCTCTACCAAGAAACGTGCATGAACTGCGAGCTCGCATCAACGATGCTTTCGAACTCATTGATGGGGACATGCTGCGCCGAGTGTGGGAGGAACTTGATTATCGGCTTGATGTCTGCCGAATCACTAAAGGGGCACATATCGAACATTTGTGAATGCCTAAAAAAACTTTTTGAGTTTATGTATGTGTGTGCAAAGCATTGTGAAAATATCTCAAATAATAAAGTTATTGTAGAGCTGTGAAATCGCTTCAGTCATTTGTAATAACCCTGTACATTGGTCGCCCGGGCTGCGTTTTCATTGCGCCTCAACCGACGTACGATGTATCAGTTGACGACAATGATTTCTCCGGACCCAGCGCCTCCATCAGCTCCACTGGCACAAGTTTCGTCCCATATCAGATGGTGAAGAGGATTGTTCAGGCCCCACGGCCTTTATTGTCACCAATGTAAGTCTTCATCCCATATCAAGCGGTGAGGAGAAATTTTTCTGTGAACGAAAACTTTCAAGCATATTTTTCCCTAGGACAGACAGTGTCTATGTGCGTGTGACACCTACATTGCGAAGACTTTGACAGTGACTTTCTGGATCAACATGTCTAGTTTCCAGTTGTTCGTCCTCCACATGAAGAGACACCTCAGATCCTCAGGTCCTGTGTTTGCTCTCCAACATACAGCAGATGCAGAGACATCTAACGAAACGGCTGACGGGAATCTTCATGTCACTGGATGCACGTAGCCGCTGCCCAGACTCTGCTCCAGGGTCAACCACCTCCAAGGACACTCAATCTCTGTTGGTCCATTACGGCCAGGAGACATCGGTTCCTACGTACTTTTCAAAGTCAATAGTCTTTACCAACAGCCGTACACTTTAAGATATTTTATTTTATGCTGAAAGCAACCAGTTTCGGCAATTCATTTTCCCATCTTCAGGCTCCAGCCGCGCGGAGCGGCCGTGCGGTTTGAGGCACCATGTCACGGACTCCGCGGCCCCTCTCGCCGGAGGTTCGAGTCCTCCCTCGGGCATGGGTGTGTCTATTGTTACCATCGTAAGTTAGTTTAAGTAGTGTGTAGAAGATTTTTCGGGCCCCATACGCTTTTTTCAAATCAACGACTTTATCATATAGCTGTCGCGCTTTCTTATGAAGCAACTGCACAACGATTAGAATCCACGATATCCCTCTGCTAAGATCTTCTTCAGGGCATTGCTAGAACAGTATCCTGAAGAAAATCGCAGCAGAGGGGTCACAATGTCGATTATTTTAGGAGGAAATATGACGCGGCCTAACAACCCAGAAGATTTTAACTTTAATATAATCGTTGTTGGTGAGCCATGTCGCGAATCGACCTATTGCGCCTGGCTTTCGTGCGCTCTTATCTTTGGTTAGAAGGCGTCCACGGGCGACTTGTGACAGTATGAAGTCTCTGGCGAGCTCACTCTCTCTCAGACACTCCGCAGAGGAGGCAACTGGTTCTTAAGGGGCTCTGGAAAGGCTCAAAATCATGAAAAGTTCAATTTTTACTTTTTTGCGTTTTCTGAATCTGCAGACTATTACCTTTTAATAGATATATAATTTATTCAATTCCGAAGACTACAACTATTTTTAATTTTTTTTTGAAATGTGTTCTACATGGGCGTGACCCACTGTAGCGCTGTTAAACTGCTGTCAAATGGTGTTATTATTAACGTCTGTGTTCATCAGGTACATTTTAGTGATGTGAGATAAAGTATGTGTTGTGGCTAAACCTATTTTCAGAGACTTAGCAGCACCTGAACTGTTGAGAAAGTGTATTCACGGAAAAACTCAAAACCCCAATGAAAGTGTAAATAGTGTTATATGGTCGAGAATCCCCAAGACTGTATTTGTTGGAATAGAAACACTTCACTTTGGTGTGTATGATGCTGTTGCGACTTTCAATGATGGCAACATTGTAAGGTGCAAGGTATTTAGAAATATGGGAATGAAGATAGGTTCTAACATGGTACGAGCGATGCTTGCTTTAGACAAGGAACGCCTTCGGGCTGCAGACAGGGCTGTAAAGAGTCTAGAAATACAAGCAAGAGTAAACAGGAGGAGGAACAAGAGGAAGTTGGAGGAGGAGTTTGCGGAGGATGAAGATAATCCATCCTATGGACCTGGAATGCACTGAAAGTTAATCCAATCTTTGTCGCTCGATTCCCAAAACTTTTATCTTCTCATATTAATTACATGTTTTCTAAGGATCTTCCAAACATATTTGTTTCAAACTCTCAGTAAATGTTACACAGTACCTTCTGCATAATTTAACACAGCCTTTTTCCAAAAAACTGTATATTTTTGAATATATAAATAAAAAATTGCAAAAAAAATGTTGTGAATTTTCATTACAATTGAAAAAAAATCATCTTTAATAAATGAACTAAAATTTTGTAAAATCCCTGTGTTAAGTTGTAGCCCATATTCCAATAAATAATGTAAGTAGGCTGTTTATGTTTTCTTTATGTAAGTTTGCTGTTTATGTTTTCTTATTGGCAACGTTACGTAGCGCTCTCTGTATGAAAATCACTGGCTGTGCTGTGTGCAGTATGTGGCTAGTTTGCATTGTTGCCTGCCATTGTTGTCATGAACTGCTATAGCTGGATGTGAACAGCAGATTGCGTTGGGCAGTTGGAGGTGAGCCGCCAGCAGTGGTGGACGTGGGGAGAGAGATGGCGGAGTTTTGATAATCTGTAAGACTGAATGTCAATTATGAATATTAAGGTAAATACATTGTTTGTTCTCTATTAATATCTTTCATTTGCTAACAATCCCTATCAGTAGTTAGTACCTTCAGTAGTTTGAATCTTTTATTTAGCTGGCAGTAGTGGCACTCGCTGTATTGCAGTAGTTCGAGCAGCGAAGATTTTTGTGAGGTAAGTGATTTGTAAAAGGTATAGGTTAAAGTTAGTCAGGGCCATTGTTTTGTAGGGGTTATTGAAAGTCAGATTGCGTTGCGCTAAATAATATTGTGTGTCAGGTTAAGCACAGGCTTGTATAATTGTTCTAAGTGGACGTTTCACATGTAAAATTGTTCAAAGGGGACGTTTCATATGTCGACCCTTAGCCTAGGATACCTCACTGGAATCTTCTGATTTTTTCTTGTAGTTTGTGTATTTAGTGTAGCTTTTGTTTATTGCTAGCGCGTAATTGTAGAGAGAATCTCCTTTGTAGTTGCAGTCTTTCATTGTTGTACAGTAAAACAGTTGTGGCATGCATGTAGCTTTGCGCCAAGTATTTCGCTGCTGCAATTAACTAGATATTATTTTCAGTGCTATGTTAATGTGTTCTCTTGTTTTTGCTATTCAAGTTGTGCTTTTCTGTGTTGTCGTGTGAAATATTGTGACAATAATGGCGTGTGAAAAACGTAACACTAGGCTCCAAACTAAATTGAGAAATAATAGTGACGACGAGCGTAGCTTATCAGCACCACTGGGTAGTGAATTAACTAATATTCAAAGTAGTAATTTGGTAACTGTGCATAGGGAAATGGAGCGGGCGTCAGACAATGGCGTAGGCAGTGAAACAGGTAGTGAACAGGGAAGCATTGTCGATCGATCGGTCGGCAACAGCTCGCCTCAGGAATCCGAAATGATAGGACACAATTTTGCAAATACTGTAGATTCAGGTTTTGCGTCCTCACCGTTTTCTCAAATGAGTCAAGACACATTTTCCGCTTGTCAAAATGTGAATGTTGCCGGTGCAAATTCACTGCCGAAAAGCACTGAGGAACATGTTTCAGACACCAGTGCATTGTTATTACAGTTAATGCAACAAATGGGACAAAGGCTACAAAAGTTAGACACAACGCTTGAACAAAATCAGAAACAAATGGGACAGAATCTTCAAAAGTTAGACACAATGGAACAAAAGCTTCAAAAGTTAGACTCAGTGGAACATATGCTTGAACAAACACGTGAAGATTTAACTACTGAGTTACATAAAATAGAATCGAAATGTCAGAAAGTCTGTAATGACGTAAAAACACAAATTTGTGAGCATTTCCAACCTATTTTTTCGCGTCATGAGAATGTATTACAGAATCACGAAGCAGCCATAAAAGAACTGCAAACCATTGTTCATGAAAATCATGAGACCTTGTGGGCTAAAATTGACTCAGTTGCATCTACCGATTCGGTTACGCAACTGGCAAAAACTCAGGAAAACTTAAAGAACACAGTAGATTCGATTTCAACACAAATGGACACTCTGAAACTTGGTTCAGAAAAACACACTGAGGAAATGTGTTCACTATCGGAGAAAGTAGCTGAACTTTCGGATCATGTCACTAACTTATCTACAAAGGTAGATGATGATCTGAATGACACAAGACCCGTAGCCTTCACTGACACAGAAGACTATGAACAAATAAGAAAATTCAAACAAAATCAAAATCAAATTAATACACAGTATAAAAGAGAAATCCGGGAAGTACAAGATCAGTTGACGCAGGTGATACAAGAATTACGTATTTCAGAGGACACTCGCGCCCCAATACTGGAAGAGGAACTTAGAAATACGGAAAAGCCACAAAATAATAACACAGGGCATTTCGGTAATTATGAAAGGAATTGGCAAGGTGCACCGAATTTTGAGATGGAACCGCCGACACGACGTAACAATGAGAGATATGTGACTCGCCGACACGATAATTTTGACTATAAGCTGTTCATTACTACACGTAAATTCAAAACATTCAAGAATTCTGCCAACGACATTCATCCACAAGCGTGGCTCCATCAATTCTCTCATTGTTTTCCTCCCAACTGGTCATTAGAACACAGATTAGAATTTATGTGTGGCTACTTGGAGAATGAACCAGCTGTAAGAATGCGATCGGTCATTCACGATTGTCACAGTGAAGGAGAATTTTACCACGCCTTCCTCTCAGCATATTGGTCTCAAGCTACACAAGACCGCGTAAAACATAGCATCATGATGATGAAACACTTTGAACAATCTGAATTTTCCAGTCTTGTGAAATATTTTGAAGACATGTTGCACAAGAATCAGTACCTGTCAAACCCATACAGCCCCTCAGAACTCATCCGCATTTGTTTAATCAAACTGCCTGAACATTTACGACATATTATTTTAGCAGGACGTTGCAAAGACGACATTGAAGCTTTTCAGGGACTGTTACAAGAACTGGAAATTGACACAGACAGTCGTGGGATGCGAAAACAGGAAATCAATCACTACAGGTCACATCCGTCACAATTCCGTGACGACAGAAATAATAACTGGACACGACAAGTCTATTCTTACAACGCAAATCGTGACCAAAACAGACACCACCCGTATGACAACCGTTGGCAGAGCAGTAATAATTACAGGGAAAGATCACCTCTCCGCAGTAATGACTATCACAGAGACAATCAGAGAAACAGACAATATGGGAACCAAAATAACTATTATCAAGGGAGACAGAATAACTTTAGACGCAACGGTCCAGCGCGTAGTTACGATTCAAGGAGAAATTCTCCACCACGTGACCGACAAGAAAGAAACTATGGAATCTACTGACATGACGACAGACGATATGATCGTAACGACAGACCTGAATTGCATCAGAACTGGCGAGATTTAAACAGAGCAGAGCACTCTCGTCACGATGAATTTGTAGAAGTTAGGTCTCCAAATCCCAATAACGACGCGCGCCAACAAAGAGACAATAGGCGATGACTCACACCACTGGCAGCCACAAGACGTACTTATGAAACGGACGACGCAGCTGCCGTAGCTAGTAATTACGTAAAAATGGAAGACATTAGGGACATCTTACTCCAGGAACACGACGTAAAACATAACAACATTGCATATCCTGTGATTCACATTACTGTAAATGACGTAAAATTTACGGCAGTACTTGACTCTGGCAGTCCCATTTCAGTAATTAGTGAAACAGCTTTTAGCAAATGCAACAAATCGAACGATTGCCCCACACTTCCGTTACGTAAGATTAAATTACAAGGTGCAATCTTTGGAAAAAGTGTAGATGTACGCCAACAAACCAATTTAGAATTCTTTTGTCAAAGCCACAGCTTCTCTATGAACTTCCTTATTGTTCCATTATTGTCGACGGAAATTATACTGGGAGTAGACTTTTTGAATGAATATAAAGCAATCTTAAGTTTTCACGATGCTGAAATAAGTTTAGAGAAAGAAGGTAAGTCAATAGCTTTGAAATTTGAAGACTGGCTCTCAAACCATGATGTGGAAATTAATCGGCCTTACCTTCTGTTAGATAACAGTTCGGAATTTTCTACGGAACTAGACACTAACAATCACTCTGCAAGTACTGACAGGGATGACACCGACGGCATATTTGAAACTAATGAGTCAATTCAGAATAAAATTCAGACAATTGAGAATTGTAATGACACTGATAGGCAGGATCTTTTTGAGATTTTACAAGCACATTCCACAGTTTTTACTCACAAAACAGGAACAATCAAGGGGTTTCAATACCAATTTCGTGTTCGTGAGCATACTAAATTTTGTGTTAGACCATACGTAATTCCGGCGCATTATAGGGACCGTGTTAGAACAGAAATACAATCTATGCTTGACGAGGGCATTATTGAGCCTGCAGCAAGCTCATACAACAATCCGTTACATGTTGTTGAGAAGAAAAATGGATCGATCAGACTTGTCTTAGATTCGAGACAAATCAATACTATCATTATTCCTGAAACAGACAGGCCGCAGACGATGGAAGAACTTCTTCAAAATTTTAATGGTGTAAAAGTGTTGTCTTCCATTGATCTCAGATCCAGCTTTTATCAGATCGAACTTCATCCAGAATGCAGAAAATACACAGCTTTCCTTTGTTTCGGCGTTTGTTATCAGTTTCGGAAACTTCCTTTTGGTTTGAACATTTCTTCGGCAGCATTCATTCGTGGGTTAAATTCCATATTACCTGAGTTCTTAAAACGTCACATCACCTTATATGTGGACGATATTCTAATAGCAGAAGCTTCATGGGAACAACATAACCGCATCCTCAACAGTTTGTTACGTATTTTTGCAGAATCTGGAATTACAGTTAACTTGGAAAAGTCTGAATTCGGTAGGACAAAGGTGAAGTTTTTGGGACATATTATTTCTTCTGAAGGCATTCAGCCGGATCCTGAAAAGTTAGAAGCAATCAGAGCCATTCCTGTTCCATCCACAAAAAGACAAGTCCGCAGTTTTTTAGGTCTCGTAAATTTTTACCGTCGTTTTCTGAATAGGCAAATTCTTGTTACACCAAAACTTTGTTCTCTCACTGGAAAAAATACTATTTGGAACTGGGACGAACAAGCACAGTTGGAATTCAATTCTTTGAAAGAAGCGTTACTTCACGCGCCAATACTAGCTCATCCAGATCTGTCACAAGATTTCTGCCTTAGCACGGATTCTTCTAAAGTCGGTCTTGGTGCCCATTTATTTCAAGAAGCCATAGAAAATGACACTACCATTCAGAAAACCATTGCTTTTGCTAGCCGAGTGCTAACAAAATCTGAAAAAAATTATTCCGTTACTGAATTAGAAGCTTTAGCTATCGTTTGGGCATTTAACAAATTCCGTTTCTTTCTTTCTGGTAAGCACGTAAAAGTATACAGTGATCATCGTGCGTTACAATTTCTTATGTCTTCAAAATTAAATCATGATAGGTTAAAACGTTGGGCATTGTTTCTGCAAGAATTCCGCTTCACAATAGTCTACATTCCCGGCAAGGAGAACATTGTTGCGGACGCGCTGTCACGCGCACCGGCTGGGCTTGAGAAAAGTAACACAGAAGGGAACCTCGAGAAAAATTTCAGTATTCTTTACATTCAGAAAGTTGCCTTTGAAAACTTCATCACCACATCTTTAAAGGACATTGCTCATGAACAAGATAAAGATCCGATTTGGAAAGATATCAAAAGTAAATGGCATGAAAAGACACACACTCAGATTCGGCATTATTACCTGGTTAGAAACAACATACTCTTCAAACGCTGCACTGTTGATGACAAGCTATGGGTACTTTGCATTCCAGACGATTTTGTTAATAAGCTCATTTGGTACATTCATTTCAGCTACGCACATTTTGGTCCACGAAAATGTTATCATATTCTTCGAACGACTTGTTATTTTAACAATATGGAAAAGAGAATTCGAAGAGTCTTGTCTATTTGTAAACTTTGTCAAAAGGCGAAACCATCTACTGTCTCACATCGTGCTCCGTTGTTTCCAATTATTCCTTCTAAATTAAAAGAATTTGCTGCTGTTGATCTCTTGGGACCACTTGTCAGAACATCTAATGGATTTGCGTACGTTCTAGTCGCTGTTGAACTTACTTCAAAATTTGTTTCTTTCACTCCGTTACGTAAAGCCACTGGACGGTCTGTATCCAACGCCTTTGTTAAAAATTTCTTACGTGAAGTTGGACACGTTAGTAAAGTCATTTCAGATAACGGACCGCAATTCAGATCTGCTGTTTGGTCACGCATGCTTCGGAATCATAAAATCAAACCTGTTTTTATTTCATTGTATTCACCACATTGTAACCCGTCTGAACGGATTATGAAAGAAATCAATAAGCTTTGCAGACTTTATTGTCACAGAAAGCATCAGCATTGGGACAGATATTTACACTTATTTCAAAATGTGCTGAATGAAATGCCTCATGATTCCACTGCTTTACCACCTACTCTTGTACTGAAGAATGTAGAACCTCCGAACAGAATCAGAGAGCTTGTACCTTTCCCGAATACACGTAAACTTCGCCACAAAGACATAATTGATTTGGCTCTTAAAAATATAAAATCTGCAGCAGACAAAAGGAGAAAACTACACGGTAAAGCAAATGCAAAGAAATTATATATTGGTCAGAAAGTTCTCATTAAAGCTCATTCATTGTCACATAAGAAGAAACACTTGAGTCACAAATTCTTTCTAGTTTACAATGGACCTTACAGAATCCGACGTATACCACATGATAATTGCGTTGAAGTTGAAACTCTGCGTACTAGGAAGAGTAAAGGTTTACACCACATTTCTCATGTAAAACCATTTATTGACAGATAATCTGCTTTTTAACTTAGTCTTTGCAATTTTCACTTCACGTTACTTGTACAATTTGTCACACTGAGAAACTGTTAACATGCAACTATGTTTTAAAGCTAACTAACCATCCAGTCAAGAACCAAGAGAACTTATTTAAACAGAAATTACGAATGCATTGTTATTGCGAACAGACGACACAGTGTTATTGTGTGTGTACATTCTTGCTTGTTAGTTGCATGATTACGTAACGACTATTAGGCTTACATACTTAGAACATATACCAGCACTGCTAATGAAATTTTCATGCAACATTTTGGTTTGCTTGAGAGTGGATTCTGGATTTGAGATGCTTTCTGTGAAATGCCAGATGACATAGTGGTTAGTTTATGTGACAGCTACACGATTTTATCACGACGCTGCTAATGCGTGACAATTTACAATGTTGCTTTTGCGGTGTATCTGTTTTATATCTGCACAGTTTTTTCTGAATTCTTCTATAAAGTGAGACATGTTTTAGTGGTGACTTTTGTGCTATTGCTACAAGGAGACAGCCTTTTGCGTAGGACAACAATACGTTACAGCACAGTACTTTCCTCATCACGGCAATAAGCGTAATAACTAAGTTATCTATACGCAAAGCATTTCACTTTTGTGTATCATGAGGTAAGTACATTGACTTCTGCAGAACTTAGCTTTCGGAGGACAATAACTACGACACTTCCCAGAGATTATCTTACTGCAAGACGCACATTTAGCGCTACAGGACACGTATTTGAGTGATTAATTTTGTACTTAAAACATTTATTTTTAAAGATTTTTGAATTACGAAGAAAGTTTTTCGTGACACATTTCATTTCATTGCTGTAAGCTGTAATACCTGAGGATACAATTACAATAAACCTCAGGGGGGTACACGCCTACTTTGTGTACCATGTGTTTGGCAAGCACAAGGAGCCCTAGCTAATATGGTATTTGCTTATACAACTTTACACATCGGTACCATATTTCTCGAACACATAAATTACACAGCTATCTGATCATTTAACAGAGAAACAAACATCCTTTTACTACGTCAGTGACACATGTTTACGCCATTACAGAGTTGGATTACTTCACCCTTAAGAAATTGTACTTTGTCTGTACTTTGTGCACTGTTCATATTTTTTTGGAACCATTGTGATACTATGAGAACTTTGAATGATGTATTTGGTAAGGGAGTATGATTTTAAAGTACGTTGGAGGCAGATGACACTTTTGACATGAGCAGAGAATTTTGTTAGGTTTTGAAATTATTGGAGGAAGCTACGACGATTTTGAGATTTGACTGAGGTTTTATGATGTTATTTTTACGACGACGATGTGTATTATGCTGCTGAGGTAAGTTTATGATCCATAAGCTGATGCTATATGAGTTATTTGATTATGCTATGTATCTGTTATGATGAAATATGGAAAAAGTGTCGACGAATAAGGTAAGGAGTAATGAATAGTGGTTAGGGACTCTTGACTTGTGAAAAAGGATGTTGGAAACCAAGAATCGTACTTTAAGAGTTATGAAATGTGTGTAAATGCGTGAATGTATCACAATGAAGACGAAAATTTTTTGGACACTGTCATATCAATAGCATTTTGTTTCTACACATTTGCAACGCTAATTCTTGACCTGTGAAATTTTGTATATGAGACTGTCACTGTAGCGAAAACTGCTGTCGTAAATGTTTCCGTAAGAAAGTTAAGTGACCTCCTGCACATAATGCGACGTGGGCACCCAGGTGTGTCAGACACCTGGAGAACAAGTCTTTTCAGACGCTCAGGTAGAAAAGAAAGCCATTAGGGTGTGCCAGAGGCACAGGTGGAAGAGAAGGACAAAGAGAGGCCTAGACCCCTGTTTATGACATTCCTTTGTAGAGGGCATCGCTAATGCGACACGCTCGTTACTTGAAAACATATGATTTTTGTAATGCGTTGTGGGCACACAGCTGTGTCAAACACCTGGAGAACAAGCCATTAGGGCGTGCCTTTCATCGCTAATGCGACACCCTCGTTACTTAAAAACATATGATTACTCGCACTTTGTGCTAATTATTGAAATGCTTATGAATTGATGGGAAATATTCGTACATCTGCTCACCTGATTATGACAAGTGTCTTTCTACGAGAGTTGAGAGCCATTAACTTATGAAATGAAATGTCACATGACTACTGAATGATATTTTTATGCTTTGGTTTGCGTAATTGCTTATTTCATTTGATATCTGGTTCCCAGCTGTGTTGCAGCATTGCTTTTATAAAATGAGATGCATTTGCTAATGTGAACTCTTTCTGTCAACAGATCTATTAAATGATAATTTTGTAATCCACATTCTTTAAAAAAGGAGCACTTGGAAAGGAAAGAACAATAAGAAGGAACTAGCAACAGTAAAACAAAATTTTCTTTTCAGGTACATGGTAATATTTTTTTTACAATCAGTTGTTGTGGTGCACCACTTTAATTACATAGACATTAAGATGTGAATATGCATTTCCCTTGTCTGCATTGTTGTTTTTACTGTAATATTTTTTCTGCTTGAGCTATGTCATGTCTAGGTATAAGTTGCTGCTGTTTGTCAGGCATAGTGTTACTGAATTTGACTTTGTGTTACTCTTCTAAGCTAGTTTTTCTTGTTTCCTGCATTGCCTTATATTAGTTGTAATATTGCACTTGCTTTGCTAATTTATGCTGCTAGCTTTGCCAATTTGCATTTTTTGTCATTTCTGTTTGTGTTGATTTGTTGTGATGCTGCATTGCCTCGTCCCTTGATATATATATATCTGAGCTCAGTAGATTTAAGTTAGCTTAAGAGGGGGTAGACTATATAAGAAACTGACTATGGAGAATAGGTAAAGAATGCATTGCGAAGAAAGATTTGGGCCCCAATGATTATTGTACAATCAGAAATAATTATTTTGAAAGAAATATGAATAGAATACACGAACGAGGTATAGGTAGGATTTTCTTGGAAATAAATGATGAGGTAAGCAATGTGTGAACATATAAATACAGAAAGCATGCTTGGATAGGATTTTTTTGGTGGAAACAAATGTTGAAATAAGACGAAAGATCTATCGAATGAAGTTGTGGGGTGGACTGCAGTACCAAATGTTACACTGAAAACAAACCCTGTCCTTTCCTTTTGTGTTATCCCACTATGTGTTTGGGTACCCTTGTGTATTTGTGTTTTTCCTGTCTTTATGTGTTTAGCTGATGAGAGCTCTGTTGTATACTTTTTCTAATAATTTGTTATTTACTTTGTAAAGATGCTTAGACATTATTTATTCTGTTCTGTTTTAATGCTCATGTGTGAAGTTGACGTTTCAAAAGTGATTCTGATCTTTTATGTATGTGCTCATATCATCATTCCTGTAACACTGATGTATATGTTTATTTCTATTCTTTTGTAAAGCCTGTACTACAAATGTTATCTGTATTGTTATGTTTTTAATGATGTAATTTGGATCTTTGTAATTGTATTCTTATGTTATATAATTTTAATTGACGCCAGTTAATCAAATTAAGCAACTTGTACGCATTCATTTCACTGCACACATTCTGTTGGTCATAGTATATGGACAATATGTGAGAAGTAGGGACTGATAGTGTTTGCACGTGTGTTAATAATTCAGCAAGGGACTGGATAACAGCATTGCTGGTTCTAAGGACAATTCCAAAAACTTTGTGAGTGCACAAGTGGTGGTTATGGACTTGCTCTATTATCCGCAAGACTCTTCAATGGTGATTGTGCACCTGCACAGTCGCAGCAGATGGCTGCTGGCCATCTCTACCAGGACTACAGTGGGTCTGCATCTCTGATGACCCACCAATACCATTATCTCTACAAGGACTGCAGTGGGTCTGCATCTCTGGTGGCCCACCAATACTCTCTACCAGGACTGCAGTGGGTCTGCTCTGTGATGACCTACCTACCAATATTCATCAGAACTTCGAATGACTCAGCTGTGGGTTTTGCTCCATTGTGGCGCATTACCTGTCAGCATGTCAAGAGTCAGCACTGTCTTTCCGTTGGAAGGACAACACTACTTCTTCAAGACTGCATGGAAATCCACTACTTCTGTGTGCAATTTCTTTTACTAATGAGACTTTGTGAAAAAAACTGTAATTACTATTATGATGAACGATAAGGACTGTCTCTATGGACTGTGAGAAAGTTTTCGCTTCTGACCAACATTGTATCAATAAGTGTGTGCATTGGATATCTTTGTTATTGTAATTATGAAAAATTTTTTCAAATCTGTATTGGCCACTGGCCAAAAACATTTTGTAAAATTTTTTGTGGGGAGCATGGGGGCTATGTAAGTAGGCTGTTTATGTTTTCTTTATGTAAGTTTGCTGTTTATGTTTTCTTATTGGCAACGTTACGTAGCGCTCTCTGTATGAAAATCACTGGCTGTGCTGTGTGCAGTATGTGGCTAGTTTGCATTGTTGCCTGCCATTGTTGTCATGAACTGCTATAGCTGGATGTGAACAGCAGATTGCGTTGGGCAGTTGGAGGTGAGCCGCCAGCAGTGGTGGACGTGGGGAGAGAGATGGCGGAGTTTTGATAATCTGTAAGACTGAATGTCAATTATGAATATTAAGGTAAATACATTGTTTGTTCTCTATTAATATCTTTCATTTGCTAACTATCCCTATCAGTAGTTAGTACCTTCAGTAGTTTGAATCTTTTATTTAGCTGGCAGTAGTGGCACTCGCTGTATTGCAGTAGTTCGAGCAGCGAAGATTTTTGTGAGGTAAGTGATTTGTAAAAGGTATAGGTTAAAGTTAGTCAGGGCCATTGTTTTGTAGGGGTTATTGAAAGTCAGATTGCGTTGCGCTAAATAATATTGTGTGTCAGGTTAAGCACAGGCTTGTATAATTGTTCTAAGTGGACGTTTCACATGTAAAATTGTTCAAAGGGGACGTTTCATAATAATCTATAAAAAGTTCAACTTCCTACCTCAAATACTTTGTGAGGATAGATGTAATTTATAAGCGTTATTTTAACATTGCACGTATAGGGCGTTCCGGAGCCCCTTAACTGGAAAGCTCATGGGGCGTGCGAACACTTTATGGTCGAGGGTTGGCGGCTGTGCTTTCGACGACGGGTGTGCGGGCCGCATTCCGTCGTCGTTGGTGGTATCGCGTAGTAAGTGTTCTTTTTTTTCCCACCGGGCCTAGGGACTGATGCCGTTTGTAGCACCCTACGAGCCGCCACGGGGCGGGAAGCTGCACGTTTACGTGTCTCCTTTATTACCCGGCGAGGAGCTGAAGTTGTTGCTTGCATTACATTTAGCAGTGCGTCGCGTCTGTGCTGTTGTAACTGCAATTACGACACGTTATACCAGCCGAGGGTCTTGCAAGGCGTGCTAACTTGGGTAATACTCGTTAACTGGGCGGACATCTGAGAAAAGCCGATACACGCTAATTATCATATTGCTATCTAAATCATTTGGTTTGTTGACGAGACTCACCCTCCCGTGGTAAAACTTTCTTCTAATTACATGCTTGCTGTTTATTGGATTGGTCCTTTCGTAATTGTGCTGTTGTGATTACTGTAAAGTTTGGTGAGACTTAATAAAACTCTAGCTGTTTTCTTACGGCCAGTTTTATGGAGTTGACCCAACCTGGGCTCTCTTAATATTAATGGAACCTTTTTTTAAGACTGGTAGTGCGGGTCATGCAATAAAAAAAAATTCTGCTCCTTGTAAATTAAGAAAAATTATATTAACTTATTATAGCTCTCTGTTATATCGCCTGGTACTAGGATTTCTTTTAATTTGTCCTTTCTTATATTGTGTAAACAGTCTGGTATTGAAGGAAGGGGTGCAGCTAACCCCTAAATGTAATCCTCAGAGTGTGAGATTCGGCTATTTATTGCCACACTATATTAAACTGAGTGTTAATTTTATTGCGTTTGTAATAATAGCCTTCCGTATGTTTCAGAACCAGTTAATTTGGGTTACTGGGCCGCGTTCTTCGAGGGTGCCACGTTTTCTACCGTCCGATGCGAACTGCTTGCAATACCAAAAGGTTTCTCCGAATACTCTGTACAAATTTCACCTTCAAATTTCTTAACTCAGTTGTATACGCACACGTTTAATCTTCAGATTTCTTATTACAGTTGTTGTATACGCCTTTTCTTAAAACATTCTTTAAATTGATTTAAATGTCACTGGATATGTTCAGTTATGGTTCAGTTGGACCTTACTGTGAGTTGGTGAAAGTTATTTGTGTACTGAGGTGTCTCAGTTGGACTGTGCTTTCTTTACGCGGCTAAGTACGCATGCGGATCTTGTCAGTTATTTGCAGCTTTTAATGTCGCTTAAATGGGGAATTTTTCCTTTGTGAAATTTTCTCTAAGAAGAAAGCATATTTCAGTATGACGGAAGAAACAGGAGAAAAAGTGAAAAGGTGAAGTAATGTTGGTAGGCGAAGTGGACAATGTGAAAGAATTGAAATTGATATGTGGTTTGTTGCTAGCCGTAAGGAAAAGGAAAAAAGCCAAAATTCAAACCTACTCACAATGGTTTTCGAAGCGGTGAGATGGCATATTACCTGTGCAGCGGAGAGATCATGAGTCTGTTCACGATAAAGTAACAGCGATGCACCTT
Source organism: Schistocerca cancellata (assembly GCF_023864275.1). Lineage (NCBI taxonomy): Eukaryota > Metazoa > Arthropoda > Insecta > Orthoptera > Acrididae > Schistocerca > Schistocerca cancellata. Next base: position 1,036,795,645 of record NC_064627.1, on the reverse strand, counting down.
GCGGCAGGACCATGATTCAACAAATATATATTATTACAGAATCAATTTTACAAAAAGATTTTATTGATCTTGGGGTTTGGCAACAAGTACCAATGGCAATTTACAAATAAGCATTCATGTTTTATTTTATATCCTAGTATTAAATGTAATTCAATATAGAAACTTACATTATTTTAACTAGAGCTACTGGAATGTTATAGTCTGCTAGGGTTCTAAGTACCGTCAGTAAATAATAATGCTTAGAATAATAATGACTAGAGATTATTTTCTTGTAGCTGTAGTTGATGCAGTTTCAAAATTCTCATTCTTACAAGTAAAAAATTTCCTTAAGGACGGTAAAGTTCCACGTTCCTTCCCAGGTACCTAACACAGTTAAAAACCGACATATAACTTCAAAACTTGAAGAGCACTTCTTTCATCTGCTCTATTTTCACACGTTTCGAGCATCCAGTAGGCAGCAACTCAGAGGAAAATCATAATAGTAGATTTGCTTTACATATTTTTAAATCGTTATCTGATGATTACTGTAATGGTTGCAACTTGCAACGATGAAGAGTATATATAAATTACATTTAAGATCAGCAGTTTAAAATATTCGGAACCTTCTGAAGTTACTGAATTTCGTAGTGCAATCAGTAGCTGAAGGGCTGGTTCACTGGAGCGAAATATCAAGCAGTGAGTTGCAGCCACAACTGTGCAAAAGATGTCGGAAGCTTTCTTTAACATGAGAAGCAGTGTAGACATGTCTCAGTGTAGATATCTCACTCTATAAACAGACATTAAATTTGTGTCTTGGCTTTTTTCACTCCCGTATCAGAGTTTTTACTCGCTGCTTCGCACTGTTCGGAAAGACTCACCCCGCGTGTAAATCGACGTGCAAATTCATACTCTGTAAGCCAACGCGCAGGATACGTTGCAAAAATATTTCCTGGCTAAGACTTTGTGTCCGTTCAGATGCCTTTAGTATCGAAGTGCGAGACTTCAACAATTCTCAGGCGGTCATGTCAGAATTTCTTGTGGGGTTTCACCCCCTTGGGATCCCTGAGAGACAGACCTCGGGCTGCGAGCTCGGGATACGTTAAGCATATGTATGTATGTGATGAGCGTGTGTGTGAGAGAGAGAAAGACTGAGAGAGAGAGAGAGATAAGATGGACTGGGTTGAGTTCGTTTACACTCGCGGCGGCGCGACGTCGCCGTTTTATTGCTGGGAACGTAGTGTGAGAAGCCACTGCAAGCGTAATTGCCACTTTGGGAAAGGGTGGGCTGGATTTTATGTCCCTAGCGGCACATTCAGAGACTCACAGTTTCGGTGTCGCTGGGAGAGATCATTACATGGCGCATACTGTAGCTTACCTATATTGTGGAAAGCAGGGACTACGACTACAGACACCCTCTCTCTTTGCTTTTGGTCATGACCTCCCGTTTTTCATTTACTTCCCTTGAATATTTCTGCTACCGTTGTTTGCTTTGTTTAAGGAAAACTTGCGCGTATATGTAGTGCTTAGATTCAGAAAGGTTACACCGACAGTTGCCGAAAGTTAAGAAGCTCCTCGCGTTTGCCAGCGCGGTTTTACGTGCTGCACGAACCTGCAAAGTCCCAGATCCGTGCGACATTTGCGGTGTAAACGGTGAAACAAAACAAACGGTATGAAGATATTATTTCAGCGGTGCTTTTGAGCTGGTTACGAGAAGGAAGGAATCTTATTCGTTATTGGCAAGAATCAAGAGCATGCGCATGTGAATGGATGACATTAATCTTTAGACGCGTCCTCCATCGTACTGGGGAATATATTTCTAGGTGGGCTACTGCTATTATAACCCAGGTGACTAGTACGAGATTTGAAGAAGCGTAAAATATTAAGAATACTTTGCTTTGAAACATACTGAATTTTCGCACGTAGATTTCTGATAAGTGCAGTAATTTGCGATTATGACATGTAAAGTTCGCTTGGGGTTTCAGTTACAATGCTTTGAAACATACTGAATTTTCGCATCTAGATTTCTGATAAGTGCTGTAATTTGCGATTACGACATGTAAAGTTCGCTTGGGGTTTCAGTTACAATGCGACCAAGTCTAATAGTGAAAACGACAGTGTTAGCCACACAGAAAATTTTTTGACTTGTTTCTCATCGAGATCTACTGGAGGCAACGGGAAACGGCCAGCAATTGCAGACGTTTCTTACGATGCAAACACTAAATTTACTGTAAACAATAACAGTCTTCAGCGCATTTTGAGACGGTGGCATACATTACTGCGTTACGAAAATGCAATTAATCTGTAATGCTTACAAAAAACTCGTGCCACCCATCGTAGAACATTGGTCAGATGTGTGGATCCCGCACCAAAGAGAACTAACAATGGAAATGAACGCATACACAGAAGAGCATCACGAATTGTCGCTGGTTTGTTTGGAGCGTCACAGAGGTGATGCAAAACTGAACTGGAAAACTCTTGAAAATAGACGAAAACTATCCCGTGACAGCCTACTAACAGAATTTCAAGAGCCAACTTTAAATGATACATTCAGGAATACAGCACAACCCTCTACGTATCGCTTCCGTGAGGATCGCTAGGGCAAGATTAGACTGGTTGCTACGTATATGGAGGCGTTTAAACAAGCTATCATCCCTCATTCCATACGTGAGTGGAATGGTTTTTTGCTTGGATTGCAATCGCGGAGGAATGTCGTGACGTAGAGAGCAGTCAGCAGTTAATATCCAAACACCTGTAGACCAAGGCTGTGATATCTTCAGTCTCACCTACCCTCCTACAAGATGTGCAAAGTAAAACTGGCCTGGAAAATATTTCATCCCCCAATGTGGATGATGTAAATTCCGTTGCCTATCGTAAGGTGCATGAAATATCTACCGGACCAGTTTTATTCTGCCCTGTACTTGCCGCCCTTCCAAAGATTTAACGTCGACGACGAGATGACGTTACACGGATTGGAGAAGGAAATCGGCGGTTTTCTCTCACAGGAAGCACCTCTAAATTTGCCTTAAATGATCTGGGGAAATCAAAGAAAACCTAAATCTTATTGGTGGTTGGGGGGAGGGGGGGGGGACCAGGGATTTCAACCGCTGTCCATCGTTGTGTCTGCGATTGTTATTCAATTGTTGTAGCAAACGATAGTAGTATTAGACTAAAGTTAACATTTTTATTTCGTTGTGTTCGAGAAATACTGTGAAGAGTATGGTGACATAAAATAAATGAAGGATTTCTACTGCTGACTTAAGGTGAGCTTAAGGTCAAAAGAATTTGTGCTGAAAAATCTTTACAAAGCAAAATTGTTCCCTTCTGTCATTCTTTCCTCATTTTCTCACAAATGAAAATGTCGGATTCTAACCTATTATATACAAAGGTAATGTAGCATTCAAATGCTTAGATCTTTTTGTAATGTGTAAATGCATGCCACTGAAGATATAAATGAATCCGTGTTGAATGTAGTACTGATTTTGTGTTTTTACAGCTGACACGAAAACATAATCATTCTAAATGTCAACACAACTTCAGCATATGCTTACTCTGGTTATATTGCAATATTCCAAAATCACTGAAAGTGATAGAAGTAATAATAATATCTTTATCTGAAGTTGTTTTGGATTCCTATGTGTGGATAATGTCAGTAGTGTTGTATTTGTAGGTTACTTGAGAAAGGCAATAAAGTTGAAGCAGCTGTCACAAAGAAATCAACCAAATTTGGTACACATACTCCTTGCTATAGGATAATCAGCACTGTGTGGGAACGAACTATCTAGCACTCATAGGGGTGGAGGTATGGGCAAAAATTGTTTCCTACCTCTGACATATAGACTTGCCCTACATGACAGGCATGTTGTGCAGGTAGTATTGGCACGCCTTACAGGGGCTACAAGTGCGGATGGGCATAGCTGAACAGAGACAGGGGAGAAAGTGATGGATAGACAGGAAGATGTGGACAAAGAAATGGGGGAGGGGAAGGTGGACAGAGAGAGATGGGAGGAGCAGATGTGTCTCATATACTAGGTGTTGAAGTTGCAGGAAAAAGGCTCATATTCCATAACTGCGTTGGATGTACCTGGAAGGAACAGTGGTATATGACTAGAAAAAGCACTTACAAAATTAGCTGACTAGATAAAATAAACGCACTTTCCTAAAATAAAGAGCTACACGTAAACAGAGTGAACAAAATCGCTGACAACCATCATTTCTAAATGTATACCTAAATATCCTAACACACTGCCAAAGAAATAATATGAAAACATTACTTGTTTTGTTAGTACAAAATCTATAACGGAAAGGCTGTTGAAATTTGAATTTGATCTTCCTTTTGGCACTTCATCTTAAAGTAAGAGACCTGTGGCACAGGCAGAAAAAATGACCTCTCCATCATAATCGTTTCAGATCTCTCACAATGTCGGCATGTGTTATCCCAATATTACATAATGTGTCCATGCTTTATCATCAATATCAAACGAATACACCTTTCCTATGGAGCAGAACGAGTGTTGTAATTGCTAAGACATACTGCCAAAAAAAAAAAAAAAATACCGTGGCTAGGTGCTGGAGTCAGCTCGGTGAAGCCTGATCTCACAGTGAGCAAGTTTCATGATGGTACACTGTAAATTCCACTGTGTTTGTGGCGTGAAGTGGAAGGATACATCATGTCTGATATCTGGTGAATGTGTGTTAGGTGAACCAACAGGTAGCCGCCGAAATGACATCATGGCATTAGAGAGAGTAGAGACGAAGAACTGACTTAGTTGGCAGCTCGAGTTATCTTGGTGCGAGTATTGATGCTGCAATGAAATTCTCACACTAGAGGCCATTATGGGAGGGTGTAATGTGACACCATTTATCACGGTGGCAGTGTAGTGTTGAGGTGAAGTGAGACCAGGTGACGTCATGAGAGGTAGGCGCCATCGGCGTCGGCGGCTGTGTCACGGCGGCGCAGGTAGTCGAGCAGGACGCGCCGGCAGTCGAGCTGGTGGGAGCGCGCGCTCAGGTGCGCCGACAGTGTCTTGACGGCGGGGTGGCCTGCTCCCAGGCGCTCCTCCTCCACCAGGAACCTCAGCGCCTCCTTGGAGCACACCTCGAAGCCAGCCAGCACTACCTGCCGGTCCCACGCGGCCCCGCATTCTTCGCCGCTGTCTGTGCCCTCGCCATCACTGTCGTCATCAGCCTCTGCAGACAGAACACCAACACTCCAATGAGACACGTCATTCATATGCCATAAAACTGGCCAATCTTATTAACTGAGGTAAAGTACAAAAACTTATTTATATTTCAAAACGCATGAGACAGGTCTTTTGATATACAAATGAATTTTTGTACTTGAAAATGGTCTAAAGCCAAATCTGGATTGTATAAACAAAATAGAAAACATTACCATCAAATGGGGGAGCATTGTTCAAAAACTTAACCCTTACTGTGGCTCCAGACAAAATAAGAAATGATATTCATGTACAGACAAACAAAATTATTACTATTTTAGAAATATTTTATGGTTTGTTCGAGACAAACATCTTCAAGAATTGAGCAAATCAATAACATATTAGTCCACCTCTGGCTCTTATGCAAGCAGTTATTCAGCTCAGCACCGATTGAATTATTTATGTCCAACATGCACATTAAATCTCCAAGTCCAAGATGGTTGGAAGGCCCTGCCCATAATGCTCCAAACGTTCTCAGTTGGGGAGAGATATGGCGACCTTGCTGGCTAACGTAGTGTTTGGCAAGTAAGAAGACAAGCAGTGGAAACTCTCACTGTGTGCGAGTGGGCATTAGCTTGCTGAAACGTAGGTCCACGATGACTTTTCATGAAGGGCAACAAAAGGGGTCGAAGAATATCGTCGACGGTCCTGCTAAATATTAAACAACCTGGTTGTTCGGTTGGATGGCAGACGACAGTCGGGATGGTATCCCACCAATGTCCAGGGCGTCTCGATACACATCTTCGCTGGTCATTAGGGCTCAGTTCGAAGAGGGTCTCGTTACTGAAAACCATTCTACTCCAGTCGATGTGATTCCAGGCCGAAGACGATTCTGAAGACGCCCCGGACAGCAGTGGGATACCAACTTGATTGTGACCGCTGTATGGCCCAACAACCAAGAGTGATGGTCTGGGGTATTACTTCTTTTCATAGCAGGACCCCTTTGGCTCTCATCCACAGCGCCCTTGGAACACAGTGGTATGTCGACGACATTCTACTCCTCGTTCTGTTGCCTTTCATGACAAGCCATTCTGGGCTAACATTTTAGCAAGATAATGCCTGCCTGCACCCTACTTATCTTTGTGCTTGCCAATCCTATCTTGGTCAGCAAGATAGCCGGATCTCTCCTCAGGTGACAACGTTTGGAGCATTATGGAGAGGGGTTTCCAACCAGCTCGTGATTTTGACGATGTAACGCGCCAACTGGACAGAATTTGGCACGAGATCCCTCAGGAGGACATCCAACAACTCTGTCAATCACTGCCAAGCCGAATAACTGCTTGCATAAGGGCCAGAGATGGACCAACACGTTATTGATTTGCTTGTGTTCTGAAGCTCTTTCTCTTCCACAAATCGTCCAACATTTCTTGTCTGCACAAGTACATCACGAAGGTAGATGATAATCTGAATGACACAAAACCAGTAGTCTTTAATGACACAGAAGAGTGCGAACAAATTAGGAAATTCAAACAAAATCAGAATCAAATTAATACGCAACAACAAAGAGAAATCCGGGAAGTACAAGATCAGCTGACACAGGTAATAGAAGAATTACGTATTTCAGAGGCCACTGGCGTTCCAATACGGGAAGAGGGACATAGAAATACGGAACAGCAACAAAATAATAACTCAGGGCACTTCGGAAATTATGAAATAAATTGGCAAGGTACACCGAATTTTGAGATGGAACCGCCGAAACGACGTAACAATGACCGACATGCTACTCGCCGACACGATGATTTTGACTATAAGCTGTTCATTACTACAAGTAAATTTAAAACATTTAAGAATTCTGGCAACGACATTCATCCACAAGCGTGGCTCCATCAATTCTCTCATTGTTTTCCTCCCAACTGGTCATTGGAGCATAGGTTAGAATTCATGTGTGGCTATTTAGAGAATGAACCAGCTGTAAGAATGCGATCGGTCACAGTGAAGGAGAATTTTATCATGCCTTCCTCTCAGCGTATTGGTCTCAAGCTACACAAGACCGAGTAAAACATAGCATCATAATGATGAAACGTTTCGAACAATCTGAATTTTCCAGTCTTGTGAAATATTTTGAAGACATGTTGCACAAGAATCAGTACCTGTCAAACCCATACAGCCCTTCAGAACTCAACTGCATTTGCTTAATGAAATTGCCTGAACATTTAAGAAATATTATTTTGGCAGAGCGTTGCAAAGACGATATTGAAGCTTTTCAGGGACTCTTACAAGAATTAGAAATTGACACAGACTGCACACAGCACAGCCAGTGATTTTCATATAGAGCACTACGTAACGTTGCCAATAAGAAAACATAAACAGCCTACTTACATAAAAACACATAAACAGCATACTTAGATACGTAAGTAGGCTGTTTATGTTTTCTTATTGGCAACGTTACGTAGCGCTCTATATGAAAATCACAGACTGCACTGCCTGTCAGCATGTCAAGAGTCAGCACTGTCTTTCCGTTGGAAGGACAACACTACTTCTTCAAGACTGCATGGAAATCCACTACTTCCATGTGCATTGTCTTTTACTGCTCAGACTTTGAGAAAAGAAACGGCAGTTTTACTGTGATGAATGATCAGGACTGTCTTTATGGACTGTGAGAAAATTTTAGCTTTTGACCAACGTTGTATAAATAAGTGTGTGCATTTGATATCTTTGTTATTGTAATTATGAAAAATTTTTTCAAATCATTATTGGCCACTGCCCAAAACAATTTGTAAAATTTTTTGTGCATGGGGGCTATGTAAGTAGGCTGTTTATGTTTTCTTTATGTAAGTAGGCTGTTTATCTTTTCTTATTGGCAACGTTACGTAGCACTCTATATGAAAATCACTGGCTGTGCTGTGTGCAGTCTGTGGCTAGTTTGCATTGTTGTCTGCCATTGTAGTGTTGGGCAGCGGCAGCTGGATGTGAACAGCGCGTAGCGTTGCGCAGTTGGAGGTGAGCCGCCAGCAGTGGTGGATGTGGGGAGAGAGATGGCGGAGTTTTGAAATTTGTTATACTGGATATTATGAACTGCTATATATATTATGACTATTAAGGTAAATACATTGTTTGTTCTCTATTAAAATCTTTCATTTGCTAACTATCCCTATCAGTAGTTAGTGCCTTCCGTAGTTTGAATCTTTTATTTAGCTGGCAGTAGTGGCGCTCGCTGTATTGCAGTAGTTCGAGTAAGGAAGATTTTTGGTGAGGTAAGTGATTTGTGAAACGTATAGGTTAATGTTAGTCAGGGCCATTCTATTGTAGGAATTTTTGAAAGTCAGATTGCGTTGCGCTAAAAATATTGTGTCAGTTTAAGCACAGTCGTGTATAATTGTTCTAAGGGGACGTTTCACATCTACCGATTTCCGTCCCATTCGGGTAATTCGTTCGTGGGTTGTCGTATTTTGTCTTAGAATGTAGTACGATTCTCGTCAAAATTCAAAATATAGGTATGCTGTAGTGGGTCCTCGCTCAGTGCTGTTATTACTGATGGAAGCTACAAGTGTGTGCATTATACCTGTGCCGGCCGGTGTGGCCGTGCGGTTAAAGGCGCTTCAGTCTGGAACCGCGTGACCGCTACGGTCGCAGGTTCGAATCCTGCCTCGGGCATGGATGTGTGTGATGTCCTTAGGTTAGTTAGGTTTAATTAGTTCTAAGTTCTAGGCGACTGATGACCTCAGAAGTTAAGTCGCATAGTGCTCAGAGCCATTTGAACCATTTGAGCCATTATACCTGAGTCGGTCACAAGTGGAAAAAATGTGGTTGCAGATTTCTTAGGAATTTTGTGCTACTGCTGATAATTTTGAAGAGGTGATTAACGGATTGTAAGTTGGCATAAAATAAGTTGTATGTGATGACCATTCTGCATAAGAGTTCAATTTTACAAAAATTTTGTTCACCCACTGAAAAACGAAAAAATTTATTTCCGTAGATTATAGGAGTAACTTGGTGCCAACACACATACCTACAGAATGTAGTGTAACAACTGAAAATGTATAAAATGAGTGTTATTATTGAAATTACGGACATTTGTGAATGGTTTAGTGAAAAAGAAGAAGTTTTACTTCGCATTATAACTTTGTTTTTAGATATAATATACAGCTGCTCAGAATATTGTATTCAATGTGTCATGATTATGTTTCTCATACCACTGACATAGTTTCAAGTAATTAGCTTACTTAGAAGATATTGTATTAGATGTGAGGGCTGTCACCTGATTTTTCTCGTACGATGCCACTGAATAGAGGCTTAAATAAGAGTGTCAAAGTTTTGTTTAATTACTTTGATTATTGCAATTTAGTCCTTTTCATAACTATTTTGTTTCAATGAGGATAGGTCAATCATCATTTGTATTTTAACCAAATTAGAAAAATAAACTTCAGCAAATTGTCAAACTTTGTGTTTTTCTATGTATGGGTAAAACAAAACTCGTAAGACTGGGCAATTTTGTGATAAAGTTACACTGATGAGCAAAAACATTATAGACGCCTGTTTAGTAGCATGGTAGCCCATTTTTCAAACACAGTACAGTAGCGATGCTGCTTGACATGGATTCTACAAATCCTTGACAGTGTTCAAGAAGTATGTGGCACCAGATGTCTACTCACAGGGCACTAAATTCCCCGAAAATTAGGGGACGGTGGTTTTTGGGCACGCAGGTGGCGCCTGATATGTTTTCCAGGGGGTACAAATAAGGGGTATTTGCTGGCTAGGACATCAATGTGAGTTCACTATCACGCTCCTCAAACCACTTTTGCGCAATTCTGGCATTGTCTCCCGGAGAGTTATCCTGCTGGAAGATGTCATCACCCTCACAGAAGACTTCAACTATGAAGGGATGCTTCTGGTCCGCAATAACGTTCACTGCTGCCATGGTGTCTTCGAATACTACCACAGGTCCCATAGAAGCCCAACGCAGTATACCTCATAGCATAATTCTGCTCTCATCGGCCTGCATCTGTGGCGCGGTGCACGTTGCCAGCAACCATTCGCCTGGATGACGGCGTGTAAGGACCCAACCAATTCTGTGATGCTGTGTCCACTGAAATCGTAACTGCTCATGTCGTTGGGTCAACACAGGAACACGTAGGGATCGTGTGATGCGGAGCTCCATGTTCAACAATTGTCTCTGAACGGTGTGCCCGAAACACTTGTGCCTGCTCCAGCATTGTGCTCTCTCGTCAGATCTGCCACAGATTGCTGCCCATCGTGCATTACACGATGGTGGAATCTCCGACCTCTAAGTTTTGATATGAGACGTGGACGTCCAGTATCATACGACCTATGCCTTATTCCACCATCCTTCAAGCACTTTCCATAGGGTGCAAACGACGGCAGTACGCAAACATCCAACTAGCTTCGCCGTTTCAGAGATTCTCGTTTCCAGCCTCAGCGACATAACAGTGAGCCCTTTGTCAAAATCTCTTATAGATTAGTGGATTTCAGTATTAGCGGCCCGTATCTTTGCTATAATGACTGCCTATTCGTCTGTCTTCCGCTTAAATTCTTTCCTTACTGCGACTCGTACCCGAAAAATCACTAGGAGGCATTCAACTTCGTGGTAGACAGTGGTCATAATGTTTTGACTCATCAGTGTACAGCTATGTGTCGTAGTCACTACATCTTTGTAACAGACGGATTAACTTTACTCCGCTGTCTTGAACTTCATATTACAATGTTGCCCTAAGTAGGGGAGTAACTTCGTGACAATTAATGTTCCGTACTCAGAATACCTTATCAATATTAACAATAAATCTGTAAAACTGTCGTGTCTAACATGCTCATCTCCAAAGCACTCTCTCTCTCTCCCTCTCTCTCTCTCTCTCTCTCTCTCTCTCTCTCTCTGTCGGAACAGATTTCGAAAGGACCAACGGTACCGTCTAACAGCCGTGTCACCCTCAGCCGATAGGGATCACTAGATGCGGTTATGGAGGGGCGTGTGGTTAGCAACCCACTCTCCTGGCCGTCGTCAATTTTCGTAACCAGAGCCGCCACTTCTCAATCAGGCAGCTCCTCAATTGGCCTCACAAGGGCTGAGTGCATCCCACTTGTCAACAGAACTCGGCAGACTCGGATGGTCACCAATCCAAATGCTAGCCAAGTCCGAGAGCGCTTAATTTCGGTGATCTGACACTAACCGGTGTAGCCACTGCGGCAAGCCCGTTGGCAATCTGCAGAACTACTAGGCATTTTCATGGAGTTTTCGCTAGTAACTTGGGCGTAGTTTGGGACACTGTGTAGGCTTTAGTGCATCAAAATCGGGTCACAGATAAAAAGATATTCATACACGTTATAAAAACGTATGTATGTACGTTCCAGCCGACCTCGCTGGACGAGCGGTTCTAGGCACTTCAGTTCGGAACCGCGTGACTTCTACGATCGCTATTTCGAATTCTTTCCCGGGCATGGATGTGTGATGTCCTTAGGTTAGTTGGGTTTAAGTAGTTAAGTTCTAGGGGACTGATGACCTCAGATGTTAAGTCCCATAGTGCTCAGAGCCATTTGAACCATTTTTTTTGTATGTTTCACATCTCCTCCGAAACCAATCGACCGATTACATCCAAACTTGGTATACGTATCCTTATTGTCTGGAAAGAATCACTGTAAGGTTAAGAAACACCTACCTCAACAGAGTGGGGGATTGGTGTGAAAAAAAAAGTGTAGACCACGATGCGCGAGTTCTTAGATTCTATTCATCCTGTATTTGAGAACGAGAGCACTTAGTGACTTGCAACAAACCTTAAAAGTAATTTCAAACTTTTATGAAACTTCTTTTCGCATACACCACGCCCCATCTCACATAATAATGAAAGGAAAAAAGTTTATGGGCTACTACATTTTCACTGTTCATTTTCGTATTAGATACGACGTTTTAATTTATTACTTTTTTACTACCAACTGTATTCGCGATACATTTCGCAGAAACTCTTCACATTTGCCACTGAATGTACCTGCAAAATTATATCTACCCATGACACACAGTTCAGGATATGTGACGTCATAAACACTGAAACGCTCGAAAAACTGCCGCATCAAATATGACGTTTAAATTGATTATTACTAACCCACTGAACCAATGTCAATGAAATTTGGTAAGCAGATAGCTTGAATTCTGAGGAAGAATACAGGCTATTTTAGGAAGTGTGTAGTACAATATGCTTATTGATTTGGAGAATATTCCGCGAATTAGGAAAAAATATGTGCTCTTTGAAAAAGCTGTAGCGAATGCTACACGCTGACACTGCGGTCGGCGCGTGCGATATTCACTAGCGCCAGTCTCGAAGTTATTCGGCACATTTCGCGCGCGAGTGCGAAGACAGAAGAATGTCGTCCTGACAAGAGCGGTTTCGCCGCTTGGGGCGCGGTGATAGGCCTGCAGCGACGCGCCACATTTATTCTTAGAATAGCAGGACAACTACTGATTCTTGCTCTTTATTTGAGGCGTTCTGTTACTCTTGTTAAAAACAACGACAGTACCTAACTTAGTAATGTGTTTTTGAGAGTTAATAAATGTGTTGAAGGTCCTCCTAGTTTTTGATTCAACAGAAATTCAAGTGAGGGATACTCTCATATAGTTACTCATCCTTTCGAAGATATTTACTCTTTGGCTTTGTAACTTTATCATCCTCTCCTCCACAGGGCCCCCCTTTTCCTCTCCCCTCCTTCTCCCAGAGCGGATTTTCCTCCTCCCCCCCCCCTGATTCCCTGCACCCTCTACCCAACTGCGTCCCTCACACGTCCTTCCCTCCCCAGCCCTCTTCGACGCGCCCACGCCCGTCTCTACCCCTCTCCACCCTTCCCTGCCTTCTCCCTCATCTCCAGCCCCTGGCAGATCCGGTGTTTCATCATCGTCATCAGTGTGCTACGTCGGTGTTGTGTTTGGTGCTGTTCTCCTGTGCGTCCAGAGCTGGGATTTTAATTGCGTGCTGGACTTGTACATAGTGTTACTGCCAGTGATCGGTATGTGCTACGCCGTCCATCGCTACTTTTATGCTCCAGCCATACTTCGCCTTGTGTTCTTTTAATTGTCCCAGTGTGAGGTCTTTTTTGTGTGCAATACCTTTTTTAAGGTTTTTATCTCCATTTTACAGTCGCCTCCTTTTTGTCTGTTTCTTCCATTATTTTCCCCCGTTTTATGTTTATGTACGCTATATTTTCTCCTTTATAATTTTAAATGTCTTCTGTTGTATAATTAATGTCTGCCAGCCCGCCCCAGATGTTGAATTGAAGTTAAAAAAAAAAAACACCTGTATCATGTTTGTGAAAATGCTTTTCTTGGTTGGTATGTGCTATGTGATGCGATTCAAAGTAATGTATACAATGTTTATACAATATGTTCATTCCCTATTTCCACACTGCTTTTTGCATAATGTACACGTTACATAACGTACGGTATAGCTATTATGTGCATATTCAGCATTCGAGAACGGCAGCACTTAGTGACTTGTAACAAACTTTACGCATAATTTCAAACCGTTGCAAGTCTTTTTATCGCTGAAAACCCCTGACAAAATTATGAAAGGAAAATTTTCGCTGTTGCTGCAGTAAAATTATCACATCAGGCATAATATCATGACGTTCACATTAATTGTTTATCCGCTGCTAGCTCTGTTCGTAATACATTCTCCGAATGTGCTTACAAAATTATACGACTGTACTACACATGGTTCAGGAGATATGAGGGAAGCAGGGGATGGACAGCAAGAGTTAGAGGAGGAGATGGACAGAGCAAGGGAAGAGGAGGAGATGGACAGGATGAGAACAGAAGAAGAGATGGAAAAAGAAAAAAGAGGAGGAGATGAGACATAGAGAGAAGGAAGAGGAGATTGGCAGAGAAATGGAAGAGGAGGAGACACACAGAGTGAGGACAGAAAGGGAGATGGACACAGAAAAAAAGAGGAGGAGAGGGACATAGGGAGGGGAGTAGGGGATGAACGGAGAGAAGGGCCAGGGAGATCGACAGAGAGGAAGAGAAGGAGATGACAGAAAGGGGGGCAGACGATATGGACAGAGAGAGGTGGAAGAAGGAGATGGACTAATACAATTGAAATAAATATGTGCCAGGTCAACACTGAATACTCCGTTAGTTTCACATAATAACTTTATTGGTACCATAATTAAAGAATGTCGCAGTACACTTGTGTTTAGGGTAATATTACAAAAAGTGCTAAAAGTATTCTATGAGGTGTGTGGATTGGTGCTGGACCATGTTGACTTCTTGTCATAATATTTCAGCTGGCAACCGTTCAGCCATCTGTCAGACACTCACCTGAAGATGGCTGAATGGTTGCCAGCCGAAATATAATGGTAAGAAATCAACATGATCCGGATGGAATCCCGGAACCTCATATAATATTCAGCATGCAGGGAAACTTAAAGAATCACATCAGTGCTAAAATCTATGCTGGTGTAAGCTGTCGCCAGCATACCAGGTGGCAAAGAGGTTGCGAGAAGATCGGTAATAGACACTGGAGCAAGGGAGCCTATCAGGAAAGAGCCCAACGACAGACTCGTAAACAACGGTCCGCCAACGCCCTCTCGACCGCCAGTATTTAGATCGCCGCCGCGGACCGGATGGCCAGTCAATCGGAGCCAGTCATCCAGTGAGTCACCGAGTCGAGACATCAGTCGCAGCCCAGTCTCAGAGGGAGAGAGAGAGTCAGTCAGTAACTAGCAACCAGAGCAATGTACTTAGTGGGACTTGTACTTCAACACAGTGAGGCTAACATGGACTACACTCCTGGAAATGGAAAAAAGAACACATTGACACCGGTGTGTCAGACCCACCATACTTGCTCCAGACACTGCGAGAGGGCTGTACAAGCAATGATCACACGCACGGCACAGCGGACACACCAGGAACCGCGGTGTTGGCCGTCGAATGGCGCTAGCTGCGCAGCATTTGTGCACCGCCGCCGTCAGTGTCAGCCAGTTTGCCGTGGCATACGGAGCTCCATCGCAGTCTTTAACACTGGTAGCATGCCGCGACAGCGTGGACGTGAACCGTATGTGCAGTTGACGGACTTTGAGCGAGGGCGTATAGTGGGCATGCGGGAGGCCGGGTGGACGTACCGCCGAATTGCTCAACACGTGGGGCGTGAGGTCTCCACAGTACATCGATGTTGTCGCCAGTGGTCGGCGGAAGGTGCACGTGCCCGTCGACCTGGGACCGGACCGCAGCGACGCACGGATGCACGCCAAGACCGTAGGATCCTACGCAGTGCCGTAGGGGACCTCACCGCCACTTCCCAGCAAATTAGGGACACTGTTGCTCCTGGGGTATCGGCGAGGACCATTCGCAACCGTCTCCATGAAGCTGGGCTACGGTCCCGCACACCGTTAGGCCGTCTTCCGCTCACGCCCCAACATCGTGCAGCCCGCCTCCAGTGGTGTCGCGACAGGCGTGAATGGAGGGACGAATGGAGACGTGTCGTCTTCAGCGATGAGAGTCGCTTCTGCCTTGGTGCCAATGATGGTCGTATGCGTGTTTGGCGCCTTGCAGGTGAGCGCCACAATCAGGACTGCATTCGACCGAGGCACACAGGGCCAACACCCGGCATCATGGTGTGGGGAGCGATCTCCTACACTGGCCGTACACCACTGGTGATCGTCGAGGGGACACTGAATAGTGCACGGTACATCCAAACCGTCATCGAACCCATCGTTCTACCATTCCTAGACCGGCAAGGGAACTTGCTGTTCCAACAGGACAATGCACGTCCGCATGTATCCCGTGCCACCCAACGTGCTCTAGAAGGTGTAAGTCAACTACCCTGGCCAGCAAGATCTCCGGATCTGTCCACCATTGAGCATGTTTGGGACTGGATGAAGCGTCGCCTCACGCGTTCTGCACGTCCAGCACGAAAGCTGGTCCAACTGAGGCGCCAGGTGGAAATGGCATGGCATGCCATTCCAGAGGACTACATCCAGCATCTCTACGATCGTCTCCATGGGAGAATAGCAGCCTGCATTGCTGCGAAAGGTGGATATACACTGTACTAGTGCCGACATTGTGCATGCTCTGTTGCCTGTGTCTATGTGCCTGTGGTTCTGTCAGTGTGATCATGTGATGTATCTGACCCCAGGAATGTGTCAATAAAGTTTCCCCTTCCTGGGACAATGAATTCACGGTGTTCTTATTTCAATTTCCAGGAGTGTATTACAGAAGAGCTTGTATCACATGGACTAGCTTAAGATGAGTAACTTTCTGTTCTGATTAATAAAGAACGTTGTTAATACATGCGTGCAGTTGTGTTATAGAAAGAGGGTACCGGCCACCAAACAAATTCCTCTTCTTGATGCCCATGGTACAAGCCTACAGTGACAATGAGGCGATACAAAAAAAGTGACACGAAGATGCCCAATTTTACGAAAATCTGCAGATCTTTGTAATGTCCATGACAGACGGTGATTGGCTGTACGATTAAAGAGAGCCGTCCATAAAGTAACCGTTGGGGGATAAATAAAATACTGGAGTAGTAAAAGCAAATTTGTTGGGGCAATCTTGAAACTGCGCATTTGTACTACTTCGCCAGTGTAAAAAAATTAAAAGAACTGAGTTCCGCTCTCAGGAACAATGGACCGCACCATGCTGGCCGAGCACTGTTTCACCCTCTGCCTCTCGGATGCGGTGTGGAGCCGAATGGTGTCAGCACAGCGCTCTCCAGGCCGTAATCGGCAGACTTTGCAGCCGCTACTTGTCGTCCACGTAGCATCACGAGGCTGAGAGGGCCCACTTCGAGACCTCTCATTGAAGTAATGTCCCTGGCATTACCGAGAACTGAACCTAGGTTCTCCGCATGGCAGTCAGACGAGTTGACCACTTTTTTAAATTACTGTTTCTTGTTTCCCAGAAACCTTCAGACGTATAAAGGAACTTAACCAAAACATGTCGTAGAAAGATAACGGTACAAAATATGTACTATGCTGGATGTTATGCAATAGTATAAACAAACAGAGGCGCAAATGTTAATCTTTATTACATAGCACAGGTCACATTGTGTATCTTAAATATACTTCAGGAAAGAGGCAGGTATTGGTACCTGTTACTGAAAAACATCAATAAAACTGTTTCCTTTTTTTGTATTAATAACAGTATTTAAAATATCCATTTGAAAGCGTCAGAAATCACTTCTTTCGTCATGCAATATTGTCATATAGCTTAACAACATCTGGAACCTACTCTAGCGTCAGATAAAAAGAGGACAGTTAATCTAAGACGCCATCACTGAATGTCGTTCAGTTCTTTGGAATGTATTCTTTTTCTGCATATCTAATATCAGGCCTTCTTGTCTGCAGACCGTTCCTGACAGGATAAAACTGTTCTACTGCACTTATAAACTACAAGACATCCACATCCAGTTGACGCACCTATTCAGTTTCCATCTCGACTGCGTGTTCCTCAGCCACATCGATCCCAACTCCCACTATCTGGTGTTGCTTAAAATATTCGACCTCCACCATCACTCCTCGCAGTAGCTCTTGCCTTCTTGCTGATTGCCAGTAGTTCTATTCTTGATTTTCCCAGTTAACGCCGAGACAAGCATTGGTGCACCTCCATGGCCCTTTAGCTCTATGAAACCAGGTCTGCTAGGAATTTTAGAATTCTGTGCCTGCCTGCTGTTCTTCCGAGCTCCGTCAACCACTTGCGCTACCTGGGCATTTTGTTCTGGATCTGCACCTTTCCCTTGAAAGTACACGAAACTACAAGGGGCAATCAAATGAAACCCGAACACCCGCCACGACGGGGCCTTGAAATGGTTCAATTCGGAAGTAATCACCACACGCGTTACACATCTGTCCACTGGCAGACTAGAGATTCGCTTCCTGTCTCGTAGAACGGGGTCAGCCGCTGACGGATCCACAAGCGACGTCCACATCTGTCTTTCTTCAAGTCGACCATCACACGGTCGAAAGATCCGGGCTGTACGGGGGATGTTGCAATGTTGCAGCATTTTCCTACCATATCGCTGATACGGAGCCTTCGTCCGATTGGCAGTGTGGGGGCGGGCGTTGTCCTGCAACAGGATGATTTCGTCCGACAGCATTCCTGGACGTTTTGACTTTGTGGCGCTTCGCAGTTCCTGCAAAGTGTCTTCGTGGCGCTACCCGTTGACTGTGGTTCCTCGTTCGGAGAACTCGACGAGCAGAGAGTCAATACAGCCGAAGAAGAAGGTCACAGTGACCTTACCGGAACTTGTGTGAATAGTTTCTTTAGCGGGAGACATGTGGGGTGCTTCCGTTGTTGGATTTACCGTTTGCCCTCGGGCTGTCGGAATGCTGTCGGATGGAATCATTCTCTTGCACAATAACGCCCACCGCCACACTGCCAATCGAACGGAGGATCCGCTTCAGCGATTTGGTTGGGAAACACTACAACACACTCCGTACAGCCAGGATAATTCACCGTTTGATTTCCACATCCTTGGCGACATGGAGAAAGACACGCGTGGACGTAGGTTTCAGTCGGACAAGGAAGTGCAACAGCGGGCGCGGTTCAAAATGGTTCAAATGATGTGGGCCTTATGGGAATTAACCTCTGAAGTCATCAGTCCCCTAACTTAGAACTACTTAAACCTAACTATCCTAAGGACATCACACACATCCATGCCCGAGGCAGGATTCGAACCTGTGACCGTAGCAGCAACGCGGTTCCGGACTGAAGCGCCTAGAACCGCTCGGCCACAGCGGCCGGCCGGGCGCGGTTGTCGATCCGTTAACGGCCTATCGCATTCTACGAAATAGGAACTGATCGTCCCAGTGGGATAAATGTCTTAACGCGTGTGGTGATTACTTTTGAATGGAACTGTTCCATGGTCCCATTGTGGCGGATGTTCGGTTTTCATTTGATTGTCCCTCATAATACGTCCAATCCTCCCCAAAAACACATTTTTCAGTATTTGAGAACACGGTGCACAACGTCCACTCACCTGCAGAGGCGACCACTTGATCGCCATTCAGATTTACAATCTGATTAAGATTACTGTGCCCACTCCTCGAATTGTCCGCTGCCAGAGGCTAGAGTACAGCAAAGGGGCCCACGCACGAGCGACGGGTTGCAGCGTCCGTCGTCAAGTCAAGTGTGTGAGCAAATCGCAGACTGCAGCGATCGATCGCTGACCGCACGGAATTCTCACGCAGTCTAACGCATCGCATGCGATGTGAGGAAATATAACTCCTTGGCTGCGAGTCGTTTGTCTACGAGGGTTATTCGGAAAGTAAGGAACGATTGGTCGCGAAATGGAAACCACAGTGAAAATCCGATGAAGGTGTCTCTACTATGCCCGTCGATCGCATTACGTCGTTCTTTTTAGTTCTGAGCACACAGGGATCACATGAAGATACCAAGAACAATAGTTTCTCCCGCCAAGTACCAGGGCCTGGTGAGAAATTTCGCCTGAAGCTATGCAGCCAACATTACATAACTGTCGTGCCTTTTCTTCTTCAAGACAATTCTCAGCCGCGTTCTGCAGGGGCAATGAAGATGCTCCTGCTTCGTTTTCAATTGGAAATGTTTTGTTACCCACAATACAGCCCATAATTGCCTCCCTCTGAGTTTCATCTCTGCTCACATGAACCGCTGGCTATGAAGACAACATTTTGGAACAGACAACGAGTTGTAGGCCAGCGTAGGATCGGCGACTATGGAGATAAGTAGCTGGAAACTGTAGCTAACTGTTGCAAATAAAATAGTTTTGATTTTCGCTGTGGTTTCCATTTCGCCACCTATCGTTCCTTGCTTTCCGAATAGCCCTCGTAATTATTAAGCGCCGTTGCGTCGTTCCCTTTCGTTTTGCTTTGCCAGTGCTCAATAAGAATTTCACGTTAGATTTTATAGTTGCTCAGGGACCACGAACCACTCTGAAAAGTGAAGTTGAGGCTGGAATTGCCACTTAGATTAGGAACTAATACAAAAATAGGAACATGGACATCTTCCGATTTTGCAGTGATTAGAGTTTCGAAGGTTGTGCGGTAGAGTAGAACTGATGGGGATCTAGTGGTACTAGTCACAGTACACTGTGCTCCATCTGATGACTCTGGGTTATTTATGAAACAATTGCACGTGTTATTGAAATTTTAACTTCCAAATAGAATGGCATAACGCAATATTAAGAGGACATCTTAATTTAAATCCTTAGGGCAGGTCTGTTATACGGTTATGTTATACAGCTATACCCAAATCCTCTGTCATTTCGTATTATCTAATTATCATCAACACAATTTATAACAAGAGTTATGGTAATCAGCACAGCTGCTATTGACAGAATTTCTGTAGACGCACTGAAATTGCAAAACCAATTATGTAAATACTTGGAGTTCAACTACTGTGTGAGACTAATGAATGTAAAACGAACTAAGGGTTAATAAATGAAAAAGAACTGCATTAGAACGCTGGAAAGATGTGTACAACACACTTGACGCCAGTGAAAAATGTAATATATTCTGTAAAATAATCCACAGGTCCCAAGAAAAGCATTTCATAATAAGTTTAAGAAGTTTGCAGTTACAGTTTCTTAAATTTATTTTTTGCAAGGATTAGTGGAGATACGGAGACGAACTGCCACTGCTGCTAAACACAGTAGTTCATTCTCCATAACAGATTTTTCTTGGCACAGTGGTGTTCGTAATACTGCTTGCAAATGCTCGGCAAATTGCTCGTGAGCGCTGTATTCATTCAGAAATATTAAACTCAATTTGTAAGAGGGCGTTTCACCCCGTTACGGCGATATGGGCACGTATAAAAAATATGTGTCTCTCACTTTGGTCTAACAACATATTCAAAGCCGATCAAACTCGAAGTACATCACTTGGGTAGGTTTACTTGTTAATAGACCTCAGCCGAAATTGTCATCAACGTACCTATTGAGACGCGCAGGCGACACCCTTGTCTAAGCTGGTGATAGGACCTATGCCGAAACGTGATACTCAAGTACTTACGTTTTGGTTGGTTACCGAAATATAATGCTCGACTACGAATCTTTCCAAAGTCGCATGTCACATCGTGTTCATTATGTACGTGCTTCAGATAGCAACGTTCTTTTTTGAAATTTTGTAAAGATTTAACTCGTAACAAGTACGAAATATTAAATCTAAATATTCTACAAAAACCACGAAAAAGTTCTGAACATCACGTACGGTGTAGGTCTCTGTAGTTTTTCTGCGTGTATCGAGATACTGTTCTTAATTTTAAATAGGGCCAAGGTTACATTTTTTCTCGAATTATGCGAATTTTTCGCTTCCAAAAATTTTCCTACTTGAGAACAGGCAGTGACATTGGTTTACGTAGGGAAAGTGTGGAGCCGGCAGTGTCAGTACAAATGTCATTGGCGTATTTCTGCCGGCAGTAATCCAGTCTGCTATGTTTCAGATGTCAACCAGATTAAATATGACTATAAGCATTTATCGTCAGACAAGGACAGGATCGAGATACAGTGGTTTGGGGATGATGACAGTAAACTCATGTTCGTATCTTACCCACCAGGTACACCTGTTCCGGACCTGATGGAGCATATCTGGGACTGTATCGTGTACTACTTCTGCACCAACAAACCACTTGCCCATAATTTACGAGAACCGTGTGACCTGTGCATGGATATCTGGCGCTAAATACAGGGTGTCTAATCCTTAACTCAACCACGCGGCGGGGATTTTGTTGCCCAGCCAGCAAGTGGAGGCGCTGGCGGAGGGTAAACTTCCCCTCTGCTGCGAGGCCTTCGTTTGCGCAGGTAGCGCGTATTTGTTATCCGACGCAATGCAGTGTACTGAGTGAACGTGTTTGAAGTGAAATGGCGAAATATAAATATTCTATTCGTCAAAGGATATTCATGTATGTTTCATACGTGCGTACACAATCAGCGTATGCAGTTAGGTCATTATTTCAAGAGGAATTTCGTATGTCCAAGTTCATAATCGGAGAATGATTCGCCGATTGATAAAATTCGCGAAACGAAACATAGGCAGCCACGTACAGTACTGACAGAAGAAAATCTTGATAACAGTGGGCATGCTCTGAACAGGCCTCCTAGAAAATCAGTTCGATATCTCTCTCAGCAACTGGGGATTTCGAACGATTCTGTTCAAACAGCTACCAAGTTACTGGAGGAGGAGGAGGAGGTTAGTGTTTAACGTCCCGTCGACAACGAGGTCATTAGAGACGGAGCGCAAGCTCGGGTTAGGGAAGGATGGGGAAGGAAATCGGCCGTGCCCTTTCAAAGGAACCATCCCGGCATTTGCCTGAAACGATTTAGGGAAATCACGGAAAACCTAAATCAGGATGGCAGGAGACGGGATTGAACCGTCGTCCTCCCGAATGCGAGTCCAGTGTGCTAACCACTGCGCCACCTCGCTCGGTACCAATTTACTGAAGATACAGTCCTATAAAATAACTGCGACACTAGAACTTCAACTGGATGACCCTGCAAAGTGATTGCGGTTTTGTGACTGGATTTTGAATAGGGTTCACGATGGAGAAATTGACCCTCACCTAACTTTCTTTTCGGACGAGTGATGGTTTCACCTAAATGGATACGTTAAGTAGCAAAATAACCGTTGCTGGAGTTCTGGAAAGCCTAGTGTAACACACCAAGCACTGCTGCACGATCAAAAATAAGTCTGGGTGCGCTGTTAGCGGTGAGAGAGTAATAGGCGCCATTTTTTACAGGAAACAATTAACATGGAAAACATTTTGCGGCCTTATTTTGGCCAATTAACTGAGAGAGAACGTCCGTTTGCAACCTTTTAGCAGGACCTTGTGACAGCACTTATGCCAACTTCTCATTATAGGAAATTCGTGACGCCTTTCAAGATAGGCTTATCTCTAAGTTACGGCCTCTTCGTCCCCCCGATTTTACCCTCTGCGATTTTTATCTTTGAGGTGGGTGGAGGGCATTAAAAGCGAAAGTGTACAAATAAAATTCACGCACTTTAGATGAATTTAAAACTAACGGTCGTCGAGAAATAGCTGCCAGTTCTCTGAGGGGCCTGCAAAGTGTAAAGAGCAGTTTCCTAAGCAGGTGGCAGAAATGATTGAACAACGAAGAGAAGCAGTTCCAGCATTTCCTTGCTTCATTTACGTGAGTAATTTACTTTTCTTTTCACGTGTTTATGGTGTGTATGGTAGAAGTGCCTGACGCGGCAAACCGTCCTGTATTCACTGTGGACTTCCTGTCAACGTCGCCGCTGGCACAGCAGCTGGCCTCGACAGCCGGCCGCACGCCACGAAAGCGGTTGCGTTAACGACTGATCAATCCGTACTAGAAAATGGTTCAAATGGCTCTGAGCACTATGGGACTTAACATCTGAGGTCATCAGTCCGCTTAGAACTTAGAACTACTTAAACCTAACCTAAGGACATTTCCCGAGGCAGGATTCGAACTTGCGACCATAGCAGTCGCGCGGTTCCAGACTGAAGCGCCTAGAACCACTCGACCACCGCGGCCGGCAATCCGTACTAAAGCTGCTGAAAAATTATCGATATATCGATCATACTCGAAAAATGTCGGTATGAGCAGGTGACTTTTTTACGCGATGAATCGATATATCGATATAAAATGACTGTATCGAGAGCCGATAATTTTATTTCACATTATATTTTTTTACAATTTACGGTAAATATTTGAAGCTGTCCTTTTGAAATTTCACTTTCACTGCGTGAAGGAGTCTTACTGCCTTTTGAGCTTTCATCACGTCCAATCTTTCTCCTGCACTGTGCGAAGCATGTATAAGTGGGAAGCCCAATTGCACTGCGGGGGATAGGGGGAGGGTGGAGGGGGAGGGGGGGCGATCTGAATTGAATGGCAAGATTTCCTATGTAAAGATATAGCACACCAGTTGCATTAAAAAACAATTTTTAAGCAACTAGTGTGCTACTTCCTCACATCGGCATTCTTCAAACACAGTTGCTGAAAATGATGAACAAAAATCTACATCATTATCATAGATAAGGACGAGACTTAAATGTGTCGGGGAAAATTTAATTGAAACAGCTAAACAATCTTAATGACAAGATGGTCTTTGCGGTGGGTGGAGACGTATGAGGGGAAATGCTGACGCAATCAGCGCTCAACGCTACCAACAGAAACTGCAACTTTTGGCTTCACCACGTAATTTTGA
Source organism: Schistocerca cancellata (assembly GCF_023864275.1). Lineage (NCBI taxonomy): Eukaryota > Metazoa > Arthropoda > Insecta > Orthoptera > Acrididae > Schistocerca > Schistocerca cancellata. The sequence goes on along the minus strand of NC_064627.1, from coordinate 1,036,771,355 downwards.
CACTACAACTGCTACGTCGCTGGCGTTGGCAAAAGTGAGAAAACAGGGAAGTCGACATGAATTGTTGCGGACAAACCGAACGAAGGGTCCATCGAACACCTTTTATTATGCTGCTTACATTTAGTTACCGTTGTTAGCAAAGTGGTTATCGCCAAACTAGAACGTGCATCGTTTTACTTTCAATTCTCGCTCTAACGAGCATATGCAGGCTGCTAGCTTTTTGATGTACAGAATGTGTAATAATAAATCAACACTTACATACACAGTTCAATAACCGGCAGTATATTTACAATGTGCAACGGATATTTTTATAGCCATCTACGTCGATATTTTTTCCATCGGTATATAGATACGCACCTACTTTCCTTCGATATACATATCTAGAGTTGATAATGACATCTTTTTAAACATCGATATGTCGGAATCCAGATATTTTTAAAAATATCAACAGTCCTGCCCAGTATCACTGGAAACTAATTGACGAATTGCCAAACCTAAGCTACGCAGACTATTTACTGTATTACTGCCTTCCAAAGGTGGACCAACATGTTACTAAACAGTTGCTCATAATGCTTTGCCTTAGCAGTGTATGGTATTGTATATGTAGAGAATTCACCACCACCTCTGTTCCCGGACGTCACTACGAACTAGGCTGACTAAGTATCTGGGACTTTCCTTTGCCCTTCGTCAGTCCTGCTGTAGATTATAATCCCTCGGGTTTCCAGCCAGGTGGCAGCGTTGAGATAGCGCGACGTTTCGATGTCAAACTAATCATGTTCTGGCGGTATTCCAGCAGAGCCACCCGGCTGGAAAGCCGAGACATTTTCCGTGGTACAGCTAAGTTAGTATACGTTGGCAAAGTCTACATTCATAGCGTCGTTGTATTTTTGTACTTTTTTATGACTGATTCCTTTCTCTGAATAAACATAGAGCCACTATTTTAAAAATTGTGAAGCGTGATCTTAAATATTTTACCGACTAATTCCACTTTGCTGTTAAAAGCCAGCATTATCTGTTTGCGGTACAGCTGGCTGTTCTGCAGTGGCCAGAGGAGCTACTGAGTGTATGTGCTGAAAACTTTGACGATCTTTGACTATCCATAGCAATAGACTTTTGTTGGCGGTGCGCTGTTTGACCGTTACTGGGAGAGCGCAGGTTCGTGCTGGAGACTCCACGGGGAACACGTCGCCTTCGTTAGCACAGGAGAGGAGAGGCCGGACGAGGGCTCTTCTGCCGCTGGCTCGCGAGCCTCGCCGCCAGGCGGCCGTTCTGTTAGCAGCCTAGCAACGGCACAGGCTGTCTCGAAAGTCGCATCACATCTTTACGCAATATACGAGGGCAGTTCAATAAGTAATGCAACACATTTTTTTTCTCGGCCAATTTTGGTTGAAAAAACCGGAAATTTCTTGTGGAATATTTTCAAACATTCCCGCTTCGTCTCGTATAGTTTCATTGACTTCCGGCTGCTGGCAGCGCTGTACGGAGCTGTTAAAATGGCGTCTGTAACGGATGTGCGTTGCAAACAACGGGCAGTGATCGAGTTTCTTTTGGCGGAAAACCAGGGCATCTCAGATATTCATTGGCGCTTGCAGAATGTCTACGGTGATCTGGCAGTGGACAAAAGCACGGTGAGTCGTTGGGCAAAGCGTGTGTCATCATCGCCGCAAGGTCAAGCAAGACTGTCTGATCTCCCGCGTGCGGGCCGGCCGTGCACAGCTGTGATTCCTGCAATGGCGGAGCGTGCGAACACACTCGTTCGAGATGATCGACGGATCACCATCAAACAACTCAGTGCTCAACTTGACATCTCTGTTGGTAGTGCTGTCACAATTGTTCACCAGTTGGGATATTCAAAGGTTTGTTCCCGCTGGGTCCCTCGTTGTCTAACCGAACACCATAAAGAGCAAAGGAGAACCATCTGTGCGGAATTGCTTGCTCGTCATGTGGCTGAGGGAGACAATTTCTTGTCAAAGATTGTCACAGGCGATGAAACATGGGTTCATCACTTCGAACCTGAAACAAAACGGCAATCAATGGAGTGGCGCCACACCCACTCCCCTACCAAGAAAAAGTTTAAAGCCATACCCTCAGCCGGTAAAGTCATGGTTACAGTCTTCTGGGACGCTGAAGGGGTTATTCTGTTCGATGTTCTTCTCCATGGTCAAACGATCAACTCTGAAGTGTATTGTGCTACTCTTCAGAAATTGAAGAAACGGCTTCAGCGTGTTCGTAGGCACAAAAATCTGAACGAACTTCTCCTTCTTCATGACAACGCAAGACCTCACACAAGTCTTCGCACCCGAGAGGAGCTCACAAAACTTCAGTGGACTGTTCTTCCTCATGCACCCTACAGCCCCGATCTCGCACCGTCGGATTTCCATATGTTTGGCCCAATGAAGGACGCAATCCGTGGGAGGCACTACGCAGATGATGAAGAAGTTATTGATGCAGTACGACGTTGGCTCCGACATCGACCAGTGGAATGGTACCGTGCAGGCATACAGGCCCTCATTTCAAGGTGGCGTAAGGCCGTAGCATTGAATGGAGATTACGTTGAAAAATAGTGTTGTGTAGCTAAAAGATTGGGGAATAACCTGGTGTATTTCAATGCTGAATAAAACAACCCCTGTTTCAGAAAAAAATGTGTTGCATTACTTATTGAACTGCCCTTGTAGCATTTTCGGCGAAATTAACAGCAAAGTCGACAACATTAAGAGTGCAAGAAGAGTTCCACTGTTAAATGTAGAGAAAAGACTGCATAGGCGAAGTGCACTGGAAGCCTCTACGATGGAGACGAACTGTCTCATAACGTGACAGAAGAAACGGGAAGCTAAGAAAACAGAAAGAATGGAGTAATAGAGGCAGAGCTTAACAGAGCTTTGGAAGAGTTGCCATCAATTTAGGCGGTAGGCACACACGGGGCGAATCACCTAAAACCTGCATCGCAGTACGATAGCACACACTAAAGAGCAACACACGTGCAGACACTGGTTATGTGGAGTCTGACCAGTAACGAGACAATTGAACATCACAGGTTATGTTCAAAGTGATCACCGGCAGCGGCAATGCAAGCTTGCAGTCTGGTATGGAACGACTGCTGCACACGTGCTAGCATTTCAGCGGAGATGTCCGAGCAGGCTGCAGTAATAAGTCGCTGAATATCACCGGGTGTAGTTCTAATCTCCTTGTAGACAGCGTCTTTCAGACGTCCCCACGGAAAAAGGTCTACAGGCGTCAAATCCTTTGCATGCAATCCAACGATTTGGAAACAAACGCTAAAATATACAGGGTGATTCAAAAAGAATACCACAACTTTACAAATGTGTATTTAATTAAAGAAACATAATATAACCTTCTGTTATACATCATTACAAAGAGTATTTAAAAAGGTTTTTTTTTCACTCAAAAACAAGTTCAGAGATGTTCAATATGGCCCCTCCAGACATTCGAGCAATATCAACCCGATACTCCAACTCGTTCCACACTCTCTGTAGCATATCAGGCGTAACAGTTTGGATAGCTGCTGTTATTTCTCGTTTCAAATCATCAATGGTGGCTGGGAGAGGTGGCCGAAACACCATATCCTTAACATACCCCCATAAGAAAAAATCGCAGGGGGTAAGATCAGAGCTTCTTGGAGGCCAGTGATGAAGTGCTCTGTCACGAGCTGCCTGGCGGCCGATCCATCGCCTCGGGTAGTTGACGTTCAGGTAGTTACGGACAGATAAGTGCCAATGTGGTGGCGCTCCATCCTGCTGAAATGTGAATTGTTGTGCTTCTTGTTCGAGCTGAGGGAACAGCCGATTTTCCTGGGCTGCGAACAAATGCTTGCTGGATGCGTGCTACATTTTCATCACTCGTTCTCGGCCGTCCAGAACTTTTCCCTTTGCACAAACACCCATTCTCTGTAAACTGTTTGTACCAACGTTTAATACACCACCTATCAGGAGGTTTAACACCATACTCCGTTCGAAATGCACGCTGAACAACTGTCGTCGATTCACTTCTGCCGTACTCAATAACACAAAAAGCTTTCTGTTGAGCGGTCGCCATCTTAGCATCAACTGACGCTGACGCCTAGTCAACAGCGCCTCAAGCGAACAAATGTACAACTAAATGAAACTTTATAGCTCCCTTAATTCGCCGACAGTTAGTGCTTAGCTCTGCCTTTTGTCGTTGCAGAGTTTTAAATTCCTAAAGTTGTGGTATTCTTTTTGAATCACCCTGTATTTCGATTCTAACGGCGTTGACACGATTTTGTGTTTCTCCTGCGACATCAATCTGAAGGTGACACAAACAATTTCACGATAGAGGATGTACTTGGCACTCTAAAAAGGATGCTCTGGGATGCTAAAATAAGCCGACAAAGTTCGTGAACGATTCCTATGGAGCATGTCCGTATCACCACGGACCCACTCAATGGTACCAACAGCAAGGCTGATGAAGACTATATGGACTCAAGTGCAGTCGATCTCGTACAAACTGCAACAGGCGCACAATCTGCAACTCAGTGATCCCGCAATATTTATAGCAAGTATATTAGCATTATTGAACAAAATGAGGGTTTACAAGAGTGAATAACCAGTAATGAAGCAACGCTGGATGATTAGCCGTTCATTTTTGATTCTCTATCTGCAACCGCGTTTACAACAATGACAGATTGCAGTTCTACCTATTTTCACAAAACACAAATTCTCCTTACGCCAGTTTTCACGCCCCAACGTGTTTCCGTTCATCAGCGTCATATTTTAATTGTGTTCTTGTATTATTGAGCTCTTAATCACTAGTCGGTTAGAATTTTTAGAACCTTCGTTAACTGTCTGGATATCGTTTCTTGGTTTGAGTAACGTAACTCCCAAGTTTGTTAAGTACTACGCTCAAACAAAAAGTTTGAAACCTTACTGTATGCGTGACTACGCGATATCACTTTGCAATGATTTGCAGAAAAGAGATTTAGATGCAGAGGTTTGTGACACTTTATTACTTCAGAAGTCTTCAGAGTTTACACAATATTTATCAAATAGTTATTGTTATATCGCATTACGTGTATTTTTGTGAATCGTCAGAGACTGTCCCCGTTACATCTGAAGACTGATTTAAAAGATGCACTGTCTTTGGCATATGTAAGAACATTAACAGAAAACAGCAGCAAGATAATTTGGAGGGAAAGAACGGCATGCCGATTTGATCGACAGTGTACTCCAGTAGCTCGCTTTATCTGTTATACACGACGAGCAACGACACATGAGGTCACAACTTAGTCTGTAAACCAGGCTGCGAAATTACAGTGTTCTAAGAGATACCTGAGAGAGATAATGGAAACGCTGTAAAGTTTAATTGTATCATTACTTAGTATATCCTTCCTAGAACCTTCCGTGGGTCTTTACGTGGCAGTCTGGAATGCGTAGGAGTGCTCTTCGTAGAGTCGCACATAATTCTGTTTATTAATGTACTTCTCATTGTTTACTTCAAGAGATAGGGCGGGCATTGTAATGTCTCAGTTATCTTCAGCCAAACGTTAGGCGAGATCGGCAATGGAACAAAGGTGTTCCCAATTTAAAATTAATGCGAGGGGAGATCAGTTCCGGCATAGACCTTACAATCAAAGGAAACCTCGTGGAAATGTTCGTTGGAATCATGGGATTGGAACTATTTTTAATCTCTTTCTGAGACAATGTTGACCACTGTCCCATGAAAGATTAAAAATGCATATGTGTGCGGCTTTTTTCCGTTGCCTATTGATGAGAGCTAATCGGGTTGTTGTAAGACTTTGTTTTACTCAGCCATATATCCCAGTTGGCTGGCAGTGTGATAGAATAGTTCGTATTAGATATTTATTTACACATCTTTCATTCCCAACTCATGAGAAGTGGTTGGACTGTTGTAAAACTGTTCCCTTCAGCTAAGTATATATGCCAGTCGGTTTGGAGAGGAACGGAGGGGTTGCCAATAATTGGGAATATTTGGGAGGAGAAATTCCAGTTCTGCCGTTAGCTTGGTATTCACAAGAAATCTCCTGCAAATCTTGGTCGGAACCGGGCTATTGAAACTATTTTGATATATTTGTGGAAGACTGTACTACGCAAAAAATAAAATTTAGTCTCTCAGGAGGGCGCATTGGCTTCAAACATGGACTAATCATTGGATATCCCTAGTGTAACAAATCCGTGAGGGACATTTGAACCCTTATTAAGGGGCTCCGGAAAGGCTCAAAATCATGAAAAGTTCAATTTTTACTTTTTTGCGTTTTCTGAATCTGCAGACTATTACCTTTTAATAGATATATAATTTATTCAATTCCGAAGACTACAACTATTTTTAAATTTTTTTTTAAATGTGTTCTACATGGGCGTGACCCACTGTGGCGCTGTGCGATATGTTAATTACCTTGGTGACGGTGATTCTAAAAGTTTCAAACATGTTCAAGGACTGAAGCCCTATGGTGATGATGTTGTAGTGCAGAAATTTGAGTGTATTGGACACGTACAGAAGCGAATGGGAACAAGACTTCGGCGACTGAAAGCTTCGTACAAAAAACAAAAACTCAGTGATGGTAAAGGGTTGGACGGGAAGGAAAGGTTAACTGACAGTGTAATTGACAAAATACAGAACTATTATGGAATGGCTATTAGGCGAAATACACAAAGTGGCGACGAAATGAAGAAGGCTGTTTGGGCTCTTTTTTTTTTTTCATACTTCTTCAACCGATGAAAATCCCCAACATAGCTTGTGTCCCAAAGAAGAAGACAGTTGGTGTAAATATAACAAAGGATTGCTAACTGGTGAAGTGTACACTCATAAGCATAGTCTGCCTCATGCAATAATGGAGGTGATAAAACCTATTTTCAGAGACTTAGCAGCACCTGAACTGTTGAAAAAGTGTATTCACGGAAAAACTCAAAACCCCAATGAAAGTGTAAATGGTGTTATATGGTCGAGAATCCCCACGACTGTATTTGTTGGAATAGAAACACTTCACTTTGGTGTGTATGATGCTGTTGCGACTTTCAATGATGGCAACATTGTAAGATGCAAGGTATTTAGAAGTATGGGAATGAAGATAGGTTCTAACATGGTACGAGCGATGCTTGCTTTAGACAAGGAACGCCTTCGGGCTGCAGACAGGGCTGTAAAGAGTCTAGAAATACAGGCAAGAGTAAACAGGAGGAGGAACAAGAGGAAGCTGGAGGAGGAGTTTGCAGAGGATGAAGATAATCCATCCTATGGACCTGGAATGCACTAAAAAGTTAATCCAATCTTTGTCGCTCGATTCCCAAAACTTTTATTTTCTCATACTAATTACATGTTTTCTAAGGATCTTCCAAACATATTTGTTTCAAACTTTCAGTAAATGTTACACAGTACCTTCTGCATAATTTAACACAGCCTTTTTTCAAAAAACTGTATATTTTTGAATATATAAATAAAAAATTGCAAACAAATGTTGTGAATTTTCATTACAATTGAAAAAAATCATCTTTAATAACTGAACTAAAATTTTGCAAAATCCCTGTGTTAAGTTGTAGCCCATATTCCAATAAATAATCTGTAAAAAGTTCAACTTCCTACCTCAAATACTTTGTGAGGAAAGATGTAATTTATAAGCGTTATTTTAACATTGCAAGTATAGGGCGTTCCGGAGCCCCGTAAGTAGACTGTTGATTATCTGACTATGGACACGCGAACAGCTAAACGAAGAGTACGCAGAGTTCATGTAATGTGCGACAGGGACTGTTGAGCATTGCAAAGGATGGTTGTAAAAATCGCATGAAGCCAGAGGAAGTAGTCACTCGTGAGTTCCAAAATGCTACCAGCGGTCCAACTAGCACAACTGGAGTTTAAAAGGATGGGGTACAATGGCCGAGCACTCCTCATAAGCCACACATTTCTGGAATCATTGGTAAGTATCGCTTGAGGTGACGTAAAGAGCGACGCCACTGGACAGTGGATGACTGGAAACGGGTAAGTGGGAGTGATGAATCACGCTTCAGCCTGTGGCAACCTGACGGAAGGATTTTGGTGTGATGACTGTCTGGAGAACGTTACGTGCTATCGTGTCGAGCCAACTGTAAAGTACAGAGGAGGTCGTACTATGGTATGGAGGTGGTTTTCGTGGTTAGGGTATAGTCACCTTATTGCGCTTAAGAAAACTAGGTCTGTTCAAAACGAGTCTTGTTCAAAAAATTCCAGGATTTTCTCAATTTTGCTCCAATGGTGTGTTGGAGCGAAATGCGGTTGGCATCCCTGCGCACGTCTGTGTTTAATGTGTAACTGGCGGAAGTTTGTTGTATGTCTGTCAGTTACTGTTCAGAGCTGTATGGAGTAGAAAGATGTGTCTCACTGTTTGGGAATATCGACTTCACGAAGTTAGAGGAGCAACACGCCTGCATTAAATTTTGCTTGACGCTCAAAAAAACCTTTACAGAGACAAACCAACTGACGCAGGAAGTCTATGGTGAAGAGTGCTTAAGCCGTACTCGGTGTTACAAATGGTTCACACAGTTTAAAAATAGCCGGATAGAAGTTAAAGATGACCCTCGTTCAGGACGCCCTTCGACGTCTACCCACGACCCTCATTTCAGAAAACGTCAACAAAATTGTGTGTGCCAATCGATGGCTGACTGTCCGAGAGATCACAGAAGAATGTAACGTTTCAGCTGGATCATGTCATAAAATCCTGAGGCAGCATCTTGGAACCACCAGGTTCCTCCCATGGGTCATGAATGGAGACCAGAGAAGCCTTTGTCTCGCAATCTCTGAAGAGACTCTGGATCTCTCGAATGGGAGCGAGATGTTCCTTAAGAGAATCATAGCTGGTGATGAGATGTGGGTCTACGGTTATGTCCAAATGTGTTCAAATGTGTGTGAAATCTTATGGGACTTACCTGCTAAGGTCATCAGTCCCTAAGCTTACCCACTACTTAACCTAAATTATCCTAAGGACAAACACACACACCCATGCCCGCGGGAAGACTCGAACCTCCGCCGGGACCAGCCGCACAGTCCATGACTGCAGCGCCTCAGTCCGCTCGGCTAATCCCGCGCGGCTCTACGGTTATGATATTGTTACCAAGGCTCAATCTTCACAATGGGTCGGGAAAGGTTTTCAAGACCAAAAACAGCTTGTCAGGCGTGTCAAATGTCAAAGCCATGCTGACTTTTTTCTTTGAAGAACTAGTTCATCATGAAGCCGTGTCACATGGACAAATTGTTAATCGATGGTACTATCGGGGCGTGTTGAGACGCCTGCGAGAAAATATGAGAAGGGAACGGCCTGAAATGCGGCGAGACAATTCATGGCTCTTGCATCACGATAACGCACCCGCACATTTATCCCTGTTGGTGCGTGTCTATTGCACAAAAAACGAAATCAGTGTGCTGCTTCATCCTCCGTTCTCTACAGACCTGGCGCCTGCGGACATTTTTTTATTTCCGAAGCTGAAAAACCTGTTGAAAGGACACGCAAATTTACAGCGATAGACAAATAAAAGAAAATTCGTAGACAATGCTTCGTGTGATCCAGCAAGTGGCGTACCAAGACTGCTTCCGGAAGTGGAAACGGCATTGGGAGCGGTGTAACAGCTGTGGAGGAGAGTATTTCGAAAGAGACCATGCACAATAAGTAAGAGGTAACCGTAGAATAATTTTGTGGACAAAGTTCCTGGATTTTTTGAACAGACCTCGTATATTAACACATTTGCAGTATTTTATACTGCGTACGGTTGAGCAACAGCTCTGAGACGATGATTCTTTGCATAAGCTTAACAATGCACCCTGCCATAAATCAGAATCTGTGAGGCAACGGTTTGTACACAATAACTTTCCTGCCGTGGGCTGACCTGCCAGAGTTCCGACATGAACCCAATGGAACATCGCTGCGATGAGTTAGAGCGTCGACTTCGCTCCAGATCCCGGTGTCCAAAACCACAACCTCCCCTGGTTTCGCCTCTTGAGAAAGAATGGGTTGCTATTCCGCCACAGGCAACCAGACAGCTAACTGAAAGTGTCCCCAGCAGAGCTCTAGCTATCATAAAGGCGAAGGGTGGACACACCCCACATTAACGTTCATTAATACTTTTGATACGAAAGAGTATATCGAATTCGAACTGTGGCTGTACGATCTTCAGTATCGTGGGTTGATTACAATTGGAACATTAATAATTTCAGTCAGACCACGAGAACAAACATTAGCAATGATTATGGCTGCTTGCGAAGTACGCTATAATTATTTATCTATCACAGCGACCAGTTCTCCACATCTTTCTAACTCCGTTTACTAAAGGCAAAGTTATTGCAAACGCAAGTTCGCTGAGAAATACTGATCAGAGTATTGTTGCCTATATTTGAACCAAAATGAAAAAGACCATTGTTAAGATAGTGTGTGCTGAAGTCCAATAAAAAAATAACATTTAGTGGCAGAAATTGTGAATGCCCCAACGACCCTTTCATTAACCACAAACGAGCAATTTGTATTTCATCCAAGCATATTCAGTGTAAGATCAGAATATGGTTGCACATGTGTACTCTAAGTAACTAACCCCAACATCTCCGATCCCAGACAAATTTGACGATAAAGTCTCAGAACGATTACATGTAGTATTCACGCAATAGTTCTTCAGATCAGTCCCCAAAAGTTCTCGTTTCCGACAGCAGGTGTTTGTTAGCTCTCTTCTATACAGGGTGGTCCATTGATCGTGACCGGGCCAAATATCTCACGAAATAAGCGTGTAACGAAAAAACTACAATGAATGAAACTTGTCTAGTTTGAAGGGGGGAACCAGGTGGCGCTATGGTTGGCCCGCTAGGTGGCGCTGCCATAGGTCAAACGGATATCAACTGCGTTTTTTTAAAAATAGGGACCCCATTTTTTTAATTACATATTCGTGTAGTACTTAAAGAAATACGAATGTTTTAGTTGGACCACTTTTTTCGCTTTGTGGTAGATGGCGCTGTAATAGTCACAAACAAATGGCTCACAATTTTAGACGAAGAGTTGGTAACATGTAGGTTTTTTAAATTAAAATACAGAACTTAGGTACATATGAACATTTTATTTCGGTTGTTCCAATGTGATACATGTAGCTTTGTGAACTTATCATTTCTGAGAACGCAGGTTGTTACACCGTGATTACCAGTAAATACCACATTAATGCAATAAATGCTCAAAATGATGTCCGTCAACCTTAGTGCATTTGGCAATACGTGTAACGACATTCCTCTCAACAGCGAGTAGTTCGCCTTCCGTAAATGTTCGCACATGCATTGACAATGCGCTGACGCATGTTGTCAGGCGTTGTCGGTGGATCACGATAGCAAATATCATTCAACTTTCCCCCCAGAAAGAAATCCGGTGACGTCAGATCCGGTGAATGTGCGGGCCATGGTATGGTGCTTCGACAAGCAATCCACGTGTCTTGAAATATGCTATTCAATACCGCTTCAACCGCACACGAGCTATGTGCCGGACATCCATCATGTTGGAAGTACATCGCCATTCTGTCATGCAGTGAAACATCTTGTAGTAACATCGGTAGAACATTAGGTAGGAAATTAGCATACATTGCACCATTTAGATTGCCATCGATAAAATGGGGGCCAGTTACCTTCCTCCCATAATGCCGCACCATACATTAACCCGCCAAGGTCACTGATGTTCCACTTGTCGCAGCCATCGTGGATTTTCCGTTGCTCAATAGTGCATATTATACCGGTTTACGTTACCGCTGCTAGTGAATGACGCTTCGTCGGTAAATAGAACGCGTGCAAAAAATCTGTCATCGTCCCGTAATTTCTCTTGTGCCCAGTGGCAGGACTGCACACGAGTTTCGAAGTCGTCGCCAGGCAATTCCTGTGCATAGAAATATGGTACGGGTGCAATCGATGTTGATGTAGCATTCTCAACACCGACGTTTTTGAGATTCCCGATTCGCGCGTAGTTTGTCTGCTACTGATGTGCGGATTAGCGGCGACAGCAGCTAAAATACCTACATGGGCATCATCATTTGTTGCAGGTCGTGGTTGACGTTTCACATGTGGCTGAACACTTCCTGTTTCCTTAAATAACGTAACTATCCGGCGAACGGTCCGGACACTTGGATGATGTCGTCCAGGAAAGCGAGCAGCATACATAGCACACGCCCGTTGGGCATTTTGATCACAATATCCATGCATCAACACGATATCGACCTTTTCCGCAATTGGTAAACGGTCCATTTTAACACGGGTAATGTATCACGAAGCAAATACCGTCCGCACTGGCGGAATGTTACGTGATACCACGTACTTATACGTTTGTGACTATTACAGCGCCATGTATCACAAAGCGAAAAAAGTGGTCCACCTAAAACATTCGTATTTCTTTACGTACTACACGAATATGTAATAAAAAATGGTGGTCGCTACGGTCGCAGGTTCGAATCCTGCCTCGGGCATGGATGTGTCTGATGTCCTTAGGTTAGTTAGGTTTAAGTAGTTCTAAGTTCTAGGGGACTGATGACCTCAGAAGTTAAGTCCCATAGTACTCAGAGCCAAATGGGGGTTCCTATTTTAAAAAAACGCAATTGGTACCCGTTTGACCTATGGCAGCGCCATCTAGCGGGCCAACCATAGCGCCATATGGTCCCCCCCCTTCAAGCTAGACGAGCTTCGTTGTTTGTAGTTTTTTCGTTTGATGCTTATTTCGTGAGATATTTGGCCCGGTCACTATCAATGGACCACCCCGTACATACCGCCACGTGTTACCAAAGTGTTTTGAACGGCAGCACCATTAGAAGTGAATAGGAGAATCGCTTCAGTGTTTGCAGCACACAGGTGAAGAATCAGTTGACCTGTTTGCTGTTTCGAGAAGCGCGCAGATTATATGTTCTGGCTGCCATATAACAGCACAGGCTCATATCTCCTTCTGCTACCGGCTTTTCACAAAACAGGTTCTCTCTGCGACAGACGCGTAAACTTCCGTACTTACGGATCATTATTTTAGATTTTTACTACAAAATTCGAGTTATATACTGAACATGATCCGTTACTGGTGTTTAAAGCTGAAGGGCACAGCAGGCCGTAACACGGTTATAAGGTCGCTTTTCACTTTGCTGATGGTTTTCACAGTAATAGGGGCCTCCAGTCCAAAAGTTCAAAGAAAGGCAGCACGTTTTGTATTATCGCGAAATAAGGGAGAGAGCGTCACAGAAATGATACAGGATTTGGGCTGGAAATCATTAAAAGAAAGCCGTTTTTCGTTGTGACGGAATCCTCTCACGAAATTCGAATCACCAACCTTCTCCTCCGAATGCGAAAATATTTTGTTGACACCGACCTACATAGAGAGGAACGATCAACACGATAAAATAAGGGAAATTAGAGCTCGTACAGAAAGATATAGATGTGCATTCCTTGCACGCGCTACATGAGATTGGAATAATAGAGAATTGAGAAGGTGGTTCGATGAACCCTCTGCCAAGCACTTGAACGTGATTTGCAGAGTATCCATGTAGATGTGGATGTAGAATAAGACTTAGTAATACTCACTACTGTTCAATATAAGTTTGAAATAATTTTAAGTTGTGTTATTCTATTGATTAACTTTTAAAAATAAAACTTGTTTTACAACGTTAGTTTATGAAAAAGAGTTGTAATTTTCAGCCTCATTGAGAATTATCAGTAATTTCGTGTTCCCATAAAAACATATTAAAATCCATTTTACCCATTTAAAATACATGGGGCCAAGCCCACTGTCATTACCCCATTAGTTCGAGGAATGTGATTGTGATATATTTTGGTGTTAAATTGTTTTCAGAATTATTTTATGTTATAACATTCTGAAGCGTACACACAAATCTCGACTTTAAGAATATGATCTTTGATAGGGAGTAATCATAAATAGAAATATGATCATTAGTGCTTATACTACACCATTCCTTCATTCTCCCCTAAATCATGGAAGAAATAACATTTTTATGGTTATTCCAACTGTTTTCCTCGCTCACAAAGACCGGTTGTTCTGCGCCAGTCCCTTGTACTGGCATCGACATGATAGTGCAGAATTCCATCATCTTTTCGTTTGATACTTTCGTGGTTAGACTTCTGGTTATTATTTCGCACATTCTGAGCAATTTTGTGCAAGTAGAAGAAAATAAATTTTGTATCTTGCTTAATACGTTTGTAATCAGCAAACAACCTGCTGAATACAAGCTGGCAGTATTGTCCACAGCATTCTGGATGTTCCTAAAATTTTAATGAAATGTTTACTTGCAATGTAATCGACTCTTTGTTCACTTAAAGCGAGTCACAATTTTCATTTGACTAACCGTCTTATCAACTAAATAGCGAAATACTCGTTCTTTTGTGTCCTCTCAGTTGTGTTCAACCTAGTTTCAGCATCTTGAACCATAAGGGTATGTACATTAAGTAACATTTGAAGTTCTAAAAAATTTCAGTAGATCATCCCTGACATTACCGCCATTTCTGAAGAGGTGCTATCGTCTACGATTACACGCTGTACTGTAAAGGCACAACTTGTTCACAGTTCTATGCAGTCCGGGGCTCAGTGCTGTTCCTTCAGTCCGGATAGTGCAAAATACTGTACTGTGCTCGGCACCTTCCAGAAATTTCAGAAGAGCGAATTTCCTTTTTGCCTGCGCCTACATATTCAAGATGTCGTGCACGAAGAATACAAGCTACGTCTAACGTCAATGACGCTTTCTAAATCCTAGATTTTTGTAGAAACTGTATTTTTTAAATTATATTTTCACATTAGTTTCAGGGACTATTATCCACAAGTTACACAAATCAAATTTTTCGAGTTGTCAAAATATTAGGGTGAAAGGATGTATTTACAACGGAACCCTATATAAAACACGCTACAAGTTACGTGACCTTCTAAGCTTTCGGTACGATAGCAGCAGAATAACATCGCTTTCATGTTGATGCACTTTTGAAAAAAGATTTGTGTTTATAGCTGCTTTTTGTGCCATGAGAAGAGTGCCTGGAATTACATATTTAACGTCCCATAAAAGCGTAATTACCACTAAAGGGCATTGCCGTGTCATAAATGCATTATCCGAAATCCTTCTCCTCATGATTTCCATAAAGAAGCATTTAATCTCCGCTATAAGGCGTTTATTGCATTCTGTTGGCAGTATAAAAGTAGAATTAATCAGGTAGCTATCTAAGAGGTCACAGAGACAGATACGCAAAAAAATTTACTGGGGCCGAGGTAAAAAGTTTCAGGTCGAATGTGCCCGAAACGCGTAATCATAAAATGATGTTAATATCGCCATTTAATTCTTTGTGTAAACATTTACCCTGGCCGTTAGGGCTAATAAGCAGGCGTTTGGTGGAGAATATCAGCCGCTGCTCCCGGTTTTAAACACACAGAAAGGTAACCGTTTTAATCAGCTTTACCACGAGCGGTAGATAAACACACACGGGCTCTCTCAGCTCAGAAAGCTATTTTTTCCTCTTCTCTCTTGTCAAGTTAGAGCAAAGCAGCAGTGCAGACACGGAGACAGCACCTAAGTGGGCGCTGAACTCTTTGTGATAGTATTTTAACTCTATCGAGAACAGCAAAAGAGAAGTAGATTCATGGGGATTGCACAGAAATGAAGTTGCGCTGAGGAAGTTTATCAATACAGCACATATGTGACGGACGTCGCGTTGTCGCAGTCGGGCTATTTTTCTGGGGGAAAACAAGCCGTTAGCAATTTTTAGGTGAAAATAACAAACCTGTTTAGGATTTTGTGGGAGTGATTGAGCGGTATTTTGAAACTACTGGGAATACTACAGGGTGGCGCACGAAATGTGTTACCATTTTGTTTTTGAATATAAACTTTATTGTCAATACAATCTGAAAGTAACATATACTAGAATGAAGAGCCGTCCATGGAGATTTGTTTTATCTCAGCACATGCTCAATACGTCCACCATTTCGTTTCCTAACTTCCTTCAAACGAACACTGAAGTTAGTGATTACCCTACGGCACATGTCTTCCGTAATTTCACTGCAAGCTTGAAGAATAAGTCTTCTGAGCTCCATCACGTGGACGTTTCGGGAAAATTTTTTCCTTTAGGTACCCCCAAAGAAAAAAGTCGCATGGATTGAGGTCTGGACTATTGTGGGACCAATTTTGTCCGTCATTGACGCGACCTGGAAACCTGAGTGGAATAATCCGCATATCGAAATGCTCGTGTAAAAACTCCAACACAGTGTTTGCAGTATGTGGACATGCTCCATCTTGCATGAACCACTACGTGTTGAAGGGTAAGACAGTAGCAAGAAGCTGTGGAATGAAGCTATTGCGAAGCATGCTCAAATAACGCTCGCTGTTCACAGTTTCTTCAAAGAAAAAGGGTCCAATAAGTCCGTGACTGGAAATTGCTGCTCACGCTGTAATTCTCGGAGCATAATGTTGTCGTTCATGAAGCACTTGTGGGTTTTCAGTGGCCCAAAAGCGTACATTTTGTTTGTTAACCACACCGTCTAAATGAAAATTCGCCTCGTCTGAAAACCAAACGTTCTTGAGAGTTTCTTCCCTATCCTCAGCCCACTGAGCAAACAGTAGTCATTGCTGCTTGTGTTCTTCAGTGAGCTTATGTGCACAGGTCATCTTGTGTAGGGACATATGGAGGTTACTTTTAAGAATGCGTTGAACGGAGCGTCTGGATATTCCCAATTGCACTGCTGCCTTTCTACACGATTTCCCGGAACTTCTCTGTACAGCAACTCGTACCGCTTCAATATTCTCCGGCGAACAAACAGGCTTAGGCCGAGGTCGCTTCGCTTCCAATACTGTTCCTTCCTGTACAAATTTATCGTACAACCTGTGGATGGTCTTCTTGCAAGGGACCCATCGTGTGTTAAACTGTTGTCGAAAATGCCTCTGAGTCACAACAAGGCTTTTCGTTTCATGAAAAAGTAACACAATTGCCGATCGTTGCTGTGTCGTCAGTCTTCCACTGTTAGCCATTGCTACTTACTAGTCTCCTAGCGTCAGTATCGTGAATTACACGTCATTTCGTAACTCATTTGTTTTTCCAAGCTCTGCTGGTACTGCTGTAGAGATCACAGCGGGATATCTAACGTGCGTCGTAAATTGTGAAAGAAACAATTGGTAACAAATTTCGTGCGCCACCCTGTATATAATCGGCATAAGATACTTTGTACATTAGATCGTTTGAAGCATGCATGCGGTGTAATTATATCTTATTAAACCACATTTTACGCATTACAAATTAGGTCGTGAATATTATTGACCTATTCTGTTCCGCCAAGATCTGCAGTACATTACTCCGAACTTGCGCCACAACATTGTCGATAGACATTATCTGCTTTACATCGTTAAGACTCGCTTAAAACTCGTTTGTTAATATACCCTCGCACTAAATGACGCACCCCGCTAAGAAAACAGAGAACCAGCAAACTTCCAAAGGCTGGCGGTTATTTGTGTGAATTACGCTTGCAGGGAGACCACATGGCTATTAGACACTGTATTTTTTTTATATTTACGGTACGTGAAGTCCAGAACACAAATATCTACAATGAAGGAAAAAAAAGGAACACCAAAAAATAATGTGGTGTAATGAAATTTCGGGAATACATTTGTCTGGGTGACGTATGTAAGTTATTAACATTGCAAGATCACAGGTTAATGTCAGAGCGAGATAAGCCCTTGGAAATATGAAATGCTGGCACATCGATAATCGGTGTAACCGCCAGACTGGTGAGTGCAAGCGTGCCTGCATTGTGTCAGTTTGTGGGATGGAAATCCGTGGCATTGCACTTGGTTTGTCAGTACAGGGATGGTCAGTGCTGTTTGTGGATGACGGTGGAATTGTTGTCCGATGACGTCACATATATCCTCCATTGGAAATAGATCTGGTGATTCAGCAGGCCAAGTCAACATGCCGACACTATAGAACGTGTAAGAAAGAAATTCGCCAAACAGTCTTGGAAATTAAGAAGTTATTTTATTTTATTTTCGCTACCAGTTTCGGCAATTTAATATGCCATCTTGAGGCCCCACTTGCAACTCTAAGAAATTATCGATATTGGCATACTGGGTCTATCAGTTTCTGACTGTTGTAAATTCTCAAGTGCTTTCTTCGAAGACTTGACTTGGGTTGCAGTCAAGTCTTCGAAGTACGTAGCGCTACTAAGTCCACTCTTATGCTACTGGCGCTAAATGGGAATAATCTTTCAGATGCAGAAACACTCCTACCATCTCTCGTTCGTGTCGCACAACTCCTGGTTGGTACTGAGATTTCTTTTTCCGTCTGTGTGTATGGTTCAAATGGCTCTGAGCACTATGGGACTTACCTTCTAAGGTCATCAGTCCCCTAGAACATAGAACTACTTAAACCTAACTAACCCTAAGGACATCACACACATCCATGCCCGAGGCAGGTTTCGAACCTGCGACCGTAGCGGTCGCGCGGCTCCAGACTGTAGCGCCTAGAACCGCTCGGCCACTTCGGCCGGCTCTGTGTATATCCCAAACTAAAAAAATTGTCGAGAAAATTTACTTTTAAGTTTTCCGACCATCTTTAATATCCTAAAATAAGGCAGATATTTTGGAAAGTAGCTCTGTGAGACAGTGCTTGATTGCCACGTGGGAAGGGGTGGGGTGGGATCGGGGGGAGCTGGTTTCGATACCTGAGGAAATGTTAGTTTTAGACAAAGGTACGTATTGTATGAACATTTCCGTGTAGCGTCGAACACATAAAAAATTGGTAGCGTTCAAGCCTGATAATCGCTGGAGCGAGCCTCGTTTCGGTAGTTATTTCCTCGTTCAGTTGGAGTATCTAGGTCATTTAAATATAAAATTCATCAAATATAAGCTAATTAACATATGTGTCATAGCTACCTGTACTTTTTATGAAAAATATACGTCTTCATACTTCTAATTTCATACTGCACACAAAAATGCAGTTTTAATTGAAAACATAAGTTCTTAGTGGCAGAAGCTGCGACATAATCGCTGATTAAAACAGTGATCTTGGAAGTGTACTTTAAATTTATTTTAGTTCCGTCAATGATCACAGAACTTTTGGTCCTTAGACTATTGGTTTCAGTAAAGCCAAAGTCGTGTCACAAAATATACACAAAAGCATCGTCGCACACATCTGAAATATGGCCTAGTGTATACCATATTTTTAAAATAATTGAATAAATTGAATAAAACTGATTTTGTGACGATGCCAGTATGGCTTTATTATATGTGTTATAAAACACTTCTGAAGATGATCAGTGCTGACTGAAACCGGTAGTCTAAGGACCAAACGTTTTGAGATCATTGGCGAAAATAAAGAAATTTATTCCACAATTATGGTTTTAATTACCGATCTTTTATAATAGGTTGATAATCAAGATCGTTCATATTTTAAAATATCATTAGAAATTGAATTTTTCTGTCTTTATTTAATTTACTCTTCACGGAACTGCTTGTAGACACCTTTATTTAAACATTTGATTCCGGCGTGAACTGAATCCAGACCGCCACGTATCAAGCGAGCATTCGACCACTGAACCACCCTGTCTCCTTGTTAGTAGCAAATAAGCAAATTTAGCGCTTTTTTGCGATCCTGTTTTATATGACTTTCACAGTTATCGAGACCGGACAGATTGCGTCTTGTCAATATGTTCGTGTAATAATTCGAAACGCATTTATATGAAGTTTTAGTATACATGCTTCAATGTTAAGACCGCTGAGACACGCCAGTAGACTTCTTTCCCACATGATGTTGCAGTGCCAGGTTTGCAGCTTCCACCAATAAGCACAATCTGAGTCGGGCTTTTCCACCTGCTACGTCGGAAAAAAACGGCAACACTTAAAAAGTTTTCCGCCGTAAACGAAAGTTGGTAGGCGTGTTTCTACATCCAAAAGGCGATGTCTATTCAAATTTCGAGCCAGTCGCATAACACTGCATGAGGATGCAAATCAGATTTGCTTTAAATACACATTGTAACGGTCGGTTACCTTTGAGAATGGACGTGGTGAGCTGATCTTAGTCAAGAATGCTCTTAAGGCGACAAAGACGCCGTTATCAAAACCTCATTGAGTTAAACGAGGTCGTGTAATACGAATACCAGAAGCTGGATGTTCCTTGCACGATACTTCAGACTAGGCAAGAATGTTGTCACTATACATTGTTGCTGGCGGCGGTGGTCACGGAAAGCTACAATCGAAGGAAGACCAGTAGAGATGGGCAAACTGAAACACGTAAATGTTTCGAAACAAATGAAACAGTACAATGTAATGTTTCGATACGGTGTTTCGAAACAGTGAAACAGTTTGTTTTGTAATCTAAGAAACCTACACATTTTATCATCTTGAATGTCTACTGTATAAGTATGTCCATATAAACACAAATGAGGTGCGAGAGCGCTAATCATATCGCAGAAAGTATGAAACTATCACTTAGGCGTCTTGGCAGTTTCGTATTTCCTGCAGCAAATGCGCTGCTTTTGTGTCATATGACTTTCATACTTTTCAATTGGCTGAGGAAAGCCTTAGCTGAAGACAGAAGAACCACCACGAACGGAACTGGAGGTGGGAGCAAACTGCAGAAACAACAGATATGCTACTGGGATTCCCACATTCAATTAGTATGGCTAATACACCCATCCTGCTAATTTCCATGCACACAAAGGGAATCATTGTGGATAATAGACACAGTGACTATAGACTCACAAATAAAGCCAAATAATTCGAATAAATAACAAAATATAACAGAAAAAAATTGTGTTTCAAGGTGATTCGAACCGTTACTATGAATTTACGATGCTTCCCGTTCACCATTACACTATCAATGATATGTCAAACAGATTGCTTGCAATTATACCTACGTCAGATTTATGTATGTGTCTAATAACTGTCACTCTACGCCTTCTTTATTCAAAATGTTGTAGGTTTACTTGTGTTTCTTAATATGATTACTGTGCATGAACAGAGAAGCGTATGTTATAAAAAAAAGTGTAATTTAACTGAATGATTTTCACATATTTATTATTTTGAATGCGAATAGTATGCGTTGTTTTATTGTTTGGTTAGTGTTTATAAAGCAGATGTTACGCCATTTCGGAATAGGACAGTCAGCTAGAAACGAAGCTTTATTTTCGGATATCTTGAGCTTCATGCTATTGCTTGTCAAAAGATTTCGACACTCTTGAAAGTGTTTCATGAAGTGGTATGTTGTGTTTCAGTACCTGTGCCGAGCCCGAATCTCGTCCGACACAGAGCGGAATGAAACATCACTGTTTCGATACAATTAGTCCGTTCCAGGCGCAGGTGGACTGAAACAGCCTTATTTTGAAACAACGATACAGTTTCTATGTCTGGCTCGAGATCCGAGACAAGGGCGGAATGAAACACCACTGTTTCGAAACAGTGAACCATAGCCGTTCCGAAACACTGAAACAGTTCCACGTATCGATACACTGTATCGAAATATAGAAACAGTGGCCAAGTCTAAAGACCAGACTTCGGACCACGTAGTGCTACCAAGAGGGAAGACCAACGTGATCATCGTACGGCTCTGGCGCATTGCACTGCATCTGCGGTAGCGATATGAGCAGCAGATGGCACTACAATGACAGTCCGCAGCTCGTGGTCGTGCGGTAGCGTTCTCGCTTCCCACACCCGGGTTCCCGGGTTCGATTCCCGGCGGGGTCAGGGATTTTCTCTGCCTCGTGATGACTGGGTGTTGTGTGGTGTCCTTAGGTTAGTTAGGTTTAAGTAGTTCTAAGTTCTAGGGGACTGATGACCATAGATGTTAAGTCCCATAGTGCTCAGAGCCATTTGAACTACAATGACAAAACGAACTGTTAAATACCGGTTTCTTCAAGGATATCTGCGAGCCAGACGCTCTATAGCATTCCACCGGTCCCACAGCGCCGCAATTTGCGGCTTCAGTGGTGTCAAGTGGGAAGTCATTGGAGGGCGGGTTGGAGGTCTGTTGTGTTTTCTCATGAAAGCTGGTTCTGCCTCTGTGCCAGTAATGGCCGTTTGTTGGTTAGAAGGAGGCAAGTTGAGAGCCTGAAATTAACCTACCTAGATGCTAGACACACTGGGCCTACACCTGCCGCTTCTAGGCGCTTCAGTGTGGAACCGCGCGACCACTACGGTTGCAGGTTCGAATCCTGCCTCGGGCATAGATGTGTGTGATGTCCTTACGTTAGTTAGGTTTAAGTAGTTCTAAGTTCTAGGAGACTGATGACCTCAAATGTGAAGTCCCATAGTGCTCAGAGCCATTTGAACCGGAGCCAACAACTGCAGTTACAGACAGGGATGCGATTTCGTATGACAGCTGGAGCACTCTGGTAGTCATCCGACGCTCCATGACTACAAATCTGTACGTCAGTCTGGTGATTCGACCTGTTCGGCTGCCATTTATGGAAGCATTCCAGGAAATGTTTTCCAACAGAATAACGCTCGCCAACATGCTCTAAAGAGTGTCGACATGTTGCCTCGGTCTGCTCGATCACCATATCTGTGTCCAATCGAGCACATATGGGACATCACCGGACGACAACTCCAGCGTCATCCGCAAACAACATTAACCGTCCCTGTATCGACCGAACAAATGCAACAGCCATGGAACCCCATCCCATAAACTGACATCCGGCACATGTGCAACACGATAGGTGCACGTTGCATACGTGCAGTCCATATTCTGGCGATTATACCGGTTATTAATGTACCAACATTTCACATTTGCGATGGCTTATCTCGCATGCAATGCAACATCTTGCAATGTTAATCACTCAAATATGTTACCTAGACAAATGTATTTTCGAAATGTCGTTACTCCACATTAATTATTTTTTGGTGGGTGTCGCGATTCTTTTTCCGCCAGTGTGTATCGCTAAACGACTAAGGAAGTCATGCAGTCACAGTTGGATGCTTCTTATCTATTGGCTTTCAGGGCCAACAAAACTTTATTTTCCAGTATTTAATATATTACTGACCTAATTACAACATTTAAAATGTTTGTCAGAACCTACTCATTGATCTGTGTTGTCTTATGGTATAATCTTACGTTAAAGGTTAACACAATAAGTAAAGTATTAAAATTAGAAACTGTGTATATGAGTATGTCTTCAAGTAACTCAAGGCGCGCAAATCATCCAGTTTTTTACGATGAAAGCACTTAGCGACTTTCAACAAACTTTAATCATCATTTCAAACACTTCCTAAACTTTCTCTCGCTTACAGCAACACAAATACTGAATAAGGTTAGTTGTTCGAGCAGTAAAACTTCAGAATCAAGCATGGCATTTTAATCATTTTAATTTATTTTTTGTTTACTGCTAATTACATTCGCTCCCCATTTTTCAGACAGTAAACACCAAGACCACTCAAGATACATAAAAAATTTGTCATTGCATGATACATAGTTTTGGAGAATACTAGTTCTTGAGAAAATGGTAAATAGTTCTCAGTGTCGGCTGTACAAATGTTTAAAGAATTAGGAGCACTGTGTTGGAAGGTAGCTATCATATCGCACACAGGCAAGAGCAGTGACACAACTAAAAAAGTAGTACTTGAGAAAACTCGACTTAGAGAATTAATTCTACAAACCTCATGTTAAAATTCCAAACATCAGATCACCAAAGTTAGGTTCTGTCAGGTTTGGCTGGCACCTGGTGGGTGATTGTCTAGGTCTGCAGTGTGCTGTCGGCAGTTGGGTCCACTCAGCCCTAGTGAGGCCAATTGAGGAGATTGCGAAAACAGACAACGGCAGGGAGAGCGGTTTGCGACTCCATATCCGCACCCAGTGACGCATATCGGATAGAGATGACACGGCGCTCAGTCGGTACCGTTGAGCCTTACGAGGCCAGTTCGGACTGAGTTTATTGTTATATTTAAATAGTATACACTTCCTTTAAATTTCAAATCAGTACTATTGACAGTAAATTCCAATATATTTTTCGTACACGTTGGGCACTTTGCACGTATTTTTCAATGACAAAAAAAGTGCTGGTTTTCGACTTGCGTCACATTTGTTGCTAGGGTGAGATATGACTCTACGATATACACTCCTGGAAATGGAAAAAAGAACACATTGACACCGGTGTGTCAGACCCACCATACTTGCTCCGGACACTGCGAGAGGGCTGTACAAGCAATGATCACACGCACGGCACAGCGGACACACCAGGAACCGCGGTGTTGGCCGTCGAATGGCGCTAGCTGCGCAGCATTTGTGCACCGCCGCCGTCAGTGTCAGCCAGTTTGCCGTGGCATACGGAGCTCCATCGCAGTCTTTAACACTGGCAGCATGCCGCGACAGCGTGGACGTGAACCGTATGTGCAGTTGACGGACTTTGAGCGAGGGCGTATAGTGGGCATGCGGGAGGCCGGGTGGACGTACCGCCGAATTGCTCAACGCGTGGGGCGTGAGGTCTCCACAGTACATCGATGTTGTCGCCAGTGGTCGGCGGAAGGTGCACGTGCCCGTCGACCTGGGACCGGACCGCAGCGACGCACGGATGCACGCCAAGACCGTAGGATCCTACGCAGTGCCGTAGGGGACCGCACCGCCACTTCCCAGCAAATTAGGGACACTGTTGCTCCTGGGGTATCGGCGAGGACCATTCGCAACCGTCTCCATGAAGCTGGGCTACGGTCCCGCACACCGTTAGGCCGTCTTCCACTCACGCCCCAACATCGTGCAGCCCGCCTCCAGTGGTGTCGCGACAGGCGTGAATGGAGGGACGAATGGAGACGTGTCGTCTTCAGCGATGAGAGTCGCTTATGCCTTGGTGCCAATGATGGTCGTATGCGTGTTTGGCGCCGTGCAGGTGAGCGCCACACTCAGGACTGCATACGACCGAGGCACACAGGGCCAACACCCGGCATCATGGTGTGGGGAGCGATCTCCTACACTGGCTGTACACCACTGGTGATCGTCGAGGGGACACTGAATAGTGCACGGTACACCAAATCGTCATCGAACCCATCGTTCTACCATTCCTAGACCGGCAAGGGAACTTGCTGTTCCAACAGGACAATGCACGTCCGCATGTATCCCGTGCCACCCAACGTGCTCTAGAAGGTGTAAGTCAACTACCCTGGCCAGCAACATCTCCGGATCTGTCCCACATTGAGCATGTTTGGGACTGGATGAAGAGTCGTCTCACACGGTCTGCACGTTCAGCACGAACGCTGGTCCAACTGAGGCGCCAGGTGGAAATGGCATGGCAAGCCGTTCCACAGGACTACATCCAGCATTTCTACGATCGTCTCCATGGGCGAATAGCAGCCTGCATTGCTGCGAAAGGTGGATATACACTGTACTAGTGCCGACATTGTGCATGCTCTGTTGCCTGTGTCTATGTGCCTGTGGTTCTGTCAGTGTGATCATGTGATGTATCTGACCCCAGGAATGTGTCAATAAAGTTTCCCCTTCCTGGGACAATGAATTCACGGTGTTCTTATTTCAATTTTCAGGAGTGTATTTTTCGTACACGTTGGGAACTTTGCACGTATTTTTCAATGACAAAAAAAAAATGCTGGATTTCGACTTGCGTCACATTTGTTGCTCGGGTGAGATATGACTCTACGATATATGACCTATCATCGTTTGCGTCTTCGACCATAAAGCTTTTATACCCTTGACGTCAAACATTTAACGTATTAACTCATTTGTTAAGTAATCAGACATTTGAAGCTGTCTCATACAAGGGACTTCGATTCTTTAACGACTCTGGAATGAGAGATTAGAAGCTTTTTTTCCATCCAGGCATCTAAGCTTCCGCAGCTGCATCGTCTGTCACCTATAAATGCACAGATGCTGCAACTCCTTAATAATTATGTATTTAACGCTAAGAAATCCTGCTTCAAACCTGATTTAATGTAATTCGTGACCTGAAGACAGCCACTGGACCGAAACGTGTTGTCCGTTAAGTAAACACTGCAACAGCTTTTAGGGATTTCGTGATGCCGTGCAGCGCTGTTTAAGAAAATATTTTTAAGAATCTATAGTATTGGTACGACCTACCCTCCACCATGCGCTACACAGTGACTTACGGAGTATGTATGAGGACGTAGATTTAGGCCTTCGTTAACGTACATGTCTTACCAACGAAACATCGTAGTGTGCGTCCCACAGTAATTAAAATAAATAATCAGTTGTAACGAAGGATATATAACGCCGGTAACAACGTCCGTGCCCTGTTTACCTCAGCACGTGTAGAGATGTGAGAATACCAAAAGAAATGGAAACTGATGGTACGAGAGCCGACGCGGCGCCGAACGTTCCAGATCCCGGCACACAACTGGTTTGTACGGCGCGGCGAATCAAAGCTGCGACAGAATTCCTCTCTTCAGCATTATTTTGTCTGTCCTGACGAGCTTTCCAGAATTGGGAAGGTTAAAAATGCACTGCGGAGGGTTGGAATGTAACGTGGCGTTTACAGCCGTCATGGGACACATCTTAGGGGAACGTTAACGCTGCCTGGCACGACTCCCAGCGACTTGTTGCCAGGTCATGTTCGTAAAGGGCTAGCCGTTGCCCCGTATGCGAAGAGCAGGTACCAACAAACCAGCAGCACGTCAGCGATTTCCCATACACAGGATGCTGTCTGAAGTGTCTTTTTTTTTTACCTGCACACAGTCAAGATGTCACTGTTTGTCTTCTACTTTTTCGCTTCTATTTAACCGTTACTATCATCAGTTACTACCTTAACATACGAGGTGTATTCAAGTTCTAAGGCCTCCGATTTTTTTTTCTCCGGACTGGAAAGAGATAGAAACATGCGCATTGTTTTAAAATGAGGCCGCGTTCATTGTCAATACGTCCCAGAGATGGCAGCACCGTACGGCAGATGGAATTTTACCGCCAGCAGCGAGAATGAGAACTGTTTTAAATACTTAAAATGGCGACGTTTTCCTTACTTGAACAGCATGCAATCATTCGTTTTCTGAATTTGCGTTGTGTGAAACCAATTGAAATTCATCGACAGTTGAAGGAGACATGTGGTGATGGAGTTATGGATGTGTCGAAAGTGCGTTCGTGGGTGCGACAGTTTAATGAAGGCAGAACATCGTGTGACAACAAACCGAAACAACCTCGGGCTCGCACAAGCCGGTCTGACGACATGATCGAGAAAGTGGAGAGAACTGTTTTGGGGGATCGCCGAATGACTGTTGAACAGATCGCCTCCAGAGTTGGCATTTCTGTGGGTTCTGTGCACACAATCCTGCATGACGACCTGAAAATGCGAAAAGTGTCATCCAGGTGGGTGCCACGAATGCTGACGGACGACCACACGGCTGCCCGTGTGGCATGTTGCCAAGCAATGTTGACGCGCAACGACAGCATGAATGGGACTTTCTTTTCGTCGGTTGTGACAATGGATGAGACGTGGACGCCATTTTTCAATCCAGAAACAAAGCGCCAGTCAGCTCAATGGAAGCACACAGATTCACCGCCAC
This sequence comes from Schistocerca cancellata, assembly GCF_023864275.1. Lineage (NCBI taxonomy): Eukaryota > Metazoa > Arthropoda > Insecta > Orthoptera > Acrididae > Schistocerca > Schistocerca cancellata. The sequence goes on along the minus strand of NC_064627.1, from coordinate 1,036,743,924 downwards.
CAAAAAAATTTCGGGTAACCGCCAGTGCTGAAAAAATGATGGTGTCCATGTTCTGGGACAGCGAGGGCGTAATCCTTACCCATTGCGTTCCAAAGGGCACTACGGTAACAGGTGCATCCTACGAAAATGTTTTGAAGAACAAATTCCTTCTTGCACTGCAACAAAAACGTCCGGGAAGGGCTGCGCGTGTGCTGTTTCACCAAGTCAACGCACCCGCACATCGAGCTAACGTTACACAACAGTTTCTTCGTGATAACAACTTCGAAGTGATTCCTCATGCTCCCTACTCACCTGACCTGGTTCCTAGTGACTTTTGGCTTTTTCCAATAATGAAAGACACTCTCCGTGGCCGCACATTCACCAGCCCTGCTGCTATTGCCTCAGCGATTTTCCAGTGGTCAAAACAGACTCCTAAAGAAGCCTTCGCCGGTGCCATGGAATCATGGCGTCAGCGTTGTGAAAAATGTGTACGTCTGCAGGGCGATTACGTCGAGAAGTAACGCCAGTTTCATCGATTTCGGGTGAGTAGTTAATTAGAAAAAAAAAAATCGGAGGCCTTAGAACTTGAATGCACCTCGTATATGGTCCGCGTGCCAGGGTATAGTACAAGGCAGAGGCTCATTCGTATCGTTACTAGTGACTTTCTTTCCTGTTCCATTCGGGTATGGAACGAGATAATAATATTATTGTGCCTCTTTCCTTGCAACGAGGTGACAAAAGTCATGGATTATCTCCTAATATCGTGTCGGACCTTATTTGGTACGGCGTTTTGCAGCATGAACTCGACAAGTCGTTGGAAGTCCCCTGCAGAAATATTGAGCCATGCTGTCTCGATAGCCGACCATAAATGCGAAAGTGTTGCCGGATAGGATTTTCTGCACAAACCGACTGCACGAGAATGTCCCATAAATGTTCAGTGGGATTCATGTCTGGCGACCTGGATGGCCAAATAATTCGTTCGAATTGCCCAGATAGTTCTTCAAACCAATCGCAAACCGCTGTGGTCCGGTGACATGGCGCACTGCCATTCGTAAAACTTCCACTGATGTTTGGGAACATGAAGTCCAGGAATGTCTGAAAATGATCTCCAAGTAATCGAACATCAGCATTCAGCTGGACCACAGAAACCAGTCCATTCCATGTAAACACAGGCCACACCATTATGGAGCCATCACCACCTTGCACAGTGTCTTGTTGACAATCTGGAGCCGGCCGCTGTGGCCGAGCGGTTCTAGGCGCTTCAGTCGGGAATCGTGCTACTGCCACGGTCGCAGGTTCGAATCCTGCCTCAGGCATGGATGTGTGTGATGTACTTAGGTTAATTAGGGGACTGATGACCTCAGATGTTAAGTCCCATAGTGCTAAGAGCCATTTGAACCATTTGACCAACTGGATCCATGGCTCGCGGAGATTGTGCCACACTCGAACCCTACCATCGGCTCTCACCAAGTGTAATCGGGACTCATCTGAGCAGGCCACGGTTTTCCAGTGGTCTAACGCCCAACCGAAATGATCCCGATTCAGCAGAGGCGTTGCAGGCTGTTAACAAAGCACTCGCGTCGCTCATCTGCTGCTATAGCCGTTTAACGGCAAAATTCGCCGCACGCTCCTAACGGATACGTTTGTCGTACGTCCCACATTTATTCCTGCCGTTATTTCACGCAGTGTTGCTTGTCTGTTAGCACTGACAACTCTAAGCAAACGCAGCTCCTCGCGGTCGTTAACTGAAGGCCGTTAGCACTGTTCGCGATGAGAGACAATACCTGAAATTCGGTGTTTACATCACACTTGTGACACTGTGGACCGCGGAACATTGGATATCCTAACGATTTCCGAAATGGAATTTGCCATGCGTCTAGCTCCAACTACCAGTCCCCGTTCAAAGTCTGTTAATTCCCGCCGTGCAGCCTTAATCACATTGGAAACCTTTTCACATGAATCACTAGAGAACAAACAACAGCTCCGCCATCGCACTACTCTTTTATACCTTGATACTACCGCCAAATAAAAATGTGCATATCGCTATGCCGCGAATTTTGACACCTCAGTGTATCTTGACACTGGAGAACTCTGAAAAGGTTTTGTACGGCCACAGGGCGGTCAAAACAACTTTTATATAGAGTAAGCAAAAGATCTTGCCCCTCTTTTATAGCACCAGGAGGAGCGAGGTGTTCCCGATAATTGGATAAAAGCACAGGTCTTTCACGTTCTCAAGAAGAGCCGTCGAACAGACGCACAAGATTATAGGCTCACATATCTGACACCTTTTGTAGAATTTTGCAGCATGTTTTATGCTCGCGTATTATGACATTTTTTAAGACTGAAAATCAATATGGGTTCCGAAAACAACAATCGTATGAAACCCAGCTCGCTCTGATCGTACCACGAGACCTAGAAAAGCACGTTCTCCTTGACTCCCTTAAGGCATTCGATACAGTTCCGCAGTGCCACCTAACGAACAAAATATGAGCGTGTTGAATATCAGACAAGCTGCGTGATTGGATTGAAGAAGTTCTAGCAAACAGAACACAGGATGTTATTCTCGAAAGAGAGGAGTCTTCAGACATAACAGTAACTTCGAGCTTAACCCAAGTGAGTGTCAGAGGTCTATTACTTTTCACACAATGCAGGGTGATTCTTATCAACGTTTAAAAAATCCCGAAGCGACGTAGATGACGCTGAGACATGTAATTTAATATAAGACACATGTAGTCGCAAATGTTGGGAAATACCTTAGAAGTAGATGACAAATATTCAGTATGTGACGTCACCAGATGAAGTACTTCGCCCCCAAGTGCAGCGACTGGGCTTGTCGATTCTAGCCTCGCCGTTAGGGGCCAGTGATACACATTAATCCGGTAAGCTACTCTGTTTTCGAACACCTTTTGTAAATGTGATTTGTTTTAAACGTAGAAGTTACAGAATTATTGGCTCAAAATGGCTCTGAGCACTATGCGACTTACCTTCTGAGGTCATCAGTCACCTAGAACTTAGAACTAATTAAACCTAACTAACCTAAGGACATCACACACATCCATGCCCGAGGCAGGATTCGAACCTGCGACCGTAGCGGTCACGCGGTTCCAGACTGAAGCGCCTTTAACCGCACGGCCACACCGGCCGGCTTACAGAATTATTGTCCACGCTGTAACGAAGCAAGAGTTGTTCTAATTTTGTGTTTCTTTCCTTTTGTTCTTTCTGTTTTTCTTTAGAGACTTAATTTAGTAAAGAACATATAGGTCATTTAATGATAGCGATGCAATGCGGAAGCTTAAACTTATTTACATGTGACGCAATACGATAGATTTTCGTTATACTGTACTTCGTAATTAACCAACGGAGACGGCGAGACCAGTAATTAAAGTAATGAGTCTTACCTCAGTAATAAGTCTTACCCTTTTCATTGTCTAAAACAATGAAACAAAAATACTGCCTGCCAGATGCAAGACTCGAAACCTGTGTCCCAGGCGCTTAAGTCGAGCACGTAGGCCAGCCACCACGCCGACGCGAATACGTCAGGTGCGACAAACCGCTGCACGCGCGATGAGGTACGTCATTTGTTGACGTCAAACTGTCAGCATCGAGCCCTACGAGAAAGACTGGCCGCGGGGCGTACGTCACGAAGGTAGGGTTGCGCTCGCTCGCTTGCTCAAATCAGCAGACAAACTACGTTTCTACACCTGTTAACTCGTAACTAGGCGTGTCCGTACAAACGAAAACTGAATCTTCTACTGGAATCCACTATTATGGAATCTTACTGTTATTAGTCCTATAATGATGGGAAGTCCATGGGCCTACTTAAAATTTGTTACGGCTGTACTGGCGTACAATAAAATAAAATCATGCTAAGATGATTATCAGTTGCATAATGCACCACTTCCAGCATGTAATGAGTATTATTAAGCAGAAGAGACTAATGCTATAAACAAGACATTGTACCATTTATATCGAGTATCGATCTTGAATTAAATTTTGCTGTAGTACTGTTAATCAGCAAGACTTCATAATAGCATATTCCAGTTAGTACTTACACACCCAGCTTCGAGTTAACAGGTTTAGAAAAGCATTTTGTCTGCTGACCTGAGCGAGCGAGCGAGTTCAGAACTACCTTAGTGACGTAAGCGCCGCGGCCTGTCTTTCTCGTGGGCCTCGTTCAGCATTTGTCATCTACTTTCGGAGTTTTTCCTGTCATTTGCAGCCCATTATGTCTTATGATATATTACATCTGTGTGGCTTGGGGTTTATTAAACTTTAATAGGACTCACCCTGTACATAAACTAGCTGAGTATCCGGCACTGCGCAGGTATTTGTTTATTACAATTCTTCTGTTAGTGCATCACCCCCTTCTACCTTCCTCTGCCCATCTGCCCCTCCCTCTCTCTCTCTCTCTCTCTGTCCACGATATGTTCAGCGAGTTCCGGATGAGCGACATACGATCACTTTTTAGCATTTTTACATAACTTTCCTTTTGTGAAAGGTATGTTACATATAATATACACTGAAGAGCAAAATAAACTGGTACACCTACCTAACATCGTGTAGGGCCCCCGCGAGCACGCAGAAGTGCCGCAAAACGACGTGGCATGGACTCGACTAATGTCTGAAGTAGTGCTGACGCCATGAATCCTACAGGGCTGTCCATAAATGCGTAAGAGTACGAGGGGTGGAGATCTCTTCTGGACGGCACGTTGCAAGGCGTCCTAGATACGCTCAATAACGTTCATGTCTGGGGAGTATGGTAGCCAGCGGAAGTGTCTGAACTCAGAAGAGTGTTTCCGGAGTCACTCTGTAGCAATTCTGCACATGTGAGGTATCCCATTGTCCTGCTGGAATTGCCCAAGTCCGTCGGAATGCACGATGGAAATGAATGGATGCAGGTGATCAGACAGGATGCTTACGTACGTGTCACCTGTCAGAGTCGTATCTAGATGAACCACGGGTCACATATCACTCCAACTGCACACGCCCCACTCCATTACAGAGCCTCCGCCAGCTTCAACAATTCCGTGCTGACATGCAGGGTCTATAGAGTCTTGAGATTGTCTCCCTATCCGTACACGTTCCTCCGCTCAATACAATTTGAAACGAGACTCGTTTGTCAGTGTTGAATGGCTCAGGCGAGGCGTAAAGCTTTGTGTCGTGCAGTCATCAAAGGTACACGAATGGGCCTTAGGATCCAAAAGCCCATATCGATGATGTTTCGTTGAACGGATCGCACGTCGACACTTGTTGATGGCCCAGCATTGAAATCTGCAGCAGTTTGCGGAAGGGTTGTACTTTGTCACGCTGAACGATTCTCTTCAGTCGTCGTTGGTCCCGTTCGTGAGGATCTTTTTCCGGCCGCAGCGATGTCGGAGATTTGATGTGTTACCGGATTCCTGATGTTAACGGTACACTCGTGAAATGGTCGTACGGGAAAATCCCAACTTCATTGCTACCTCGGTGATGCTGTGTCCCATCGCTCATACGCCGACTATAACAGCACGTTCAAACTCACTCAAATCTTGATAACCTGCCATTGTAGCAGCAGTAACGGATCTAACAACTGTGCCAGACACTTGTTGTCTTATATACGCGTTACCGACCGCAGTGCCGTATTCTGCCTGTCTACATACCTCTAACGTCTACAGACGTTAAAGTAACCTCTGGCGTGCCACAGAGGAGTGTTATGGGACCATTGCTTTTCACGATATATATAAATGACCTAGTAGATAGTGTCGGAAGTTCCATGCGGCTTTTCGCGGATGATGCTGTAGTATACAGAGAAGTTGCAGCATTAGAAAATTGTAGCGAAATGCAGGAAGATCTGCAGCGGATAGGCACTTGGTGCAGGGAGTGGCAACTGACCCTTAACATAGACAAATGTAATGTATTGAGAATACATAGAAAGAAGGATCCTTTATTGTATGATTATATGATAGCGGAACAAACACTGGTAGCAGTTACTTCTGTAAAATATCTGGGAGTATGCGTGTGGAACGATTTGAAGTGGAATGATCATATAAAATTAATTGTTGGTAAGGCGGGTACCAGGTTGAGATTCATTGGGAGAGTCCTTAGAAAATGTAGTCCATCAACAAAGGAGGTGACTTACAAAACACTCGTTCGACCTATACTTGAGTATTGCTCATCAGTGTGGGATCCGCACCAGATCGGGTTGACGGAGGAGATAGAGAAGATCCAAGGAAGAGCGGCGCGTTTTGTCACAGGGTTATTTGGTAACCGTGATAGCGTTACGGAGATGTTTAACAAACTCAAGTGGCAGACTCTGCAAGAGAGGCGCTCTGCATCGCGGTGTAGCTTGCTCGCCAGGTTTCGAGAGGGTGCGTTTCTGGATGAGGTATCGAATATATTGCTTCCCCCTACTTATACCTCCCGAGGAGATCACGAATGTAAAATTAGAGAGATTAGAGCGCGCACAGAGGCTTTCAGACAGTCGTTCTTCCCGCGAACCATACGCGACTGGAACAGGAAAGGGAGGTAATGACAGTGGCACGTAAAGTGCCCTCCGCCACACACCGTTGGGTGGCTTGCGGAGTATAAATGTAAATGTAAATGTATTTGAAAACGCATGCCAATACCAGTTTCTTTGGCGTTTCAGTGTAAAAATGGTTCAAATGGCTCTGAGCACTATGCGACTTAACTTCGAAGGTCATCAGTCGCCTAGAACTTAGAACTAATTAAACCTAACTAACCTAAGGACATCACACACATCCATGCCCGAGGCAGGATTCGAACCTGCGACCGTAGCGGCCGCGCGGTTCCAGACTGTAGCGCCTTTAACCGCTTGGTCACCACGGCCGGCTCAGTGTATATACAAATACGCTTTTTATATAACGTGTTTGGTTATGTTGTTACGTTTTTTAGAATTTCATTCTTACACGATTACTCATATATCCCTTGTTTTCAAACATCTTTGTGAGATATACAATGGTAGCAAGAGAATCGTTACAATGCCGTCCTCAGAACATTTCGCACCAGGAACGCATGCAGTTACCCACTGCTTGACATATTTCTTTTTATTGTACACCTTCGGAAGGTTAGGTGTCCTAGATGTCTAGCGCGTAACTATGTCGTTCGTTGGTATTAATGGAATTAGCATGTCTGTAACTTGGCTTGTTTAAATCGGCATCATGTAACTTGCCCGCCTACAAAAATGTAGTGACGAAAACCCGCTGCCACGAATTGGTTGCAGGTGAGCAGCACTGAGAGTCCAATCGCTGGGTACATCCACTGCAAATTAATGTGTAAATGTGCACGAGAAATACAAGCGCTAGCTGTCTCAATGAACATGCTTCACGAAGCGTCCGTTTCTTGCCTTCGGTTTCTCTGATGAGGGAGCATTTAAGGAATCTGCCATTGCGTTAGAAATTGGCGCGAAATCACCAGGCTGCCACCTGTACGAAGCATACGAGATACGTAATAAGTTCCACGCGAAGTCAGCTCAGAACGAATCACGCCCTTGGGGCGTAACGCAAATGAGTGCCGATACGGGGCTAAAACGATACCGTGCGGGCCAGTTTTCAAGTAGGCAACGTGGCATTAATGACCATGTCGTATATTACAGCAACTGCTCGCAGCACAGGATCATTCTCTCTCTCTCTCTGACCGGTTGGAGCAGTCTTATGGTGCTCCAGAGAGAACTCCTCTAGTAATGAAAGACCAGCAGACTCATTTTCTGTCTCCATTGTCTCTGTTTATGATTAGAAGTGATTTATTTGTGCACCACGTAAATTACTCGCATTGCCGTCCTGCTAACGGCGTAACTGCTGGCCACTCCATTCACGTACGTCGCAGTACGTTAGTCAAGTGCCAGGCGAATTGGCAACACAAGATTCGTATGCTAAAGGTGCGGTGTTCAAATCACAGAGCGACCACTGATATTTGGATTTTCTGTAGTTCCTCCAATTCGTTTAAGAATGATGCCAGGATGGTTTTAAAGAACCCCTTATCTGCAGATTAGAGCGTATTTTCCTTTATTTCCAGTTTTGTTATTTCACATAAGTGAAGTGAACGTATCAGCGCTGCGGTAAGTACGGAGTAAGAAGTGAGCGGTAGGTTCCCACGCTGGCTAGCACAAGCAGCTAACCATCTGGCGCTTTCAGAGCCAGTGGGATGAGGTTGTTGTTGTTGTTGTTGTTGTGGTCTTCAGTCCAGAGACTGGTTTGATGCAGCTCTCCATGCTACTCTATCCTGTGCAAGCTTCTTCATCTCCCAGTACCTACTGCAACCTACATCCTTCTGAATCTGTTTAGTGTATTCATCTCTTGGTCTACCTCTACGATTTTTACCCTCCGCGCTGCCCTCCAATACTAAATTGGTGATCCCTCGATGTCTCAGAATATGTCCTACCAATCGATCCCTTCTTCTAGTTGTGCCACAAATTTCTTTTCTCCCCAATTCTATTCAGTACCTCCTCATTAGTTATGTGATCTACCAATCTAATCTTCAGCATCCTTCTGTAGCGCCACATTTCGAAAGCTTCTATTCTCTTTTTGTCTAAACTATTTATCGTCCATGTTTCACTTCCATACATGGCTACACTCCATACTTTCAGAAACGACTTCCTGACACTTAAATCTATACTCGATGTTAACAAATTTTTCTTCTTCGGAAACGCTTTCCTTGCCATTGCCAGTCTACATTTTATAACCTCTCTACTTCGACCATCATTAATTATTTTGCCGGTCGGAGTGGCTGTGCGGTTCTAGGCGCTACAGTCTGGAGCCGAGCGACCGCTACGGTCGCAGGTTCGAATCCTGCCTCGGGCATGGATGTGTGTGGTGTCCTTAGGTTAGTTAGGATAAATTAGTTCTACGTTCTAGGCGGCTGATGACCTCAGAAGTTAAGTCGCATAGTGCTCAGAGCCATTAGTTATTTTGATCCCCAAATAGCAAAACTCATTTACTACTTCAAGCGTCTCATTTCCTAATCTAATACCCTCAGCATCGCCCGATTTAATTCGACTACGTTCCATTATCCTCGTTTTGCTTTTGTTGATGTTCATCTTATATCCTCCTTTAAAGACACTGTCGATTCCATTCAGCTGCTCTTCCAGGTCCTTTGCCGTCTCTGACAGAATTACAATGTCATGGGATGAGGTTCCGATGCAGATATCGCTTGTGACGTCAACGCAGAGATACCCAGCGGAAGTACTTTTATTCTGGTGCGAATCGAGTACGTACTTGTTATTGCTAACAAAAGTTGCTTTTTGCCACTCAGATATTAGGAGAAGTCTAGGTGTCATAAATACTATCATTCAGTAATTTCACAATACCAGAAAGCGTTGATATTAATAAATGAATAAAAATATTTGGCATAACCGAATATGTACGACCTTGTAAGAACTATACCAATTGCATGCTCAAGTTACAGACAATGCGCCATAGTCGGCAGTCGTCAATAAAGCCTTTCGATCTAGCCTTTCGGTAGACCATGCAGTTGTACCGTTAATAGTTGACTTATAATGAGAGTCAACAAGTTCGTTTTACCGTGTTTCTTAAGGGGCTCCGGAACGCCCTATACTTGCAATGTTAAAATAACGCTTATAAATTACATCTTTCCTCACAAAGTATTTGAGGTAGGAAGTTGAACTTTTTACAGATTATTTATTGGAATATGGGCTACAACTTAACACAGGGATTTTACAAAATTTTAGTTCAGTTATTAAAGATGATTTTTTTTCAATTGGAATGAAAATTCACGACATTTTTTTGCAATTTTTTATTTATATATTCAAAAATATACAGTTTTTTGGAAAAAGGCTGTGTTAAATTATGCAGAAGAACTGTGTAACATTTACTGAAAGTTTGAAACAAATATGTTTGGATCCTTAGAAAACATGTGATTAGTATGAGAAAATAAAAGTTTTGGGAATCGAGCGACAAAGATTGGATTAACTTTTTAGTGGATTCCAGGTCCATAGGATGGATTATCTTCATCCTCTGCAAACTCCTCCTCCAGCTTCCTCTTGTTCCTCCTCCTGTTTACTCTTGTTTGTATTTCTAGACTCTTTACAGCCCTGTCTGCAGCCCGAAGGCGGTCCTTGTCTAAAGCAAGCATCGCTCGTACCATGTTAGAACCTATCTTCATTCCCATATTTCTAAATACCTTGCACCTTACAATGTTGCCATAATTGAAAGTCGCAACAGCAACTTTACTTTTACTCATTATTATACTTCAACAAAACAGAGACTCAAGAAACAGAATTAATTACGAATATTTTCGAGATAACGACAGAGTAAATAAACATGAAACAATCGACAATCACACCAGCGATATATATTGAACCATCACAGGTTAGCCACAACACATACCTTATCTCACATCACTAAAATGTACCTGATGAACACGGACGTTAATAATAACACCATTTTACAGCAGTTTAACAGCGCCACAGTGGGTCACGCCCATGTAGAACACATTTCAAAAAAAATTTAAAAATAGTTGTAGTCTTCGGAATTGAATAAATTATATATCTATTAAAAGGTAATAGTCTGCAGATTCAGAAAATGCAAAAAAGTAAAAATTGAACTTTTCATGATTTTGAGCCTTTCCGGAGCCCCTTAAGCAAACACACAATAATGGCATCGCATGAAAAAAGTTAGTGGCATAAAAGGCTTCTTCCCACGTCATTATGTAAAAAACAGACGGTAGTACTGCGCTTACAGAATCAGACGGCTCTGGTACGGCTCTGCAAGCGGACGTAAAGCTGCGAGAGCATCTCCACGTAACAGGTAGGAAGGAAACTACGCTGCGGCTCACAAGTCATTTCAAGGACGGACTGACTTGATTACCCAAAAGCTCGGGTGGCAAAGCATGGCCAGTTATACTGTACACCTCTTATATCACCATCTACGGACTCACTGGCTACACTGAGGCATTTCTGGAGGTTTATTACGAGTGGGAGGTTCTTGCACGGCTCCATCGAGAAGGCTACGGGGAATACTCTTTCCCACCTATATGGCTATCTCGGTTCGTGGCACCTAATCCGAGTTGCAGGTTGCCTGTCTGTTTCCAGCGCCTACAAATAGCTGATTTTCAACATTTCATATAATTTGTGACCGAATTTACACTACTGGCCATTAAAAGTGCTACACCAAGAAGAAATGCAGATGATAAACGGGTATTCATTGGACAAATATATTATTCTATAACTGACATGTGCTTACATTTTCACGCAATTTGGGTGCATAGATCCTGAGAAAGCAGTACGCAGAACAACCACCTCTGGCCGTAATAACGGCCTTGATACACCTGGGCATTGAATAAAACAGAGCTGGGATGGCGTGTACAGGTACAGCTGCCCATGCAGCTTCAACACGGTACCACAGTTCATCAAGAGTAGTGACTGGCGTATTGTAACGAGCCAGTTGCTCGGCCACCATTGGCCAGACGTTTTCAATTGGTGAGAGATCTGGAGAATGTGCTGGCCAGGGCAACAGTCGAACATTTTCTGTATCCAGAAAGGCCCGTACAGGACCTGCAACATGCGGTCGTGTATTATCCTGCTGAAATGTAGGGTTTCGCAGGGATCGAATGAAGGTTAGAGCCACAGGTCGTAACACATCTGAAATGTAACGTCCACTGTTGAAAGTGCCGTCAATGCGAACAAGAGGTGACCGAGACGTGTAACCAATGGCAACCCATAACATCACGCCGGGTGATACCCCAGTACGGCGATGATTAATACTCCTTCCAATGTGCGTTCACCGCGATGTCGCCAAACACGGATGCGACCATCATGATGCTGTAAACAGAACCTGGATTCATCCGAAAAAATGACGTTTTGCCATTAGTGCACCCAGGTTCGTCGTTGAGTACACCATCGCAGGCGCTCCTGTCTGTGATGCAGCGTCAAGGGTAACCGCAGGCATCGTCTCCGAGCTGATAGTACATGCTGCTGCAAACGTCGTCGAACTGTTCGTGCAGACGGTTGTTGTCTTGCAAACGCCCCATCTGTTGACTCAGGGATCGAGACGTGGCAGCACGATCCGTTACAGCCATGCGGATAAGATGCCTGTCATCTCGACTGCTAGTGATACGAGGCCGTTGGGATCCAGCACGGCGTTCCGTATTACCCTCCTGAACCCACCGATTCCATATTCTGCTAACAGTCATTGGATCTCGACCAACGCGAGCAACCATGTCACGATACGAGAAACCGCAATCGTGATAGGCTACAATCCGACCTTTATCAAAGTCGGAAACGTGATGGTACGCATTTCTCCTCCTTACACGAGGCATCACAACAACGTTTCACCAGGCAACGCCGGTCAACTGCTGTTTGTGTATGGGAAATCGGTTGGAAACTTTCCTCATGTCTGCACGTTGTAGGTGTCGCCACCGGCGCCAACCTTGTGTGAATGCTCTGAAAAGCTAATCATTTGCATATCACAGCATGTTCTTCCTGTCCTGTCGGTTAAATTTCGCGTCTGTAGCACGTCATCTTCGTGGTGTAGCAATTTTAATGGCCAGTAGTGTAAAAAACGTATATGCTCTCATGATCAGCTCATTAAGAAGTACAATATTATGTGAATGGTTTAACACAAGAAAAAAGGGAAGTTCAGAGTTAAATGTCCTGAAGACAGTGTGATCATTCGCGCCGGAGCACAAGCGACGGCGGGGAAGGAAATCGGCCTTGCAGATTTCAAAGGAACCATCCCGGTATTTACCTGTAGCGATACAGGAAAATCACCGAAAATCTAAACCCGGACGGCCGGTCAGTGATTTGAACCGCCGTCCTCCCGAATGCGAGTCTCGGGTGTGACAACCAGTGCGCTACCTCGTTCGGTAACACAGTAGGACGTGTATTACAGTTATAAGATGCGAGCATGTGTCTTGAGGCGGCATACCTCATGGCGCACAAATTTCCCAGACTGTATTCATTCAGTATTTGAGAATAAGAGCACCTAGCGAGCTCCAACAAACTGCACACACACTCTGAAACCATTCCTAAACTTTTTCTCGATGGCAAGCAATACAAAATAAATACGATAAAAAATGGTTATCGGTTACTAAATGTTTCCTGTGTAGTGGGACGAAATTGAAGCGTCACCCATCCACCAGTGTCAGCCCAGTTTGCAGGTGAATATAAGTTTAATTTAGTTTTGTTTATGTATTTTTCTAATATTTTGTAATGGTTGTGAATTGTCTAAAGTTTTTGTATTTTTTATGTTTCATGCACGGAGAGGGCGGCGCAACGAACGGAGACAGCATCTTCGCTGCCGGGACCAGAGAGAAAATTGCTGGCCACTATATGTCGCCGGTCGACAGCAAAGAGCAACAGAAGATCCTGGAACCGAGTTTTTGCGTCGTGCTTCTAAAAAATAAAATAAATGAAAATTTGTAATGTTTTGTACAACAATGATATCATAGGAAGTTTAATCTTATTGAAAATGTTAATTTTGTCTCGTCAAGGCTCAGGTTCACGTCTGTATGTAGGAAGATAATAAACTAGTGGATGCTACTAAAGTTGAAATACGTGTTCTGAGGATTTATTTATGAAGAATTATGTGAATGAATTAATAATATATTTGACAACATTATTGAATTCTGACAGCGTTCATCGCAACTTTGAATCTCAAAAGTTTATTCAATGTGTGGTTCTAATATCGATTAAATCAGATATATCAATATAATTTCTGAGGAGAAACAAACGACATCTAAAATTGAGAAAGTTTACGAAAACCAATTGGCCCGAGTGACGTAATTCTGTGCAAACGACTCAAATGATGTTTTACAGTTTCGTTCAAGAACCATTCTGAGACAATTTAAAAAGAATATAAATAATTTTGAAGTGGGTTGTAACTGACGTAGGTGACGAAGTCTACACATGGTCATATGTCGAAAGAAAATCATTTATAAAGAACTTACGTCGTTACACTACACCTGTTCACGCAATAAAACTTCTGCAAGAAGCAGAAAGTTTCAATTTAATACTTTTTTTACTAGTAAGTCTGTTCGCATCACATTTTTCAGACAGCGTCCACACGTATCACTGGATGTACCTGGAAAGTTGTATTATTGTCCCCCCCCATAATTCAGGAGATATGACGTCACAGCCATTGACATAAATGGAAAAACAAACTTTTCTTAAGACAATAGTTCAATTCTTTGAAGAATCAAGGGCGTGTGGGGGCTACTGGTTCTTCTCTAATCCTCGCTTCAGCTCCATCACAAATAACATTTCGTCGACGAAATGTTAAACCACAATCCGCCCTCCTTCATTCCATGCTGGTCTTGAGAATGATCAATGTATATTCGCTAATGAAATAAATAATCAAAGGTATGAGTTCCCCGCTTTCTCTTGTCTTTTTCATGTGCCTTTGTCCCACATCTACGCATGGGCGATATGGTTACTATTGGATTTGGCATGGTTACTTTAAGAGGCGGCCAGGTACCCTTCCTGTTGCCACCACGTTATCCCCGGGACGGAATAGGGTAACGTGTGAAATGAATTCGCAGTTGTGAATATTGACAGCCATCAGCTGTACAACGGAATGACAATTTGGGAGGCTGTCTGAGCAACCGTCTTACAAGGGAACCTCCCCATCGCACCCCCCTCAGATTTAGTTATAAGTTGTCACAGTGAATAGGCCATGAAAAACTGAACACAGATCAATCGAGAAAACTACTCAGTTTGTATATTTTGCTTATCTTGTCATTGTTCCACACAACTTCTTCCTGTTTCTCGATTGATCTGTGTTCAGTTTTTCAAGGCCTATCCACTGGGCCAACTTACAATTAAATCTGAGGGGGGTGCGATGGGGAGGTTCCCTTGTTGGATTCTTTGCAGGTGATGCTGTCGCTTATCGTCTAGTAAAGTCATAAGAAGATCAAAACAAATTGCACAACGATTTAGAAAAGATATCCGTATGGAGCAAAAATTGGCAGCTGACCCTAAACAATGAAAGGTGTCAGGTCATCCACAGGAGTGCTAAAAGGAATCCGTTAAACTTCTGTTACACGATTGATGAGTCAAATGTAAAGGCCTTTAATTCAACTAAGTACCTAGGAATTACAATTACGGACAACTTAAATTGGAAAGAACACATAAAAAAGATTGTGGGGAAGGTGAAACAAAGACTGCGATCTATTAGCAGAACACTTAGAAGAGACTGCCTTCACCATATTTGTCCGTCCTCTTTTCGAGTCTTGCTGTGCGGTGTGGGACGCTTACCAGACAGGATTAACGCAGTACTTCGAGAAAGTTCAAAGAAGAGTAGTACGTTTTGTATTATTGAAAAATAGGAGAGAGAGTGTTATGGACATGATACAGGATTTGGGATGGACGCATTAAAACAAAGGCGTTTTTCGTTGCGGCGGAATCTTCTCGCGACATTTCAACCACCAGCTTTCTCCTCCGAATGCAATAATATTGTGTTGGCGCCGACTTATATAGGGAGGAACAATCATCATAATAAAAAAAGGGAAATCAGAGCTCACACGGAAAGATATACGTGTTTTCTTTATTTCCACATGCTGTTAGAGAGTGGAATAATAGAGAATTACCGAGCGAGGTGGCGCAGTGTTTAGACACTGGACTCGCATTCGGGTGGACGACGGTTCAATCCCGCGTCCGGCCATCCTGATTTAGGTTTTCGGTGATTTCCCTAAATTGCTACAGGCAAATGCCGGGATGGTTCCTTTCAAAGGCCACGGTCGACTTCCTTCCCCGTCCTTCCCTAATCCGATGAGACCGATGACCTCGCTGTCTGGTCTCCTTCCCCAAAACCAACCAACTAACCAACAGCGAATTATTGTGAAGGTGGCTCGCAGAATTCCCCTACAGGCACTTAAGTGTGATCTTGCAGAGTACCCATGTCGATGCAGACGATTTAAATCTGACTCGGATAGGACTTGAATCTGGATTTCTCGCTTATCACGAGCAGTCGCCTTACCACTAGACTATCCGAACACGACTTACGGCCGCACCGAAACTTCCCTATGTCGTCAAACACGTGTCGACAACCTGTAGTCGTACACCCATTATGTACACTACTGGCCATTAAAATTGCTACACCACGAAGATGACGTGCTACAGACGCGAAATTTAACCGACAGGACAGGAAGAACAAGCTGTGATATGCAAATGATTATCTTTTCAGAGCATTCACACAATGTTGGCGCCGGTGGCGACACCTACAACGTGCTGACATGAGGTAAGTTTCCAACCGATGTCTCATACACAAACAGCAGTTGATCGGCGTTGCCTAGTGAAACGTTGTTGTGATTCCTCGTGTAAGGAGGAGAAATGCATACCATCACGTTTTCGACTTTGATAAAGGTCGGATTGTAACCTATCGCGATTGCGGTTTATCGTATCGCGACATTTCTGCTCGCGTTGGTCGAGATCCAATGACTGTTGGCAGAATATGGAATCTGTGGGTTCAGGAGGGTAATACGGAACGCCGTGCTGGATCCCAACAGCCTCGTATCACTAGCAGTCGAGGTGGCAGGCATCTTATCCGCACGGCTGTAACGGATAGTGCAGCCACGTCTCGATCCCTGAGTCAACAGATGGGGACGTTTGCAACACAACAACCATCTGCACGAACAGTTCGACGACGTTTGCAGTAGCATGCACTATTAGCTCGGAGACCATGGCTGCGGTTACCCTTGACGCTGCATCACAGACAGGAGCGCCTGCGATGGTGTACTCAACGACGAACCTGGGTGCACGAATGGCAAAACGTCATGTTTTCGGATGAATCCAGGTTCTATTTACAGCATCATGATGGTCGCATCCGTGTTTGGCGACATCGCTGTGAACGCACATTGGAAGCGTGTATTCGTCACCGCCGTACTGGGGTATCACCCGGCGTGATGGTATGGGACGCCTTTGATTACACGTCTCGGTCACCTCTTGTTCGCATTGACGGCACTTTCAACAGTGGACGTTACATTTCAGATGTGTTACGATCCGTGGCACTACCCTTCATTCGATCCCTGCGAAACCCTACATTTCAGCAGGATAATACACGACCGCATGTTGCAGGTCCTGTACGGGCCTTTCTGGATACAGAAAATGTTCGACTGTTGCCCTGGCCAGCACATTCTCCAGATCTCTCACCAACTGAAAACGTCTGGTCAATGGTGGCCGAGCAACTGGCTCGTTACAATACGCCAGTCACTACTCTTGATGAACTGTGGTATCGTGTTGAAGCTGCATGGGCAGCTGTACCTGTCCACGCCATCCAAGCTCTGTTTGACTCAATGCCCAGGCGTATCAAGGCCGTTATTCCGGCCAGAGGTGGTTGTTCTGGGTACTCATTTCTCAGGATATATGCAACCAAATTGCGTGAAAATGTAATCACATGTCAGTTCTAGTATAATATATTTGTTCAATGAATATCTGTTTAGCATCTGCATTTCTTCTTGCTGTAGCAATATTAATGGCTAGTATTTTATATTCCCGTACTGGGTAGACGTTTCACTTGAAAGTCATTTGCCCGGTGTCGGCTGATAAATACGACATTCTAGTGCCTGTGATATTCTGAATTACAATTCAGCGTCCTTCTGACATGCATGCATGCGTTACATCGTAACCCGGAATGAAATGGACTGCAGTATCGTATCGGAATAGGGTACGGTTGCGGGACCGGTTCCATCGACGGACCACCGCTACATTTTTGTCTGGTCGATAGCTGCTGCCATCTAGCTATGCTGAAGCGACCTACCAGTTAAGAAACTTGCCAGTACCTTAGTTTGAAAGTTGTAGGTTACATTATACGTAAACTGGATGTGGTGGAGGGGGCGAGGGAGAGAGGGGGGGGGGAGGAAAGGAAGGGACGATTGAAGTTAACTGCATCGGGACTTTCCGCGGAATCCGCAGCGACGAGTGAAAATGTGTGTAGAACCGTTTCAAAAATGGTTCAAATGGCTCTGAGCACTATGGGACTTAACATCTGAGGTCATCAGTCCCCTAGAACTTAGAACTACTTAAACCTAACTAACCTAAGGATATCACACACATCCATGCCCGAGGCAGGATTCGAACCTGCGACCGTAGCGGTTGCGCGGTTCCAGACTGCAGCACCTAGAACCGCTCGGTCACTCAGGCCGGCTGCAGGACCGGGATTTGAACCCGGGATTATCTGCTTAGTCGGCAACTGCGTTAACGACTGCGCCACTCAAACATAGTATTTACCGCAAATGTGCGTAGTATCTCGGCACGCCTCTCGGCCGACTCAATCTCCCACCTAGACCATTTATCAGCTGTCCCTGTCCATGTCCTCCACGTTCACTACTTTGATATTCGCGCAGCAGGTAAGACGTAATTGCGCATCGGCACTGGAGAAGGTGGATTCGTTGCCCATCGAGGCGAATCAATTACATGAATGTGTGCTGTCTGTTCTTTCGGACACGCATTCACATAATTACAGGCTACAGTTAAGACCTGATGTAAATGTACAAAGAAAATTCATTTGATATACCGTCGGGTTCAGATTGGATTGTGTACGGCGATAACCCTGATTCTTCCAGTCTAATTGTCGTACAGCATTGGTAAGCGAATCTTATCTACTTTTCGCGGATATGTTTAGATTCGTATTGTTTGGCGCAGCTTCCCGTCTAATGGCGTGCATAGCAGGTGTAATGGTGTTTCCACCATTGAACCACTGCTAACTTCCTTCAATAAACCACTCGTCCAATCTTGGAAATACGTAAAACTATTTAGTGATATCGCCTGTACAAATAATGTCATTTATTTTATTGGCAAGAAATATATACAAGAGATCATACCTGTTCCTCTTATGTGTACATGAATATAATTTAAAGTACAATTATTGAACATTGTACACAATAACTGAAATTAAATATTTCACAAATGATATAGCACGTTAAAACTACTCTGTCGAGTTTAGTTAAAACTGTGGTTAATTACATTTAGTAACACAATACTGCTATCATACGCTCTCTTTACGTATATCAGAATGAAAAACAAAATTTATTTTGCACTTAGCAGTTCCATATTTAAGTTCACATGCTTTGTAAGTTTAGCAGATAGAATCCCATCAAAATTTTCAAGGCTTTGAAAAATATTTTGTAATTAACCTATGTTTTATGATTAAAGTCTATTTAAACTATTATTTCGCAGTTTTCAAATACCGAAAGGTGTTGTAAGTAGGCTGTTTATGTTTTCTTATTGGCAACGTTACGTAGCGCTCTGTATGAAAATCACTGGCTGTGCTGTGTGCAGACTGTGGCTAGTTTGCATTGTTGTCTGCCATTGTAGTGTTGGGCAGTGGCAGCTGGATGTGAACAGCGCGTAGCATTGCACAGTTGGAGGTGAGCCGCCAGCAGTGGTGGATGTGGGGAGAGAGATGGCGGAGTTTTGTAATTTGTCATGAACTGCTATATATATCTGATGACTATTAAGGTAAATACATTGTTTGTTCTCTATTAATATCTTTCATTTGCTAACTATCCATATCAGTAGTTAGTGCCTTCCGTAGTTTGAATCTTTTATTTAGCTGGCAGTAGTGGCGCTCGCTGTATTGCAGTAGTTCCAGTAACGAAGATTTTTGTGAGGTAAGTGATTTGTGAAAGGTATAGGTTAATGTTAGTCAGGGCCATTCTTTTGTAAGGATTTTTGAAAGTCAGATTGCGTTGCGCTAAATAATATTGTGTGTCAGGTTAAGCACAGTCATGTATAAATTTTTCTAAGGGGACGTTTCATATGAGATGACACTACTGAAATGAGCAGAGAATTTTCTTTAGGTTTTGAAATTATTGCAGAAAGCTACGACGTTTTTGAGATTTGACTGAGGTGTTATGATGTTATTTTTACGACAACGATGTGTATTATGCTGTTGAGGTATGTTTATGATCAATAAGCTGATGTTATATGAGGAATTTGATTATGCTACATATTTATTAAGATATAATATTGAAGAAGTGTCGACGAATAAGGTAAGGAATAATGAGTAGTGGTTAGGGACTCTGGTTTGTGAAAAAGGTTGTTGGAAACCAAGAATCGTACTTTATGAGTTATGAAATGTATGTAAATGCGTAAATGTATCACAATGCCGGCAAAAATTTTTTGGACACTGTTATGTTTATAGGATTTTGTTTCTACACATTTGTAACGCCAATTCTTGACCTGTGAAATTTTTATATGAGACTGTCACTGTAGCAGAAACTGCTGTCGTAAATATTTCAGTAAGAAAGGTAAGTGACCACCTGCATGTAATGCGTTTTGGGCGCCCAGCTGAGAGGTAGTCGTCTGACAAAAGAAAGCCATTAGTGTGTGCGCCTTTCAGAGACAGAGGTGGAAAAAAAAAGAGACCATTAACCTCGCTATTGACATTCCTTTGTAGAAAGCATCGCAAATATTACACGCTCATTACTTGAAAACATATGATTACTCGTACTTTGTGCTAATTACTGAAATGCTTATGAATTGATGGGAAATATTTGTACATCTGCACACCTGATTATGACAAGTGTCTTTCTATGAGAGTTGAGAGCTACTGACTTACGAAATGCCACATAGCTATTGAATGATGTTTTTATGCTTTGGTTTGCATAATTGCTTATTTCATTTAATATCTGGTTTCCAGTTGTGTTTCAGCATTAGTTTTATAAAATAAAATTAAATGCATTTGCTAATGTGAACACTTTCTGTCAACAGATCTATTAAATAATTATTTTATGATCCACATTCTTCGAAAAAGGAGCTCTTGGAATGGAAAGAACAATAAAAAGGGACTAGTAACAGTAACTGCATACATAATTTTCTTGTCAAGTACATGGTAATATTTTTTTACGATAAGTTTTCGTGGTGCACCACTTTAATTACATAGACATTAAGATGTGAATATACATTTCCCTTATCTGCATTGTTGTTTTTACTGTAATATTTTTTCTGCTTGAGCTATGTCATGTTTAGGTATAAGTTACTGCTGTTTGCCAGGCATAGTGTTACTGAATTTGACTTTGTGTTACTCTTCTAAGCTAGTTTTACTAATGTTTTATTTTTCTTGTTTGCTGCACAGTGCCTTATATTAGTTGTAATATTGCAATTGCTTTGCCTATTTAAATTTTTTGTCGTTGATGTTTGTGTTAATTGTTTTGTGCTGCTGCATTGCCTCGTCCCTTAGTTTAGCATCTGAGCTCAGTAGATTTAAGTTAGCTTAAGAGGGGGTAGCCTATAAGAGAATGAGTTGCGATGGATTGGAAGAAATGCATTGAGAAGCTACAAGAAAATGGTTTGGCCAACAAAGTAGTGTACAGTGGAGAAAAACTATTTTTGAAAGAGGATATGAACAAAATACAGAAAGCATGCTTGGATAGGATTTTTTGGCTGGAGCAAATATCGAAATAAGCCGAAAGATCTATGGAATTTTGGGTTGGACTGCAGTACCAAATGTTATACTGAAAACGAACCCTGTCCTTTCCTTTTGTGTATCCCACTATGTGTTTGTGTACCCTTGTGTATATGTTTTCTTCCTGTCTCTGTGTAGTTTCATAGAATTTTTTCTTCTTCTAATACTAAGCTACATTCACTATGATGAGGAATACTGTTATCCTCAAATATAATTGGCATTAATAATATGTTATTTTCTTTGTAAAGATGCTTAGACATTATTTATTCTGTTTTGTTTTAATGTTCATGTGTGAAGTTGATGTTTCAATAATTATTCTGATCTTTTATGTATTTACTTATGTCATAATTCCTGTAACACTGACGTATATGTCTATTTCTATTCTTTTGTAAAGCCTGTACTACAAATGTTATCTGTATTGTTATGTTCTGTAATGATGTATTTTGTACCTTTGTAATTGTATTCTCATTTTATAATATTGTAATTGACACCAGTTAGTCAAATTAAGTAACTTGTAAGCATTCATTTCACTGCACACATTTCTGTTGGTCGTAGTATATGGACAATATGTGAGAAGTTGGGACTGTTAGTGTTTGCACGTGTGTTACTAATTCAGCAAGGGACTGGATAACAGCATTGCTGGTTCTAAGCACAATTCCAAAAGTGGTGATTATGGACTTGCTATATTCTCTGCAAGACTTTTCGATGGTGATTGTGCACCCGCACAGTCACAACAGATGGCTGCTGGCCATCTCTACCAGCATTACAGTGGGCCTGTCCACAATTTCTACAAGGACTGCAGTGGGTCTGCACCTCTGGTGGCCCACCAATACCGTAATCTCTACCAGGACTACAGTGGGTCTACTCTGTGATGACCTACCTACCAATCTTCTTCAAAACGTAGAATGAATCTGCTGTGGGTTTGCTCTGTTGTGGCCCATTACCTGTCAGCATGTCAAGAGTCAGCACTGTCTTACAGTTGGAAGGACAACACTACTTCTTCAAGACTGCATGGAAATCCACTACTTCCATGTGCATTGTCTTTTACTGCTCAGACTTAGAAAAAAAAAAACACTGAAATTTTACTGTGATGAACAATCTGGACTGTCTTTATGGACTGTGAGAAAATTTTAGCTTTTGACCAACATTGTATAAATAAGTGTGTGCATTTGATATCTTTGTTATTGTAATTATGAAAAAGTTTTTCAAATCATTATTGGCCACTGCCCAAAACGATTTGTAAAATTTTTTGTGGGGTGCATGGGGGCTATGTAAGTAGGCTGTTTATGTTTTCTTATTGGCAACGTTACGTAGCGCTCTGTATGAAAATCACTGGCTGTGCTGTGTGCAGCCTGTGGCTAGTTTGCATTGTTGTCTGCCATTGTAGTGTTGGGCAGCGGCAGCTGGATGTGAACAGCGCGTAGCGTTGCGCAGTTGGAGGTGAGCCGCCAGCAGTGGTGGATGTGGGGAGAGAGATGGCGGAGTTTTGTAATTTGTCATGAACTGCTATATATATATGATGACTATTAAGGTAAATACATTGTTTGTTCTCTATTAATATCTTTCATTTGCTAACTATCCCTATCAGTAGTTAGTGCCTTCCGTAATTTGAATCTTTTATTTAGCTGGCAGTAGTGGCGCTCGCTGTATTGCAGTAGTTCCAGTAACGAAGATTTTTGTGAGGTAAGTGATTTGTGAAAGGTATAGGTTAATGTTAGTCAGGGCCATTCTTTTGTAGGGATTTTTGAAAGTCAGATTGCGTTGCGCTAAATAATATTGTGTGTCAGGTTAAGCACAGTCATGTATAAATTTTTCTAAGGGGACGTTTCAGTGTTTAATACATAAAATAGAACCAAGAGAATATGCAGCGAGCATTTGACGCTGGGCGAAATGGTGATCACAGTTTGAGTGCTACTGCAAAGCACCCTTGTGTTCCCATAGCAACTCTCCAAAGTCGTGTGGATAGAAAAAATTAGTTTACTATGGCGGATACAAAAGTAATCGGCAGCGTTATGATAGAATTCGAAGTTGCCGGAAGACGCAATATATTGCATAGATACAACCGCGAGAAAAATATCGTTGGCAAGAAGTGGTACTACAATTTTATGAAGAGATATAAAGAACTTCCGAGATAACCAAAACCCATTGCTTGTGCCACTGGTTTCAACAAAGATAGATTGTTTTGACATTCTCACGAAGGTAGTCGAGAACGAGTTCGAAGAACCTGCAGTGTTTGAGGCCGATAAAACTGGGACCTTCACCATACAGAGAAAGACAAGAAAAGTAATTGAAGTAATTGCTAAGAAGGGGAAACAAGAAACTAGACAGCGTGTACAGCGCCGTGTTACAACAACCGCAGTACGCTGCCTGTGTGCCGCTGGACAACGCGTACCGCCCATGCGGTAGTTCCAGCTTGCTCCTGGTAAAGATTAGCACCCACTGGGACAATCTTTCCTTTCAAGCCAGACAGCGAATACGTAAACAAAGAATTATAATGCGAAATACCTGAAAATTTTTGTTGCTAATTTAAAACCTTCGAAGAAGCATAAGGTTCTTCTTCTCCTCGACGGTCGTGCAACCCATACAAAAAATCCGGAAGCTCTGCTTATACACACATCAAGAAAGTTTTGCATCACCTCGGTTCAGAGAGTTCCTGAACCTGTACAGATAATTGGAATACAGATCAATATCAACATAATTTCGGCCCTTTCTATTGCTCATGAAAACAACACATTGCATGTTGTACCACCATACAGTGAGACCTTCAGAGGTGGTGGTCCAGATTACTGTACGCACCGGTACCTGTAATACCCAGTAGCACGTCCTCTTGCATTGAAGCATGCCTGTATTCGTCGTGGCACTGTTGGTCCAGATTGTCCCACTCCTCAACGGTGATTCGGCGTAGATCTCTCAGAGTGGTTGGTGGGACACGTCGTTCATAAAGAGCCGTTTTCAATCCATTCCAGGCATGTTCGAAAGGGTTCATGTCTGGAGAACATGCCGGCCATTCTTGTCGAGCGATGTTGTTATCCTGAAGGGAGTCATCCACAAGATGTGTAGATGAGGGCGCTAATTGTCGTCCATGAAGACGAATGCCTCACCAATATGCTGCCGATATGGTTGCACTATAGGTCGGAGGATGATTTTCACGTTTCGTACAGTCGTTACGGCGCCTTCCATGACCACCAGCGGCAAACCTCGGTCCCACATAACGCCATCCCAAACCATCAGAGAACCTCCACCTTGCTGCACTCGCCGGACATTGTGTCTAAGGCGTTCAGCCTGAACGGGTCGCCTCCAAACAAGTCTCCGACGATTGTCTCGTTGAAGGCACATGCGACACTCATCGCTGAAGAGAACGTGACGCCAATCCCGAGCGGTCCATTCGGCATGTTGTTGGGCCCATCTGTACCGCGCTGCATGTTGTCGTGGTTGCAACGATGGACCTCGCCATGGACATCGGGAGTGAAGTTACACATCGTGCAGCCTATTGCGCACAGTCTGAGTCGTAACACGACGTCCTGTGGCTGCACGAAAAGCATTACTTAACATCGTGGCGTTGCTGTCAGGGTTCCTCCGAGCCATAATCCGTAGGTAGCGGTCATCCACTGCAGTAGTAGCCCTTGGGCGGCCAGAGCGACGCATGTCATCGACAGTTCCTGTCTCTCTGTATCCATGTCCGAACAACATCGCTTTGGTTCACTCCGAGACGCCTGCACACTTCCCTTGTTGAGACCCCACGCCCGGGTTCTCGGGTTCGATTCCCGGCGTGGTCAGGGATTTTCTCTGCCTCGTGATGACTGGGTGTTGTGTGATGTCCTTAGGTTAGTTAGGTTTAAGTAGTTCTAAGTTCTAGGGGACTGATGACCATAGATGTTAAGTCCCATAGTGCTCAGAGCCATTTTAACCATTTTTTTGTTGAGACCGCTTTACAGACAACACGAGCCGTGTACCTCCTTCCTGGTGGAATGACTGGAACTGATCGGCTCTCAGACCCCCTCTGTCTAATAGGCGCTGCTCATGCCTGGTTGTTACATCTTTGGGCGGGTTTAGTGACATCTCTGAACAGTCAAAGGGACAGTCTCTGTGATACAATGCCCATAGTCAACGTCTTATCTTCAGGAGTTCTGGGAACCTGGCTGATGTGCGTAGTACGGCAGAATGGAGTCATATCGGTATCTCTTCCCGTCTCTTAGCCGGCAGTTAATAGATTGGCACGTTCTGGTGTGTGGTCGGTATAGAGATGTCTTTAAGGAACATCACTTTCCTGCCTATAAAGCAGGTCACTCCGATCCATCCAGTAAAGTTATCAGTATTGAGAGCGAAAACACCACCACCACCAACGGAGACGGTAACTAGGCTTAGGTTCCGCATCTTGTTTATAAACCTCAGCAAGACCACCAACAACCGCAAAGGACACTGCAAAAATGCTGTTGGAGTCAGTGGTTTGATTGTTTCTTTAGCAGATATTTCTCCTATTCCCTTCGCGTGGCGCTCCCCGCCGGAGGTTCGAGTCCTCCCTCGGGCATGGGTATGTGTGTGTTGTCCTTAGCTTAAGTTAGTTTAAGTTAGATTAAGTAGTGCGTAAGCTTACGGGCCGATGACCTCAGCAGTTTGGTCCCATAGTCCTTACCACAAATTTCCAATTTTCTCCTATTCCCAAAGCTGCCACGTCACTGAAGGCCAGGTCAAGAAAAGGCACACAAATAGCTGTAATACTGACAAGTTCTCCACACAAGGTTCAATTAGGAAGAAGCGATAAACCTCCCGCTAACCTGTAAAAAAAGTTACCTATAGTGAGTCAAACGAAACAAGTGAAAAGCACCAATACCAATGATTGGTTTTGTGAACTTCGTCGAAATCGACCAGTGGACGACGTGAGTTAGAGCATGGCATGTAGCAGTTGGGTGCGTGGAAAACATTTGAATCACTTAGTGCTACCCATGTGAATAGCGCAAGCGTTTTTTAAATGTTTGCCGCGCGGAGTGGCCCCGCGGTTTGGGGTGTCCTGTCACGGGCTGCGCGGCCAGTCCCGCAGGAGTTTCGAGTCCTCCCTCGGGCATGGGTGTGTGTGTTGTTCTTAGCATAACTTAGTTTAAGTAGTGTGTAAGTCTAGGGACCGACGACCTATGCAGTTTGGTCGCTTAGGAATTCACACACAATTGAACATTTTTTAAATGTTTGTGAATCGAGTAACTGAGGCTCACTTGGATACAAGCCGGGTATTCACCTAGTCGGATGTGGGAAACCGCCTAAAAACCACATCTAGGCTCACCAGCACATGACTCCTTAATCCGGCGGACGTATTCGATGCGGGGCCGGAGTGCCTCCCCGAATCCTTGATGCGGCGTGCTAGCACGCGCGGCTATCTGGGCTGGTTCTCCACTTACTGTGAAACAGCTGAAATTTTCAGGGACGATTTCAAACAAGTTTTTTTACATTAGGAGGCACCGGTGCAATACCTCATATCGGTTCCATTATCTGAATAAAACCGAACTGCAGACCATCAGTCAGCTCCAGTAATGGCTAAGCGTGCCCTGATAGATAATCTTTTACGAAAAAAAATACATCGCTTCTGAATGGTGGCCAACAGGAAGCAGTCAGTACCACATACCATTTGTTGCCAAAATTTCAGACAATTCCGCAAAAAAAAGTTAGTCTTGCATTAAGCTGGACGGTGTGGCCGAGCGGTTCTAGGCGCTTCAGTCTGGAACCGCGCGACCGATACGGTCGCAGGTTCGAATCCTGCCTCGGGCATGGATGTGTGAGATGTCCTTAGGTTAGTTAGGTTTAAGTAGTTCTAAGTTCTAGGGGACTGATGACCTCAGATGTTAAGTCGCATAGTGCTCAGAGCCATTAGAACAA
This sequence comes from Schistocerca cancellata, assembly GCF_023864275.1. Taxonomy (NCBI): domain Eukaryota; kingdom Metazoa; phylum Arthropoda; class Insecta; order Orthoptera; family Acrididae; genus Schistocerca; species Schistocerca cancellata. The sequence goes on along the minus strand of NC_064627.1, from coordinate 1,036,716,730 downwards.
TTTTTTTGCGTTAAAAATAACAAGATACCATAACTTTTATTCAACAGAAAAGAATAATTACAACATTTTGTACACAATGGTGTGTACAATATCCCATAAAGCATTGTCCAATAGAATTTTTTTTCGATTCAGTACCTCCTCACTAATCATTCGACCCGTCCACTAATCTTTCTCACTTTTCTACTGCATCACAGTTCAGAAGCTTCTTTTCTCCTCTGTCTGTTGTCCTCCTTTCACTTCCATACAAGACTACACTCCACACAGATACCTTCAGAAAAGGTTTGTTAACATTTAAATTTATTTTTATGGTAATTTTTCTTTCTCACAAACAATTTCCTTGTTGTTTCTTTAATGTCTCATTTCTTAATCTAATTATGTCAGCATCATCTCATTTAATTCGTCTACATTCCATTACCGTCATTTTACTGTTGTTGATATTCATCTTGTAATATGTTTTCAAAACATTACCCATTATATTCAACTGATCTTCCAGGGCTTTCGCCGTCTCTGACGGAAATACAGTGTCATCAGCATACCTCAAAGTTTTTATTTCTTCTCCCTGTCTTTAATCCCAATTCCAAATTTCTCCTTGGTTTTCTTCACTGTTTGTTCAGCGCATAGATTAAATAACGTCGAAATGGGATTCAACGGTGTTTCACATCCTACCCAATCATAGTTTCCCTTTGACGTCATTCGATTCTTATAACTACAGTCTGGTTTCTGTACAAGTTGTAGATAACTTTTTGCTGCTACCTTCAGAATTTAAAGAAGTCATCATTGTCAAAAGGTTTCTCTAAATCTAAAAATTCTATAAACGTAGATTTGCCTTTTTATAACGTATCTTCAAGATTAGGTGGAGAGTCAGTACTGCCTCGAGTGTTCTAATAATTTTCCGGGAGCCAGACTAAAGTTGCCCGAGGTCAGATTCTACAAATTTTTCCATTCTTCTGTAAATAAGTTAATTTGTGTCAGTATTTTGCAACCGTGACCTACCAAACTGATGGTTCGGTAGTATTTACACGTCTCAACACCTGCCTTCTTTGGAATCTGGATTACTACATTCTTCTTGAAGTCTCAGGTTTTTCGCCTGCCTCACATATTTTGCACTCAAGGTGGAATACCTTTGGCATGGGTGGCTCTCCCAAAGGAGCTCAGTAATTCTACGGGAATTTCGTCTACTCCAGGGGCCCTGTTTCGCATAACTTCTTTCAGTGCTATGTGGAATTATTGTCGCATATCCTATCCCCCATCTCCATCTCTCTCCTCTTCTTTTTGTGTAATATTGTTTCCAGGTTTGCCATTCTTATAGATCCTCTCTGTATTTCTACCACCTTTCAGCATTCCCTACTGTGTTTAGTATGGGCTTGCATTTTGAGCTCTTAATATTCACACAGTGCTTCTCTTTTCTCAAACAGACTCTTGAACTTTCCTTTAAGCGGCATCCATCTTTCCCCTATACATGCATGCTTCTTCAGCCTTGCATTTCTCGTCTAGCCACTCTTGATTTGCTATGTTGCAGTTGCTGTCAGTTTCATGTTTTAGAAGTCTTTGTTCCGTTTTGCCTGCATCATTTGTTGCCTTTTCATATATTTTTTTTTTGTCAATCAGATTCTGTATCTCCTGTGTTATCCAAGCTTTCTACTACGCTTTGTCCTTTTGCCTGTGACCCAGCTGTACCTTCACTATTTCATCTCTCAAAGCTACCCACTCGTCTTATATTTCATTTCTTTCCCATGTTTCGATCAATCGTTGCCTAATGCTGCCGTCTAAGCTCTCAGCAAGCTCTCATCGTTTCAGTTAATCCAGGTCCGATCTCCTTAATTTCCTACCTTTTGGCTGTTTCTTAAGCTTTAACTCACAATTCATAAAGAATAAATTACAGTCAGAGTCAACACCTGCACTTGGAAATATCCTGCAGCTAAAAATCTGTTTCGAAATCTCTGTTAGCATTATTTAATCTATTTGAAACCTTCTTGTGTGCCCTGGTGTCTTCCACGTATACAGCCTTCTATTCACACAGCAATTTAAGTTAAATTTTAAAGAGAAGCCTTTTATTTTGTCCACCAATTTGTTATTTTGAATCAGACGTGGATTTATCATTTCAGATCAGAAGCGAAATAGCCGCCAAAGCAGTAAGTGGAAGCAGGTGGCCTTGGACCAAAAAAGGCGCGATCGATTTCAACTGCTGGGAAGCCTACAGTCAGAGTTTTCTCCTTTTCTAAAGGAGTTATCCGTATTGATTACCTTGCTACGGTTAAATCAAGCTCTGAAGATCACCGCGCAGTTACTTTGGACTAAATGGACTCAAAACAAGTGATGAGGAGCATGGCTTATAAAGGAATAAAAAAAAAATCACCTGTCGTCAGGCAAATACGGCAGTGGAGAAAACTGAGGGAATTCAAGTTTGAACTGTTGGACATACTCCTCGTTTACCAGATTTCGGCCTCTCTGATTTACCTATTTTCAAATCTGAAGAAACTGAAAAAATGGCTCTGAGCACTATGGGACTTAACATCTGAGGTCATCAGTCCCCTAGAACTTAGAACTACTTAAACCTAACTAACCTAAGGACATCACACATATACACGCCCGAGGCAGGATTCGAACCTGCGACCGTAGCAGTCGCGCGGTTCCAGACTGAAGCGCCTACAACCGCTCGGCCATCGCGGCCGGCGAAGAAACTGAAACTGGAGATCGTTGTGAGTTCAATGAATTTATGATAGCCGTAGACGCCGCAGACAGGTATTTTGCAGGCATTCTGTAGCAGGAGTAGAGCCGCGTTCGACAAAGTGCATTAACTGATTTCTGCTTGTAGTGCTACACAGCCTTGATAAATTCAAAGAAAATAGTGATCATTTTCACAGAGGCTCCTTCAGGTGAAGAAGATACTTAATTCAGCACTGCTGGACAGTTACATATAATTAAGGTCCTCACCGAACCAGTCGTAACCTGCAGTTGTATTGGTGAGCATCAACTAAGATATTTTAACACTGTGCGCTACGGAAGATCTAAGGGGCAGGTAAGGATAATAATAGCTAGATGGAAGCCTAGAAGAAATGCCCAGTTGAGCCGCTTATTGCAAGGAGACAACAGTGTAAGGTTAATAAAAAAAATGGGGGTATGGGCTGGCTTGAACATGTTCTTAGAGCGGATGCTGAAAGAATACCATAAATGGTTTACGATTGGAAGCCAGTTGGAAGAAGAAAGAGAAGGAGACTACGGAAGTGTAAGAAGATGAGCAAAGAACCGCTGTGCAGAAGGCAGAGTGGAGGGCAAGGGCCATACATGGTTGTGACGCCGTGAGAAGAATAAGAAGAAGATTTGCAAGATTTGTCTAGAAATGATAAGGAACATATTAGAGGCTGAGTACACATAATCTTTTTGCCACAAATGCTACCTGTTTTTAAGCGAAAGTTCGTTGTTCCGAAGAACTAATTTCAGGCTACATTTAAAAGTTGTTCTGCTATAGGTCAGACATTTTATATTATTTAGAAATTAGACAATGAACAAAGTCTTTTGTGGCTGCATATGGAATTTTTGAGTCACTAACGGCTTTAGTAGTGTGTAATAGAGGTCATTCTTCACACAAACTGAATTTCCCATCGGTGCTTGATAAAATGTGAAAACGGTATTAAACTGGAAACGTTTTTCATAACTTCCTGCAACATATTATCTACGTGGCCTGAACCAGCTTTCGGCTGCTTGGGTCATCGTGGGGTACCGTGATAAAATGAAGCTCTACTTACACAGATGCTATTTAGTGCTTATACAGAAGATGCGAAATATAAAAAAATGACGACGTATGGAGAGTTTACAATGGAAAGTAGTACATGTTTATATCACCCCGAAATAGTTACTTTCAACTAAAAAGGAAAAATAAAGTTTTTTTATGTGGGTATCGTTACTTTTAACAACAGGAGAAAAATAAAGTTGAATTGACAATTTATCTAACATCTGAGTAACTGAACTTGCTTTAATAGAGGGGGAAAAGGGGAACTGGATTTGGCAGTTTAAAACCAAGCTGAAATTGTCTCTCATTAGTTTATTGATTTTATGTATTTCTACTTTTCTTAACAGTATGTAAAACTGCACAATCTACATCTTACGGTTGGGTCTCTGTTTAGCGAAGTTCCGCAAAGGTTGAATCTGCCTTTCCTAACTGCCAACTTCTCCCATTTTCCGATAACCTAACCTCAGCTCTGCCTGACTGACCAAAGTAGGTTGCAGTAGTTATACAGAAATGAAGAGGCTTGCAGAGAATAGTGTAACGTGGATAGCTGCATCAAACCAGTCTTCGGACTGCAGACCACAACAACAAAAGCATTACTGGGAAATTCAGTTCCGTTTTTGCTTTTTGCCAGTATCCAATAGTTGGTAAAAAAAAGTGAGTAACGAACAAATGTGCCTGCGTATACTGTCCTTCAGATGTCCTACAGCGCACCGCTCACCTTCCACACACACACACACACACACACACACACACACATAGACACAAACACAGAGGCAGTAAGCAAACAAAGACTTGAACCAAGTCGGGCGGCGCCTGTTGGCATCCGAGACGGGGCTGAGCACTTAATCGGCTTGAGCCAATCGCGTCGTGTGAGATCCACTTAAACGGGGCTATTTATTACAACGTACCGTGCAAGTGGAACGTGTGTTTCATACATTGTGTGGGACAGTAACAGAGCCGCTTCCCTCGTAAAGAAGCGAGTCACGAATGGCCTGTATACGGTACGTTCCGTACGATGCAGCAACGGAGAATACATTTCACACGGGGCTCCGGCATAATCCTGAGTAGTGACAGCGTAATGCCACGCTGTGCGCCGTGCCGTGGTATGCAAGACGTGTCCGCTTGTGTGAGCCAGGCGATGATCCGCAGCTCAGCACTTTAGTATGAGCTCCCCTGGTCTGGACGAGTCTATTAATCGTACGGCATTCCGCGCAGGTCGAGGCTACAAAACCAACTCTGGCCGCTCCTCTTTGAACTGGCTCCAGAGAGCGTATACTCTCTCGCACTGCACAAAAAACGCCTACTTTTTCCCGGTAATTTACACTGGGAACGCCTTGGCTCCTGTGTTGACAGTTTCTCTTTCGTAAGATTCCTTCAGAGCTGGAGATTTAAGTCAAACTTTACGTACTATGTTCTGCTGCAGATGAGAATCATTCCGCAAATTTACAGAATATGTTGCAGTTGCGTCAGGACTGTGGCTATGAAAAATAAAAGTCGTGTATTACGTTCACAAAATCACCGTATATGTTCAAAATAGTATTTTTAAAAATCAATACACAGCTAAAATCGTTTTAAAAGCGTTTGGAAACAGACACTTTAGTTTTTTTAATAGCATTTAGCACTGCAGTACAAATTTTTTGCCTGTCCTCAGCTTCATCGTAATTATGTCCTTTCACTGCGAACTTCAATTCAAGCAACAACCAAAAGTCGGCTGGGGCCAAATCCGGCGAATAAAGCAGGTGGTTCATGACTATGATGCCTTTGCTGGCCAAAACCTCTCACGCAGTCTTCGCTTTGTGGAATGGGACATTGTCGTGGAGGAGTGTCCATGAAGCTGCCTCTCGGTATCTGGCTCAAATTCTATGAATTCGCACCCACAAATGATGGAGGACGCAAAAGACTTGTTGCCTCACTGTTCCACCGTCAGTCTTCGACAAGTATTACTCGCACAAACAAAGTTGACACTCGGCGCGGTGGCTGATGGGAGCGACTGTAAATGGGAAACGCCTTTACGGTCGCTCCCATCAGCCACCGCGCCGAGTGTCAACTTTGTTTGCGCGTGTAATATTAGACACATGCTGTTACATTCGCGGTCAGGACGACTGCTGCGCTGACCGGCCGAGGTGGCCGAGCGGTTCTAGACGCTACAGTCTGGAACCGCGCGACCGCTACGGTCGCAGGTTCGAATCCTGCCTCTGGCATGTGTGCGTGTGATGTCCTTAGGTTAGTTGGGTTTCAGTAGTTCTAAGTTCTAGGGGACTGATGACCTCAGAAGTTAAGTCCCATAGTGCTCAGAGCCATTTGAATCATTTTTGAACGACTGCTGCAGTGAAACTAGCACTCTGACCTTCTACACTGCTGTTGTTGAAACTTCAGGGATCGTAATGCCACAGTTCGCCACGAGATAACGTTGGAGTTCGAAATTTCACACAAGCCGTCCTAACGGTACTGAGACATTGTGTATGAACTACAGATACGCCCGGATTCACACGAGAAGCACTATATACGGCTGGACAACTTATCTGGCGAAGCGGTAATAGATTATAATGCCTGACAGAAAAATTGAAGCACCCGAAAGACCTGGTTGGACGTCGATGTAATTTCGTACACTTGCACGTCATCGGCGGGTATTTAAACGATTAGAGTTGCAAAATTCCCTGTGACAGGTAGAATGGACTCCGGAGTCCATTAATGTTGATCGTTTTAATGTTGTTGTCACTTCTGACAGAGTAAACGAAGGGCGTGAACAGTTTCAGATGTAGATGATCACTGTGAAGGACAGAAGATGCTGCGTACTCGTGTGAGACAGAGTTATCAGCACGTGACACAGTTTGAAACGGGCCTCATCTTGGGTCTCCACTGGCCTGGATAGTCGAATCGCGCAATATACAGATCTGTCGGGGCATTCATATGGACAGTGGTTCGCTGCTGTACTGTGTGGGAACGTGACGACATGCGTACTGGTCGTCAAGGCTTCAGATGAACGCTTCTGATCGCCACCATGGAGCATCGCCGATTGTGCACGAAGCACATCGTAACCCCTTCACATATGCGCCTGCCTTCTGGGATCAAGTAATGGACTTCGTGCAACACTGACGAGGAGAACACGATAAGTGCCATAACATACGGCTTCTCCGTAGACATCGAGCGCTTCTGAGAAAACGACTGTCAAAGTTTTCGATGTATTTTAGATGCTCTTTAGCGGGCGGTAAACTTCGCGCACCTGTTGGCACAATAACCAGGGTCGCGGCTGCTCATTTGGGTCCCGTGTTCCAAATCCGATTATTGTTTTTTATTTATTTTATTTCTCCGTTTATCTTCCTATGTCTGTAGAAGGTTACTAGTCGAATGTTTCGTATCAAGTTAGGGGATACAAGTCTGTTACGCCAATTGTAAAATTACAACTGGGTTTCTCAATAAGTGCTGTATATGTGTGTATCGTATTTCCGGAGTTTACGATCTCTTTAAATTCTCATATTCTTATATTTTATTCTGATACCAATTCTTAATTCTTTATATTATATTCTTATGTTTATTCTCCAGGAAGATTAGATGCGTTCCCTTGGGTAATACCGACTATAAAAATATTCTAAACATAGAAATTCCGCACACCACCAGATTGCGCGAAAGCAAGTTCGTCACATTTCTTCGTGTTAATGTCACTCGCGAAAGAAATGTCGTTAACATTGCTGAAAATTTCGCGCGTTGTCAATAATTTCGCGGCAAACCATGCATAACGGATCATTTTCCGAAAACTGGAGCTTGCAATTGATTATGAATCAAGATACACTACAGGAATTTTGTCGAAAATAATTTCAAATAGTTATTCCCTTCATTTAATATTATTGTTTTTAATTCATTCAACAGATATGCAAGTACTAGACGAATAAGGACAACTTTTCAGGAGGGTATTTTCGTTCCGTCCTACAAGAAAATGCGTGCTTTTTCCACCAAATTGAGGTAAAGCATCACCGGTGGTCTGTAATTCAAGATTTTTTACAATTTGGTTCAAATGGCTCTGAGCACTATGGGACTTAACATCTATGGTCATCAGTCCCCTAGAACTTAGAACTACTTAAACCTAACTAACCTAAGGACATCACACAACACCCAGCCATCACGAGGCAGAGAAAATCCCTGACCCCGCCGGGAATCGAACCCGGGAACCCGGGCGCGGGAAGCGAGAACGCTACCGCACGACCACGAGCTGCGGGCTTTTACGATTTGATTTGCTTTTAAGATAGCAAAGCTGTTCGTTAATAATTTGATGGTTTTTACTTATGGTGATTTCTGCTTGGTTTTTCGCCTACATCAGGAAAAGCAATGTGCTAGCAAGTCTTTGGTGTCTGTCTACATTGGATACTGATACTTTTAGTCTAATTTTTCATTGCTCTTTAGACTACGAGTATCAGTGTCTAATGAAGAAAGACACCAAATACATGCTAGCGGATTGCATTTTCTAATGTAGGCGAGAAACCAAGCAGAAATCACCGTAAGTAAAAACCAATTCCATGAACGAACAAAATGTTAACGAACTGTTTTACGATCTTAAAAGCAAATCAAATTATAAATATCTTTAATTAGAGACCACTGATGAGTCATTACCTCAATGAAGCGAAACGCGTCTCTTAAAAAAGAAAGAAAAAAAGCATTTTCTTGTAGTTGTAGAGACGGAATGAAGGTACCCCTCAGGAACTGTAAAGCAACTACGGACAATACGGCCATACAGCTGAAGGATTTAAGGACAACTTTATTTCGTGGAGTAATCTTCTACGGACATGGGTAGATACCGAAAGAAATTGAAAATAAAAATAATAATCAGGTTTCGAAACGGGGCACAAAAGTGTCAGCCCGCAACGCTGGTCACTGTGGCACCACTCCCGTTGAACTACACTAGCGTCCAAAATTAAAACAGCAAACGGAAATTGTGCAAGATTTATTTTTCCACAAAAGAGTATAAACAGGTGATGGTAAAGAAGAAACAATGTAAAGAATATCGAAATAAACAACTGCAACATGCATAGCGGTAGACAAAAATGTTCTTCGTTTTTTCCAACTTGACGGATTTGCACACACATTCCGACAACTGGTTAATGTGCTCAGCGTAGTGTGTGACCACATCTGGCGCAGTACGGAGCTGACAACGACAGGGCATGCTGTGAATGATGTCATCAATCTCATGTTGAGGCAATAACGCCCGCCCTTCCTGCAGAGCTGCTGGCGAGTCTCGGAGAGTGGTCGGTGGGTACTGACGTGATGAAACCCGCCTCCCTAGCGCGTCCCAGACGTGCTCTTTGCGACTTAAATCGGGAGAGCGAGCAGCTCACAGCACCTCGCAACAACCGCACATGGGGTCCCAAGATGTCGCCACCATACCTGACATCAGTTAAACCTTACCGATTGGCCCATACAATTTCATGAAGATGTGTTCTAGTGATCAAACAATCCCTGGCCACACCACCAGGGATTCTCCTCGACATCAGTCTCTTAATGTTTGGGTCTCTAAACCATGTTCCACGTTCCCTCCAGATACGAATCCGACGAGAATACTCATCGGACCAAATCGGGACTCATCTGTGAAAAGAACGTTGGTTCATTATTCGACCATCCACACGGCATGTTAACGACTCAACTCTAGACGTTCCCTTCTGTGAAGACGCGTCAGAGGTACAAATACAACAGATCTCCGACGATAAAGGCTACTCTGCCAAAGCCTTCTGTTCACCGTTTGCCTCGATACAACACGTCCAGTGGATGTTGCGCTATCGGATGGCTGTTGCCGTGCAGTACTAAGGCGGAACCGTCGAGCCCTTACAGCCAAATAACGGTCCTCTGCTTCTAATGTCACATGTGGTCGGCCCCGCGCTGGTCTTCGTGATACAGTTTCGATCTATACAAATTGTCTCCACATCCGAGAAACAAGAAAATGATTCACTTTTAGCCATCGAGCCACATGAGTTTGCGCGAATGTCCTGCTTCCATTCTTCTTATGGTCCTCCACTGCAGAGAGTCTAGTAGGTTTCTTCTCTGTGCCACTCTGCACCGTGCACACAGCGACTGTGCATGTGGGACTACCCGGAAAAAAACCACCCCATTTGATAGGTGCTCTGACGTCATCGTGGACGTGGTTGTCCGTTGAACGGAATGCCATCTTCCATGCAGAACACGATCGACATCTGTTGACAGTTTGTATGATTAAATCGTGAATTAGACAAAGGATGGGGGAAATAGCGGTTTGTTGCTTTAATTTTGGACACCAGTCTATTTACTCCTTCAAAGACACATGAAGTACCTTGAAAACTTTGGCCGTTGCTGCGCTAGTATTAGGGAAATTTTGTCAAAATTCAATGAAGGCGCGGTTGGGTGATGAAATCTGGGGCCACTGGCAGAGTGTGGTAACAGTCAATAGCCAGCCTATAGCGGGCCAGGCAAGGTAAACATGGCATTCGCGGGTGCGAAGCTGCAACGACAGTATTGCACGCACAATTAGTTTTGAGTGGAGAAACAACGAGGCAGAAAACTGCAGCATTGCTTGAAGTTATTGTGATGCATGAGGTGGGTCACTAGGCGATTTGTAAGTAGCTGACATGTGGGAATTTATCCCTGCCATAGTTTCTGTCTCTCTCTGACACTACGTCAGAAGCAAGGGAAAAACTGATACAAATAGAATGAAATGTTCACTCTACAGCGGAGTGTGCGCTGATATGAAACTTCTTGGCAGATTAAAACTGTGTGCCGGACCGAGACTCGAACTCGGGACCTTTGCCTTTCGCGGGCAAGTGCTCTACCAACTGAGCTACCCAAGCACGACACGGACAATTTTAGCTTGGGTTAGAGTGTGCCAGGCCAGTCGAGCGTCGGGACGGACCTGTGTTGGTCTTCACTTATAGGGGCCAGTCTGGCAGCAATATTATAAATATTCTACGTAAACTTGTATTCTTTTTTCTATGTACAGGGTGTTTAAAAAATGACCGGTATATTTGAAACGGCAATAAAAACTAAACGAGCAGCGATAGAAATACACCGTTTGTTGCAATATGCTTGGGACTACAGTACATTTTCAGGCGGACAAACTTTCGAAATTACAGTAGTTACAATTTTCAACAACAGATGGCGCTGCAAGTGATGTGAAAGATATAGAAGACAACGCAGTCTGTGGGTGCGCCATTCTGTACGTCGTCTTTCTGCTGTAAGCGTGTGCTGTTCACAACGTGCAAGTGTGCTGTAGACAACATGGTTTATTCCTTAGAACAGAGGATTTTTCTGGTGTTGGAATTCCACCGCCTAGAACACAGTGTTGTTGCAACAAGACGAAGTTTTCAACGGAGGTTTAATGTAACCAAAGGACCGAAAAGCGATACAATAAAGGATCTGTTTGAAAAATTTCAACGGACTGGGAACGTGACGGATGAACGTGCTGGAAAGGTAGGGCGACCGCGTACGGCAACCACGGAGGGCAACGCGCAGCTAGTGCAGCAGGTGATCCGACAGCGGCCTCGGGTTTCCGTTCGCCGTATTGCAGCTGCGGTCCAAATGACGCCAACGTCCACGTATCGTCTCGTGCGCCAGAGTTTACACCTCTATCCATACAAAATTCAAACGCGGCAACCCCTCAGCGCCGCTACCATTGCTGCACGAGAGACATTCGCTAACGATATAGTGGACAGGATTGATGACGGCGATATGCATGTGGGCAGCATTTGGTTTACTGACGAAGCTTATTTTTACCTGGACGGCTTCGTCAATAAACAGAACTGGCGCATATGGGGAACCGAAAAGCCCCATGTTGCAGTCCCATCGTCCCTGCATCCTCAAAAAGTACTGGTCTGGGCCGCTATTTCTTCCAAAGGAATCATTGGCCCATTTTTCAGATCCGAAACGATTACTGCATCACGCTATCTGGACATTCTTCGTGAATTTGTGGCGGTACAAACTGCCTTAGACGACACTGCGAACACCTCGTGGTTTATGCAAGATGGTGCCCGGCCACATCGCACGGCCGACGTCTTTAATTTCCTGAATGAATATTTCGATGATCGTGTGATTGCTTTGGGCTATCCGAAACACACAGGAGGCGGCGTGGATTGGCCTCCCTATTCGCCAGACATGAACCCCTGTGACTTCTTTCTGTGGGGACACTTGAAAGACCAGGTGTACCGCCAGAATCCAGAAACAATTGAACAGCTGAAGCAGTACATCTCATCTGCATGTGAAGCCATTCCGCCAGACACGTTGTCAAAGGTTTCGGGTAATTTCATCCAGAGACTACGCCATATTATTGCTACGCATGGTGGATATGTGGAAAATATCGTACTATACAGTTTCCCAGACCGCAGCGCCATCTGTTGTTGAAAATTGTAACTACTGTAATTTCGAAAGTTTGTCTGCCTGAAAATGTACTGTTGTCCCAAGCATATTGCAACAAACGGTGTATTTCTATCGCTGCTCGTTTAGTTTTTATTGCCGTTTCAAATATACCGGTCATTATTGAAACATCCTGTATCTCTGCCATAGTTTCTGTCTCTCTCTGACCATACGTCAGAAGCAAGGGAAAAACTGATACAAATAGAATGAAATGTTCACTCTACAGCGGAGTGTGCGCTGATATGAAACTTCCTGGCAGATTAAAATTGTGTGCCGGACCGAGACTCGAACTCGGGACCTTTGCCTTTCGCGGGCAAGTGCTCTACCAGCTGAGCTACCCAAGGACAACACGGACAATTTTAGCTTGGATTAGAGTGTGCCAGGCCAGTCGAGCGTCGGGACGGACCTGTGTTGGTCTTCACTTATAGGGGCCAGTCTGGCAGCAATATTATAAATATTCTACGTAAACTTGTATTCTTTTTTCTATGTACTTGTTCGGCCTATATTCCACCTCTGGGGACACAACACCACAACACCATGGTGGGACAGAACAGCAGCCTGGAACTTGGAGATCCTAAAAGAGGGCGGTGACAGCAGTCTGCAGTGGGTTCAGGAGAGGCTCGGTTCCACTCGAGTCTACAGGCCACATTCGCTTCCCACCTCGCATACTGGGGTCCGGGTGAGGCGTACGCTGTGGGAGGCGCAGCAGCACTGCGACTGCACCAGAGACGGTGGCGGGTGTTGCCCTCCGGCAAGCATCACTAGCGGCAAGTTGTAGCACAGCATCCAGGAGAGCACGGGCTCGAGTCGGGTCCTGACCTGGGGGCAGCGGCGGCCCGAGGGCCACGGGTGACCAGTACACCCACCTTCGTCTCACGGTCGGACAGAGCAGGCCAAACGGGGCGGAGGGCAGCGAGGTCCAGGGACTGTAGCAGTCTCCAGAATCGCGGGCAGCAGCGCGGCGCAAGTCGCAACGCATCGGCGGGCGGCGACCAGGAGAGTGCGGCCGACCAACAGCGGAGCGGCCTTGATGACGGCAGCAGTGGCGTCGTCATACCAGGAGTCTGCTGAGCCAGCTGGACTCGCGGGACAGAGCGTGGGCGGAATGCCGACGCTACACTTCACCCATCGAGTAATGTAAATTATCTGAATAAACGAATGTTACCGAATACCGCCGTATCACTCTGCACTGCCCCTTGACGCTCTTGAACTTGCTCAGCCGCCTGACAAAATATGGTGCGGCTTCAGCTCTGCCATCTGGAGTCCCGGGTTCAACACACCAACCCCGCAACACCGTCATTTGCTCAGAGACAGTCGAGTATCTGCGTATAAGCAGAGACACACCTTTGCTTATTCTGACTCCTGTTTCACTCAACGAAATTTCTGGGGAATCGGGTTATGACGCTGTGTTCTCCTCTCGAGTGTCATACCGCACCGTTAGTAGAATACTAGCAGCAGCTGGACTAGGAAATTACTGTCCAATGGATAGGCTGACGTTAACTCACAGCACAAACGTCTGCATTTGGATTGGTGCTGTGACCGAGAATCACGGACTGTTGATGAATGGCACTGCACTGTGTACAACGATGAACGCGGTTGTGCAGTACCACGCATGACCATCGTCGGCGATAGTCCAAGTATTTTGGAGAGGCACAGTGGTATTGCTGCTGCCATCACGGTTTGGGGAGCTATTGGGTATGACTTTAGGTCACAAGCGGTAACGATTGTGGGAACTCTGACGGCACAACAGTATGTCATGGATATCCTGCGTTCTCTTTCGTTAGCTGCCATACGACAGTATGTTGAGGCCATTGTTCAACAGGACAATGCTCACCAGTAGCTGCCACGTGTCTGTATGAAGTGTCTGTTTGATAATGAGGCACTTCCACCGTCGGAAACGTCCCCTCATCTCTCCAAATAGAACATGAGTGAGACCAGCTGGTACGTCAACTGGGTCCCAGCGGCAGTACGCAGGATACCAAGGACCAGCTACAACAGCTGTAAGCCAACAGGCCTCAGCAGAGGATTTATGAAGACCCCCTTCGCAACTAAATCAGTGTATGCATCCAGGGCAGAGAGGTGCAACATTACACCGATGGCTGTGAGCTCACATAGCCAAGTTATTTGGAAATTTGACTCGATACTGTAATCACTGAAACGTACCATTTCAACGCGTGAAGTTTCCTGCCGGTTCCGCCTACTCTTCTGAGTGCGTCACTTTTTATGTCATGCGGCATGTACACACAAACCTTCACCGTGAATCAATCTGCTTATTAGTGAAAACTGTATCAAAATAGTAACTCCTGAGACTAGCTTTGACACAGACAGAAAAAGGCGGAGGACGACTTGAATTTATTGATACAGGGTGATCCAAAGAGAAAGAACAGACTCCATTTGTTAATTACGGACAGACTATGAAAGATAGAAAAACATTGTGCATGTCACTGGATAGACGAAGGTTCATAGTTTTATGTTCACACGGACAGTATACCATACAAGCAACACGAGAATCATGCATTGCCCGAGAAACATCGAAACGGTAGTCCATATCATTCCACACACGAATCAAAAGGTCCCTGTTTACTAAATCAACAGCTTCAACAATTCGATTTCTCTGCTCTTGAAGATCAACTGCCATAGGTGGGACAAACATTCTTATCTTTTATATACCACAGAAAAAAATTGCAAGGTGTAACGTTTGGAGACCTGGGAGGCCAAAAGCAACGAATAAGATCTTGTTGTCCAGCTGTTCCATTCCAACGTTGTGGGATGGTGTTGTCAACATAGCGCCGCACCTCTAGGTGAACGTAAGGCAGGGCGCCGTCATGGATAAAAATGAAATTATTGGAATCTTAGTGAACTTGAGGAAACAACGAGCTTTGCACCACTCCCAGGTATGATATTCCTGTCACATTTCCTCCGCAAAAGAGAAAGGTCCATAAACTTTGTGAACAGAAACAATACAAAAGACATTCAGTTTCGGTGGGTCTGATGTTCGACGAAGACGACAGGGTTTTGTGACACAAATTCTTACATCATGACGGTTTACTTCACCCGATAGATGAAACGTCGACTCGTCCGAAAAGGCGAATCGTTCGGAAAAAGTGTCCTCTGCCATGTCCTGAAGAACCGAAGTGCAAAATTCGCACCCTCTGTTACTGTCACCGGGACGTAATTGCTGCATTAAACTGCAACTGTTCGACGTAATTGCTGCATTAAACTGCAACTGTTCTTGCTGCATTAAACTGCAACTGTAAGACTTCATATCCAGGAGTCGTTTCAGAACACGAGACACCGTAGTTTGCAGCAGTTGAAGTTCCTGCATTGTTTTTCTGTGGGCCCCCGAAAGCTTCGTGTGAACGATTCTCTGGTACGCTTGACATTTTTATCAGGCTGCCTGGCTGACCCGTGCTCTGCCCTTTGCACATGCAACCATCTTCCAAGAATTCTGTGTGCCAGCCATAAATCTGTCATTTTGCTCAATCGACGGCGGAATGCAGGTTGCACTTGAACAATGGATTGACCTCGCGCAGATTCCAACACACAGATTGATTTCTCTTGTGGTGTAGTCACCATGTTGCTACAAACAAAAAACAGTGCAGCTATGTCAAAACTTTGAACATTCCTCTATCCGGTGACATGTGCAATGTGTTTCTATCTTTTAGACTTTGTCTGTAATAAACAATTGAATTCTGTTCTTTCTTTTTGGATCACCCGGTATATGTAGCTGTATACAATGCATGTACATTCTATGTCCTCAGAAACTGGACATCACAGTTCCAACACCGTTAAGGTAACATACAACAAGCATAAAACTGACATGGATGTGCATTTCACCGCAGACAGGAGTAACGCCTTGTACATTTTGTATGCAAGGAAAGATATGTTTCATGTTTCAAATTCAGAAATAGCAACTGAATGTTGTTTGTTAGTGAGAACATCATATTATGCCTCGTGCCTTTTTCGTAAGAAGGAGAGACGACTAGTAGCTCGTGAAGGAATTCAACAGCGATAGGACCGTGATCAATCGAGACTGCGCTTTATTATCGGCGATATTGCTGCTCCTATTATTCGAGATACCACGACTGCCATATGGAACTGTTGGGTTCAGGAAGGCCAAACTCAACGCCACACTGGATCCCAACGGCCCTTTGGCATTATCTGCCGTGAGGACATACATACACTGTCTACTTCGGTATTACAAAATTCTGAATATGATTACGGTCTCAGTATTTGTGTGAATCAAGTGTGTTGTAGAATTTCGATTTGAGACGCAGCTTAAGCGCTTTATCCTTGTATTATAGCTTAACACAATTCATAGTGCATCGTGAACATTTCGTTCTGTGAATTTCCTGAACTACTTTCGGCAGGTAATGACTTTATATAAATACGAAAATTTCGAAGCTCAGTGTTTCGTCAGATTATTTATGAGTTAGTACTCTGTAGCAGTTCGGATGGCTTTTCGCTGTCTTACCCAAGTGATGGTTTTTATCAAAGTAAATGAAGCATTTTCTATATTTAAATTAATCACAATATTTTTTAGGGTTCCATGTGTCCAAAACAGAGTCCTTAAGGGGTTACTTCGTTGTCCTCCTGTCTGTCTGTCTGTTCCACTGTTAGGAACCATTTTTCTAAGTTTCAAATGGCTCTGAGCACTATGGGACTTAACTTCTGAGCTCATCAGTTCCCTAGAACTTAGAACTACTTAAACCTAACTAACCTAAAGACATCACACACATCCATGCCCGAGGCAGGTTTCGAACCTGCGACCGTAGCGATCGCGCGGTTCCAGACTGTAGCGCCTAGAACCGCTCGGCCACCCCGGCCGGCCATTATTCTAAGGAACAAATAGACGTATCAAGTTCAAATGTACGTAACTTGTCAAAGTCTATGGTCGCTTGTCAGAGTAAAAATTTTAAGCTTCTAAGTCAATTCAATCAAAAGATACGGATATTTATGTCATATATTTTGATACTCGAAAACTCGCTCATCAAAACCTATAGCTACTTGCCGTTGACGTAGACTCATGAAATTTGGTAAGAAGCAAGGTTTCACAGTGCAAGTAAAGTAAGAAGATCTGGAAACTGTTAAACTGTAATTATATCACATAAGAAATATCATTTTGCCATTGGAACATACATTGCATTCCCCACCGTCAAAAGCATAACACACGTTACTGCATGCAAACATAAAACGTAAGTTCTGGTCATGTTTTACAAAGTGAATAACAATATTTTATTAAATATTATATATAAATACTGGCAAGATATCAGTCCCGTAAATTCCAAGGATATATATTATATATATATATATATTCTTCTAATTTCTGAGACTGATATCTTGCCAGTATTTCTATCGAAAACAATCAAAAATCGTTGAAATCTCGTTTCCCAGGATGGTTGAACGATATATATGTACATAATTATGTTTGTACCGAACCCTCAGTGCGCAAGTCCTACTTACATTTGATTTCTTTTTTAAATATTTGCATGCCGAGATCATGACTGTAGCTACAGTTCGCCAGAAACCGCTCTTTCCTCTATTAACTCGAAAGAATTTAAGGTAAGCATTATAAAGTTATACACGAATAGACGTTGAATATAGCATCGCAACGTTTATTGTTTAATTAACCGGTTTTATACACTCCTGGAAATTGAAATAAGAACACCGTGAATTCATTGTCCCAGGAAGGGGAAACTTTATTGACACATTCCTGGGGTCAGATACATCACATGATCACACTGACAGAACCACAGGCACATAGACACAGGCAACAGAGCATGCACAATGTCGGCACTAGTACAGTGTATATCCACCTTTCGCAGCAATGCAGGCTGCTATTCTCCCATAGAGACGATCGTAGAGATGCTGGATGTAGTCCTGTGGAACGGCTTGCCATGCCATTTCCACCTGGCGCCTCAGTTGGACCAGCGTTCGTGCTGGACGTGCAGACCGCGTGAGACGACGCTTCATCCAGTCCCAAACATGCTCAATGGGGGACAGATCCGGAGATCTTGCTGGCCAGGGTAGTTGACTTACACCTTCTAGAGCACGTTGGGTGGCACGGGATACATGCGGACGTGCATTGTCCTGTTGGAACAGCAAGTTCCCTTGCCGGTATAGGAATGGTAGAAAGATGGGTTCGATGACGGTTTGGATGTACCGTGCACTATTCAGTGTCCCCTCGACGATCACCAGTGGCGCACGGCCAGTTTAGGAGATCGCTCCCCACACCATGATGCCGGGTGTCGACCCTGTGTGCCTCGGTCGTATGCAGTCCTGATTGTGGCGCTCACCTGCACGGCGCCAAACACGCATACGACCATCATTGGCACCAAGGCAGAAGCGACTCTCATCGCTGAAGACGACACGTCTCCATTCGTCCCTCCATTCACGCCTATCGCGACACCACTGGAGGCGGGCTGCACGATGTTGG
Organism: Schistocerca cancellata; assembly: GCF_023864275.1. Taxonomy (NCBI): domain Eukaryota; kingdom Metazoa; phylum Arthropoda; class Insecta; order Orthoptera; family Acrididae; genus Schistocerca; species Schistocerca cancellata. The sequence continues at coordinate 1,036,698,200 of NC_064627.1, read as the reverse complement.
GGCGTGAGCGGAAGACGGCCTAACGGTGTGCGGGACCGTAGCCCAGCTTCATGGAGACGGTTGCGAATGGTCCTCGCCGATACGCCAGGAGCAACAGTGTCCCTAATTTGCTGGGAAGTGGCGGTGCGGTCCCCTACGGCACTGCGTAGGATCCTACGGTCTTGGCGTGCATCCGTGCGTCGCTGCGGTCCGGTCCCAGGTCGACGGGCACGTGCACCTTCCGCCGACCACTGGCGACAACATCGATGTACTGTGGAGACCTCACGCCCCACGTGTTGAGCAATTCGGCGGTACGTGCACCCGGCCTCCCGCATGCCCACTATACGCCCTCGCTCAAAGTCCGTCAACTGCACATACGGTTCACGTCCACGCTGTCGCGGCATGCTACCAGTGTTAAAGACTGCGATGGAGCTCCGTATGCCACGGCAAACTGGCTGACACTGACGGCGGCGGTGCACAAATGCTGCGCAGCTAGCGCCATTCGACGGCCAACAAGGCGGTTCCTGGTGTGTCCGCTGTGCCGTGCGTGTGATCATTGCTTGTACAGCCCTCTCGCAGTGTCCGGAGCAAGTATGGTGGGTCTGACACACCGGTGTCAATGTGTTCTTTTTTCCATTTCCAGGAGTGTACGTCGACAGATGAGTGCGCAAACTTTTAGTGAATAACATGATACACAGCAAAACCTGTTGTACTATCCTATACGCGACCTGATTCGGCACGAAACATCCGACACACGCTCTAATGCGCTACAACAGTTACTACTCAGTGGTGGAAGAAGCAGAATTGTTTGCATAGCACAATAAACAAGCAAACAAACGTACCGTAATCGGAGGCGTGGGCGTCGGCGTGGGGCGACTGCAGAGACCTCTGCAGCTCGCAGATCTGGTCCAGCGTCACCTGCAGCAGGTCACGGGGGTCCTCCTGCAAAAAAAAAAAGTACCTCGTAGCACTGCAGGCACTTCTAAATGTCGAAATTGGTGGTTTACAAAATGTTCAACTGTGTGTGAAATCTTATGGGACTTAATTGCTAAAATCATCAGTTCCTAAGCTTACACACTACTTAACCTAAAGTATCCTAAGTACAAACACACACACACATGCCCGAGGGAGGACTCTAACCTCCGCCAGGATCAGCCGCACAGTCCATGACTGCAGCGCCCCAGACCGCTCGGTTAAACCGAGCGAAGTGGCGCAGTGCTTAGACACTGGACTCGCATTCGGGAGGACGACGGTTCAATCCTGATTTAGGTTTTCCGTGATTGCCCTAAATCGCTCCAGACAAATTCCGGGATGGTTCCTTTGAAAGGGCGCGGCCGACTTCCTTCCCTAATCCGATGAGACCGATGACCTCCCTGTCTGGTCTCCTTCCCCAAAACCAACCAACCAACCGCTCGGTTAATCCCGCGCGGCGATGGTTTACAAGTTTCTGTGTTTGCAGTCGTGTTGTCATGTTATCTTCATACGAATTTTCGTCAACTTCGTTCATTGCCTTCGCCAGCTGTTGAGCGCAGATTTCGTTGGCCACAGATATGGTCCAGGAGCAGAAACCACGTTCGAAACCTGGCGAAGGCAAGGAAGGAATTTATCAAAAATTCAGGTAAAGATAAAATGGCACCTCAGCTGGAACCCTAAAAAATGATAAGGCAGTTTCAAATAGAGATTTCTGTTCATTCAATTATAGCAGGTCAAAACAACATCTTGTTAACACATAGAAGACGGATTCCGAGTTTATTCGTGTTTCTCACGCCATCTGTGACGGACTCGTATCTACTCCACGCTGCCTGTAGACTTCGTCTAGTTAGGTGTTTACACCCGTAGCCAACGTGGCAAATGCAATTGCCTTCATGTATTATTGTCCGATCCACGAACGATGGCTGTTCGCGCAGGTCGAGAAACGGTCAGGGATTGCACTGTTGTCGGTTCCAAGCGACAGTTGCCATACGCGCATACATGCACATCTACATCTATACTCTGTGAACCACTGTGAGGTGCGTGGCAGTGGGTACGTCCGTATGGAGCGCGGTAAGAATGATTGTAGAATGCCTCTGTGCGTGCAGCAATTATTCTAATCTTATCCTCACGATCCCTATGTGAGCGACATGTAGGGAGTTGTAGTACATTCATAGAGTAGTCGTTTAAAGCCGGTACTTGAAACTTTGTTAACAGACTTTCTCGGGATAGTTTACATCTGTGTTCAAGTTCAGTTGCTTCAGTATCTCTGTCACCCTCTCCCACGGATTAAACAAAGCTGTGACCATTCGTGCTGCCCTTCTCTGTATACCTTCAATATCCCATACTAGTCCTATCTTGTACGGGTCCCACAAACTTGAGCAATATTGTAGAACCTGTGGCACGAGCGGTTTGTAAGCAATCTCTTTTGAAGACTGATTGCAATTCACCACTATTCTGGCAATAAACCGAAGTATACCACGTGCTTTACCCACGACTGAATCTAACAGTATGTGATCATTCCATTTCACATCCACGCGAAGTGTTACACCCAGGTATTTGTATGATTTGACCGATTCCAACAGTAACTCATTAAAATTATACTCGTTGGATACTACGCTTTTTCGTTTATTGAAATATAAAATTTTACATTTCTGAACATTCAGAGCAAATTGCCAATCGCTACACCACGTTGAAATCTTATCAAGATCTGACTGAATATTTATGCAGTTTCTCTCAGTGCTTTGCACTTAATAAAAGCGTGCATCCTGCAAATTAGTCTCTCACTTGCTTGAGTAGAATTTGTCTCTTACCACAACCATCAGCCACGACAATTCGCAACAAATGGAATAAAAATTCAATAAATACACTACTGGCCATTAATTTTGCTGCACCAAGAAGAAATGCAGATGATAAACAGCTATTCATTGGACTAATATATTATACTAGAACTGACATGTGATTACATTTTTACGCAATTTGGGTGCATAGATCCTGAGAAAGCAGTATCCAGAACAACCACCTCTGACCGTAATAACGGCCTTGATACGCCTGGGCATTGAGTCAAACAGAGCTTGGATGGCGTGTACAAGTACAGCTGCCCATTCAGCTTCAACACGATACTAGAGATGGGCAAAACTGTTCTTTTCAGAGATCGGATCAGAACTGTTCACTCCCTGAAATGAATTAGCTCTTTTTCATGACTCACCACTCATTTACAATAGAAAATAAATGGAAGGCACATTGCCCTTTAAACTTGGTTTATTCCAGTACTATACCTGTATTTTGATCTTATTTGATCCTATTTTGAAGTAACACAGATAATGAGTAAGAATTTTGTATTGTTTATTGAAATTTCCACGATATGACAAAGTTTTGGATTATTGATTTATTTTGCACTATCGTGGTTTTTTGGGTGATCAGAAAATGTTGTAACTTGAGATTTACATTAACAATATATTTGGCTATAATGTATTAAAATTTCATTAACCTCATACAAATACATCGCAAGCCATATATTTTTAAAGTGAACGTTTCCTTCCGAAGACGCCTAAAATCGCAAAATCCGTACCAGAATAAGAAAAAAATATATAAATTTGACTGTAAAACGAAAGTGCTGCATATAGCCTTATGCAGAATAAAACAAGGAAAATATTGGTGTATCACATTTTGCGATACGTTTATCGGTTCACTCGTAATTAAAGCGTAAATTCGAGTGTCCATAATAAAAATCCTATAGTAAGAGGAGTCGTCAGGAACCTAATCTGATCAGTTTAAACAAATAAAAATAAAATAAAAACAAATGATGTATACATAACATAATAATGTAATATACATAGCGGTATTACTACGAAGAACAATATCCAGTAGAGACGAACTCCGATGCAGAAGCACTGAGTCGAGCAGGTCGAGCCGTGAGCTGTATTACTGCATGAGCTAAGACCGCAGAGACCAGAGTGACACCTGAGTTGCTTTGCTCAACGCTCTGGCTAGAGTCGAGAATGGTGGGGTGAGCGTTGAGCGGGCGAGTTCCGAGGGTGGGGGGAGCGGTGAACGGCCACCACTCACCCTCTCCGAGACAAATCGTCCGTTCCCTTGCGAGCAGGTTGTTACAAGTAGTTCCTATGTTATCTGCTAGGTGGCTCTCTGTCCTGTTGCTCGCATCAACTGCCCAGAGGCCAGGACGTGCGACTGAAACGATCGCCGACAGAGTGCGATGCGAAGTTAACCTGCGCCAGACACTGCAAGTGGCAGACGACGCACAGAGACGGTATGGCATATGTGAAACACAAAATCCAATGGGACACTGCACAATGCAGGCAGCCAAGGTAGAAGCAGGGCAGAGGCCGGCGCTGGCTGTGTTGTGTGGCATGCACTGTGCTGTGACCAGCAGAGGCGCTGCTGATATGCTCCGTCTCTCTCTCTCTCTCTCTCTCTCTCTCTATCTCTGCCGTGGGAAACATTTGGAGCTACCGTTCTTTTTTTCTGAATCACTGATTGTTCACTCCTTTGAAAGATTCAACTCTATGAATCAGTTCAAGAGCGGATCCCCCATCTCTACACGATACCACAGTTCATCAAGAGTAGTGACTGGCATATTGTGACGAGCCAGTTGCTCGGCCACCATTGGCCAGACGTTTTCAATTGGTGAGAGATCTGGAGAATGTGCTGGCCAGGGCAACAGTCGAACATATTCTGTATCCAGAAAGGCCCGTACAGGACCTGCAACATGTGGTCGTGCATTTTCCTGGTGAAATGTAGGGTTTCGTAAGGGTCTCGAATGAAGGTTAGAACCACGGGTCGTAACACATCTGAAATGTAACGTCCACTGTTCAAAGTGCCATCAACGCGAACAAGAGGTGACCGAGACGTGTAACCAATGGCACCCCATACCATCATGCCGGGTGATACGCCAGTATGGCGATGACGAATACACGCTTCCAATGTGTGTTCACCGCGATGTCGCCAAACACGGACGCGACCATCATGATGCTGTAAACAGAAGCTGGATTCGTCCGAAAAAAAAAATGACGTTTTGCCATTCGTGCACCCAGGTTCGTCGTTGAGTACACCATCGCAGGCGCCCCTGTCTGTGATGCAGCGTCGAGGTTTTCCGCAGTCATGGTCTCCGAACTGTTGCAAACGTCATCGAACTGTTCGTGCAGCTGGTTGTCGTCTTGCAAACGTCCCCATCTGTTGACTCAGGGATCGAGTCGTGGCTGCACGATCCGTTACAGCCATGCGGATAAGACGCCTGTCATCTCGACTGCTAGTGATACGAGGCCGTTGGGATCAAGCAGGGCGTTCCGTATTACACTCCTGAACCCACCGATTCCATATTCTGCTAACATTCATTGGATCTCGACCAACGCGAGCAGCAATGTCGCGATACGATAAACCGCAATCGCGATAGGCAGCAATCCGACCTTTATCAGAGTTGGAAACGTGTTGGTACGCATTTCTCCTTCTTACGCGAATCATCACAACAACGTTTCACCAGGCAACGCCGGTCAGCCTCTGTTTGCGTATGACAAATCGGTTGGAAACTTTCCTCATGTCAGCACGTTGTAGGTGTCGCCCCTGGCGCCAACCTTGTGTGAATGCCCTGAAAAGCTAATCATTTGCATATCACAGCATGTTCTTCCTGTCGGTTAAATTTCGCGCCTGTAGCACGTCATCTTCGTTGTGTAGCAATTTCAATGGCCAGTAGTGTAACTCGCTAGGATAAAGTTGAATGCTCGCAATTGGAACAATATTTACAGCAGGGCGCTCAGAACACTAATGAACGCTCATTGGGTGTCGGAGAATGCGTGACGTAGATGCGCAGAATAAGCCTTAAGTCGACCGCCATCGCTTGTGACTCCAACTACAGCAGAAGACGATACAATTGCACCTGGGAGTGAAAACGCTTCGGTCAGCGTATCGCGAATTTCCATCATGATATCTCACGAGGACACGCTGAAAGACTTGATAGTATATCCACAGCTGTCTTGAAATAATTCTCAGCGCCGTGCGCTTTCCTTAATAACCGTGTGATTGTGTAATTTAGCGTCACCGCGTGTTTTCAATAACGGCCACTGTAGGCCAAGTACTGTAATATGCTGGTAGGGCAGTACCTTTTGCTTGTTTAGCATCGTAAATGTATTTTGATATTTCAGATAGAACAGAAAACGGAAGGAAATGAATGTCTCCGAAAAATGCTTTCGGAGGTTTTCGCCGACGAATAGAGCTGATGGGGAGTGACCAATTATCGTCCAAAGGTCTTTCGTTTGTTTGCAATGAGAGGCCGACAGTGTTTAAAAAAATCATTTTTGCGGTACTTATAGCTTTATTTGTCAGGTTCATGATGATGTGCCCATCATTTCGTTGACGGTCATAGTTATTGTGATATTTACACGAAAGTAATACACTGCGCGAAATTCGAAAAAAGTTTGCAATGAAAAATAGGAGCCGCTATAATTTTTCGTTTGGTGCATATTACATAATATGTTACTGTATATTAAATTTAGCTAACATATCGAATTTTTCTTTGGACTTGGATGGAGGTCTCTGACACCAATCTCGAGAAAATTGCTCTGGTTTAGCACATTCATTTGGAATCGCCCCGCGCCAGCGATAAAGCCACAGTGAACTATCCACAACATTCCTCACGTTTCATAAACGGTTTGAGATATTGAAATGAGATTTTGGAAATGATAACAAGCAAAGAGGAAAGTATTTTGCCATGTGGTTATTAAACACAACTTCAATAGCTACCGTGTTATTCCACTAACTACAGACTCTCCCGATCAAAGAATGTAACTTTTAAGGGCCATCGATAGCTAGTGAAACGAGAAATGTTGTGAGTTTTGGAACAACATAAGTGCAGACATTACATGTTTATTTTGTGCCGAGGATGTCTTTTTCATAAGCTACTGACCTTACTTTTTCTCAATTTCTCACTTAATAAATCAATGTTTCAAAATTATCTCGCATTTGCATCTGCACAACATGTTAGTGAGGTGACACTGTGTAAACTCGGCTATGTTTTGGCAAGAGAAGCAAATTTTAAGATGGCAGCAAGAGAAATGTATAGGTTTTATTCAAAATTAGCGACTCATGACGTTTCTCTGACAGTTACAAACGGTTAACAAGCCAAGCGAAAATAAATCGCTGCGTTTGAGGCGTGATTATTTTTAGATGCTAACTAAAACAAAGGTAACAGATCTCTCTGAATGGTCACCATGCATTTTACAAAAACTGTGAGCGTTGGCTTTAATTTAGAACCGCACTTCCCCTCCAGCGCTCGGCTTTTCCCCTACAGCATCTGCCCGTAACACCCTCCCCCCACTCCCCTCCCCTCCCGCGCACTTATCGGCCACGATATTCAGCGCAGACTCTATTCAGATGTTTCTAGTGAGTTTGAGGATCTGGATAATACTGTATGCAGAAATATATTTATAGTTCTGTGGAAGAATCCAGTGACAGTGATATTTTTAGACCTATAAAGGAGTGTAAGGTTGCAATGTTATCAAGTGATTTCGACGATAACGATGGTTCTTATGAGTGATTCGTGCTGCCATAATGATAACCATGACTAGTGAAAAACTGACATTCAGCCACACTTTCAACCTTTTGAAGGTCACCCTGTGGTCATTCCTTATCCAGCTGAATGTGATTCTATAGCATCTAATGTGGCCCTGGTGCCTCTGTGATTAGCCGATTGTTTGGTGACGACTAGTTTTAACTGTCTTGGAAGGCGATGTACACTATCATGATCAGACCTCAGTGAAACGTAAAGCATCGCCCAAAGCACTCAAGTGGACTCCTGTTACACAAAGAGCCATGAAGAAATTCCTTGGCCCAATTATTCTTGTGGGACAAACAACGAAAGAGAGATGAAAAGATTATTGGTCAACATACCCTCTAATAGCTACCCCAGTATTTTCATAGACTGAGTCGCAATAGATTTTGACTGGTTTGGATATTCTGGCACTTTAATGAGAATACGAAATTGAAAAATAGCTCTGAGAGACTCTTCAAAGTTTAGCTAGCGCTGGATTATATCCTCACTAGATTCAGGACACTTTACAAACCAAAGCAATAGTTCTCTTAGGGCGAGGGGACGATTCCAAGGAGAGATGATGATGATGTTTGGTTTGTGGGGCGCTCAACAGCGCGGTTATCAGCGCCCGTACAATTTCCCAACCTTTGCTCAGTCCAATTTCGCCACTTTCCTGGATGATGATGAAATGATGAGGACAACACAAACACCCAGTCATCTCGAGGCAGGTGAAAATCCCTGACCCCGCCGGGAATCGAACCCGGGACCTTGTGCTCGGGAAGCGAGAACGCTACCGCGAGACCACGAGCGGCGGACACAAGATTCCAAGGAGAGTACACCTGAGGACGAAGTATGGGTTACTTGTCAGGATGGTGAGCGCTAAGATTACGAAGTATGGGTCACATGTCAGGATGGTGGGCAAGAGTGACACAGGCTGTATCTGCAATATGGAGATTTACAATGGTAAAGGGAAGAAATTGGAAGAATCTATTCTCTCAGTTCTTGGTCCTTATAAACATAGTTGGTCTGTTTTGCTTATTCATGAGCTAGACGAAATTTAATTTTAGGGTGCAGTACACTGTGACACTAATCATGACGATAAAAAGGTAGAGTTGGTAGAGTTTTTCTTCGGCTAGTGAAATTCTTTTTGGAACTGTGGAATCACGCCCGACAAAGGAGCAAATCACGAAGTCGGCCCGCGGGGATGATGGGAGAGCAGGAGAAGGGCTAATTTTTCAATCAGACGCAGGCAGGCCTTGTTAGAAGGCGCGCGGCCGCCCGCGGAGGCGGAATCAATTTGGGGCCGGCTTGTGGCTGCCCCTCTGCGCCGCTGCCGCTGCTGCCGCCGCCGGCGGACAATGTAAACACGCGGCGTGCTTTTTGTGGCGTGTGCCAGTTTTTAAATGGTCGCTATCATCATTAGGCATCGCGTGGAAGGGTTGCGCTCGCAGGGTGGCGACCAGCATTCCGTATAGGCGCTGGGGGTTGGGAACATGTTACGATCGGCAGATGAGGCGCGTCCACAAGAGAGAGAGAGAGAGAGAGAGAGAGGGAAAGAGAGGCAAAGGGATTCCGGCTTGCCCTGTTACACCACTCGAATTGTATCCTCTTGTTAATTTCTGTTTTTTTACTGATCTTCTTTCGGTGTGTTGTACGTGTTCGACATCAGTTCAGCAGAGAGGAAAATGTTTTTACGTCACGAAGCATACGGGCAGCGACGGTGAAACGATATTCAGCGAGAAGAATGAGTCGCCTGTGTGCGCATGCGCGTAGAACAAAGGACGACGCTTAACGAAAACAAGAGCATTGCAATGCGCAATATAAAGCTTGCAGGGAGCCGTATGTTAATTTTATATCCCAACAGCCTCAAAGCAGAACACTACAGCCCGATTTAAAGTAGTTAGCATTTCAGAACTAGCAGCTTAGAGCAGTACTCGCGTGTTCGCCTCTCACTGTGTTGCCACTTCCTCTGCGCAAAACATCGTGCCTGCCAGTGGACGAGAAAACTATCGCGGTCTCAAAAACTTAACCTGTTTCAAGAATAAAGTTAACTACGGCTAAGAAGAGATTTTTGACATGATTAGTGACAGTGTAGAGAACCATGCCACATATGAATTTTAGAAACTTTTCGTGCTTTTTGTAGGACAGAGAGACTAAACTTCATGCTATCTACCAGTTAAGTATTAACATAAAACAAAAGGGTGGTCGGGTGCGAGTAGGACACGCGCACTGAGAGTTCCGTAGAAACTTAATTCTGTGTATAGTCAGTTTATCTATTCCGGGCCGGCTGGAGTGGCCATGCGGTTCTAGGCGCTGCAGTCTGGAGCCGAGCGACCGCTACGGTCGCAGGTTCGAATCCTGCTTCGGGCATAGATGTGTGTAATGTCCTTAGGTTAGTTAGGTTTAATTAGTTCTAAGTTCTAGGCGACTAATGACCTCAGAAGTTAAGTTGCATAGTGCTCAGAGCCATTTGAACCATTTATCTATTCCGGAAATCGAGGATACCGACGATTTTTGCCTGTTATTTGCATTCATACTGGGAAGATATAGGTTCCAGGGATTCCAAAACGTTCGAGATGGTTTTAATAGTTTTAATTGTAAGTATGAAGTTCAATAAAATTGCATGTATGTGTACATTATATACTTTCAAATTACAAATTTCGGATTTTTCCCTTTACTTGTACAGTGAAACCTTGCTTCTTGCAAATTTCATGAATCTAGGTCTACGGGAAGTACCCTACGGTTTTAATTAGTGACTTTTCGAGTATAACTATATGTCATAAACGGTCGTATCTTTTGATTTCATTGACTTTGAAGCTTAAAACTTTTACATCGCCGAGGGACCATAGATCTTAGTATATGATATAAATACACTCCTGGAAATTGAAATAAGAACACCGTGACTTCATTGTCCCAGGAAGGGGAAACTTTATTGACACATTCCTGGGGTCAGATACATCACATGATCACACTGACAGAACCACAGGCACATAGACACAGGCAACAGAGCATGCACAATGTCGGCACTAGTACAGTGTATATCCACCTTTCGCAGCAATGCAGGCTGCTATTCTCCCATGGAGACGATCGTAGAGATGCTGGATGTAGTCCTGTGGAACGGCTTGCCATGCCATTTCCACCTGGCGCCTCAGTTGGACCAGCGTTCGTGCTGGACGTGCAGACCGCGTGAGACGACGCTTCATCCAGTCCCAAACATGCTCAATGGGGGACAGATCCGGAGATCTTGCTGGCCAGGGTAGTTGACTTACACCTTCTAGAGCACGTTGGGTGGCACGGGATACATGCGGACGTGCATTGTCCTGTTGGAACAGCAAGTTCCCTTGCCGGTCTAGGAATGGTAGAACGATGGGTTCGATGACGGTTTGGATGTACCGTGCACTATTCAGTGTCCCCTCGACGATCACCAGTGGTGTACGGCCAGTGTAGGAGATCGCTCCCCACACCATGATGCCGGGTGTTGGCCCTGTGTGCCTCGGTCGTATGCATTCCTGATTGTAGCGCTCACCTGCACGGCGCCAAACACGCATACGACCATCATTGACACCAAGGCAGAAGCGACTCTCATCGCTGAAGACGACACGTCTCCATTCGTCCCTCCATTCACGCCTGTCGCGACACCACTGGAGGCGGGTTGCACGATGTTGGGGCGTGAGCGGAAGACGGCCTAACGGTGTGCGGGACCGTAGCCCAGCTTCATGGAGACGGTTGCGAATGGTCCTCGCCGATACCCCAGGAGCAACAGTGTCCCTAATTTGGTGGGAAGTGGCGGTGCGGTCCCCTACGGCACTGCGTAGGATCCTACGGTCTTGGCGTGCATCCGTGCGTCGCTGCGGTCCGGTCCCAGGTCGACGGGCACGTGCACCTTCCGCCGACCACTGGCGACAACATCGATGTACTGTGGAGACCTCACGCCCCACGTGTTGAGCAATTCGGCGGTACGTCCACCCGGCCTCCCGCATGCCCACTATACGCCCTCGCTCAAAGTCCGTCAACTGCACATACGGTTCACGTCCACGCTGTCGCGGCATGCTACCAGTGTTAAAGACTGCGATGGAGCTCCGTATGCCACGACAAACTGGCTGACACTGACGGCGGCGGTGCACAAATGCTGCGCAGCTAGCGCCATTCGACGGCCAACACCGCGGTTCCTGGTGTGTCCGCTGTGCCGTGCGTGTGATCATTGCTTGTACAGCCCTCTCGCAGTGTCCGGAGCAAGTATGGTGGGTCTGACACACCGGTGTCAATGTGTTCTTTTTTACATTTCCAGGAGTGTATAAACGTAAACACAGTCCGTAGTAGGCTGTAATGTGATTTTTATTTAATCGTGTGACTAGCTAATTTTGACTACTTATCACTCGCCAAGCAGCTATAACAATAATACGAACCATCGGGAGGCTGTGGATCCACACAGATACAAAATTTTAATAACATAAATGTGAACTGGATATGCCGAAATGTTCGAGGGAAAAAAGATTGTTAACAGACGGACTGACAAAGAGGCAGACGGATAAACAATGACAAAATTACAAATTAAGAATTTTCGGATTTTTTTCTTTACTTGTACTGTGAATCCTTACTTTTTGCTAAATTTCATGAGTCTGGGTCAACAGGAAGCACCCTATACGTTTTGATGAGTGAGTTTTCGAGTATGAAAACATATGACATAAATGGCGATATCTTTTGACTGCATTAACACAGAAATTCAAAAATGTGCATATCCAATGGACCACAGACTTCAATATGTGGCATACATATTGAAGTTCCTGAGAAAATGGATCTTAACAGACATACAGACAGACGAACAACGAAGCTATCTTGTAAAGGATCCGGTTTTACAAACTGAGACACAGGACCCAAAAACACATTTCCGAAGCTTATACTTACCAAACGCAACCGAGTACGCAACACTGGAAAGATCCGATGCTGAGAGAAGTATTTTCGTAATCAACGATAAAGTTGTTTGCGAGTAAGTTTAGTGGTTTCCGAGATGCGATGTGGTAACGTTAAAGCCGTTTCCTGGATAGGAAAATTTCACCCATTTCAAAACAACCAGTAAACCCATCTCCCATGATTATTTAAAGAAATCGAACTCAAACGTATAAAAAAGCTTCAAAGTCTGATTACTTTACAAGTGAGTTAATTTATTAAATATCACACATCCAGCATCTAAGTGAGAAAAAGTTCAGAAAAGCTTTGAAACTGTGTTGGAAATCACTAACTACCCTCATTATCAAACACTGGATGAGTATAGCCAGGGCAATTTGTGCTCCGTTTTAAGCAAAAGTTAATTCCTCGTGCGTCTCAATGTTTATTACGTCATATCTTCCGAACTGTGTGTCGTACAACGATGTAATTCCGCAGCTGCATTCCATGCTGGCGTAAACTGTCGCCAGCACACCGGTCGGCAACATGCAGGGCGAAGATCGACAGTAGGCGCTGGATCAAGCGCGCCTATCACAAGAGAGGCCAGAGACACACCGAGTAGCAACGCGCCGACAACGCCCTCTCGACGGCAAGTATTAAGGCCGCCGCCGCTGGACGGGGGGCCTTACTGACTCAGTCACTAGCTCAGTCACTCAGTCTCTGACTCACTGAGGCTACGACAGTGCACAGCGACCAGAACTGTGACAATAGCCAGATAATCGATATTGTCTGCAAGAGGACCATTATGGATGAGATTGTACCACAACAAATGGACTCTAAAGTTAAGTGGCAGCTATCTGTTCATGTAAATAAATCTAGGTGTGCATTTGTGTTGGAGAAAGTGGATACCAGCCACCCATAACATCCCCTCCCTTGTTTCCTACAGTACAAGACTCTACACATCCAGTTGTACATATGGATTGGAGATAGCGTTAGTAATAAAAAATAATAAATTAAAATGTAATGCGTGACGCTGTAATTTTACTGCATGAGCAGAGAAAATGTGGCAGGCGATAGTTTTTTATCCTCTCATCTTTTTCTTTTGAGGGGGGGGGGGATGGGTGGGGTCAGCGGAAAAAAGTTGCGTAAAGGATTGAAATTAGATGTACAGTTCGTTGGATGTCGCTAAGTGCTCTCATTCTCAAGCACTGGATGAATATTTCCTGCGTAATTTGCTCGCCGTGAGTTCAGCTAGCTTAGTATGCACCGGGTTTCTAACTGTAATACTTTTCTTAATATGTTAAACCTTTAACATACAGGGTGTTTCAAAAATGACCGGTATATTTGAAACGGCAATAAAAACTAAACGAGCAGCGATAGAAATACACCGTTTGTTGCAATATGCTTGGGACAACAGTACATTTTCAGGCAGACAAATTTTCAAAATTACAGTAGTTACAATTTTCAACAACAGATGGCGCTGCGGTCTGGGAAACTCTATAGTACGATATTTTTCACATATCCACCATGCGTAGCAATAATATGGCGTAGTCTCTGAATGAAATTACCCGAAACCTTTGACAACGTGTCTGGCAGAATGGCTTCACATGCAGATGAGATGTACTGCTTCAGCTGTTCAATTGTTTCTGGATTCTGGCGGTACACCTGGTCTTTCAAGTGTCCCCACAGAAAGAAGTCACAGGGGTTCATGTCTGGCGAATAGGGAGGCCAATCCACGCCGCCTCCTGTATGTTTCGGATAGCCCAAAGCAATCACACGATCATCGAAATATTCATTCAGGAAATTAAAGACGTCGGCCGTGCGATGTGGCCGTGCACCATCTTGCATAAACCACGAGGTGTTCGCAGTGACGTCTAAGGCAGTTTGTACCGCCACAAATTCACGAAGAATGTCCAGATAGAGTGATGCAGTAATCGTTTCGGATCTGAAAAATGGGCCAATGGTTCCTTTGGAAGAAATGGCGGCCCAGACCAGTACTTTTTGAGGATGCAGGGACGATGGGACTGCAACATGGGGCTTTTCGGTTCCCCGTATGCGCCAGTTCTGTTTATTGACGAAGCCGTCCAGGTAAAAATAAGCTTCGTCAGTAAACCAAATGCTGCCCACATGCATATCGCCGTCATCAATGCTGTGCACTATATCGTTAGCGAATGTCTCTCGTGCAGCAATGGTAGCGGCGCTGAGGGGTTGCCGCGTTTGAATTTTGTATGGATAGAGGTGTAAACTCTGGCGCATGAGACGATACGTGGACGTTGGCGTCATTTGGACCGCAGCTGCAACACGGCGAACGGAAACCCGAGGCCGCTGTTGGATCACCTGCTGCACTAGCTGCGCGTTGCCCTCTGTGGTTGCCGTACGCGGTCGCCCTACCTTTCCAGCAAGTTCATCCGTCACGTTCCCAGTCCGTTGAAATTTTTCAAACAGATCCTTTATTGTATCGCTTTTCCGTCCTTTGGTTACATTAAACCTCCGTTGAAAACTTCGTCTTGTTGCAACAACACTGTGTTCTAGGCGGTGGAATTCCAACACCAGAAAAATCCTCTGTTCTAAGGAATAAACCATGTTGTCTACAGCACACTTGCACGTTGTGAACAGCACACGCTTACAACAGAAAGACGACGTACAGAATGGCGCACCCACAGACTGCGTTGTCTTCTATATCTTTCACATCACTTGCAGCGCCATCTGTTGTTGAAAATTGTAACTACTGTAATTTCGAAAGTTTGACCGCCTGAAAATGTACTGTTGTCCCAAGCATATTGCAACAAACGGTGTATTTCTATCGCTGCTCGTTTAGTTTTTATTGCCGTTTCAAATATACCGGTCATTTTTGAAACACCCTGTACCATTATACCTCTTAATAGGTAGATTATGACAACATTTTAAATTTTTAAATTCGCACAGAAATGATATGAAATATTAAAAAATCAAAGTTTTGTTTCCCTCGGAAGCTTTTAGATAGGCAATTTGCAACAGGGACTGTGCATTAGCCTTACAGTAATACACACTGCGCAATATAGTTAAAGGGTAACTTTTTCAAAACCCTGTAGTTGTCTCCCATCGCGGTGCATAAGTTTGAAATTTGGCTCAAAGGTGCCTGCAACATTCCTCTGTAATGGCGCAAGAGCGAACCGCGTTGCGATGTCAGCCACGGGCTCTGCGTCGCTTCAGACAGCAAGGCGTCGACACTTGCGAAGAGAGAGGCCACAGGTCACAAGTTCATACGAGCTGTAACGCGGGTCAGTGATGTCGCATTGGCACCAGACTTCACCACAACTCTGCCCGACCCGATCGTGGACTTGTCACACGATGGTAAGGTCGTCTCACCCTCTTTTACCCACTTTGCACCCCTTCTTTTGATGCCTCTGCGATGGGGTCGGAACCGCGATGCACAGCGTTGGAATCACGCGGTTTTCTTATGGGTGGCCGAGGAATACGATTCAGGCGTACCTCTGCTCAGAATCTGCATGAAAAGGCCTTAGGGTGGGGCTTATAGGGCGTCAATGAAACCACCCTATACTCGGAGGCGTTGATTACCACAAATTTCGAGGGTCAAAAACGACAGTTCGCAGTGCGATGGCCAACAGGACGACGATCTTGACAACGTACGACACTTCTACCAACCCCTGACCCTGTTCTAAGGACATTATGAGGCAGCAACCCCTGTGAACGTGATATGACCTCTTTGGAGTGCAGTGTGACCGTAGTTTATGCTCTGGTATACAGGGTGGAACCACCAAGGAGCGTTAACAACCATTGGACGAGATTTGAACGTGATCCAAAGCAGATAAGCATTCTTATACTTTTTCATCCTTCCTTTTTCGGGCCATTTTTTGGCGTGATCAAGAAATTGAGAGGGGGGGGGGGGGCAGGGGGTGCAACATTAAATTGTGCGCGAACAAAACGCAAAGCATCCCTCTAAGACTCCACCCCCCGCTGCCCCCCCCCCTCCCAAAAAACAGTTCAATAACGCCCTCGGTGCCATCCGCGCACCTTTGTTGACCACGTTACACATGTACCTGCCAGAAACTTCAACAAACATTCAGCGTCGCTGTTGCTTTAGCGCCTGAAGCAGGTAAATCCCACCTAATCGGGGCGAAGGTGTTGCCTAGTCCACAGGCGCCATAGCAGTTCCTAGGCTGTTTGTCGATGTTTTTGACAGGTACATATGTAACGTTCTCATGAAAGGAGTGGCAATCAACCCCCCATCCTAAGACCTTTTCACGTCGTTTCTGAGTGGTGGTGTGTCTGAAATGTTTCTAGGCCACTCATAGAAAACCGCGTGATTTCAACGCTGGGTGTCGCGTCTCTGGCCTTCGTACTAGAGGCGTCAAAAGAAGTGGTGAAATGTATATAAGAGGGGCTGTGACGACCTTCCCATCTTCTGACAAATCCACAGTGGCGGTGGGCAGAACTGGGTTGAAATCTGGTACCAACGCGAAATCACTGTCCCAGCTTACACCTCATATGAACTTTGCGCTGTGGCCTTTTTTTCGTGTGTCGATACCTTGTTATTTGGAGCGTCGCCGAGTCTGAGGGTGCCGTCAGAGGACGCCATATTTTTGCATCACTTCAGAGGAAGATTGCGGGCACCTTTGACCAGAATTTCAAGCTTATGCGTCGGAATTGGAGACAATTACGGGATTTCGAAAAGGTGACACTTTAATTTACATGAATTTTGTGTAATATACACTCCTGGAAATTGAAATAAGAACACCGTGAATTCATTGTCCCAGGAAGGGGAAACTTTATTGACACATTCCTGGGGTCAGATACATCACATGATCACACTGACAGAACCACAGGCACATAGACACAGGCAACAGAGCGTGCACAATGTCGGCACTAGTACAGTGTATATCCACCTTTCGCAGCAATGCAGGCTGCTATTCTCCCATGGAGACGATCGTAGAGATGCTGGATGTAGTCCTGTGGAACGGCTTGCCATGCCATTTCCACCTGGCGCCTCAGTTGGACCAGCGTTCGTGCTGGACGTGCAGACCGCGTGAGACGACGCTTCATCCAGTCCCAAACATGCTCAATGGGGGACAGATCCGGAGATCTTGCTGGCCAGGGTAGTTGACTTACACCTTCTAGAGCACGTTTGGTGGCACGGGATACATGCGGATGTGCATTGTCCTGTTGGAACAGCAAGTTCCCTTGCCGGTCTAGGAATGGTAGAACGATGGGTTCGATGACGGTTTGGATGTACCGTGCACTATTCAGTGTCCCCTCGACGATCACCAGTGGTGTACGGCCAGTGTAGGAGATCGCTCCCCACACCATGAAGCCGGGTGTTGGCCCTGTGTGCCTCGGTCGTATGCAGTCCTGATTGTGGCGCTCACCTGCACGGCGCCAAACACGCATACGACCATCATTGGCACCAAGGCAGAAGCGACTCTCATCGCTGAAGACGACACGTCTCCATTCGTCCCTTCATTCACGCCTGTCGCGACACCACTGGAGGCGCTCTGCACGATGTTGGGGCGTGAGCGGAAGACGGCCTAACGGTGTGCGGGACCGTAGTCCAGCTTCATGGAGACGGTTGCGAATGGTCCTCGCCGATACCCCAGGAGCAACAGTGTCCCTAATTTGCTGGGAAGTGGCGGTGCGGTCCCCTACGGCACTGCGTAGGATCCTGCGGTCTTGGCGTGCATCCGTGCGTCGCCGCGGTCCGGTCCCAGGTCGACGGGCACGTGCACCTTCCGCCGACCACTGGCGACAACATCGATGTACTGTGGAGACCTCACGCCCCACGTGTTGAGCAATTCGGCGGTACGTCCATCCGGCCTCCCGCATGCCCACTTTACGCCCTCGCTCAAAGTCCGTCAACTGCACATACGGTTCACGTCCACGCTGTCGCGGCATGCTACCAGTGTTAAAGACTGCGATGGAGCTCCGTATGCCACGGCAAACTGGCTGACACTGACGGCGGCGGTGCACAAATGCTGCGCAGCTAGCGCCGTTCGACGGCCAACACCGTGGTTCCTGGTGTGTCCGCTGTGCCGTGCGTGTGATCATTGCTTGTACAGCCCTCTCGCAGTGTCCGGAGCAAGTATGGTGGGTCTGACACACCGGTGTCAATGTGTTCTTTTTTCCATTTCCAGGAGTGTAGATACATTTAAGCGATTTTCTACTGAAGAGGTAGCGGATCGCTGCGATGGCTGTATGCAGGTAGTACTCCTACTTGTCGCAAATTTGGACCTTAAACGTCAGAAGCCAAAAGATTTAATCATACTACAGTGCAGTGCCAACTTTTCTTCCAATTTTTTCTTTTTAAGATCACTGGATTCGTCATAAGAAGCTGCTGCAACTGGGCTAGAATACGATAGTCAAACACGCGTGAAAAGCCAAAATAAAACGTTGAATTGAAAATTTCTATATCATGCACTACGCATTTAGAATAGCACAAATGAGTGAGGTTCATCCTGTGGACACATTACCATTTCTCGGTTTCCCAGACATTACTGCATTACTTCAATGTCGTGACTGTGTTTACGAGTGCAGTGAAATAAAATGTACGATGATTTTCACATGCATCATACAGCTCACATAAAACGGAAGAAAGAAATTCCTGAAATGAAGGAATCTGATCCCAGACAGGCAGCCAAGGGTCCAAGAGTGCAACGTGGTTGTTTAGAATTATACGCCATAATTCAAGCAACTTTCGCAGGAGAATGTCAGAGCTACTTTTTAAAGAAACATCCCTCATTATTCCTTCTAAAATTTAAGGACAATCAAGAACAGGCACTGGCGTCAGAAAAGGAAGTTCTGCAGTTGATAACTGCTTGCTCCATTGCATTCCACATCTGCCTGATGTCGGATATTTATTTATGTACTGTGACGCTGGCGACAGACGAAGCCAATCCTAAACTTCGCTTCTTCTTTACTCTTTTGCCTGAACATCGGAGTGCAGTAAAGTCTGAAGAAGGTCGATGTAAAATGTGTAAAAAACAGTCATAGGATATCTCGAAGCTGACCCTCTACACGCAGTAGTCGAGAAAAAGTGTAAGTATACAGTCATTTAGACTCCAAATGAGTACACAATTGTCGTTAAAATAATTACAAATATTGCTCGGTCTAATGTTTTGAGTCGATGCGTTTCGGGGATGTATAAAATTTGGAACAGTTGGTAAAAATCGGTAATAAAAGGCATAAACGAAGATTCGCGCAACGAATAAGCCAAGTGGCTTCTTCAGTTTAGTAGCCTATATTTCCACTGTCCGTTTCGTGAGTTACACCTGAACCATCAAATAACTGATTGAGCCACTGTCCAAAAGAGATAAGATAATCACATACTAACTCCGATGTAAATCAAGAGAGATCTTCTGGCTATTTTGAAAACTGATGTTATTCTCACCGAAAACAAATTCTCTATCTACAGTGTTCCACCTGCAAAGATAATTCATGATAAAGCTTATGGCCTGTACCGAAGAACAATTATGACAATGATAATTTAGATGCAGAATAATGACTCATATATTATACAAAAGAGAAGTATCTAGCTCAGTGTTATTTTGAACTTAAGTGTAAAACAGCGTGTAGAATAGTCATAAAGTAAAATTTCCTCGTTTGTAATGTTCTAGGCAATGTAGTGTCAATAAGTTTGAGACAAAACTTTTTTTTAACACTTTTTGTGCCCTTGCAAAATAACGCAAAGCATTGCTATTTCCAACAGAGATAATGCCACAAGTGATTGATTATTATGTCCACATCTTTCCGAAGAAAAATGTATTGAGAAAAAATGCCATGAATATGTCTTTGTATTAATATGCACCTCTTTATAGGGCCGTTTAGTCACTCATACACGACTACAAAGTAGTAAATTTCCCATATGACGAAACAAAGCTATTTGAAACTTTATTTCGGCCACATGTGCGCTTTGACGAGTAAATGCAGTCAAAGAGGAAGTATGTTCCTATAAGGGAAGGTCATCGAGTGGTATTGAATACTTCGGTTTATCTCGAATAATGACAACCTCGCTAATACCGGGGAATGTGTGCGGTTCCAACAATGACGTAGTTGTTTGTCTACACTCACAAAGGACATAAAAAGATATGTGACGCTAACAAAAATGATGCAAGGCATTCGTTGGTTCATTGAGAACCAGTGTCAACGAATCAAATCGTGTAAGCCTTGCCGTATGCAGCATTAAAATATTTTGATTTTGCGGCATCGGGGACACTTTTATTAATGATCGCTGCTATAACCAGTGATTCAGATAGCGAGACTACTTGTTCGCTCCCACATTCGGCGGCGCCACATAGGCGCAGCAGGCAGCGAGTACAATGCAACGAGCCGCACACACACTCTTTCCTACGTCACGTCACGTGACGCAATCCCGAGGTCTCCGGAGCGGGCTGAAGCTGCCCGCTCTCCGACAACAAGCCAGATTCGTTTCCAGAGAACATGCTTACGACATACATAGCGGCTGCCGCCTTGGTGACAACCTATGCTGCGAGCATGCACTCTATTTGTACTCTTGAAATGTCCCCTTAGAAAAATTATGAATTACTGTGCTGGTAAACTCCTACGTTATTTGATACAAAGACAGTTGAGTGAAACTGAACGTACTCAGGCAGTTCTCTCTTTAATTATTCTGATCGTCACTAAACTGACACACAATACTTTTTTTTTTTTTTTTTTTTTTTTTTTTTTTAGCGCAAAGCAATCTGACTTTCAATAATCTCTAGAAAACAGTGGCCCTGACTAACAATAACCTATACCTTTCATGAATCACTTACCTCAGAAAAATCTTCGTTACTCGAACTACTGCAATACAGCGAGCGCCAATACTGCCAGCTAAATAAAAGATTTTAACTACTGAAGGCACTAACTACTGATAGGTATAGTTAGCAAACGAAAGATTTTGGTTGAGAACAAACAATGTATTTACCTTAATGGCGTTCAAAAGTCATTATATGTATATATAATTTTGTGACATCCAATCAAACAAATTTCCTTTTTCTGACGGACACACGTCCAGATCGTCCGCTCCACTAGCGGCTCACTTCAACTGCACTGAAAGACCACAGCCTCCCACAAAATTACCGACCCGTCAGCCTTCTGAGCTCGCTCACCAAGATTGTTGAGAAGGTGACTCTCAAACGCA
Organism: Schistocerca cancellata; assembly: GCF_023864275.1. NCBI lineage: Eukaryota > Metazoa > Arthropoda > Insecta > Orthoptera > Acrididae > Schistocerca > Schistocerca cancellata. Next base: position 1,036,676,691 of record NC_064627.1, on the reverse strand, counting down.
TCACTAGGCACTGCATAACAAATGACATCCTGAGACTGGAGGAATTCGGCTTCAGGAATCATCACTCCACAACACAACAACTCTTACGGGTCGTTGAACGTATAACACATGGCTTCACCACAAACAAAGCAATAGGCGCAGTGTTCCTGGACATCGAAAAGGCTTTCGACCATCTATGGCACAATGGCTTCATTCGCAAACTCAGCGACGCGGGCTTCCCCGACGAGCTGGTGCGTCTCATACACTCATACCTCACAGACAGGAGTTTCAACACTGACGTGCAGTGAACACAATTAACACGACACGATATACACGCGGGAGTACCCCAGGGAAGCATCATAGGGCCTCTACTGTTTAACCTCTACATAAACGGTCTCCCAACCACACACAACACAACGACCTTCACCGGGAATACCGACTTGAGACTCTCGCGGAGGTAATCCACAAACTCACCACAAGACTATACAGAAACTCCAGACATTCGCAGAACCCGTCTATTCTGAATCTGGGGAACTACGACCACAACCATAAATGGAAATATAAAAGACCAAAACACATACTTGTAAGAACCTAACATCTATGGCCAAGTAAACGCAGACACAACGGTACAGGTGAACCCCTGCTAATCAGACGCCATTACTGGATATCCAACTGGAACATACTTGCCGAATAACTGGCACCACGCAGGGAAGCCGTACCGTACAATGCATGCAGACAAGCTCCACCCCCCCCCCCCTCCCCCAAACACACAGTGAGATGATCTATGGCCGATCTTCCACTACTCTATATAACGATCTTGATTGTTCCAGGAATGCAGCGGCTGCAGCGAACTGGGATACATCGCCATCGCTTGCCACGATAATGATGCATACTAACAAACCCAACCTTGCATGAACTATCGCAGCTAGTAGGCCACTACTGCTCTTACTACCCATCCCACTGTCGCAGAGGTTTTTTTCCCGCCGCACGAGCCTTCGCACTTCCCTCTGCTCTTCAACTTGCTACCGTCATTCGCGTTTCGTCCACTATCTATCACCTGATGGACCATGATAATGCGTAGTCTTACCCAGACGCACGGACAACATCACTGCCCAGCGTCCTGTGATCCTCCTATGAGATAACTAACATGTTGACGGAGGTGACAGTGGAACTTTTGGTCTGGGCACCACGTTGGTGCGGGCGTGGAGGGGCTCCATCTCTATCATTCTGTCTCTTTACCTTGTCATCTTTTCCATATGTACCTTCCTTCACAGGTTCCGTGGAGAACCTCCTGATTGCCAACCTTATCAGTCCACCTGATTTCAGCATTATTTTATTATCTCAAACACTTCGATTGTCTTGTGAATATCCTTGTATAGGGCGGCTTCCTAGTGTAAATTTTTCCCGTCGCCAGAAACTCCGGCACACCACTACGTCTTAATTTTGTGGTTTTAGACAGCATACAGTTTAGATCAGTGCATTCTAGTTTGAATATTTATCTCGTGTAGTAACTTTCCGGTAAACAGGTTTCTAATAACAGGTATTTGTAAATAATGTACATCAACTTCAGTAGAGAAATTTATTTCTGTTTAATAGCTTGTGGTCTCAGAGTACAGTGAGGAATCTCCACAGCAATGTTTAGCGTTACTTTATTCTCCTTTGGTGTATTTTGTATACATCTCAAACTCAGTAGCGCCATTTGTGACCTTATATCTACACTCCTGGAAATGGAAAAAAGAACACATTGACACCGGTGTGTCAGACCCACCATACTTGCTCCGGACACTGCGAGAGGGCTGTACAAGCAATGATCACACGCACGGCACAGCGGACACACCAGGAACCGCGGTGTTGGCCGTCGAATGGCGCTAGCTGCGCAGCATTTGTGCACCGCCGCCGTCAGTGTCAGCCAGTTTGCCGTGGCATACGGAGCTCCATCGCAGTCTTTCACACTGGTAGCATGCCGCGACAGTGTGGACGTGAACCGTATGTGCAGTTGACGGACTTTGAGCGAGGGCGTATAGTGGGCATGCGGGAGGCCGGGTGGACGTACCGCCGAATTGCTCAACACGTGGGGCGTGAGGTCTCCACAGTACATCGATGTTGTCGCCAGTGGTCGGCGGAAGGTGCACGTGCCCGTCGACCTGGGACCGGACCGCAGCGACGCACGGATGCACGCCAAGACCGTAGGATCCTACGCAGTGCCGTAGGGGACCGCACCGCCACTTCCCAGCAAATTAGGGACACTGTTGCTCCTGGGGTATCGGCGAGGACCATTCGCAACCGTCTCCATGAAGCTGGGCTACGGTCCCGCACACCGTTAGGCCGTCTTCCGCTCACGCCCCAACATCGTGCAGCCCGCCTCCAGTGGTGTCGCGACAGGCGTGAATGGAGGGACGAATGGAGACGTGTCGTCTTCAGCGATGAGAGTCGCTTCTGGCTTGGTGCCAATGATGGTCGTATGCGTGTTTGGCGCCGTGCAGGTGAGCGCCACAATCAGGACTGCATACGACCGAGGCACACAGGGCCAACACCCGGCTTCATGGCGTGGGGAGCGATCTCCTACACTGGCCGTACACCACTGGTGATCGTCGAGGGGACACTGAATAGTGCACGGTACATCCAAACCGTCATCGAACCCATCGTTCTACCATTCCTAGACCGGCAAGGGAACTTGCTGTTCCAACAGGACGATGCACGTTCGCATGTATCCCGTGCCACCCAACGTGCTCTAGAAGGTGTAAGTCAACTACCCTGGCCAGCAAGATCTCCGGATCTGTCCCCCATTGAGCATGTTTGGGACTGGATGAAGCGTCGTCTCACGCGGTCTGCACGTCCAGCACGAACGCTGGTCCAACTGAGGCGCCAGGTGGAAATGGCATGGCAAGCCGTTCCACAGGACTACATCCAGCATCTCTACGATCGTCTCCATGGGAGAATAGCAGCCTGCATTGCTGCGAAAGGTGGATATACACTGTACTAGTGCCGACATTGTGCATGCTCTGTTGCCTGTGTCTATGTGCCTGTGGTTCTGTCAGTGTGATCATGTGATGTATCTGACCCCAGGAATGTGTCAATAAAGTTTCCCCTTCCTGGGACAATGAATTCACGGTGTTCTTATTTCAATTTCCAGGAGTGTATTATTGATGTCAGCAGCTTATACGCATCAGGTGTTGGGCTGATTGTGCGATGATTCTCGCAGTTAGCTGTCAGGTTGCTGCACCCTGCAAATGAAATGAAGCGCCTGTGACGCGGCCCCTTTTGGGAAGCGCCGTCCCTTCTGGGAGGAGTGGTTGACCGCCGGCCGCCACTGCAGCACGCGCTGAGTCGCCGCTCGGCAGGTAAGCATTTTAATTGGGACCAAGTGGCGCGCCGTGCTGCCGCCAGCTTTCTGGCACTCCGTCGCCCGCGCATTCTTCCGCCGCTGTTAAACCGAGAGCCTCTTTTATAGGCGGCTCATTAGTTATTCCTCCGGCCGCTCCAAGGCCTCCCGGAGGGCCGAGCCGCTTCCTCAACTTCAGCGAACGTGGCATCTGCTGCCGGCTCTGGCGAAATACGCAGATAACCAAACGTGCAGCTGTCGGGCTCCCGTGTTACTGCCGCAGCTACTCGTAAACGCAGCCTGCCCGCTGCGAGACCACATTTGCCGGAAAGTAGCGGTAAACACACAACTCCTTCCTCATACTTAGATCGTACGACTGATGAGGAGCAACAAGAATACACTTAGGTATGATACACTCCTGGAAATTGAAATAAGAACACGGTGAATTCATTGTCCCAGGAAGGGGAAACTTTATTGACACATTCCTGGGGTCAGATACATCACATGATCACACTGACAGAACCACAGGCACATAGACACAGGCAACAGAGCATGCACAATGTCGGCACTAGTACAGTGTATATCCACCTTTCGCAGCAATGCAGGCTGCTATTCTCCCATGGAGACGATCGTGGAGATGCTGGATGTAGTCCTGTGGAACGGCTTGCCATGCCATTTCCACCTGGCGCCTCAGTTGGACCAGCGTTCGTGCTGGACGTGCAGACCGCGTGAGACGACGCTTCATCCAGTCCCAAACATGCTCAATGGGGGACAGATCCGGAGATCTTGCTGGCCAGGGTAGTTGACTTACACCTGCTAGAGCACGTTGGGTGGCACGGGATACATGCGGACCTGCATTGTCCTGTTGGAACAGCAAGTTCCCTTGCCGGTCTAGGAATGGTAGAACGATGGGTTCGATGACGGTTTGGATGTACCGTGCACTATTCAGTGTCCCCTCGACGATCACCAGTGGTGTACGGCCAGTGTAGGAGATCGCTCCCCACACCATGATGCCGGGTGTTGGCCCTGTGTGCCTCGGTCGTATGCAGTCCTGATTGTGGCGCTCACCTGCACGGCGCCAAACACGCATGCGACCATCATTGGCACCAAGGCAGAAGCGACTCTCATCGCTGAAGACGACACGTCTCCATTCGTCCCTCCATTCACGCCTGTCGCGACACCACTGGAGGCGGGCTGCACGATGTTGGGGCATGAGCGGAAGACGGCCTAACGGTGTGCGGGACCGTAGTCCAGCTTCATGGAGACGGTTGCGAATGGTCCTCGCCGATACCCCAGGAGCAACAGTGTCCCTAATTTGCTGGGAAGTGGCGGTGCGGTCCCCTACGGCACTGCGTAGGATCCTATGGTCTTGGCGTGCATCCGTGCGTCGCTGCGGTCCGGTCCCAGGTCGACGGGCACGTGCACCTTCCGCCGACCACTGGCGACAACATCGATGTACTGTGGAGACCTCACGCCCCACGTGTTGAGCAATTCGGCGGTACGTCCACCCGGCCTCCTGCATGCCCACTATACGCCCTCTCTCAAAGTCCGTCAACTGCACATACGGTTCACGTCCACGCTGTCGCGGCATGCTACCAGTGTTAAAGACTGCGATGGAGCTCCGTATGCCACGGCAAACTGGCTGACACTGACGGCGGCGGTGCACAAATGCTGCGCAGCTAGCGCCATTCGACGGCCAACACCGCGGTTCCTGGTGTGTCCGCTGTGCCGTGCGTGTGATCATTGCTTGTACAGCCCTCTCGCAGTGTCCGGAGCAAGTATGGTGGGTCTGACACACCGGTGTCAATGTGTTCTTTTTTCCATTTCCAGGAGTGTACATTGAAGAGCCAGAGAAACTCGTACACGTGCCTGATATCGTGAAGGGCTCCCCCGAGCACGCAGAAGTGACGCGGCACGGCGTGACATGGACTCGACTGATGTTTGGAGTAGTGCCGGAGGGAACTGACACTCTGAATCCTGCAGGGCTGTCCATAAATCCTTAAGAGTACGAGGAGGTGGAGATCACTTCTGAAGAGCACGTTGCAAGGCATCCTAGGTACGCTCAATAACGTTCGTGTCTGGGTTCAAAAATGGTACAAATGGCTCTCAGCACTATGGGACTTAACTTCTGAGGTCATCAGTCCCCTAGAACTTAGAACTACTTAAACCTAAGGACATCACACACGTCCATGCCCGAGGCAGGATTCGAACCTGCGACCGTAGCGGTCGTGCGGTTCCAGACTGAAGCGCCTAGAATCGCTCGGCCACTGCGGCCGGCCGTTTCTGGGGAGTCTGGTGGCCAGCGGAAGTGTTTAAACTCAGGACGTGTGTTCCTGGAGCACTCTGTCGCAATTCTGGACGTGTGGGGTGTCGCATTGTCCTGCTGGAATTGCCCAAGTCCGTCGAAACGCACAATGAACATGAATGGACTCAGGTGCTCAGACAGGATGCTTATGTACGTGTCACGTGGCAGAGTCGTAACTAGACGTATCAAGGGTCCCAAATCACTCCAACTGCACACGCCCCTTACCATTACAGAGCCTCCAAAAACTTCAACAGAGCCTGCTGACATGCAGGGTCCATGGATTCATGAGGTTGACTCCATACCCCTACACGTCCATCTGCTCGATACGATTTGAAATGACACTCGTCCGACCAGGCAACATGTTTCCAGTCATCAACAGTCCAATGTCGGTGTCGACGGGCCCAGGCAAGGCATAAGGCGTAAAGCTTTGCGTCGTGCAGTCATCAAGGGTGCATGAGTTTGAGAGGTGGCATGAGCCCCCTCTCATATTTCTATCTTACGATTTTCCTCTCTAATTGCATGCAGTGAAAAGTCGCTATTCCTTCACACGCGGACTTCCCACGCAGCGTCTCTCGTCACCCGGGTGGTCCGGTGACAGGCGGGCTCTGTTGATCTGGAAAGCGTTAAGCCGACGGGTGTGAGGAAGTCGAGTGAATGCTTTGCAGACGCCGACATTGTCAAAAGACACGCTCAGAGGGGTCTGAAGTAGCGGCTGGGCTAGAGGTTCCGTTACTTCACAGAAACTTAGCGAAAACACTTTCTGGCGGGCTACCAGCGAGGCGTGGGAATGACTTGTGTACCCAGGCAGCTGTGGCGGGAAAATTCCCGCGCTTTCTGTAAAATAGTAACTGTGATTGGCTTGCTCAGGGCATAGCTTCGTGACGTAGCAAGATTGGCGCAGAAATTGGCGCCAAGAATCTGCATTGGTGGAATGGTAGTGTTCCGGCAATGGAGTGGAATTTTCCGCCGGTTTTCGAGTTGCTGATTGGAACGTTTAACCACAGCCACTGTCGTGGGGGCGGGAATGTTCTGTGTTCGGTTTTGTACAGGTGCTCTTGTGGGTAGTCGGCTCTCGCCTTTCGGTCGAGGACGTCGAAGCAACCAGCCAACGGCTCCGGTACGCCAGATCGTGTCCTGGCAGTCAAGAAGACAGTTTGGTAATGTTGTCCGCAGCACCGGCAGATAGGGATTTTCCTAGGTGATAATCAGAGCCCAGCAGAGCGCGCCTGTTCGTCTTTTTTCTAACTTTGTTCTGTCTTGGGTAGCGGCAATTAATGTTGGGTTGGCTATGTGTTTTCTCTAAGATTTGAGTTGCAAGGAATTGGCTGCACATACCACTTCGTCATAATCCTCACAATCTAGTTTAGGGACAACTTCACATTCACAGCGTTTGTTTGAGTATCCAATTTGAGCCAATTTGATCTATTGTAAATGTTTCATGTGTTTTTGTTTATTATTTTGTGTTTAGTCTTAATAAATCATATTGTTATTTTGGACAGAACTTTCATTCTGTTAATCGGTAGAGCAACCCTATCATTCCTCACTATGTTAATGAAACCTTCGTTTATTTAACTTATTTATCAAATTAAATTATTGCAGGTGCCAAACTCTCTTCTAATCCACTGGCAGGTTTGATTAGAGTCAGTTCGCGTATTTTTTTTTATCCTTGTGCAACAGCAAAAGTTGGAGTTAGAATAGGGGGGGCTTAGAGTATCATGTACATATGTAGATTCTAGAAGAATTGAGTGTTAAATACACTGCTTGCCCCGGCACCTCGCAAGTTTGTCTTCGGCTCCGAAAGCCCACATCGATGATGTTTCATTGAACAGTTCGCACGATGACACTTACTGATGGTCCAGCATTGAAATCTGAAGCAATTTGCCGGAGGGTTACATTTTTGTTACGTTGAACGATTCTCTTCAGTCGTTGTTGGTCCCATACTTGCAGCTTGTTTTTCCACCCGCAGCGATGTCGGAGATTTGATGTTTTACCGAATTCCTGATATTAACGGTACACTCGTGAAATGGTCGTACGGGAAAATCACAACTTCATCGCTACCTCGGAGATGCTGTGTCCCATCGCTCGTGCGCGAACTATAACACCACGTTCAAACTTACTTAAATCATGAGAAGCTGCCGTTATAGCAGCAGTAACCGATCTAAGAACTGCGACAGACTGTTGTTGTCTTATGTAGGCATTTACGACCACAGCGTCGTATTCTGCCTGTTTACATATCTTTGTATTTGAATATGCATGCCTATACCATTTTCTTTGGCGCTTCAGTGTATAGTTACGGTGCTCTGCAAAGAGCTAGATAAAGCAACTTATTGTGACATGCCATCACTTACAGGGTCTTTCCGTAAGAGCGTGCAAAAAGTTAACAGCACATACGGCATCCTTCACTGAACAATTTGAGGTAGGGAACCTGCTGCCGGTGAAGCTAGCTTAAGGAGAAATAGGGATAAAGTCACATTACTAGGTATTTTTTATTTGTATAATTTACAGTTAACTGCAATGACTAGCCGGCCGTAGTGGCCGTGCGGTTCTAGGCGTTACAGTCTGGAACCGGGAGACCGCTACGGTCGCAGGTTCGAATCCTGCCTCGGACATGGATGTGTGTGATGCCCTTAGGTTAGTTAGGTTTAAGTAGTTCTAAGTTCTAGGGGACTGATGACCTCAGAAGTTGAGTCCCATAGTGCTCAGAGCCATTTGAACCATTTTTGACGGCGATCAGCCTCAATGCAAGCATGATATCGGCGAACAAGATTCGGGCGCAAACTGACAATATCCCTGGTGTGTTCCGAATCACATCACAGGTACATGCAATTCTGATATTCGTCAACCGGGAGAAATAACCTCTCGTCGTGACGGATGATGCCTCTTAGGAAACCGTTCCCTATACGGCCATTCAGCAGCAAGAGCACTGCAACGTGCTTCCCCATACAGAAGGTACAAGTCAGTGAGTTCTGCGAAACTCTACCGGTACTGCTCCATCGTACTGTAGTGTATGTCTCTGAACAGCACTGAGTAATGAATGGATCTGTTGTCGATTCGTAGCACGTTCTGTAATGGGGCAATATAAATACGATACAACAGAGCCACCTTATGGGGAAGTAAGTAAACAAAACCTGCATGGTGACTTGTTAATAATCAGGCTCGTCCTCCTTCTTTCGTTGCGGAAAATAAAGAATGTACACCTAGATAAACAGCACAATATGTTGAAAGGTGGCTACACTGAGTCACAGCGCCAGACATTGCGCCAAAGAGTATTATTCAGCCGCCTCCACTGGCAGTTCTTGTCGTGAAGTCGTAGTAGGCAGTTCTTGTCGAGAAGCGGTGGTAGAGAGTGCTTGTGGAGATGTTGCAGTAGCGTGTCGTTGTTGAGAAGTTCCCATGGAGAGTGCTTGTTCAGATGTTGTCATATTGTTTTGATGGGCTAGACACCAGATGTTGTTGGATTAGGGATGCTGTAATGTGCTTTTCGTCAATATATATATGAAGGTAAAAAAATTACTTTTTTTATTATTTCAATGTCTTAAACAATAATGCCTCTTGGTCACAGGTTCAGTCAACAAAGCATCTGGCTCGTGTTCTTGTATTACACTGTATTTCTGGTTTCTATGTGCAATTATAGTATTTCAGTTTTATTTAATTAATTCAGTGTAAATGGTATTTAAAATATCTTGTTTTATTGGGGAAGAACTGTGCCAGATGTATACGTTGAATCACACTTCAACACACAGAACAGCTACACTTGTGCTTTGTTGTTTCGTAGGTTTTATAGTTGCTGGGGACTTAATTAATTAGTTGTGTTAACGGAAGTTTTGTTTCATTCTTTGTTGTTATTCTATGCAGTCAGATTGCGTACTATTACTAGTCAGGGCCAACCGGTTACGAGGCTGCGTAACCGGACAGACAGTAAAAAAAATTATTTGCATAATCAAAAAATTTAATTAAGCCCCCATGCAATGTGTAAACTTGGCTGTAAATAAGCTGGAAAACAGTAACCCTAGACAAAGTGGTGGACAAGTTTACTTCCGTATCTCCTTAAGGTGGGTTCTCCGAATACAGGTTCCCTACTTCAAATAGTTCAGTGGCGCACTCACTATGTCTTGTTATATTTTTGCACGCACTTAGGCAAACAACCTCTACATCGCTTTTGCAATAATAAGGACAATTATGAACCATACTGCTCGGAAATACATAATTAATGGATCCCAGTGCAAGAATCGTGAATTTACCTTCTTGGAATCAGGCCTGAAACAGTGCGGTGACGGACCTGGGTGGTCGTAGCGCTGCGAATACGGGCCGCCCGCCCTGGTGGGCCACTGGTTCGCAGAATGGTGGCCGCACGCTGGCCGGTTTCCGCTGTCCGCGTAGTGGTATGAGCCTTGATAGTTATAGCAGGGCGGCCACAGATCCCCCGAGCATTTCTGCTGTGACGAATCTGCATTTCCTGTCGGCGGTTGCAAATGTGCAATCGTGCCGATGTCAGTGAGGGATAGTTCCAGAATCTAACTGAAGTGTCGGCAGACGTGCCAACACTGTTTTGTTGGAGGAGACCGAAATGCACGCTATAAGCTCACGCAGGCTGGCGTGAGGTCTGAAACAGGATACGTAATGAATGCTATAAAGAAAAGTACGTAGATTCTGGAATACTTAACTTTAATCCACATTTGTAGAACATCGCTCTTGATGATACAGTAATAGAATCTTAATATCAATTGAATAAGGCGCCTTGCTAGGTCGTAGCAGAAGTAGCTGAAGGCTATGCTGACTATCGTCTCGGCAAATGAGAGCTATATGTGTCAGTGAACCATTGCTCGCTAAGTCGGCTATACAACTGGGGCGAGTGCTAGTACGTCTCTCTAGACCTGCCGTGTGGTGGCGCTCGGTCTGTAATTACTGACAGTGGCGACACGCGGGTCCGTCGTATACTAGCGGACCGCGGCCGATTTAAAGCTACCACCTAGCAAGTATGGTGTCTGGCGGTGGCACCACACTAACTGTTCGTCAGCCAATCAGAAGGCTCATCAGCACAGGTGCTCTAGCATGAATGTCTGAACAGATGATCGCGAGCACAGCATCTACAGTGTGAACAATAATAAAACCCATGACAATAAGCTGCATTAACTGGATGTTATTAGTATTACCGGCTTCGGCCGTAAGCTGTCATCTGCTATCTAACAATACAACATTCCAATATGTGGAATAACATTAAGACAACACGAATTGGCGCCTAGCAATCACACAATAATATGCTTACGAAAATTACTTAAAACATTTCATTTGTCTTAAATATTGAAGCACAAAGCATTGAATATTTTAATTCACATGAAGCACGCAATAAAAAATTCATTCGCAGCATTAACAAGTGCAGCAATAGTCCTGTTCGTATGAAATGACAACAAATACGAAGTGACTTGGCATCACAGCCCAAAGATCGCCTTATATATGCCGGCCGCGGTGGTCTCGCGGTTCTAGGCGCGCAGTCCGGAATCGCGCCACTGCTACGGTCGCAGGTTCGAATCCTGCCTCGGGCATGAATGTGTGTGATGTCCTTAGGTTAGGTTAGGTTTAAGTAGTTCTAAGTTCTAGGGGACTGATGACCACAGCTGTTAAGTCCCATAGTGCTCAGAGCCATTTGAACCATTTTTTTCGCCTTATATCTTCATAGGTATATCTTCAGCATAACGAGATCTTTGGGCTGTGATGCCAAGTCACTTTGTATTTGTTATTGTCATCTCATATCAATAGGACGATTGCTGCACTTGTTATTGCTATGGCCCTGAGCACTATGATGGTAGAGTTTTGACAGGGCTGGCTCTCCCAAGGCTGTCAGTAGTTCTAATGGAATGTTGTCTAATCCCGGGACCTTGTTTCAACTTAGTCTTTCAGTGTTCTGTCAAACTCTTCGCGCAGTATCATATCTCCCATTTCATCTTCATCTACATCCTCTTCCATTTCCATAATATTGTCCTCAAGAACATCGCCCTTGTATAGACTCTCTATATACTTCTTCCACCTTTCTGCTTTCCCTTCCTTGCTTAGAACTGGGTTAACATAAGAGTTTTTGATATTCATGCGAGTGGTTCGCTTTTCTCCAAAGGTCTCTCTAATTTTCCTGTAGGCAGTATCTATCTTACCCCTAGTGAAATACGCCTATAAAACCTTACATTTGTCCTCTAGCCATACCTGCTTAGCCACTTTGCACTTCCTGTCGATCTCATTTTTGAGACGTTTGTATTCCTTTTTGCCTGCTTCATTTACTGCATTTTTGTACTTTCTCCTTTCATCAATCTAATTCAGTATCTCTTCTGTTACCCAAGGATTTCTATTAGCCCTCGTCTTTTTACCTACTTGATCCTCTGCTGCCTTCACCATCTCATCTCTGAAAGCTACCCATTCTTCTTCTACTGTATTTCTTCCCCTCATTCTTGTCAATCGTTCCCTAATGCTTTCCCTGAAGCTCTGTACAACCTCTGGTTCTGTCAGTTTATTCAGGTCCCATCTCCTTAAGTTCCCACCTTTTTACAATTTCTTTAGTTTTAATCTACAGTTCATTACCAATAGATTGTGGTCAGAGTCCACATCTGCCCTGGAAATGTCTTACAATTTAAGACCTGGTTCCTAAATCTCTGTCTTATCATCTGAATCCTGTCAGTATCTCCAGGCTTCTTCCATGTATACAACCTTCTTTTATGATTCTTGAACCAAGTGTTAGCTATGATTAAGTTATGCTCTGTGCAAAATTCTACCAGGTGGCTTCCTCTTTCATTCCTTACCCCCAATCCATATTCAACTACTACGTTTCCTTCTCTTCCTTTTCCTACTATCGAATTCCAGTCACCCCTGACTATTAAATTTTCGTCTTCCTTCACTATCTGAATAATTTCTTTTATCTCAACATACATTTCATCAATCTCTTCGTCATCTGCGGAGCTAGTCGGCATATAAACTTGTACTACTGTGGTAGGCGTGGGCTTCGTATCTATCTTGGCCACAATAATGCGTTCACTATGCTGTTTGCAGCAGCTTACCCGCATTCCTATTTTTTTTATTCATTGTTAAACCTACTCCTGCATTACCCCTATTTGATTTTGTATTTATAATCCTGTATTCGTCTGACCAAAAGTCTTGTTCCTCCTGCCACCGAACTTCACTAATTCCCACTATATCTAACTTTAACCTATCCATTTCCCTTTTTAAATTTTCTAACCTATCTGCCCGATTGAGGGATCCGACATTCCACGCTCCGACCCGTAAAACGCCAGTTTTCTTTCTCCTGATAACAGCGTCCTCTTGAGTAGTCCCCGCCCGGAGATCCGAATGGGGGACTATTTTACCTCCGGAATATTTTACCCAAGAGGACGCCATAATCATCTAACCATACAGTAAAGCTGCACGCCCTCGGCAAAAATTACGGCTGTAGTTTCCCCTTGCTTTCAGCCGTTCGCAGTACCAGCACAGGAAGGCCGTTTTGGCTAGTGTTACACGGCCAGATCAGTCAATCATCCAGACTGTTGCCCTTGCAACTACTGAAAAGGCTGCTGCCCCTCTTCAGGAACCATACGTTTGTCTGGCCTCTCAACATATACCCCCCCTCCCCCAATTGTGGTTGCACCTACGGTACGGCTATCTGTATCGCTGAGGCACGCAAGCCTCCCCACCAACGGCAACGTCATGGCTCATGGGGGTAGGGGGAGGGGTAGTGCAACTAAAGGACAATAAATAATGTAATAAAGTGTAGCACGTTTGAAAATATCAGGAACATTCACAAACATTCCAGAAATTTCTAAAAGTTACTGAAATTTCCAGAACATTTCACAGGATCCGGTCACTTGAACACACACACACACACAAAACCAAAGTGTGGCTTGTGGAGATAAACTGGTGTGTAGGGATAAACAAATTTATTTTTACCAACATAGAATTTGTCTATTTCTTATTCTTTCACAGTTCAGCCCTTTTATTATTTGCTTCTCTGGGACAGACAGTAACGCCACACATTTAAATCACACAAAACTTGGCCAAGACTGGACACAAACCCTCGACCTTTACTTTACGAGGCGGCGAAACCACACCGACACCGCAGAGATCGGCGGGTCCGCTTCCCGTCATAGACCGCAGTGCGAAGGGGCATACGCTGGCAGTATGTGCTAGCTTGTCAGACATGTCCTGAAGATGTAGGTAGACCCATTTCCGAAAGCGTGACTAACATAAGAGATGATGTGTGAGAGAAATCTGAATGCATTTCGGAGTTTGAAGGTATCTAGCTCTCTTTGCTTTCTTAGTTTCTCTAAGAAAGAAAATAAAACAAAGTAAAATAAAATAAAAGCTGTCACGTTTTCGATTGAACGCCGGGTTTCCCTGTTGTAACCGTACGCGGGAAGCCGAAACAACGGCTTCGTCAGCTTCGAGACCAGAAAAAAATTACTTCACTCTATATTCTTCGGCATCCTGTTTTGCAGATTGCTGTAGCTGAGAGGCTCGTAGCCATTAAGTGCATGGAATTACTTAGAGCTGCAAGTAGCAAAAAGCGGAGCAAGAGATCAAGGGTTGTTTGGTCGAGACCAATTGAAAATTGACGTCAGCTGTGTGGCACTCGTCGAGGAAGAAGTTAAAAGAACATCCAGTCCGAAAAGTGCACCTACGTTACTGCTGACGAGTGAACTAGACGATCATAAAAGTGATGAGCGAAGCGATGTGCGAACGACGAGGATCCTCCTCTTGGAGGTGTGAAAACGCCGGGGTGCATCGCCCTGCTTCCAGCTGCCAAAGGCAGGTGAACTGAAATGCTTTCACACCAATCCGCCGACGGTCGACCAGCACAACTAAGGGTCTGACAGATGAGTTTAAATCGCATTAAAGATCATATCGGAGTCGTGCGTGACAGCTGCCATATCTAAATCGTCTCCTGTTGCCCAAATAAATGACTGTCTAAGGGCATTATTTTCAGTTATTACCAAAATAAATGCGTAGATGCGGTGTTTCTGCCTAAACGCTCCGTCACTATGACAGCTCCTGTTGTGGTCCGCACGGCGAGAGATGGTTGCGGACAAACAGGCTCTGTTGCGGCTGCTTCGCGAGTCTACCGTGGCCAACTAAGTAAGCAATCTTGTTTAAGTTTCTACGGCAACGCCCAAGTGTCGCCACAGTTCTGGCGACTACAGGTTTCAGGCAACACTGATGGCAGATTTTTGCACTTCGCACTTGAAAGCTGCAAAGACCGCAGTGAGCAGCCCAGGGATCTTCATTAACGCTGCAGCCTCGTAGCTAGCCCAACTCTGCTCTGGGGAACATTTACCCTACAGCAGGCCACGTCGCTGGTGGAGAGGATTAATCGTAGCGGTGTAAAGCGAATGGGATACTCTGTTTGTCGTCTGACGACAGTAATACTGGTTCGTTCACTCAAAAATGTGTTTATGGGCAAGGGCAAAAAAGTAGAGTATAGAGTACGTCCTTATAATGCAGAACGTCCACATTGCAGATATAGAGTGAAACAACAAATTTTTCTTTAACCTGTCACTAATTATCTCCTCAACGCGTTTCCGAAGGTGTGACCCTTCATCATCGTGCGGCTTTATGTGAATTAATATGGCACGTATAAGCGGTGTTAGGACTTTGGAGTAACCAGTGCCGCTGTCTTTTCTGTACTAGACACTGCCAGGGGTTACTCCAAAGTCCTAACACCGCTTATACATGCCATGTTAATCCACATTATTTCACCTTTTGATGGGGGCTTAAACCTTCGAAACATGTTGTTGAAAGAAATAAACAGTGATAGGTAACAACAAACTTCTTGTTTCATTCGATGTCAATAACAGTCTCGGTAAAGACTGACCAAAAATATGTTCACACTGTAGGTACTTTCAGCTGCTCTAAGAAAAGCTCAAAAGATATCGACAGCCCTTTCTTAGACATTTAAGAACGGCGCAATAAATTTTTCAATGTATTTTAAATATTATAGACCAGAAATAAACAAATGGAGATTATGCCTGTAATATTATTAATACAATTACAGCGGCGGAACGATTCGTACGCCTACTCATGTGCAGTAATTTCAGTCAGTTTTTATCCAGATCTACTTCATGTACTACATCTGAGACATATAGGTCTTCTTCCTGATGTTTTGCCGAAAAGAGAACAACAAATTTGGAGACACAAAGGAACTAATCTGCAGAAATTACTATACCTTATATTATCTAGCATGAAGCTATTTAGGTGAGCGGTATGCCTCTCATTGCAGACAACTTTATGTCCAAAACCGGCTGAAATAAGTGCTTGTTTAACTTGTCACCCGTGAAATTAGCGTGCACGCTCACAACAACCTTTGCTGTCTGTGGTTTCATTCGTACGATACTGGGAAAATGCTGTAGATCTACAGAGGAGTTTGTTTAACAACAGGGAGTACAGTGACCAAATAGACCTGTGCCAGCCGGGCACTGTGAAATGGGCCACGCAACACGGCTGAGTACTTCCTGTCGGCGATACAGGATGCTTACTCGAAGGTGCAGCCATCTTGTAGGCGAGCGACGGCGATGTGGGGCGACTAATTTCGTTACAAGAAAATACACTCCTGGAAATTGAAATAAGAACACCGTGAATTCATTGTCCCAGGAAGGGGAAACTTTATTGACACATTCCTGGGGTCAGATACATCACATGATCACACTGACAGAACCACAGGCACATAGACACAGGCAACAGAGCATGCACAATGTCGGCACTAGTACAGTGCATATCCACCTTTCGCAGCAATGCAGGCTGCTATTCTCCCATGGAGACGATCGTAGAGATGCTGGATGTAGTCCTGTGGAACAGCTTGCCATGCCATTTCCACCTGGCGCCTCAGTTGGACCAGCGTTCGTGCTGGACGTGCAGACCGCGTGAGACGGCGCTTCATCCAGTCCCAAACATGCTCAATGGGGGACAGATCCGGAGATCTTGCTGGCCAGGGTAGTTGACGTACACCTTCTAGAGCACGTTGGGTGGCACGGGATACATGCGGCCGTGCATTGTCCTGTTGGAACAGCAAGTTCCCTTGCCGGTCTATGAATGGTAGAACGATGGGTTCGATGACGGTTTGGATGTACCGTGCACTATTCAGTGTCCCCTCGACGATCACCAGTGGTGTACGACCAGTGTAGGAGATCGCTCCCCACACCATGATGCCGGGTGTTGGCCCTGTGTGCCTCGGTCGTATGCAGTCCTGATTGTGGCGCTCACCTGCACGGCGCCAAACACGCATACGACCATCATTGGCACCAAGGCAGAAGCGACTCTCATCGCTGAAGACGACACGTCTCCATTCGTCCCTCCATTCACGCCTGTCGCGACACCACTGGAGGCGGGCTGCACGATGTTGGGGCGTGAGCGGAAGACGGCCTAACGGTGTGCGGGACCGTAGCCCAGCTTCATGGAGACGGTTGCGAATGGTCCTCGCCGATACCCCAGGAGCAACAGTGTCCCTAATTTGCTGGGAAGTGGCGGTGCGGTCCCCTACGGTACTGCGTAGGATCCTACGGTCTTGGCGTGCATCTGTGCGTCGCTGCGGTCCGGTCCCAGGTCGGCGGGCACGTGCACCTTCCGCCGACCACTGGCGACAATATCGATGTACTGTGGAGACCTCACGCCCCACGTGTTGAGCAATTCGGCGGTACGTCCACCCGGCCTCCCGCATGCCCACTATACGCCCTCGCTCAAAGTCCGTCAACTGCACATACGGTTCACGTCCACGCTGTCGCGGCATGCTACCAGTGTTAAAGACTGCGATGGAGCTCCGTATGCCACGGCAAACTGGCTGACACTGACGGCGGCGGTGCACAAATGCTGCGCAGCTAGCGCCATTCGACGGCCAACACCGCGGTTCCTGGTGTGTCCGCTGTGCCGTGCGTGTGATCATTGCTTGTACAGCCCTCTCGCAGTGTCCGGAGCAAGTATGGTGGGTCTGACACACCGGTGTCAATGTGTTCTTTTTTCCATTTCCAGGAGTGTATATTGGTTATGAACTACAGATTAAAACTGAAGAACTTGCAGAGTAGTATAAGATTAAGGAAACAGCCACAGGCTGTCGAGTGTTTCAGTTGGAGAATTAGACAATGACTGACTGAAATAGGCGAGAGAAATACAATAGAAGATGTATGGGTAACTTTGAGAAATTACATAATGAGGACAGGAGAGCAACAACTAACTACATGAATCACTTGGACCGTAGGATAACACAAGATATTACATGTAACAGATAAAAGGGGAAAGTAAAAAATGTAGAAAATGAAGCAGCAGAGAGGGAATACAGACATCTTAAATAAATGAAACTGACATTAAGAGCAAAGTGACAAAACAGGAACGATTAGGGGAGAAATGCGGGTGCCAGGTTGAGATTCATTGGGAGAGTCCTTAGAAAATGTAGTCCATCAGTAAAGGAGGTGGCTTACAAAACTCTCGTTCGACCTATACCTGAGTATTGCTCATCAGTGTGGGATCCGTACCAGATCGGGTTGATAGAGGAGATAGAGAAGATCCAAAGAAGAGCGGCGCGTTCCGTCACAGCGTGACAGCGTTACGGAGATGTTTAGCAAACTCAAGTGGCAGATCTGCCAGAGAGGCGCTCTGCATCGCGGTGTAGCTTGCTGTCCAGGTTTCGAGAGGGTGCGTTTCTGGATGAGGTATCGAATATATTGCTTCCCCTACTTATGCCTCCCGACGAGATCACAAAGGTAAAATCAGAGAGATTCGAGCGCCCACGGAGGCTTTCCGGCAGTCGTTCTTCCCGCGAACCATACGCGACTGAAACAGGAATGGGAGGTAATGACAGTGGCACCTAAAGTGCCCTCCGCCGCACACCGTTGGGTGGCTTGCGGAGTATAAATGTAGATGTAGATGTAGAATGCAAGTCTGTAAAAGCATTCACGACTATGGGAAATATACACCAACGGAAAAAAATCGCAAAAGCAAGGAGTTGTGAGATATAAACGAAATTTGTTAGGCGTGTTTCTGCATTTGAAAGATGATGTCTATTCAAATTTCGCGCCAGTCGTATAAGAGTGGCACTAGCAGTGCCACTACGAGGATGCAAATCTGGTTTGCTTTACATACGGGCTGTAAAGCTCGTAATAGTTAACTTTGAGACTGGACATGACGAGTTGATGTTAGTCAAGAATGCCTTTCAGGCAACGAAAACACAGTTTTCAGTTCGAACGAGGTGCGTAATAGGGTTACGAGAATCTGAATGATCCTACTGCAAATTGCAGGAAGATTTCATCTACATCTACATACATACTCCGCAATCCACCATACGGTGCGGAGGGTACATCGTACCACAACTAGCATCTTCTCTCCCTGTTCCACTCCCAAACAGAACGAGGGAAAAATGACTGCCTATATGCCTCTGTACGAGCCCTAATCTGTCTTATCTTATCTTTGCGGTCTTTCCGCGAAATATAAGCTGGCGGCAGTAAAATTGTACTGCAGTCAGCCTCAAATGCTGGTTCTCTAAATTTCCTCAGTAGCGATTCACGAAAAGAACGCCTCCTTTCCTCCAGAGACTCCCACCCGAGTTCCTGAAGCATTTCCGTAACACTCACGTGATGATAAAACCTACCAGTAACAAATCTAGCAGCCCGCCTCTGAATTGCTTCTATGTCCTCCCTCAATTCGACCTGATAGGGATCCCAAACGCTCGAGCAGTACTCAAGAATAGGTCGTATTAGTGTTTTATAAGCGGTCTCCTTTACAGATGAACCACATCTTCCCAAAATTCGACCAATGAACCGAAGAAGACTATCCGCCCTCCCTACAACTGCCATTACATGCTTGTCCCACTTCATATCGCTCTGCAATGTTACACCCAAATATTTAATCGACGTGACTGTGTCAAGCGCTACACTACTAATGGAGTATTCAAACATTACGGGATTCTTTTTCCTATTCATCTGCATTAATTTACATTTATCTATATTTAGAGTTAGCTGCCATTCTTTACACGAATCACAAATCCCGTCCAAGTCATATTGTATCCTCCTACAGTCACTCAACGACGACACCTTCCCGTTGTAACGGAACATATTAAAGGCTTTACTGTACCGAAGTATGCGATACCCTCCAAATTCAACCAGTTTAATGAGTATTTATGATATAGAAAAGTTATTGTGTATGTTAACAATGATTGCATAACATGTCTGCATAAACAGTCAACCCATTAAATTATACTGAGTAACTGACCCACACAAAAGTTTATATCACTTGATCACTGATACAGCAAATGTCATCATGTAAAAACACTAAGTTCATCTTAAATAATTAATATGAAGTACGAAAAATAGTGGCCAACTTAGGTATTTTGGATCTCCTTAAATAAAAATCACCCAGTGAAACCTATTTGTTCACTAGGAGCGTTTTCACTCAGTATTCACGAAATCAATCCTATTTTAGACGAAAACCAATGTAATTCTTAATAATTCATGTTATTTACTTATTTATGCAAATTAGAGAAGTCAATTGACAAACTTCTAAAAAACGGCCTTTTTGTAACAAAGAATTATTCTGTCAAGTCAACAAATCTGTCTGTCATTTTAATAACATGTTAAATTATGTCACTCGACGCAAATTAATAACTTTTCTGCACAAATTATGATAACAGATGTACATGTGACTTGTAAACTATATCTCTTTTTAGTAGTTCTTTGACAATGTTATAAATACAAGCAGCAAGAACGGTCGGGAGGCAGTCGGAATGTCACTTTGGTAAAGTGTGTTTGTGTGTTATTGTTTGAGGTGGATAAACAATGCAAAGAACATTTAACGGAAGTACTACTTTGTGTTGTGTCATGGTCTTTGGTGGACAGTGGAATTAAGATGGCCACCAGAGTAATAAATATTTGAAGTTTACATATTTGTTGGTTTCGCTCGTTCTTTATCATCAAAAGCATATAAAAAACACGGGACCTCATGTTTTTAACCCTAGACAACCAGATTTAGAGCCAGCATCAGCATCGAGACACGGCAGCGATCCAGCAAGTAGCAGCGATTACCAAAACACAATGCATTTTAATGGCGCCAACCTAACATCAAGTGCTAACAAGCTCCGTAAATGGGAGTGAAATAGTGCGATTATAGCAATTAGCTATATCTACGACCAGGCGACCATTACACCGTACACCAGAGCATCATCAGCAAACAGCCGCACATTGCTATCCACCCTATCCAAAAGATCATTTATGTAGATAGAAAACAACAGCGGACCTACCACACGTCCCTGGGGCACCCCAGATGATATTCTCACCTCCGATGAACACTCACCATCGAGGACAACGTACTCGGTTCTATTACTTAAGAAGTCTTCGAGCCACTCACATATTTGGGAACCAATCCCTTATGCTCGTACCTTAGTTAGGAGTCTGCAGTGGGGCACCGAGTCAAACGCTTTCCGGAAGTCAAGGAATATGGCATCCGTCTGATACCCTTCATCCATGGTTCGCAAGATATCATGAGAAAAAAAGGGCGAGTTGCGTTCCGCAGGAGCGATGTTTTCTAAAGCCGTGATGATGCATGGACAGCAACTTCTCTGTCTCAAGGAAATTCATTATATTCGAACTGAGAATATGTTAGAGAATCCTGCAACAAACCGATGTTAGATTTGGCAGGAATGTAGCCACTGTAGATGATTGCTGGCAGCGGTGGTCACGAGAATGTACGGTCGCAAGGGGCTGAGTTCCGGATGGCCACGTGGCACTACCGACAGGGGAGACCATCGTTTTCGGCGTATGGTTCTGGCGCATCGTACTGTATCTGCAGAAGCAATTTCAGTAGCAGGTGGCACCACAGTGACACAACGAATAGAAATCGCTTACTTCAAAGACAGCCCCGAGCCAGACGTCCTGTAGCATGAATTCCACAGACCACAAACTAACGCAATTTGAGATTTCAGAGTGTCAAGTGAGATCTCGTTGGAGGGCAGGATGGCGATCCGTTGTGTTTTCTGATGAAAACTGATTCTGCCTCGGTGCCAGTGACGGCTGTGTGTTTGTTAGAAGTAAGCCAGTCGACGACCTGCAACTAACTTGTCTGCGTGCTAGACTCTCTGCACCTACGCCTGGAGTTATGGTCTGGGTTGCGATTTCATATAACAGCAGGAGCACTCTCGCGGTTATCCCACGCACCCTGACTGCCAATTTGTACGTCACTCTGGTGATTCGACCTCTGGTGAACAGCTTCCATGGGTGTTTTCCAACAGGATAACGCTCGTCCCCTTACCATTGTTGTAATCCGACAAGCACTTCAGGGTGTTGATGACTTGCCGTGGCGTGCCCGATCACCAGATCTGCCTCCAATCGAGCACGTATGGGACATCATCAAACGACAACTCCAGCGTCATCCACAAACAGCATTAACCGTCCCTGTGGTGACCGACCAAGGACAACAGACATGGAACTGCATTCCACAAACTGACACCCGTCACCTGTGCAACACAATTAAGCACGTTTGCATATTCTCATACAACATTCTGACGGACTACACCTGCTAATAATGTACCAGCATTTCTCATATGCAGTAGCTAATCCCCTGCTTACATTAACCTGTGATCTTGCATGTTAATCACTTAAATGTGTTACAAGACAAATGTATTCTCGACGTTTCCTTACCCAACATTAATTATTCTTTGATGTTGTTATTTTTTCCTGTCACTGTAGGTTCTGCGTACAAGAAAATTAAAGAAAGCTTTGTGAAGGAATAGTTGACTGGTAGTGGAGGGAAGTGTGGAAGGCAAACATTATATTGCGGGACGAAGGCTAGACGACAGTGTCTGCGCGATCGCTACGGTCGCAGGTTCGAATCCTACCTCGGGCATGGATGTAGGTGATCTCCTTAGGTTAGTTAGGTTTAAGTAGTTCTAAGTCTAGGGGACTGATGACCTCAGAGGTTAAGTCCCATAGTGCTCAGAGCCATTTCAACCACCACCACAACAACATTTCATATTTTCACCTAAGGGCATTTAATGAGGCGAAGGAAATGGTGGCAGAAGTATGAGGAGATAGTATCAAACTTGGAAATCGGCAGTTGGGTGCTCCAGTAAAAGCAACAGAAGTGTATAACATCTCTGGCTGTTGTACTGAAACAGAACAGTGTGTTTTTAGCTAGGTAGTATCGGTGATGCGCCAGTAATAGCTTGAGACAAAAGGATGGTACCAGAATGAGAATTGCCCTCTGCAGCGGAGTGTGCGCTGCTATTAAACTTTCCTGGCAGATTAAAACTATGTGCCGGACCGAGACTCGAACTCGGGAACTTTGCCTTTCGCGGGGAAGTGCTCTACCAACTGAGCTACCCAAGCACGACTCACGCCCCGTCCTCACAGCTTTACTTCCGCCAGTACCTCCTCTCCTACTTCCCGAACTTCACAGAAGCTCTTCTGCAAACTGGCGGAAGAAAAGCTCAGAGGAGGGGGTGTGAGTCGTGCTTGGGTAGCTCAGTTGGTAGAGCACTTACCCGTGAAAGACAAAGGTCCCGAGTTCGAGTCTCGGTCCAGCACACAGTTTTAATCTGCCAGGAAAGTTTCATAACAGCGCACACTCCGCTGCAGAGTGAAAAATCTCATTCTGGAAACATCCCCCAGGATGTGGCTAAGCCATGTTTCCGCAATATCCTTTCTTCCGAGAGTACTAGTTCTGCTAGGTTTGCAGAAGAGCTTCTGTGAAGTTTGGAAAGTAGGAGACGAGGTACTGGCGGAAGTAAAGCAGTGAGGACGGGGTTTGAGTCGTGCTTGGGTAGCTCAGTTGGAAGAGCACTTACCCGCAAAAGGCAAAGGTCCTGAGTTCGAGTCTCGGTCCAGCACACAGTTTTAATCTGCCAGGAAAGTTTCATAACAGCGCACACTCCGCAGAGTGATAGTGTCATTCTGGAAACATCCCCCAGGCTGTGGCTAAGCTATGTCTCCGCAATATCCTTTCTTCCGGGAGTGCTAGTTCTGCTAGGTACGCAGAAGAGCTTCTGTGAAGTTTGGAAAGTAGGGGACGAGGTACTGGCGGAAGTAAAACTGTGAGGACGGAGCGTGAGTCGTACTTGGGTAGCTCAGTTGGTAAAGCACTAGCCCGTGAAGGGCAAAGGTCCCGAGTTCGAGACTTGGTCCGGCACACAGTTTTAATCTGCGAGGAATGTTTCAAGAGGATGGTAATCTAAAAACAAAGCATTACCCAAGAGTAGGCATTAGTCCACTGGAATGGACACTGAACTCAATGAATGTTAAAAAGTGCGAGAATAGCTTTAAAACGAAAGACGACTATCCAAAACAGTAATCCCCAACTTTTTCAAGTTTGTGATGTATACAGGGTGGTCCATTGATCGTGACCTGGCCAAATATCTCACGAAATAAGCGTTAAACGAAAAAACTACACAGAACGAAACTTGTCTAGCTTGAACGGGGAAGCCAGATGGCGCTATAATTGGCCCGCTAGATGGCGCTGCCATAGGTCAAATGGATATCAACTGCGTTTTTTAAAATAGGAACCCCCATTTTTTATAACATATTCGTGTAGTACGTAAAGAAATATGAATGTTTTAGGTGGACCACTTTTTCGCTTTGTGATAGATGGCGCTGTAATAGTCACAAACATATGGCTCACAATTTTAGACGAACAGTTGGTAACAGGTAGGTTTTTTAAATTAAAATACAGAACGTAGGTACGTCTGAACATTTTATTTCGGTTGTTCCGATGTGATACATGTACCTTTGTGAACTTATCATTTTTGAGAACGCATGTTGTTACAGCATGATTACCTGTAAATACTACATTAATGCAATAAATGCTCAAAATGATGTCCGTCAACCTCAATGGTTCAAATGGTTCAAATGGCTCTGAGCACTATGGGACTTAACATCTATGGTCATCAGTCCCCTAGAACTTAGAACTACTTAAACCTAACTAACCTAAGGACATCACACAACACCCAGTCATCACGAGGCAGAGAAACAACCTCAATGCATTTGGCAATAGGTGTAACGACATTCCTCTCAATAGCGAGTAGTTCGCCTTCCGTAATGTTCGCACATGTATTGACAATGCGCTGAAGAATGTTGTCAGGCGTTGTCGGTGGATCACGATAGCAAATATCCTTCAACTTTCCCCACAGGTAGAAATCCGGGGACGTCAGATCCGGTAAACGTGCGGGCCATGGTATGGTGCTTCGACGACCAATCCAACTGTCATGAAATATGCTATTCAATACCGATTCAACCGCACGCGAGCTATTTGCCGGACATCCATCATGTTGGAAGTACATCGCCATTCTGTCATGCAGTGAAACATCTTTTAGTAACATCGGCAGAACATTACGTAGGAAATCAGCATACATTGCACCATTTAGATTGCCATCGATAAAATGGGGGCCAATTATCCTTCCTCCCATAATGCCGCACAATACATTAACCCGCCCAGGTCGCTGATGTTCCACTTGTCGCAGCCATCGCGGATTTTCCGTTGCCCAATAGTGTTTATCATGCCGGTTTACGTTACCGCTGTCGGTGAATGACGTTTCGTCGCTAAATAGAACGCGTGCAAAAAATCTGTCATCGTCCCGTAATTTCTCTCGCGCAATTTGTCTCTACTGATGCGCGGATTAGCTGCGACAGCAGCTAAAACACCTACTTGGACATCATCATTTGTTGCAGGTCGTGGTTGACGTTTCATATGTGGCTGAACACCTCCTGCTTGAACGGTCCGGACACTTTGATGATGTCGTCCAGGATACCGAGCAACATACATATCACACGCCCGTTGGGCATTTTGATCACAATAGCCATGCATCAACACGATATCGACCTTTTCCGCAGTTGGTAAACGGTCCATTTTAACACGGGTAATGTATCACGAAGCAAATACCGTCCGCACTGGCGGAATGTTACGTGATACCTGGTACTCATACGTTTGTGACTATTACAGCGCCATCTACCATAAAGCGAAACAAGTGGTCCACTTAAAACATTGATATTTCTTTATGTACTACACGAATATGTAATAAAAAATGGGGTTGCGTTTGACCTATGGCAGCACCATCTAGCGGACCAACCATAGCGCCATTTGGTCCACCATCAAGCTATAAAAGTTTCGTTCTTTGTAGTTTTTTCGTTTGATGCTTATTTCGTGAGATATTTGGCCCTGTCACTATCAATGGGTCACCCTGTATATGCAGACTGAAGTGCTGAATGAAAATTGGTACCATGACCGGGATTCGAATGTGAGGCTCTTGCTCACTAAGTAGCTGCGCTAACCACTACGCCACCCTGGCACAGTGGCTTTGCACAACTACGCAGGCTACCCTAGCATGTCTCTCTCTTCAATCCTTCACCCCTCAGCCAACATGGCATTCGCCCTGAACTCGAACAGCACTGCAGAGGCTTTCCAACTGTACTGGAATAGCATCTCAGCATCAAACGAAACTGGGAATCGTGCCTGAAACCCAGTCGTAGGTGCTTTAATCAAATGAAACTATATGGACTCGCTGTTGTTGTTATGGTCTTCAGTCCAGAGACTGGTTTGATGCAGCTCTCCATGCTACTCTATCCTGTGCAAGCTTCTTCATCTCCCAGTACCTACTGCAACCTACATCCTTCTGAATCTGCTTAGTGTATTCATCTCTTGGTCTCCCCCTACGATTTTTACCCTCCACGCTGCCCTCCAATACTAAATTGGTGATCCCTTGATGCCTCAGAACATGTCCTACCAACCGATCCCTTCTTCTGGTCAAGTTGTGCGACAAACATCTCTTCTCCCCAATCTTATTCAATACTTCCTCATTAGTTATGTGATCTACCCATCTAATCTTCAGCATTCTTCTGTAGCACCACATTTCGAAAGCTTCTATTCTCTTCTTGTCCAAACTATTTACCGTCCATGTTTCACTTCCATACATGGCTACAATCCATACAAATACTTTCAGAAATGACTTCCTGACACTTAAATCTATACTCGATGTTAACAAATTTCTCTTCTTCAGAAACGCTTTCCTTGCCATTGCAGTCTATATTTTATATCCTCTCTACTTCGACCATCATCAGTTATTTTGCTCCCCAAATAGCAAAACTCCTTTACTACTTTAAGTGTCTCATTTCCTAATCTAATACCCTCAACATCACCCGACTTAATTCGACTACATTCCATTATCCTCGTTTTGCTTTTGTTGATGTTCATCTTATATCCTCCCTTCAAGACACCATCCATTCCATTCAACTGCTCTTCCAAGTCCTTTGCTGTCTCTGACAGAATTACAATGTCATCGGCGAACCTCAAAGTTTTTATTTCTTCTCCATGGATTTTAATACCTACTCCGAATTTTTCTTTTGTTTCCTTTACTGCTTGCTCAATATACAGATTGAATAACATCGGGGAGAGGCTACAACCCTGTCTTACTCCCTTCTCAACCACTGCTTCCCTTTCATGTCCCTCGACTCTTATAACTGCCATCTGGTTTCTGTACAAATTGTAAATAGCCTTTCGCTCCATGTATTTTACCCCTGCCACCTTTAGAATTTGAAAGAGAGTATTCCAGTCAACATTGTCAAAAGCTTTCTCTAAGTCTACAAATGCTAGAAACGTAGGTTTTCCTTTCCTTAATCTAGCTTCTAAGATAAGTCGTAAGGTCAGTATTGCCTCACGTGTTCCAACATTTCTACGGAATCCAAACTGATCTTCCCCGAGGTCGGCTTCTACCAGTTGGACTCGCTACCAATTTGCAAATGTGTTCCTTTTGCAAAATAAAATGCCACTTCTCGCCACTCAGATTTATTCTCTCCCTTAACTCTGAAAGGCGCTCCGCAGAAAAGAGATGGAGCTGCATTCAGAAAACTAAGGAAAGATTAGCAAAGTCGTATCTCTGTGTAAGTTATCCTAGGTTTGTGATACTCAACGACGAGTGGAGCGTGCACGTAGAGGTAGGGAGAAAAATAGGCTGAATGGGTGTGGATGGGAATTTGGATTGAGGAGGGAGGCATGCTAGGGTAGTCTGTGTCATTGTGCAGAGCCGCTGTGCCAGGCTGGCGCAGTGGTTAGCGCATCTGCCTAGTGAGCAGCAGACTCAGGCTGGAATTCGTCCTTGGTACAGTCCGCCACCGCTCGTGGTCTAGGGGCTAGCGTTGCTGCCTCTTGATCAGGGGTCCCGGGTTCGACTCCCGGCCGGGTTGGAGATTTTCTCTGCCCGGGGACTGGGTATGTGTGTTGTCTTCATCATTTCATCATAATCATCACCATCATAATTTGTGAGAGTGACTAGATTGGATTGGGAAAAGAAAGTGGACTATGTAAAAATTGGGACTTTGTACGGGCTCTGATGACTGCGCAGTTGAGCGCCCCACAAACCAAACATCATCATCGTCCTTGGTACAGATTTTTATTCGTCGCTTCAGTCTTGATTATACAGGGCTATTACAAATGATTGAAGCGATTTCATAAATTCACTGTAGCTCCATTCATTGACATATGGTCACGACACACTACAGATACGTAGAAAAACTCAAAGTCTTGTTCGGCTGAAGCCGAACTTCAGGTTTCTGCCGCCAGAGCGCTCGAGAGCGCAGTGAGACAAAATGTCGACAGGAGCCGAGAAAGCGTATGTCGTGCTTGAAATGCACTCACATCAGTCAGTCATAACAGTGCAACGACACTTCAGGACGAAGTTCAACAAAGATCCACCACCTGCTAACTCCATTCGGCGATGGTATGCGCCGTTTAAAGCTTCTGGATGCCTCTGTAACGGGGAAATCAACGGGTCGGCCTGCAGTGAGCGAAGAAACGGTTGAACGCGTGCGGGCAAGTTTCACGCGTAGCCCGCGGAAAATTGGCTCATGCCACAACTGGAGACCGACAGCGCCGACTTCATCTTTCAACAGGATGGTGCTCCACCGCACTTCCATCATGATGTTCGGCATTTCTTAAACAGGAGATTGGAAAACCGATGGATCGGTCGTGGTGGAGATCATGATCAGCAATTCATGTCATGGTCTCCACGCTCTCCCGACTTAACCCCATGCGATTTCTTTCTGTGGGGTTATGTGAAAGATTCAGTGTTTAAACCTCCTCTACCAAGAAACGTGCCAGAACTGCGAGCTGGCATCAGCGATGCTTTCGAACTCATTGACGGGGACATGCTGCGCCGAGTGTGGGAGGAACTTGATTATCGGCTTGATGTCTGCCGAATCACTAAAGGGGCACATATCGAACATTTGTGAATGCCTAAAAAAACTGAGTTTTTGTATGTGTGTGCAAAGAATTGTGAAAATATCTCAAATAATAAAGTTGTTGTAGAGCTGTGAAATCGCTTCAATCATTTGTAATAACCCTGTAACTACACTATATCTCCAGGAATCCTTTTCAGAAAATACCAAAAACCAGCTTTAAGGAAGTTCTTCGGAATAATGCCTGCTGCTGACGTAGCACTAGGAAAAAACAATATCAGACTAAGAGCTCGCAGGGAGGAATACACTGATTAGTTAGTCTATTGTGCTCCAGGGAGGAGAGCGGAAAGAAACAGACGGAACAATAAAAAGCACACAGTTAACAGTGGTTTGCAAAGTATATGTATAAATGGAGACGTGGAGGATTTTTTTCTCGGCGAGTTTGTTAGTCATTTCGATACGAGCACACCTAAATTCTAGGGAAACTGGTTTTAAGAAACGAAGGAATGCTGGAAAACAATCACTGACAGAAATTTCTTGAGACACTGCGCGTTGTTCGCCTGGCGGTCGCCCTCGTACCCGCTACACACTGAAAAATGAGCTCCTTTGCGATACAAAATGGCACGTCTCGCCGTTATGAGATTTATTTTCTGCCTTAACGAAGCTGGAACAAACTCCGAGAGGTGTTGCGCAGAAACAAATGGGGCTACATTTGGAGAACTCGGGAAACATGAGCACAGTCCTCTCTGTGTGTAAGTTTCCCCCGGATTGCGATACTCGACCAGGCTTTGAGTGTGCACGCAGGGGCAAAAAGAGAAAATCTGCGAGGACTCGACGCAAGAATTAGTCTGCCGCCGTTATCCGCGAGGCTGTCCGCGCCCGTACTAATTAGCTCGTCGCCCAAACGCGGTGGCGACACAGGTAGTATGCAGATCCGCGGCGCGGTCGCGAACAGGTCCCAATTAAAATATCTGTGAGCGGCATTCCCGGAGACTGGCCCCACGGCCGACAAATGGCCCGGCTCCGCCGCCACTTCAAAGTCGCTTCCCCGACGCGAGGAGACGCGCGCCGCTTTTACGGCGCTCTTCGTGTTCATTAGGCCGAGTTGAACGCCGCCGAGCTGCGTGCACGCGTGTTCACGGACCACGGTGCGGGGCTCTGTGCCCGCAGTCCAGCCGTGTTAATGAGAATACGCTGTCCATTAACCGGGTTAGGTTTATACTCTCTTATTTGACGGCGTTACTCGGTTGCTCACTCGATATGTGCCAGACTACAACTTCAAATCTCCCGGGTTCGATCAGTATCTGTACTCCGCAAACCGCTCAGTAGTGCATGGCAGAGTATGGTTCTCATTGTTCCGTACTTTCGTTTAGTGTGAAAAAAATACGAACTTTACTAGCGTCGGACTACACTACTGGCCATTAAAATTGCTACACCACGAAGATGACGTGCTACAGACGCGAAATTTAACCGACAGGAAGAACATGCTGTGATAGGCAAATGATTAGCTTTTCAGAGCATTCACACAAGGCTGGCGCCGGTGGCGACACCTACAACGTGCTGATATGAGGGAAGTTTCCAACTTATTTCTCATACACAAACAGCAGTTGACCGGCGTTGCATGGTGAAACGATGTTGTGTAAGCAGGAGAAATGCATACCATCACCTTTCCGGCTTTGATAAAGGTCGGATTGTAGCCTATCACGATTGCGGTTTATCGTATCGCGACATTGCTGCTCGCGCTGGTCGACATCCAATGACTGTTACCAGAATATGGTATCGGTGGGTTCAGGAGGGTATTACGGAACGCCGTGCTGGATCCCAACGGCCTCGTATCACTAGCAGTCGAGATGGCAGGCATCTTATCCGCATGGCTGTAACGGATCGTGCAGCCACGTCTCGATCCCTGAGTCAACAGATGGGGACGTTTGCAAGACAACAACCATCTGCACGAACAGTTCGACGACGTTTGCAGCAGCATGGACTATCAGCTCGGAGACCACTGCTGCGGTTACCCTTGACGCTGCATCACAGACAGGAGCGTCTGCGATGGTGTACTCAACGACGAACCTGGGTGCACGAATGGCATAACGTCATTTTTTCGGATGAATCCAGGTTCTGTTTACAGCATCATGATGATCGCATCCGTGTTTGGCGACATCGCGGTGAACGCATATTGGAAGGGTGTATTCGTCATCGCCATACTGGGGTATCACCCGGCGTGATGGTATGGGGTGCCATTGGTTACACGTCTCGGTCACCTCTTGTTCGTATTGACGGCACTTTGAACAGTGGACGTTACATTTCAGATGTGTTGCGACCCGTGGCTCTACCCTTCATTCGATCCCTGCGAAACCCTACATTTCAGCAGGATAATATACGGCCGCATGTTGCAGGTCCTGTACGGGCCTTTCTGCATACAGAAAATGTTCGACTGCTGTTCTGGCCAGCACATTCTCCAGATCTCTCACCAACTGAAAACGTCTGGCCAATGGTGGCCGAGCAACTGGCTCGTCACAATACGCCAGTCACTACTCTTGATGAACTGTGGTATCGTGTTGAAGCTGAATGGGCAGCTGTAACTGTACACGCCATCCAAGCTCTGTTTGACTCAATGCCCAGGCGTATCGAGGCCGTTATTACGGCCAGAGGTGGTTGTTCTGAGTACTGATTTCTCAGGATGTATGCACCCAAATTGAGTGAAAATGTAATCACATGTCAGTTCTAGTATAATATATTTGTGCAATGAATACCCGTTTCTCATCCGCATTTCTTCTTGGTGTAGCAATTTTAACGGCCAGTAGTGTATATTTTGGCCAGCATGTGGCACTGCATGTGGGAATAATGATGAATAGTAGGCTGAAGTTTAAGAGTCTAGTCAGCAAGTATCAATCCGCAAGAAAGTGGAGTATGGAACTACTAATGAATGAAGAGATACGCTTGAGGTCGTCTGAGGCTACAGATACTGCCATCATGAATAGATCAGTAGGCATATCAGTTGGAGACGAATGAACATGTCTATAAAGAGCAGTCTGCAGACTCAGCCTTATAAAGCTTCAAACTGACAGCCTCAGTTCTGCACTAGCCCACTTCTTTCGACACTGATTGTTACAGACGATTCCGTTACAACTTCACTCTATTTTAGGTCATTACTAAATTGTGACCTGATTCTGTATCTGCTCCTAGGTACACTTTACAATCGAATATGCTCTCCACAGGTTGATTTGACACTGTCCAGTTCAGTCTACAAATTTAGATCTGTAGACTAGAGAGTGTCAAATCAACCAGTGGGGAGCACTGTTCCGTGCTGTACAACACGAGTGTTTGTGTTTACCTACTTACGCCTCTGCGGTCATAGTTTAAGTCGTTGGTGAGTGTGGAGCGTTGTTCTCATACGAATGTACCACGACAGCTGTTAAACATTTAAATGGCAGCCGGACAGTGTACACACCACTGAAAAATTACGAGAATATGATTTCTTGTTGTTGTCTTCAGTCCGAAGATTGGTTTGATGCAGCTCACCAAGCTACTACATCATGTGCTATCCTCTTCATCCCCGAATAACTACTGCACCCATATCCATTTGAAACTGTTTACTGTACTCGTCTCTTGTTTTCCCGCTGCAGTTTTTACTACCTACACTTTCCTCAAGTACTAAATTTACGATTCCTTGATGTCTCAGAATGTGTTCCTTCTTTTAATCAAGGTATGTCACAAATTTCATTTCTCTCCAACTCTTCAGCACTTCCTCGTTAGTTACGTGCTCTAGCCATTTAATCTTCAATATTCTCTTCCTGTCTCAACCGCTTTTCGGCCACGAGTTACTTCTGGACAAGGCTACAGTAAAAAAAAAATTCCTTCAGAAAAAGAGTTCGTAACACTTATTAAATTTATATTCAACTTTAACAAATTTCGCTTCTTGAGAAATGCTTTTCTTGCCATTGCAGTTCTATATTTTATATCCTCTGCTTTCTATCACAGGTTGTTCAATGTACAGACTGAATTAACACTGGGGACAGGCTACAATCCCGCTCGCTGCCTTCTCATCCTCCTCCCTTTCATACCTTTCGATTCTTACAACTGCCATGTGGTTTCCGTACAAATCGTAAATAGTCTTTCGCTCTCTGTATCTTAGCATTGCCACATTTAGAATTTGAAAGAGAGTATTCTAGTCAACATTGTCAAAAGCTTTCCCTAGGTCCACAAATGCTATGAAAGTAGGTACGCCGTTCGTAACCTATCTTCTAAGATAAGTCGTATTCCTCTTGGTAAGAGATGGTTGCAACGATTTGGTGGAAGGATCCAAAGAATTCAGTAAGGTAGTTTGAAATAAGAGTCCAATGTTTAGATTCTTTGATTCAACAGCGCAGCGAGAGAACTACGAATTTCAGGTGTGTGTTGTACGTACAGGCAGAGTTATCGGACTTGAGAAGTAGTGTAGATAACCAAAGACCGTAATCTTTTTTTAAAGTACAGTTGGAAAGTTGATGCCCATGAACAGGCAAACACACGTGATGGAGCTTCAAAAAAGTTTAGAAGTTTAAGAATCTATGTAGAGTACTATTATGGTTCACTATTGTGGATCCACTGTGACTGTAGCAGCGATATTTGTATATACACTGAGGTGACAGACTAGGGGATAGGGATATGCACAGGCGCGGCTCGAAGTTAAGGCGCAGAGGCGGAGCCGCCCCAAAATATACACTCATCAAAAACTTTTTTCATCACCACGATTCCCAGAACTCCTGAAGATAAACGTTGACTGTGGATATTGTATCACAGTCACAGTCCCTTTGGCTGTTCAGAGATGTCACTACACCTGGCCAAAGATGTAAAAACCATGCATGAGCAGCTCCTACTAGACGGAGGGGGTTCGACAGCCAGTCAGTTCCAGTCATTCCACCAGGAAGGAGGTACACGGCTCGTATTGTCTGTAGTTCAACCGAGCCTAGACGGTCAATACCGCGGTTCGACCGCGTCCGCATTGTTTCCTTGTGCCAGGAAGGGCTCTCAACAAGGGAAGTGTCCAGGCGTCTCAGCGTGAACCAAAGCGATGTTGTTCGGACACGGACGAGATACAGAGAGTCAGGAACTGTCAATGACATGCCTCGCTCAGACCGCCCAAGGGCTACTACTGCAGTGGATCCCTGCAACCTACAGATTATGGCTCGGAGGAACCCTGACAGCAATGCCACCATATTGAATAATGCTATTTGTTCATCCACAGGACGTCGTGTTATGACTCAAACTGTGTGCAATAGGCTGCATGACGCGCAACTTCACTCTCGACGTCCGTGGCGGGTCCACCTTTACAACCATGACACCATGCAGCATGGTACAGATGGGCCCAACAAGATGCCGAATGCGCCACTCAGGATTGGCATCACGTTTTCACCAATACTGTCGCATATGCCTTCAACCAGACAATCGTTGGAAACGTGTTTGGAGGCAACCCGGTCAGGCTGAACGCCTTAGACATACTGACCAGCGAGTGCAGCAAGGTGGAGGTTCACTGCTGTTTTGGGGTGGCATTATGTGGGGCCGATGTACGCCGCTGGTGGTCATGAAAGGCACCGTAACGGCAGTACGATATGTGAATTCCATCCTCTGATCGATAGTGCACCCATATCGCCAGCATATTGGCGACGTATTCGTCTTCATGGACGACAATTGGCGCCCTCATCGTGCACATTTAGTGAACGACTTCCTTCAGGACAACGACATTGCTCGACTAGAGTGGCCAGCATGTTCTCCAGATATGAACCTTATCGAACATACCTGGGATAGATCGAAAAGGGCTGGTTATGGACGACATGACCCACAAACCACTCTGAAGGACACACGCATTGTCGCCGTGGAGGAGTGGGATAATCTGGACAGTGTCTTGGAGAACTTGTGGATAGTATGCCACGACGAATATAGGCATGCATCAGTGCAAGAGGACGTGCTACTGGGTATTAGAGGTACCGGTGTGTAGAGCAATCTGGACCACTACCTCTGAAGGTGTCGCTGTATGGTGGTTCAACATGCAATGTGTGGTTTTCATGAGCAATAAAAAGGGCGGAAATGATGTTTATGTTGACATCTAGTCCGATTTTCTGTACAGGTTCCGGAACTCTCGGAACCGAGGTGACGCAAAACTTTTCTTGGTGTGTGTGTATTCAAAGAAAATTCTCGATAACTTATCACAGAATTTAAATTATCAGAACGCATTTCGCCTATTTCCCACAGGGATTTAAATAATACAGGTCAACGTTTCTGGAAATGTTGAATTGTGATCCCATGCGACGTTTTTCGTACAGGTAGTAGCTAGTCTTAAGGCTGTACCTTAAAATGCCGCTTACCTCTATGTAGCAGCGGTTCGGGGACGTGGCTTCCACGGAATACAGCTGTTATAGACGTCCAGAAGCCTCTGGTGTTTCGGCCTAAGGGTGTCCTATCACAATTTTCACGTTCCACTGCTTCCATAAAAAGGGGATGAACAGAAACTGCGAAACTTTGCTATCGAATCACTGTCTCAGTATATCTCTATTATACTTTGATGTGTCATCAATCGACTTTTACTATTATTGTTTTAATACTGCTTTAGATAGGTATTTTTATTTTTTTAAATTTTTGTGTTTAACTATTGTTTATACGTTGGAATAGTTTGTAAATGTTCCAGAAGATTGCACTAGTGTACGGTAACATAAGTTCCATCACCTACTGAGGATTTCAGGAATGATTTGAGGAAAGAGCGCGCGAAAAATAAACTGTGCGCGAAATACTGAAATCCCGAAACTTTATTTTGTTTGCATGCTGTGTGCAGATAACGTGCGCTGTTAGCATTTTTATATTTCTCAGTGTATTATGCATGAGTATAGTGAGTTTTGCTTCCTTGCGAATAACTGCAGCATACAACGAATTCGAAAACAACAAAGTATGAATTCAATGTGCAATTTATCAGGTAAAATTTTGGAACATGCTCTTAGGACGAGAGCGAAGGAAGTTGCTGCACCCCTACCAGACGTAAACATGAATCAAGAAGAAAAACAGGAAAGGGTATATATACAATTTTAACATAGAAATGTACAAAATGCGGCTGAATGGTTGGGTGCGGTACATCACTTAAAATGCATATTTTCGTAACACACAATAATAAATACGACAAATTTGGTGTGTAAACTACCATGGAGGTTGCTCGTGTCAGGCAATCACAATACAAGGTCAGTGACGTCATGGCAACATCACTATTTCGCTAGAGAACTCATAAACGCCGGGGTTTGAGTGCAAAAACATTTAACGTCTGAGGTTTAGAAACGAAATTACCAGGAACATTAAGCAGGCAGCGGAGCTAACATACCCGCATAAACGGCTCTGAGCACTATGGAACTTAGAACTACTTAAACTTAACTAACCATGCCCGAGGCAGGATTCGAACCTGCGAGCGGAGCGGTCGCGCGGTTCCAGGCTGTAACGCCTAGAACCGCTCGGCCACTACGGCCGGCTACCCGCATAAAATATCTCTCCAAAACGCGCCTTTTACTACGATTTGTTGTGGTAAACTGTCGGGTATGTGACGTTGGAGGATAAATAAGCTACATATAGATTTTATCTCGGAATTAGCTTTTAATGATATGTAGTAGTTCATTATGAAACGGAAAGCAGGTACAGTATGTACACGTTTGGCTAGAGTGTGATAATGCCTCCTCCCTCCCCCCCTCCCCCGAAATATTGGTTGTGGTGACAGACTGATCTACAGCGTAGCCCGAGGTCAAGGTTGGTTCCGATCGATAAATTTCGCAGCCTTCCCAAGTATGGAAACCACGAGTTGCGCCTCGATATCCATATACAGGGTGTTACAAAAAGGTACGGCGAAACTTTCAGGAAACATTCCTCATACACAAAGAAAGAAAATGCACTCCTGGAAATTGAAATAAGAACACCGTGAATTCATTGTCCCAGGAAGGGGAAACTTTATTGACACATTCCTGGGGTCAGATACATCACATGATCACACTGACAGAACCACAGGCACATACACACAGGCAACAGAGCATGCACAATGTCGGCACTAGTACAGTGTATATCCACCTTTCGCAGCAATGCAGGCTGCTATTCTCCCATGGAGACGATCGTAGAGATGCTGGATGTAGTCCTGTGGAACGGCTTGCCATGCCATTTCCACCTGGCGCCTCAGTAGGACCAGCGTTCGTGCTGGACGTGCAGACCGCGTGAGACGACGCTTCATCCAGTCCCAAACATACTCAATGGGGGACAGATCCGGAGATCTTGCTGGCCAGGGTAGTTGACTCACACCTTCTAGAGCACGTTGGGTGGCACGGGATACATGCGGACGTGCATTGTCCTGTTGGAACAGCAAGTTCCCTTGCCGGTCTAGGAATGGTAGAACGATGGGTTCGATGACGGTTTGGATGTACCGTGCACTATTCAGTGTCCCCTCGACGATCACCAGTGTTGTACGGCCAGTGTAGGAGATCGCTCCCCACACCATGATGCCGGTTGTTGGCCCTGTGTGCCTCGGTCGTATGCAGTCCTGATTGTGGCGCTCACCTGCACGGCGCCAAACACGCATGCGACCATCATTGGCACCAAGGCAGAAGCGACTCTCATCGCTGAAGACGACACGTCTCCATTCGTCCCTCCATTCACGCCTGTCGCGACACCACTGGAGGCGGGCTGCACGATGTTGGGGCGTGAGCGGAAGACGGGCTAACGGTGTGCGGGACCGTAGCCCAGCTTCATGGAGACGGTTGCGAATGGTCCTCGCCGATACCCCAGGAGCAACAGTGTCCCTAATTTGCTGGGAAGTGGCGGTGCGGTCCCCTACGGCACTGCGTAGGATCCTACGGTCTTGGCGTGCATCCGTGCGTCGCTGCGGTCCGGTCCCAGGTCGACGGGCACGTGCACCTTCCGCCGACCACTGGCGACAACATCGATGTACTGTGGAGACCTCACGCCCCACGTGTTGAGCAATTCGGCGGTACGTCCACCCGGCCTCCCGCATGCCCACTATACGCCCTCGCTCAAAGTCCGTCAACTGCACATACGGTTGACGTCCACGCTGTCGCGGCATGCTACCAGTGTTAAAGACTGCGATGGAGCTCCGTATGCCACGGCAAACTGGCTGACACTGACGGCGGCGGTGCACAAATGCTGCGCAGCTAGCGCCATTCGACGGTTCCTGGTGTGTCCGCTGTGCCGTGCGTGTGATCATTGCCTGTACAGCCCTCTCGCAGTGTCCGGAGCAAGTATGGTGGGTCTGACACACCGGTATCAATGTGTTCTTTTTTCCATTTCCAGGAGTGTATGTTATGTGGACATGTGTCGGGAAACGCTTACTTTCCATGTTAGAGCTCATTTTATTACTTCTCTTCAAATTACATTAAACATGGAATGGAAACACACAGCAACAGAACGTACCAGCTTGACTTCAAACACTTTGTCACAGGAAATGTTCAAAATGTCCTCCGTTAGCGAGGATACATGCATCCACCCTCCGTCGTATGGAATCCCTGATGCGCTGATGCAGCCCTGGAGAATGGCGTATTGTATCACAGCCGTCCACAATACGAGCACGAAGAGTCTCTACATTTGGTACCGGGGTTGCATAGACAAGAGCTTTCAAATGCCCCCATAAATGAAAGTCAAGAGGGTTGAGGTCAGGAGAGCGTGGAGGACATGGAATTGGTCCGCCTCTACGAATCCATCGGTCACCGAATCTGTTGTTGAGAAGCGTACGAACACTTCGACTGAAATGTGCAGGAGCTCCATCGTGCATGAACCACATGTTGTGTCGTACTGGTAAAGGCAAATGTTCTAGCACCACAGGTAGAGTATCCCGTACGAAATCATGGCGGTGAATCGAGGAAGTACAGTACATACTGACGAAACTAAAATGAGGTCTAACAAGGGAAATTAAGCGTTTCCGGACACATGTCCACATAACATCTTTTCTTTATTTGTGTGTGAGGAATGTTTCCTGAAAGTTTGGCCGTACCTTTTTGTAACGCCCTGTATACAGACGGCGGCAGTGTCGCCTAAGTAAGGTATAAGCGGGCAGTGCATTGTCGGAGTGGCCAGTTGTTCTCGGGTGATTCGTACTCAAAGGGTTTCGATGTGGCTATGGCCGCACCACGGTAATTAACAGACCTTGAACGCGTAATGGTAGTTGGAGCTAGACGCGTGGGCCATTCCATTTCGAAAACCGTTTGGGAATTTAATCTTCCGAGATCCACAGTTTCAAGAGTGTGCTGAGAATACTAAATTTCAGGCATTGCCCCTCACCACGGACAACGATGTGGCCGACGGCTTTCGCTTACCGACCATGAACAGTGGCGTAGTATAGTCAGTGCTAACAGACAAGCAAGGCTGCGTACGATAACCGCAGATGTCAATGTGGACGTACGACGAACGTATCAGTTAGAACAGTGAGGCGAAATTTGGTGTTATTGGGCTATGGTGGCAGACGACAGGCGCGAGTGCC
This sequence comes from Schistocerca cancellata, assembly GCF_023864275.1. Lineage (NCBI taxonomy): Eukaryota > Metazoa > Arthropoda > Insecta > Orthoptera > Acrididae > Schistocerca > Schistocerca cancellata. Next base: position 1,036,637,437 of record NC_064627.1, on the reverse strand, counting down.
TTTGCTAAGAGCACGATGTCGCCTGCAGCGCTTCTCTTGGGCTAGTAACTACGTATATCGGTTGGACCCTAGACGACTGGAAAACCTTGGCCTAGTTAGATGAGTTCCGATATCAGTTGGTAAGAGTTGGTAGGTTTTGAGTGTGGCGCAGACCACCACGAGGCCATGGACCCAAGTTGTCAACAAGACACTGCGCAAGCTGTCGGTGGATCCATAAGGATGTGGACTGTGTTTGCATGGAATGGACTGGGTCCTCTGGTCCAACTGAGCCGATCATTGACTGGAAATGTTTACGGTAGGCTACTCCGAGACCATTTGCAGCCATTCCTGGACTTCATGTTCCCAAACTACGGTAGAATTTTTGTGGATGACAATGCGCCATGTTACTGGGCACAACTGTTCGCACCTTGTTCGAAGAACATTCTGGGCACCCAGATCGCCAGACGTGAATTCCATCGAAATTTAGCATAATCGAAAAGTCAGTTCATGCACAAAATCCTGCGTTGGTTACACTTTCGGAGTTATTGACGGCTGTAGAGGCAACATGACTAAGTATTTCTGCAAGGGACTTCCAACAACTTGTTACGTCCATGCCACTTCTAGTTGCTGCACTACGCCATTCAAAAGAAGGTCCGACATGATGTTAGGAGGTCTCCCGTGTCTTTCTCTCCTCAGTGTATTATCTTCTGAATTACATAATTCTTGTTGTTGTTGTTGTTGTTGTTGTTGTGGTCTTCAGTCCTGAGACTGGTTTGATGCCGCTCTCCATGCTACGCTATCCTGTGCAAGCTTCTTAATCTCCCAGTACTTACTGCAGCCTACATCCTTCTGAATCTACTTAGTGTATTCATCTCTTGGTCTCCCTCTACGATTTTTACCCTCCACACTGCCCTCCAATGATCATTTGTGATCCCTTGATGCCTCAGAACATGTCCTACCAACCGGTCCCTTCTTCTTGTCAAGTTGTGCCGCAAACTCCTCTTCTCCCCAATTCTATTCAATACCTCCTCATTAGTTATGTGATCTACCCATCCAATCTTCAGCATTCTTCTGCAGTACCACATTTCGAAAACTTCTATTCTCTTCTTGTCCAAATTACTTATCTTCCATGTTTCACTTCCATACATGGCTACACTCCATACAAATACTTTCTGAAACGACTTCCTGAGACTTAAATCTATACTCGATGTTAACAAATTTCTCTTCTTCAGAAACGCTTTCCTTGCCATTGCCAGTCTACATTTTATATTCTCTCTACTGCGACCATCATCAGTTATTTTGTTCCCTAAATATCAAAACTCCTTTAATACTTTAAGTGTCTCATTTCCTAATTCCCTCAGCATCATCCGACTTAATTCAACTCTCGTTTTGCTTTTGTTGATGTTCATCTTATATCCTCCCTTCAAGACACTATCCATTCTGTTCAACTGCTCTTCCAAGTCCTTTGCTGTCTCTGACAGAATTACAATGTCATCGGCGAACTTCAAAGTTTTTATTTCTTCTCCATGGATTTTAATTCCTACTCCGAATTTTTCTTTTGTTTCCTTCACCATTTGCTCAATATACAGAATGAATAACAACGGGGAGAGGCTACAACCCTGTCTCACTCCCTTCCCAGCCACTGCTTCCCTTTCGTGCCCTCGACTCTTATAACTGCCATCTGGTTTCTGTACAAATTGTAAATAGCCTTTCGCTCCCTGTATTTTACCCCTGCCACCTTTAGAATTTGAAAGAGAGTATTCCAGTCAACATTGCCAAAAGCTTTCTCTAAGTCTACAAATGCTAGAAACGTAGGTTTGCCTTATGTGTCACATTTGTAATATTCCGCCGTTCAGTCGTTTCCCCATTTCGACATTCCTGCAGGTAGCAAACAAATCGAGAGTCTCTACGTACGCGCCGTCTTTGTCAGATTATCTGACTTGGTAATGGAACGCTGTCGGCTAGAGAAAAAGAAAACAAGGCTGACGGTGACAATGAAGCATGGACAATGGTATATAGGGTGTGGCCACAGGAAATAGTCTCCACTCTTCACGGACAACGCCTCGGGAAGCACCCTACATCGTCAGCAATATTGCCAAGCCACAACTTAGCAATGCTGCGCATTACAGGCACATTCCAGCGACGTTGGTCTGTATACAGATAGGGTAGGAGTCCTGAGTTTTAGCACTGACTGCGTCTGCGCCTGCAGTCGTGCTCTGGCTATTGTCCCGTTGGGCAGTCAGTCCCGCGGGGCACCTGTTGCCTTCGTTAGCGGCGGGCTGTCTCATTGTGGAGCGCTCAGCACCTGACACCCCCTCCTGTCGGCGCCCTCGGCGCGGTGGATTTAAGGCGGGGGGTGGCGTTGCCGGAATCCCGTGTCCGCATTCCTTCTCCCTCACTTTGTAAGCAATCTCCGCGTCTGAACTCTGTCCGGCCCGAGGAGACGTAAAACGTGCTTCAGTGCTGCCTTTTTGGCGGAGGGGGGGGAGTGGGGGGGGAGGTCTCCGACCTTAATTTCTAGGTGGGCGGTCTCTCGACGTTTGGCCGGCATTTCACTCTAAAATGAACATAAACAGTCTCGACCGCAAGGAACCGTTACTTTTATCTTACCGGTTTCGGTCATTTGCTGACCTCATACCATGATGGTAGGCGATGGCAGAGAACGGAGCTGGCGTTACGAACCCAACGAACATAAACAGCTGATGTGGAACTGTACGGATGACGTTGACGTTCGTGGAGTTTGTAACGCCTGCTCCGTTCTTCGCCATCGCATAGTATGAGGTCTAAAGATGGTCAGCAAGTGACTGAAACCGGTAACGACAAAAATAAAGGTTTCTTGCGGTCGAGACTGTTCATGTTTATTTTAAAGTACTAAGAAAAACCTCTGTTCTCCACCAGAAATGTTCTCAAAAAATTACGGCATTATACTATCAAATTTTCTTTGACAAATAAATCTGATCTAATATCAATCATAGTTCTCTTTTTGACAAAGGCAGTTGACGGGGTGCAAGTAGGGGTATTACACTGTCGTCAGATTTTCTTTGACAAAGATGTTTTACGTCATAGTTCCTTCAGGACACTATTTCATTTTGGTTAGAGAACACTGCAGCTGTTTTCGTAAATTATGCTGTAGAATATACTGCAACCTGAGACCATTTTTTTTTAGATGATTTTATTGTACCATTACTAGTTTCGGGCCTGAGTCCATCATCAGATGGCTGCGATGACTTCTTTGCAAGTTTTCCATTTAGAGTGTCTGTTACAAAACGTTTTACATTGCGTCCGAAAATATAACAAAGGTTTTCTGATTAGCAAGTTTTACGCTTATATATGCACCATATGGCCTACTTACTTCATAAAAAGGCTTCCTTTACATTATAAGACAGAGGTTTGGGATTTCTTTTACAATCCATACTAATCAATTAACTGAACTAAATACAAGATGGTGGATACATTTGTTTATATCGGCTGCTGATTTGATTTGCCAAAAGGAAGTGATATGTGTACAGATATGCCACACTTCCGGAGTTACTTCAAAGATACTTCTTCATAGTACAGATAATTTTATATAATTAAAGGTTTAATTATTCAGGTTTGAAAGATGCTGGAAATGGCTAGTAAAGAATTTTATCTCTGTCAATTAATTATTATTTCCATCATTTCAAATTATTGGAGCTGTATAAAATTTTGCAGGTACATTTGGTTTTTTATTTCTAGTTGATCACTCAGTATGCAGTCAGTCTTTTTGTGAATGTGGTTGTATATTTCTGATTCCTCTAACAAATTCATCTGTACTCCTTATCTCTGTATTTCCGTATTGGCCCAAGTGAGCAGCGAAAGTTGGGTTGTTTATCCTAAGAGCACCCATGAGTTCAAGGTACTGTACACTAAAGCTCCTACCAGTTTGGCCAATATAAAATTTGGGATACAAGGTTTAATCGGGGTGAACAAAAAATTGGGGCACACAGGACAATTTAGTTTATGATTGCCAGACCTGTGGTGTACTTCAGTTATAAATTTTAATTGAGCACTATTTTATCTTTCATTTTATTGTTTGTGGAAAAACTAATTTTGATACTTTTGGCAATCTCATATGACACTTTAGCAAAGAATGATGTGAAGACATTTCACAGAGTTTTGAGAACGGGGCAGAATGACCGACAAAGACTTATTACTGTGCTCTGCGGTTGGGTGTCGCACAACTGCCTTGTATTTACATTTGGAAGAAAGGCAGAAGAAAAGAAAAAGAAACATACTTAGATGAAGCCGTGGATTTCAAGATGAGATGCTGAAAACATCCAACAAGAGCTTTTATGTGACCTGCAAATCGGGAGTCGTATGGAAATTCCTTGCGAATGGACGAGAGAACATTTCAATGTGTGCTCAAGAAAGTGGCTCCTCGTATTACGAAGCAGAAAGTCACCTCGGAAATTCTATATCCATAAGAGACACACTTCTTGCAACAGGAGAAAGCTAAACTAGACTACCATATACACTCCTGGAAATTGAAATAAGAACACCGTGAATTCATTGTCCCAGGAAGGGGAAACTTTATTGACACATTCCTGGGGTCAGATACATCACATGATCACACTGACAGAACCACAGGCACATAGACACAGGCAACAGAGCATGCACAATGTCGGCACTAGTATATCCACCTTTCGCAGCAATGCAGGCTGCTATTCTCCCATGGAGACGATCGTAGAGATGCTGGATGTAGTCCTGTGGAACGGCTTGCCATGCCATTTCCACCTGGCGCCTCAGTTGGACCAGCGTTCGTGCTGGACGTGCAGACCGCGTGAGACGACGCTTCATCCAGTCCCAAACATGCTCAATGGGGGACAGATCCGGAGATCTTGCTGGCCAGGGTAGTTGACTTACACCTTCTAGAGCACGTTGGGTGGCACGGGATACATGCGGACGTGCATTGTCCTGTTGGAACAGCAAGTTCCCTTGCCGGTCTAGGAATGGTAGAACGATGGGTTCGATGACGGTTTGGATGTACCGTGCACTATTCAGTGTCCCCTCGACGATCACCAGTGGTGTACGGCCAGTGTAGGAGATCGCTCCCCACACCATGATGCCGGGTGTTGGCCCTGTGTGCCTCGGTCGTATGCAGTCCTGATTGTGGCGCTCACCTGCACGGCGCCAAACACGCATACGACCATCATTGGCACCAAGGCAGAAGCGACTCTCATCGCTGAAGACGACACGTCTCCATTCGTCCCTCCATTCACGCCTGTCGCGACACCACTGGAGGCGGGCTGCACGATGTTGGGGCGTGAGCGGAAGACGGCCTAACGGTGTGCGGGATCGTAGCCCAGCTTCATGGAGACGGTTGCGAATGGTCCTCGCCGATACCCCAGGAGCAACAGTGTCCCTAATTTGCTGGGAAGTGGCGGTGCGGTCCCCTACGGCACTGCGTAGGATCCTACGGTCTTGGCGTGCATCCGTGCGTCGCTGCGGTCCGGTCCCAGGTCGACGGACACGTGCACCTTCCGCCGACCACTGGCGACAACATCGATGTACTGTGGAGACCTCACGCTCCACGTGTTGAGCAATTCGGCGGTACGTCCACCCGGCCTCCCGCATGCCCACTATACGCCCTCGCTCAAAGTCCGTCAACTGCACATACGGTTCACGTCCACGCTGTCGCGGCATGCTACCAGTGTTAAAGACTGCGATGGAGCTCCGTATGCCACGGCAAACTGGCTGACACTGACGGCGGCGGTGCACAAGTGCTGCGCAGCTAGCGCCATTCGACGGGCAACACCGCGGTTCCTGGTGTGTCCGCTGTGCCGTGCGTGTGATCATTGCTTGTACAGCCCTCTCGCAGTGTCCGGAGCAAGTATGGTGGGTCTGACACACTGGTGTCAATGTGTTCTTTTTTCCATTTCCAGGAGTGTAGTACTCCAATACTGCAGTGCACAATGAGGAAAACAGTGCCAGAAACGTGCGAAGCTTTAATAAAGCACTGAAGTCAAATAATTGTTTAGTACAGTCTATAGCCATTAAGAAATATTTTTAATTGTACAAAAGTTGTAAATTTTCTCCTTTATATCCTCGGGGGTAGATCCTGGTCGTATTTCACAAGTAATGGTCTCCGCCGTGTTTTATAGCTGTATCTTCTTCTTATTCTGTTTTTGTATTCGGGATGCAGCAAAATGTACTGTGCTTCATCTGCCTCGTACATTTCTATCAGTTTCATTACCCACCATGTAAATTTCGAAGCCATCTTCGTAAATATCAGACAGCTGCAGCGATGCTAGCGCTCCAAGCGGCTATATTTGTCCATGCAATAAAGAGAAGACTAATGCTTTCGTTGATTAAATCTAAGGCGAGGCGCTAGATTTGATTGAAGAACATTTGACCGAAGTTATCTTTGACAAAGTTCCTTGTTACACAATCAAATTTTATCTGAGAAAGAAACTTCGTCAAAGAAAATTTGATAGTTTAATACCAGCCTTACTTAAGGATGGGAGCTGCACAGAGGTCTCTGTTATGACCAGAAAATCCGACGGTCGCTGAATTCTTTGCGTTCTGCGACAGTCTGGGAGATGCGTTGACATTCGAGATGAATTTACATTCAGATTCCAACATATCAGATCGACAGTATCTTCTCTAACATTATACAATACAAGGATTAGGGTCATAGTTAGTGGTGGTTCCAGACTGCAGCTTGCAAATCTATCACAAGTAACACCGAGTGGTTATAATTAAAGCGTACTGCTCAGAGAAGTTCTATGAGGGCTGTAATTATCGTATGGCAGCGAAACCTGGTAGCTATTCAAAAGCGTTAATGCGGAACCGATTTCCACTGAAATAAATTAGTTCCAATTTCGGTCACCAGGTGCACATCTGGCGCTGTGAATGCAAGAAAAACATATAAAAATGTTTCCACATGTAATTGGTTAATAACGAGATACAGGCAGAAAAGGTCAAACAAGTGATAAAGGCATAATGTTGAGTCTATTATTAACTGCCATTTACTTAACTTGTTCAGCATGAGCACCGGAGACGTCGACGAGATGCTGTACAGCCCCTGGTGGTCGAAATAGGAACTACTTTTTTCAGTGTAAATCGTTTCCGCATTATCGGACTAGCATATCTTCCAAGTTTCACTGCCATACGGTGATTGCAGCCCATACTGGACCTCCGTGAGTAGATGTATTTTAATTACAACCACCTGGTATATCAGTGATCATTTCGGAGCAATACGTTCTTCGCTTCATTGTTTAATATTCTTATTCGTGGATCTCTAATGCTTCTTGATTGACCAATCCTATCCATGGATAGTTGCAACAGATAGATCACCGAAATAGTGAACCGAGTTGATTTTAGGATCCAGCAGCAAACCCGAAGAGACTTTCAGGCCTTATTAAGGCGGAAAAGTCTACGATGTCACAGTAGCATAGGTACCTTTGGAAGCACAGGTGAATGCCCGTCATAGCGTAATACTACCTCCAACGGCCTGCCTCCGGCGCACGCGGTTAATACACTCCTGGAAATTGAAATAAGAACACCGTGAATTCATTGTCCCAGGAAGGGGAAACTTTATTGACACATTCCTGGGGTCAGATACATCACATGATCACACTGACAGAACCACAGGCACATTGACACAGGCAACAGAGCATGCACAATGTCGGCACTAGTACAGTGTATATCCACCTTTCGCAGCAATGCAGGCTGCTATTCTCCCATGGAGACGATCGTAGAGATGCTGGATGTAGTCCTGTGGAACGGCTTGCCATGCCATTTCCACCTGGCGCCTCAGTTGGACCAGCGTTCGTGCTGGACGTGCAGACCGCGAGAGACGACGTTTCATCCAGTCCCAAACATGCTCAATGGGAGACAGATCCGGAGATCTTGCTGGCCAGGGTAGTTGACTTACACCTTCTAGAGCACGTGGGGTGGCACGGGATACATGCGGACGTGCATTGTCCTGTTGGAACAGCAAGTTCCCTTGCCGGTCTAGGAATGGTAGAACGATGGGTTCGATGACGGTTTGGATGTACCGTGCACTATTCAGTGTCCCCTCGACGATCACCAGTGGTGTACGGCCAGTGTAGGAGATTGCTCCCCACACCATGATGCCAGGTGTTGGCCCTGTGTGCCTCGGTCGTATGCAGTCCTGATTGTGGCGCTCACCTGCACGGCGCCAAACACGCATACGACCATCATTGGCACCAAGGCAGAAGCGACTCTCATCGCTGAAGACGACACGTCTCCATTCGTTCCTCCATTCACGCCTGTCGCGACACCACTGGAGGCGGGCTGCACGATGTTGGGGCGTGAGCGGAAGACGGCCTAACGGTGTGCGGGACCGTAGCCCAGCTTCATGGAGACGGTTGCGAATGGTCCTCGCCGATACCCCAGGAGCAACAGTGTCCCTAATTTGCTGGGAAGTGGCGGTGCGGTCCCCTACGGCACTGCGTAGGATCCTACGGTCTTGGCGTGCATCCGTGCGTCGCTGCGGTCCGGTCCCAGGTCGACGGGCACGTGCACCTTCCGACCGACCACTGGCGACAATATCGATGTACTGTGGAGACCTCACGCCCCACGTGTTGAGCAATTCGGCGGTACGTCCACCCGGCCTCCCGCATGCCCACTATACGCCCTCGCTCAAAGTCCGTCAACTGCACATACGGTTCACGTCCACGCTGTCGCGGCATGCTACCAGTGTTAAAGACTGCGATGGAGCTCCGTATGCCACGGCAAACTGGCTGACACTGACGGCGGCGGTGCACAAATGCTGCGCAGCTAGCGCCATTCGACGGCCAACACCGCGGTTCCTGGTATGTCCGCTGTGCCGTGCGTGTGATCATTGCTTGTACAGCCCTCTCGCAGTGTCCGGAGCAAGTATGGTGGGTCTGACACACCGGTGTCAATGTGTTCTTTTTTCCATTTCCAGGAGTGTATTTCAAGCAACTGTTCGGTTGGACGACGGCGTATTTGGATTCGACGTTGGACCTGGTGTAGAAAAAAATGTTATTCATCCAACCATGCGACACATTTCCGTTGATCCATGATCCAGTCTCGATGGTCCCGCGACCTCTGCAATCGTAGTTGGCGATATCGTGTAGTTCTTAACTGACAGTGTTGCTGAGATGGTAATCGATGACGTATTTGGGTCAAAATGGTAACACGTAGCGGTCGTTTACTGCGGAGCCCTAAGTTTCAGGAATGGGCTACGATTCCACCCAGTGTCAACTGAAAGCTACAATTCCACCTCCTTTGGGTAACACTTATTCCAGTTTTGATCGTAAAGTACGGGCCGGCCGTTGTGGCCGAGCGGTTCTAGGCGCTTCAGTCTGGATCAGCGCGACCGTTACAGCCGCAGGTTAGAATTCTGCCTCGGGTATGGATGTGTGATGTCCTTAGGTTAGTTAGGTTTAAGTAGTTCTAAGTTCTAGGGGACTGATGACCTCAGATGTTACGTACCATAGTGCTCAGAGGCATTTGAACCATTTTTGTAAAGTACGGATTTATGACTTTGACATAAGCACTGGATACCCTGAAGACTTTGCGAAATTATATTCTTCTCAAAATTTGCTAATACACTGAGGTGACAAAAGTCGTGGGATATCTTCTAATGTCGTGTCGGGTCTTCTTTTGTCCGGTGTAGAGCAACAACACTATGTGGCGTAGACTCAACAAGTCGCTGGAAGTCACCTGCAGAAATACTGAACCACGCTGCCTCTATGGCCGTCCGCACTCGCAGAAATGTTGCCGGACCAGGATTTTGTGTACGAACTGACCTCTCTATTACGTCCCATGTGTGGCGATCTTGGTGGCCAAATCATTCGCCTGAATTATCCAGATTGTTCTTCAAGTCAATCGCGAAGGAATGTGGCCTGATGACATGGCGCGTTGTCTTCCGTAACATCATGAATGGCTACGAATGGTCACCTAGAAGCCGAACTTAACCATTTCTAGCCAATAATTGGTTCAGTTGGACCAGATGACCCAGTACATTCCATGTAAAGACAGCCCATACCATTATGGAGTCACCACCATCTTACACAGTGCCTTGTTGATGACTTGGATCCATGGCCTCCTGGGGCTTGTGCCACACTTGAACCCAACCATCAGCTCTTACCAACTGAAATTGGGGCTCTTCTGGCCAACCTAGAATTTTCTAGCCGTTTTGTCCAACCGATATGATCAAGAGCCGAGGAGAGGCTCTGCAGAAGATCTCGTGCTGTTAGTAAACGCACTCGTGGCCTTCATCTGCTGCTATAGCCCATTAACGCCAAATTAATTCACGCAGTGTTGCTTGTCTGTTATCACCGACAACTCTACGCAAACTACGCTGCTCTCGATCGTTAAGTGAAGGCCGTCGGCTTGGTGGGAGGTAATACCTGAAGTACGGTATGCTCGGAACGCTCTTGATGCTGTGGAACTCGGAATACTGAACTCCCTAACGATTTCCGGAACTCCAACTACCATTCCGCGTTCAAAGTTTGTTAACTCCGTCGTGCGTCCATGATCACATCGCAAACATTTTCACCTGAATCACTTGAGCATAAATGACAGCTCCGACAATGCACTGTCCTTTATACCTTGCGTACGCGATACTGTATATGAGCATATTGCTTTCCCTCAGTGGAAGGTACTAAAAGCCTTTATTGCCATTTGAAGTGTGAAATTATTTTCCGAAATTGCGTAATCCTATAAATTTCAGTTTACAAAACACTTTGTTGAAGAATAACTGGCATCTTTAAAAGTTGTAATTAGCTTTGATTTCATACGTACGCTGTATAACAAATTCCATATTTATTAACCAAAATTACAAATTTCATATGAGTTATGGAAAATTGTAATTTATTTTTATCAGACAAATAATCATGTGTGTAATGAAAAAGCCTGATTAATTTGAACAGAAAAAGTTTCTCTCAATGTAAAATTCTAATACTGCAACGCGTAAACAAACCTAGTTGTAATGCATATGTTGAAAGTTCTGAATTTTATTTCAGGACTATGTAAAATATCTCTTACTACTGTTTAGATTCTCATGTTTTTGCAACTATAACATTTTGCTTCAGTGTTTGACTATTTTAAAAAACGGTTGTTATTATAAATAATTATTTTGACAAAGTAACTACTAGAACATTCCGAAAAAAAATTCTACGTTATATAGAACTGAACGTGCGTGAAATCTGTCAGTCTGAAATGAGTAATTAGTCTGGGGACTGGGACCGTAGATGTCCCACAAGGGGACCGCACCTACTCGTCATCACCGATTTCGTCCAAATTTATGGTACATTCAGGACTTGGCCAGAAATAAAAGCGACACCAAACGTTTAAAGAAAAGAGTGGCGCACATCGGGAGAGACGTGATCCATTTCCGATAACGTAATTTTAAAAAAAGTGGTTGTGCAACGGAAGGAATATGGAATTGCAGTGTGTGTGTGTTGAAGCGAAAATTTGGGATTTCAAATATTTTCAAAGAAGAAAAAAAGATTGTATTAACAGCGCCCATGAGGACTCTGCAAATAACTTTCCAAGAATAAATTGTAATCAAAGGCTAAAGGTCTTCCGTTAGTCCAAACTGAACTTCGATATACACCCCCGCTCCCCCCTTCCCTTCCTTCCCTCTTCCGCACCCCTCCACGGCAGCCGTACACCACAAACCAGTTGTCCCAAATTTTTACATGAAAATCATCATCTATTGTACGCCTCACAAGTTTACTGTCATTCACAAATTTTGCCCGCCGCTGTGGACGAGCGGTTCTAGGCGCTTCAGTCTGGAACCGCGAAATCCGCTACGGTCGCAGGTTCGAATCCTGCCTCGGGTACGGACGTGTGTGATGTCCTTCGGTTAGTTACGTTTAAGTAGTTCTAAGTTCTAGGGGACTGATGACCTCAGATGTTAAGTCCCATAGTGCTCAGAGCCATTTGAACCATTTTCACAAATTTTCCGTTACCTTTTGTTTCCATGACTTTCAGGAAAGTATTTACAAACAGAATACGCTAAACATTATTTCGCTCTTTAAGATAATTCTCATTTATTGTTCCGTCTGAGTTGCACATTTTTATTTAGATTACATATTCGATCACTCTGGGTCATTCTCAGATTTAAGTAGTTGCGTTAGCAGCTTGTCTTGTCTACTCAGAACCAGTGTTATCGCAGGGACCTCCGTTGCAAAGCACAGTACTCTGAAATGTGGTCCTGAGTAGACAAGAGGGGTTGCTGATGCAACTGCTAAGGTCTGAGGATGATCCGGAGTGATCGAAACATGTAATCTAATTAAAAATGTGCGTCTGAGATGGAACATTAAATGCGAATCATCTTAACTATGAGAACAGTTGCTGATCTGTCAGGACGATTACTATGAGTATAGTGACTTCGCTCTTTTTTTCAGTAAAAGTAATGTAAAACAGAAAATAATTAAAAAAACAGTTTCCATATAGGGGCTCGAACCAACGACTCTCGTATTACTGTTCTGTACTCTTTCCGCTGCGTCACCACTGCCGTGAAACTATGTTAACATAAGAGCCTCATGTCACACCCCATCCGCACCAAAAAATGCTTTTTTTTTTTAACGCTTCCTATGGAGTTTCCACTCCTATCACTTTCATTTCTGGCGAGGCCCTACGTACACTATACATCTGGTCGAAATCATTGATGACCAGGTGGCGCGGTCCCGTAGTCACATAGTTTTCTAGCAGTTGTACGTGACGTATCGAGCGATGTACGTCTTTTGTAAAGATAAACACAGTTTTTTAGGTTTTGTTATACATGACAGTTTGATTGTGAAAATAAATCGTGGAGAAATATCAAGAAATTGAGTCTTTACTGGTTAGTGAAGAATCTAAGGACCTATTCATTACCGAATTAGACACCAGTTGCCGCATTCTCATCGAAAACAAGATGGGTGTTTTACCTTTATTCTACAAATTATTTAATCAAATTCTGAACGAATCTCTTTGTCAAGAAGCATAATTGCACTAAACTAGTATTGGGGATCTTTAATTAAAAGAGTGCATGATATTTTTCAAATAATCGTGTTATTGCGTAATTTTAGTGGGAGGCTCGAATCGATCTGTGGGCGAGTTTTTGTTTACATGCATTTCAATTTCCGATACTTACGTCGTAGCCTGCTTCTCGGACTAACATAATAAGCATAAATAAGCAAAAGATAATAATGATGACAACAGTAACAGCAATACAAAAAATAAACGTGGAAGCAAGAGCTAACAGCCAGTGGAGAAGTCAGGCGAGATTCCTGGTGTGGAATGTTTGTGGCTGTTGTTCGGATTGTCACCCAGTTGCTTACCAAAACCACTCAACAAGGGAGCCACATTGTGTCGACAACGAATGGCGTGGTCAGGCGCTCGTTGCAGCGCTACAAGCGACAAGGTGCTCCCAGGCAGCTCCTACCTTGCGCCTCTAACTCAGAGGAGTCTACGGAGTCTGCTGTCTCATTAAAGGTGGAGCATTCTCCTAGCCGGGCATTCGATTACACGTCCACTGATCGAACCACGCTTTCAGAATGTTGGACTTCCGACGGCGACATTGCAAGTGAAACGTTCCTTCTCTCTCGTGCACGGAGTTTCCGTTGCATTGCGGAAAGTCCCGCTCGCGGCCCTCTACCAGAATCTGCATCCACTCAGCAATGAGCGGTCGGCGAGAGAAATTAAGCAACGTACCACTCCGCCGATTTGGTGGGAAAAGCTTATTGGTAGACCTGCCCTGCTACATAGATTGGGTGTTAGGAGTATAGGTTATAGATATTGTGATCATTGGTACCTTAATATGTACCCACTTAAGTGTGTTAGTAGATATTTCTCTGCGTCTGACAGTCTTACCACAAACATCTGATGATGAGACTACAGTGACTCGAAACCGTGTTTATGGTAGAATAAATCGTATCAAAAAATTAAATAAAGCAACTGGTTGCATTTTATTATCGGATAAATCGCCAATTTAAATCACAGACGCAGTTCGTCATCCACAGTGGATACCACGAAAAAAAAGACTGAACAACATAAAAGACACTAACAATAACTAAATTCTCTAAGTACAAAAATTACAGACGTTCGAGCTGATTGCGTTATTGGTGACATAATGAAAACAAAGAGAACAAATTATCATTAATCATGAATGTTATTAGATATCTGAGTGACAAAGGTTTCCTTCCATTAATAGTTCTGACAAACAATCACTTGATTCTTGAGCATGCACTGGTTACCTTGAAAAATCCCTAAAAAAGTCTTATCCATCAATAGAATTGATAAAATACGTTTATAAACAAAAGTTTTCATTTTCATAATAAATTATTCCAGATAATTTCTCTAATACTCGATGATATCAAATCTCCTTCTCTAAAAACTCAGCTGCTCTCTAGGACGCCTCAAACGAGAATGCCCTGGCACTGCACAGTTCCCACGCGAGCCTGCGAACCACAGACAAACAAATAGTCGCCGGCCGGGGTGGCCGAACGGTTCTAGGCGCTACAGTCTGGAACCGCGCGACCGCTACGGTCGCAGGTTCGAATCCTGCCTCGGGCATGGATGTGTGTGATGTCCTTAGGTTAGTTAGGTTTAAGTAGTTCTAAGTTCTAGGGGACTGATGACCTCAGCAGTTGAGTCCCATAGTGCTCAGAGCCATTTGAACCATTTGAAACAAATAGTCAAATCTTACTCACTACTCGTTCAACGCTCTCATTCATATTTGTCGCAGTACAGTAAAGTTGAGTTATTTACAATGGCAGGGAGCATATGAAAACCTTACAATTGCAACAAGCGTTCTGAATCTGACAGTGTCAGCCGTTTCTGGTCACCCAAATGTCGACTGTTGTGTACATAGTTCCGCGTAGTCAGTGCGTACACAACTTTCCCACTAGAGCGCCCCCCGCTACGCACAACAGCGCAGGCGCAGCGCTCGTCCGTCTCCGCTCTACGAGATGGCGCTGTCTTAGAGACGGACCAAATTCTGCTTCCGCCGATCGGCGTATTAATATGTCACGCAGCCAATGAGATTGCTGCTAACGTAGAACCTTTTCTCCTCGCGGATGACACTCGCGCAGTGATACCTGAACGCTCGAGGTATTATAAAGAGTGTACAGACCTCCAATTAGTCAGTCTTCATTAGTCTGCATTTTGTCTGCATTAGTCTATACCAGTCTATTGTCAAGTTTCAGTCTGCGCCTAATAAGATTATCATATTCCTGTACATAGCCATGAAGAGAAATGTATAGACACTTTGTCAAGTATCAGAGATGTGAGAATAAGATTAACATACCAAGACCAAAGGAACTTCAGATTGTCAATTGTAAATAGCATCCAGAATCAAGTTAAGTATTTTTATGCTTTTTATTATTTTAATAAATGTGTGTGAAAATTAATCAAGTTCTGTTTAAAGTTGGTCACCGTCAATCTGCTACTCTAAGCGTGCAAGTGGCATTTCTATCGTCTGACTTAACGGCAGAAGATAAACACGCCACGTTAAGACCACGAGACATATTGCTGACACTCGCCTACTTCGTTAGAGCGACAAGTCAAATAATCTGATGGTGCGTGTACCGAAGGTCTTACAGTATGCACACGACATCGACCAAACACTTGTACGAGCCAGTACGGAATAACACAGGCACTGCAATACTGTACTTATCCGCCGATATCTGACATACAACTTTCAAGTAAAATGTCTCCCCTGTACGGGAATATACACAATGGATGTACGAGTTCAGGTTGTAAACACGTGGTTGACGACGTATAGAAGTTTGGGCCTGGCCGTGAGTCGTGCTCGGATAGCCAAATAGTAAGGCGACCGCTCGCGATAAGCGGGAAATCGGGGTTCGAGTAAAGGTCAGGCACAAATTTTCATTGTCGTCAAAAATGGCTCTGAGCACTATGGGACTCAACTGCTGTGGTCATAAGTCCCCTAGAACTTAGAACTACTTAAACCTAACAAACCTAAGGACAGCACACAACACCCAGCCATCACGAGGCAGAGAAAATCCCTGACCCCGCCGGGAATCGAATCCGGGAACCCGGGCGTGGGAAGCGAGAATGCTACCGCACGACCACGAGATGCGGGCTTGTCGTCATTCCATTATACAGCTGATGGATGTCCATATTGGTAACTGAAATTATTTCTTAGATTTCATAACGGCTGCAGTGCCTGTTTCTTCCGATGTACATGCGTATTCGAAGGAACACATCGTAATTTGGAATAACACAGGCACTGCAACATCGTATTCTTATTCGAGGTGATCGGCGGATCACAATCAAACATCTGCCTGCTCAACTGGATGTCTGTTGGTAATGCTGAAACACTTTTCCACCAGTTCGGATACTCTAACATGTGTGTCAGCTAGCCCCTCGCTGCCTAACGGAACACCATAAAGAACAACGAAGGACCATCTCGGCGGAATGGCTTGCGAGGCAGACCGAGATAATTTTTTATCAAACATCGTCACAGGCGATGAAACATGGGCCCGTCACTTCGAACGGGAAGCACGACAGCATTTCGCAAATTGGAGCCACGCCAACTCTCCTTCGAAGAAAATGTTCAAAGCCGCGCCCTCAGCCGGGAAAGCTATGGCGTCCGTCTTCTGGGACTGTGAGGGGGTATTCTATTTGATTTCCTCCCTCATAGTGCAGCGATCAACTCAGTGTATTGTGCTAGCCTCAGAGAGTGCAAGAAACGACTTCATCGTGTTCGTTTGCCCAAAAATGTAAACTTCCCTTTCTCCATGACAGCGGGATGCCTCACACAAGTATGCGCAACCGAGAGGAGCTCACAAAACTTCATTCGACTCTTCTTTCTCAACCACTCTACAGCGCGGATCTCGCACCTTCTGACTTGAATCTGTCTGGCCCAATGAAGGATGCACTCCACGGGAAGCGGTAGGTTTATCGATGCTGCAATCCATTGGTTCTGCAGTATCACGTCGATAGAATTTATTTCATTGTATTTTTTTTTTTTTTTTTTTTTTTTTTTTTTTGTGAAATGTTACAATACAGCATCACCGGTCTATTGCGGTCTAACTGTGTTGGTGAGGCAGTAAATTTATCCACAGGGCAGTGACTGCGTCACTGCATTTCACTTTGGAGGTGTGGCGGTCGGACTTGTAGTCCCGTACCACCCTCTGACGGTGACAGTATTACATGAGTCAGGCAGAAAAATTTAGCCTAACGTGGGCAGGTATCATTGGAAAGTATTGGACGTAGAATGGGGGCTAGTCCCGCCAAAGGATGCGTCCGTGGTGGGCGTGCCAGACCTATCGTTAGCCGTGGTCGGAATCCGATTCCTCTAGGATGGTTGGGGAAACCGGATGTCGATGCCAGCGGCGTGGAAGTGTGGTCCCAACGTAGCGTAAACCCGGTAATTGTGGAGCTTGGTATGCATGTCAAGTTCCCCACTGCGAAAGAGCGGGTTCAAAGCCCTAGTTAGCTTTAGCCCCTTGTTGTTGACATACTCCGCATGACAGTGAAAGAGCACTCCAACGAAGTTAATATTTACACTCAAAGATATAGTGGCTGCGAGTGGCAGCAGAGATGCTAAAAAGAGTCTGTTGTACATTGTACCTCTGTCTTTGTTTCCCGACTTGCATGTAATTTCTAGTATTTTTTGTTTTGTGTTGTCTTCCTAGCGGGAGCAGAGAGAGGTGTATATTGCTGTTTGAAAGGGATAGTGCACCACTGCAATCAGAATTGTTACTTTAATGTGTAGTGTCTATATCCTGTAGAACAGGTGGAAGGATTAAAAACCATTGTAATTCGAAAGAGCTCATATTCATGAATAAACGGCGACTATAACCATTGCCAAAGACAACAAAACACTAAAAGGTAATTCACATTAAAAAAACCCCGATACTTCACATCTGACATTATACATACACCAAAAAAAGTTTTGCATCACCTCGGTTCCCAGAACTCATGAAGTTAGACGTTGACTGTGGATATCGTATCACATACACCGTCTCTTTGGCTGTTCAGAGACGTCACAACTTTGCATCAGCAGCGCCTATTTGACGGAGAGGGTCCGACAGCCGATCAGTTCGTCATTCCACCAGGAAGGAGGTACACGGCTCGTGTTGTCTGTAGTTCAGCCATGTCTAGACGGTCAGTACCGCGGTTCGATCGCGTCCGCATTGTTACTTTGTGTCACGAAGGGCTCTCAACAAGGGAAGTGTCCAGGCGTCTCAGAATGAACCAAAGCGATGTTGTTCGGACATGGAGGAGACACAGAGAGACAAGAACTGTCGATGACATGCCTCGCTCAGGCCGCCCAAGGGCTGCTACTGCAGTGGATGACCGCTACCTACAGATTATGGCTCAGAGGAACGCTGACAACAACGCCACCATGTTGGATAATGCTTTTCGTGCAGCCACAGGACGTCGTGTTACGGATCCAAATTGTGCGCAATAGGCTCCCGACGTCCACGGCGAGCTCCATATATGCAACCGTGCAGCGTGCAGCGTGGTACAATTGGGCCCAACAACAAGCCGAATGGACCGTTCAGGACTTGTTCAAAAAATGGTTCAAATGGCTGTGAGCACTATGCGACTTAACATCTGGGGTCATCAGTCCCCTAGAACTTGAACTACTTAAACCTAACTAACCTAAGTACATCACATACATCCATGCCCGAGGCAGGATTCGAACCTGCGACCGTAGCAGTCACGCGGTCAGGACTTGTAACACTTTCTCTTCACCCATGAGTGTCGCATATGCCTTCAACCAGACAGTCGTAGGAGACGTGTTTGGAGGCAACCTGGTCAGACTGAACGCCTTAGACACACTGTCCAACGAGTGCAGCAAGGTGGAGGTTCCCTGCTGTGGGGTGGAATTATGTGGGGTCGACGTATGCCGCTGGTGGTCATGGAAGGTGACGTAATGGCTGAATGATACATGAATGCCATCCTCTGACCGACAGTGCAACCATAGCGGCAGTATATTGGCGAGGCATTCCTCTCCATGGGTGACAATTCGCGCCCCCATCGTACACATCTTCAAATGACTTCCTTCAGGATAACGATATCGCTCGACCAGAGTGGCCAGCATGTTCTCCAGACATGAACCTTATCGAACATGCCTGGGATAGATTGAAAAGGGCTGTTTATGGACGACGTGACTCACCAACTACTCTGAGGGACAATGTGGACCAACAGTGCCTTGATGAACTTGTGGATAGTATGCCACGACGAATACAGGAATGCATCAATGTAGGAGGACGTGCATTGGGTATTAGAGGTACCTGTGTGTACAGCAATCTGGATCACCACCTCTGAAGGTCTCGCTGTATAGAGGTACAACACGCAATGTGTGGTTGTCATGAGCGATAAAAAGGGCGAAAATGATGTTTATGTTGATCTCTGTTCCAATTTTCTGTACAGATTCCGGAACTCTCGGAACGGAGGTGATGCAAACCTTTTTCTGATGTGTGTATATGTTTAAGTTTTACCAGCAAGGTTTACATCCTGTGGTGAAAATAATATCAAAATTATAATAATACCGATCAAAACCAGCTATGAGCGACATAACCTCCTTTTCTCAAAGGTAACATTCAATAGCCCGGACGCGTATTTATTCTCGCTACGACGGTTAAGGATCTCCTGCCATTTTCATTCCACTCCCGTTTTTCTTTGAGATTGTGCAGAACCATCAATATTAAATCGTCGATCGCCGCAGCTGTGGAGTCCCGGGATCGACATCGCCGAGATTCAGAAGAAGAATTTATCCTCCAGCGAATCTCTGTTGCTGGAAATACAAAAATAATAATAACAATAATAATTACTTTCAGAGAATCGTCAAGATTTTTGTTAAGAAAAGTCCTGCAATTAGCGTCAAAAACATTCGTAATATTCTTGATTTTTTTTTTCATTTTTTATCTGCACAGTCGCCCAGTACAGAACACATTCATCCGAGAGAGAATTAGTACATTACTGCAATTAACTAGGGGAAGGGATACTATAGTTCGGACGTCGACCGGTAGAGCGGCACCATGCAGGCATAAGGGCCCTCCCATTACGGTGGAGTAAGGCCGTCACATTGAATGGAGATTATTTAGAAAAATAGTGGGGGATAATACTGTTAACTGAAATCCTGCATAAAACCAACCTGCTTTCCAGAAAAAAAGATGTGTTGCATTACTTATTGAATCCTTCTCTTAATGAAATCCAGTCTTATTTTGATTTAGTTTTGTTTATTCCTGGTTGGGACGCGTTAGCGACCTCGGGGATTTGTTAATTCCTGCTGATGTTGTAGAACATGCTGTATACAGAGTGGTGGGCATACCTGTTGTGCGACAGGACACAGAGATGAGGGTATACGTTGGGAACAGTCGTATCAAAGCAGTACATAGCAGACCGCGGTCCACTGGATCCGCAGGTTGCGGAATCTGCACGCGCTAACACAATACATTTCGAACGCTTAATGCCACAAATCACTTACACCATCAAATGTCAAATGTGTGTGAATCTTATGGGACTTTACTGCTAAGGTCATCAGTCCCTAAGCTTACACACTACTTAACCTTAATTATCCTAAGGACAAACACACACACCCAAGCCCGAGGGAGGACTCGAACCTCCACCGGGACCAGCCGCACAGTCCATGACTGCAGCGCCTCAGACCGCTCGGCTAATCCCGCGCGGCACTTACACCATCGCACCTGGCAGAAAAACCCAAGAAGATTGAAGTAAATTATTTTTATGAACGTAAAGAGCCCATTGCGAGACAATGAAAGACCGCACTGAGCGGAACTGCAATGCAGCAGAGCGGCGCATCGCCGCTCTGACCTACACTGTGTGATCGAAAGTATCCGGACACCTGGCTGAAAATGACTTACAAGTTCGTGGCGCCCTCCATCGGTAATGCTGGAATTCAGTATGGTGTTGGTCCACCCTTAGCCTTGATGACAGTTTCCACTCCCGCAGGCATACGTTCAGTCAGGTGCTGGAAGGTTACTTGGGGAATGGCAGCCCATTCTCCACGGAGTGCTGCACTGAGGAGAGGTATCGATGTCGTCCGGTGAGGCTTGGCACGAACTCGGGGTTCCAAAACATCCCAAAGGTGTTCTATAGGATTCAGGTCAGGACTCTGTGCAGGCCAGTCCATTACAGGGATGTTATTGTCCAGTAACCACTCCGCCACAGGCCGTGCATTATGAACAGGTGCTCGATCGTGTTTAAAGATGTAATCGCCATCCCCGAATTGATCTTCGACAGTGGGAAGCAAAAAGGTGCTTAAAACATCAATGTAGGCCTTTTCTGTAATAGAGTCACGCAAAACAACAACAGGTGCAAGTCCCCTCCACGAAAAACACGACCACATCATGACACCACCGCCTCCGAATTCTACTGTTGGCATTACAAACGCTGGCAGATGAAGTACGCCATGCATTCGCCATACCCACAGCTGACCATCTGATCGCCACACTGTGTACCTTGATTCGTCACTCCACACAACGTTTTACCACTGTTCAATCGTCCAAAGTCTACGTTCCTTACACCAAGCGACGCGTCGTTTGGCATTTACCGGCGTGATGTGTGGTTTATGAGAAGCCGCTCGACCATGAAATCCCAGTTTTCTCACCTCCCGCCTAACTGTCATAGTATTTACAGTGGAACCTGATACAGTTTGTAATTCCTGTGTGATGGTCTGGATAGATGTCTGCCTACTACACGTCAACATAGGAGGTCGGCCTGTACGCTTTTGTGCTGTACGTGACCCTTCACGTTTCCACTTCACTGTCACATCGGAAACAATGGACCTAGGGATATTTAGGAGTGTGGAAATCTTGCGTACAGACATATGACACAAGTGACACCCAATCACCTGACCACATCCGAAGTCCGAGAGTTCCGCGGAGCGCCCCATTCTGCTCTCTCACGATGTCTAATGACTACTGAGGTCGCTGATATGGAATACCTGGCAGTAGGTGGCAGCACAATGCATCAATGAAAAACGTATGTCTTTGGAGGTGTCCGGATACTTTTGATCGCATAGTGAATTTTGTGCACCGTATTCGAACCGCAGCGGCTCGAAAATGTGTAGTAAATTTTGTATGTAAGTAAGTCGTTCGGCAACCTCCGAGTAAAATAGACGAAAGTGACACTGATGTGATAATCATTTCTTTGTTATTTGAGGAAAAAGAGTGTGAACGTTGGTGACCTTGAAAAGAATAGATAAGCGGGGAGCTTTGCATGGTCAGATTTAGAAACATAACTGAAAACAAATACTTTGAATATACAACGCCCAGAAGAATTGCCAGGTACGAGAGTTCGACTGGCTCCTGTGATCGTTAGACACTCCTCCAAAAACCTATTTGATGAATCTTACCCTGGTACAGAATTAGATGACCAAACAAAGAAAGTATACGGTTACAAACATAACATAATCACCAAAGTTTCAGAATACGCTTTTGGAATATTATGCCAGTGATTTAGGATTCACAACCGCAAGACCTGTGTCAGTCCATAACATTACGAAACCTGCCTCTTTCTGGAGGCAAATTTATAAATAATGCTGTCCAGGTACGGGATAGACTGAAAGAATATGTCAATGCCCCGCAAGGTAGTTTGGTCTGGCGAAACGACGTGGTAAACTGGAGATATCGTCAAGAGAAAATATGCAGTAAAAAATATAATAATAGGTATATAGTCTTAAAAAATAAGGACCTATTCGTCCGTTTCATACAATAAAAATGAAATTTTTAGCTATCGTACGTTACGTTTAATCCCATTGCCTTGACAATTTCTTTCCAAATGTTTCTTTTGCTCGTATTACTTAAATAACGTTGATCTTGAACGTAATAAGGGGGCTATTCGGAAAGTAAGAAATGGTCGGTCGCGAAATGGAAACCACAGTGAAATTGCGAATAAGCTTTGTACAGATGTGTTGGGAAGTGTCTGTAGTATGGCTGTAGATAGCGTCACATCGATCTTCTCAGTTCTGAGCGCACAGGGAGCGCGTGAATATGCCTAGAAAATAGTGTCTCCTGCCACGTGAGGATGCGAGCCAGGAGATTTCGCCTGATTTGATGCAACTCTACACAAGTAACTCTTATGCATTTCCTTGTTAATGACAGTTCTCGGCCGCACACTGCAGGGGCAGTGAAGACGGCCGGCCGCGGTGGTCCAGCGGTTCTAGGCGCTCAGTCCGGAACCGCGCCACTGCTGCGGTCGCAGGTTCGAATCCTGCCTCGGGCATGGATGTGTGTGATGTCCTTAGATTAGTTAGGTTTAAGCAGTTCTAAGTTCTAGCGGACTGATGACCACAGAAGTTAAGTCCCATAGTGCTCAGAGCCATTTGAACCATTTTGACCCAGTGAAGACGCTCCTGCATAGTTTTGGATGAGAAGTGTTCGATCACCCATCATATACCGCGGACTTGGCTCCTTCTGATTTTCATCTCTGCTTAGATAAACTGCTGGTTATGAAGGCAACACTTTGGCACAGACAACGAGCTGCAGTCCAGCGTAGAAAATAGCCAGAAAGCGCACAAGGCTGCCTCCTACGACGAGGGTATTCATGTCGTAGTCGGACCGTCGACTACGTAGAGAAGTGCTGGACGGTGTAGCTAACTGGTGCAAATAAAACATTTTTGATTTACACAGTAGTTTCCATTTCTTGGCCGATCGGACCTTGTAACAACACTAACGTTATCCTACTGTATATGTAATAAAATTTTCCCCTGAATTTCGATAAATTAGTATAATCGATATTCTGGTTTCATTTCTTTTTTTTGTTTCATGACATTATGTTGAAAAAGCTATAAACAATTTTCGATGTAAATTTTAATATTTATTTCAAATTTCAAGTAATGTTGTAAACGAAGGGAAGTGTACCTGATGTTGAAACTATTGTAAGATGTGAAAGTTGTATTTGTACACCTGGTCCATACGTAGGCAATGTATTAGAATATGTGGAATGTAAAACCTTTGGTGAATACCCTGTCTGTAGGGGAGCGGTAAAAGGTGGAGGCAGGCGAGCGCGGGAAAACGCACACGGGCGCGGTACGGCACAACGGGCTCAGCAGGAGTAGTCGGAGTTGGGCATCGATCTGAGAAACACGTGCTGGATCGAGGAGGCTCTCCTGGAAAAAGTGGTTTCGTTGAGCCTCGGATGCGCTGTTTCCGACGTCTATACAGCATGACAATATTCCATAGGCACTAAATGGAAAAGCATTGCGACGCCATGAAGAAGTAAAGTGCCGATATTTCATGAGCCATTGCTGTAATTGCACGTGTGCTTTGTGCCTCGCCGTCTCGCCGCCTGCCGACCGCCTCATCGATACGAACAGGTTGAAACTTTCAGTACTGTATTCGTGTGGACCAGTGTCACCTTTGCTACATACTGTTCAATAACAACTTAAATTTTACCAGAACTGTCCTATCAATTAATTATCCTCACAACTAACCTAGACAGGGTCCTTTCCACATGTTGTGCAATCCGAGTATCCTAAGATGAAGATTTAAAGTTTATGTTAATAATAATTACCTGCAGACCTATCACTGTTAGAAAGATATTTAATGAACTTTGTTGTTAATGAATACTGGATGAATAAAATAGGTATGACAAAGTTGGAAGATAATGTCGAAATTGGTTTAGTAATGAATTTTATTTAAATTGAGACAAAAATAACGGTAGTTAAATGAGCAGGAAGTAAGAAAAAAAGAGTGATAAATCATATTTTGGAAATCTTGAATACTTAATTCTTTCAATAATTAAAATTCCAATGTAGTGATCATAACAGTTTCAGGGTTTCCCCCCCCCCCCTTTTCTTTCTTTTCTATTAATTTGCATTCTGAAGTGTACTGAACTGATTTGACCAGCAAAGTTAAAGTCAATATAAAACCTAAATTTATCAGTGTTTTCCCTTCTTAAAATTGAGTTTGTAGGTGTGTTTCAAAAGTGCTATTTCTAGGGTAACCTATGCCCCATTTCAGTCGGATCAAAAGACAAAACGCAGGTTGTAGTAAACATTATAGTGTATTGTTGTGTATTTATGGTGTGTCCATATTAGTACAGAAAGTGAGATTCTTAGTTCAGTAGATTTTTTCTGGTTCTAAAATTTACCATATAATGCAGTATTACTACGTGTTGTTATGCTTGAACGTACTTCCTCTTGTACAGGGAAGAAACTCAGTTTATGCCTAACTAGGCTGGCGACCGTATTATTAACAATTGGTAGCATCTGCTGTGTATGTTTCTTGCCCGTCCTAACGTGTAATTGCACTTTAGACTTGCTTGACGTATCATTGTTGTTACTGAGTGGGTGTAAGTCTGATTTTGCCTCCATTGAGGTACACGCGGTCAACATATTTACTAAAATCCTTTCTTATAAGGTGAAGCCCGTCAACTTACCATAGTACAGGCTTTAAAGAGTTAACGTACGCCCGAGCGGAAGCGTTACAACCTTACTTTTCGAATAGCCCTCGTATAACTCTCAATATCCACTTGCATATACAATCAAATCTTCCTCGTCTAAGGGCATTTTGGTAAACTCTCTGTCGCTTCGCACGTCAGAAGAGATACCATTTGAATGTCGCATAGTGTCGCGGCACTTGCTATAAAGCGCTAGCGACAACGGGACTGCGCGGCGTCCCACGGCGCGTCATAGTTGGCCAGCTAACTTTGTCTGGCAGTGCTGCGCCGCGCAATTACGCTGCCAAGTAGTGCGTTCTTTATCATAAGATTAATATAAACAGTACTTGGCCGCGTCGTGCCGCAGCGCTCTCCTGCAGTGCAGTTCCACTCACAAGGGAAGTCTCTCGGCGAGAAACAGGAGTTCGGTGCTCGAATTGTATTTAGAGGTTTTGCATACCACTATGTTCAGGGTTGCGAAAGCATCCGATTGCGTTACTCTTAGTGTACTCGCTATCGGACTTCAAAAATGTACTTGAGGCCCTCAACAAAATGCATGAAAAACTACTCGGAATCACAATGCGCACATTTAGCGAAAACAATATCTGGACAGTCCTCAGAATGGCATTAAATGGTTCAAATGGCTCTGAGCACTATGGGGTTAACCTCTGAGGTCATCAGTCCCCTAGAACTTAGAGCTACTTAAACCTAACTAACATAAGGACATCACACACATCCATGCCCGAGGCAGGATTCGAACCTGCGACCGTAGCGGTCGCGCGGTTCCAGACTGTAGCGCCTAGAACCGCTCGGCCACCCCGGCCGGCCAGAATGGCATTACTGAGCTGCAAAATCGAATGCCACTTGAATCACATTTCTGAATTCTGCAAAACGTGCAGGAGTATTGTACCCAGCGGCTTCCCAGGAATATTGAAGCTTAGGCTGATACACTGCAGCACACGGCTGGTAATGAACTTTACAGTGCACTTTCATTACGAAAATCCTATTTCCTAATTTAGTGTCGAAGTCATTTGCAAAGAATCCTTATAAAGTCTGTTATCATTCTCGCATATATTTTATATTCCCAAAACAAATACCCGTCCAAAGGCGGGTACGTGTTTTGTTGTTTTTGGCGGAATGATAATGCATTCAAAGCGCTTACCCGCAAATGAATCATTTACTTTTGTTGTGTCCTTGTGAGCACTCCAAGATTCACAAAATTAGTATACAGTTCTGGTTATCCGCGACATTGTCATTAACAACATTCACTTTTTTTAAAAAAAAGTTTCAAGTGGTCCTTTGACATTTTCTCTCTTTTGTTAGGCCTTTGCAAATGTGTGTTTGGTGGAAGATTGTCTTCAATAGCCTTTTTACTTTCGGGCCAAAAGTTTTTTACCTGAAGACAAATACACAGTTTTTTTATTAGTTGTCCACTCAGTGGCTGGCTGGAGTGGCCGTGCGGTTCTAGGCGCTTCAGTTTGGAACCGCGTGACCGCTACGGTCGCAGGTTCGAATCCTGCCTCGGGCATGGATGTGTGTGATGTCCTTAGGGTAGTTAGGTTTAAGTAGTTCTAAGTTCTAGGGGACTGATGACCTTAGAAGTTAAGTCCCATAGTGCTCAGAGCCATTTGAACCATTTTTTTTGTCCACTCAGTGAAGTCTAACGTCTACTGTATGAGTTGTGTTGTGTGCAGACTGGACCAAGGTAACTGTTGATTTTCCTCCTTTTTTAGATCGTGTCGTACCAGATCCGCTTCGATCAAAGTTCAAATGTAGTGTGGCAGCATCTGGAAATTTGCAGTTTTCTAGTTTACTTCTCCGACAAAACGGGCCCCAGACTGGCGAATGTCTTGGGCTTCCTGTACATCTCTAGCTGTCATGAAAACAGTGGTGAGTCTATGACAGATTCTGTATTCTTCCTTGAGACGTGCGATGAAAGCTGCAGAACATTCAAACTCTGTGTAGCCAGTTTCTCTTGCTTTTTGCATTGTCCAGAACTAGGGGACTTAACATGTCAGGTCATCAATCCCCTAGAACTTAGAACTACTTAAACCTAACTAACCTAAGTACATCACACACATCCATGCCCGATGGAAGATTCGAACCTGCGACCGTAGCGGTCGCGCGGTTCCAGACTATAGCGCCTAGAGCCGCTCGGCCACCCTGGCCGGCTGGTTTCGTTCCTTTTTGCTGTATAAAGGGTGACAATTATTGAACTATATGAAAAAAAGTAAATTATTTGCAACTACGCGGCGTGCGCACACTTTTTTCAACACGCAAACGTCACTAGAGATATTTAGATTTATGTTCAGAGATCTTCGATAAGCCTGCCATCAAATGGCGATGATGTGGCGCAGACGAATAGCGAAATTCTACATGAACAACTGAAGTGTCGGAACATCATTACTGTCGAACACCTTCTGAATGACTGTTTTCGGCTCAGCAATGGTTTTGGAGTTATTTCTGAACACGTTGTCTTTAATATAGCCCCACAAGAAGGAGTCGCACGTGTTCAGATCCGGAGAATATGGCGACTAATCGAGGCCCATGCCCATGGCCTATGGGTATCTCAGAGTCAGAATACGGTCTTCCAATGTGCTCCTTCACGACATCAGGACATCAAACACTCTCCTGCTTTTATGCGGTCGAGGTCCGTCTTGCATGAGGCACATCTTATAGAAATAAGAGTCACATTGGATAATGGTGAGGAAATCATCGTCCAAAATATTCACGTACCGTTCGGTAGTCACCGTGCAATCAAGGAATATCCAACCGATTATTCCGTGACTGGACGTTGCACACCACACAGTCACCCGTTGAGGCTGAAGAGACTTCTCGATTGCGAAATGCCGATTCTCAGTCCCGCGATTGGGCCAGTATTGCTTCTTGACGAATCCATTTCACGTGCAAATGGCCGACAAGGAAAAGGCGCCCCGCGGCCGTCCGTGCAGTTTGAACGTCCTACAGCAAGCCGTCATGACAATTTTACTTCATATAGTTCAATAATTGTCACCCTGTGTGTTTGACAATACTGACGGACTATAGTAAACACGTCAATTACTTGCTGGGCTAACTGACTGGCCCGTTAACCCCTCCCCCCCTCCTTTCCAGCAAGTCTGCACGCGCTGTTGTGCACAGATCAAGAATAATACAATGACGCCATCGCAGCTATGGTTAGAAGTGTGAGATGGGTCTGCGTATAAATGTTTAAATACAAATCCTAGCCCGCATCTCGTGGTCGTGCGGTAGCGTTCTCGCTTCCCACGCCCGGGTTCCCGGCGGGGTCAGGGATTTTCTCTGCCTCGTGATGGCTGGGTGTTGTGTGCTGTCCTTAGGTTAGTTAGGTTTAAGTAGTTCTAAGTTCTAGGGGACTTATGACCACAGCAGTTGAGTCCCATAGTGCTCAAAGCCATTTGATTTTTTGAACAAATCCCAGTTCGAGCCGAGAGAAGTTTCTTGTATTAACTTAATACGGCCACAATGTAAATCTAAAACAAAACTCTAACAATGTCCCTTGCTGTGCAACCCGCGGTGCTGTAGGGTCCAAACGTAGTGGGATGCGGATATTGTTACCACGAGGTATACTCATACCTTTCTTTTTTTTTTTTTCGCCAGTCTCATTCAGCTTTTGGTGACGACAACTAGCACAGAATTTGGGCTCCCTTTGATTTATAAGCCTCGATTGTGAAGCCTTTTTACAGTGCAAGTGGCATACACACTAAGATACGACCGAAACGACCCGTTTGTAGATTCTCTTGAAAAGCCACCTGTTGGATTTCTGTGGCCGCTGTCCAAAGCCCGACCACGGCGTGGACAGGCCTAATCGAGTCTATTGCGGCCGAGAAGAATGTCGAGCCCGGGAGACGGCTCGGCTTTCATCGGCCCTCGGCTTTACAGCCGCCGTTGCCGGGAACTGGCGGTCAATCAGCGGCTCGAGCGACAGCCGGACACGGTTTTTGCTGGAGGCGCCGTGCCCTGTGCTGTCCCCGCGTCGCGCCAACGCCCTCCGCCGCGCCTTTGACGACGCGCCGGCCGCTGTGAAAGGAGTATGTTTTGCGGTAGCGTCCACTTGACGCAGCGCGTTCTCCCGGCGTAATTGGTAATGCACGCCCCTGCCGCCGGCTCGCGCCATTGTGCGCTTCACAAAGCGGCGTAATGAATAAGCGCGCCGAAAGACACCTCGGCGTGAATGGCCCCGGATTACGTACGGGAGCGGGTCCGTCTGGGTGGTCCTAGGGTGCTGCCGGCCGCGGCTTTTCAATTAACGCTGCCAGAGCCATCTGCCGCTCCGCGCTCCCGGATAACGCCCGGCTTATCTCGCCATCTTATCGGCCGCATCTCCGGCGTTTAAAGACCGACTGGCGCCAGTTTCTCATTAGCAGGCTCCGGTTCAGTGACCCCGCGGATTGCTCCGAGGCTCCAGCGGAAGGTAGGCGATGCCCGCCGATTGCGACAGCGAGAAAAATGGCTGCACTCTGAGGCTAGTCTATTGCAACAGAAAGACTGAGCGAGGGTGGCAGATACATAACAAACTCATTACAACGACACGCCCTACAGCTGGAGCAAGCGGCAGCCATTGCCAGTGGGAGAACACAGTGTTTTCAGGTATTCCATTCTCTATAGCTCATCGGATTCAGAACACCCTCAGGTGGAGTTTTCATTTGCGAGTTTATGTATTTTTAATTACATTACCCGGCCACTCTTTGCTGTGGCTAAGCCTGCTTAAATTGAATAGAAATAAAAAAGAAAGCGCACTTTCTAAAATACATGGGAATTCGATGTACGTCCTAATCCCCTTCTCTCGCCTGTCTCTGTCCATCTCGTCCTCCCCCTCCCACTGTCCACTTTCTCCTCCCACCTTTCTCTCTCCATCTCCTCCTCCCCCTGTCCCCTCCCTCTCTAAGTCCTTCACCTCCTCCCCCTTCCTCTGTCCATCCTCTCCTCCCCCTCTCTCCATCTCCTCCTGTCCCTCTCTCTGTCCATCACCGCCTTCCCGTTTTCTGATTTACTCCCACCCCTCTGTCCATCCCTTCTTCCTCCCTCTCTCTGACCTTGAGCTTTGTTTATTGTTATTGCAGATTCACACCCTGTAGAAATATTCTAATCATAAACCAATAAGCCATAAGTACAACTTTCCCGTTTGCTAACAAAGTTTCACTGTCGTATGTTTTATAACGTTTCTCTATTATTAAATTTATTTAAATTATCTATTACATATGTTTAAAAAATAGAGAACTGTTTATAAGAGATAAGAAAGGGGAGCTGGCTGTTAGTGCGAAGGAGAACCTTCGGATTTTTGCAGAGTATTTCACGACCTGCTGAACTGTGAGCCACCTGAAGACGAGCTGGAACTGGGGAGTGACACAGAAGAGGGAGAGAGAGAGCCACGCCCTCCAACCAGGAATGAAGTCGCACATGCCATAAGCAATCTAAAGAATGGAAGATGGTATAGCAGCCGAGATGATAAAGTGAGGAGGCAACAAAGCAATAGACAACATGACCAACATAACCCACCTGATCTGGAGAACAAAGAAGTTGCCAGAAGGAGGGAAGAATGCAATTGTAGTACCGATACATAAGAAGGGGGACAAGAGAGATGCAAACAACTACAGAGGAATATCGCTACTAGAGGTCGGATTAGAGGTCGGATACAAGGTGCTGTCAAAAATAATGCTCAAGAGAGTAGAAAAACAGGTAGAAAGTACAGTTGGCGACTACAAAGCGAGATTCAGGAAGGGAAGAGGTTGTATAGAACAGATATTTATCATGAAGCAACTGATAGAACATAGGGCCTTAAAAACAAAAAAAAAACAAAAAAAAACAGTAATAACCTTCGTGGACTTCACAAAGGCATATGACTCCATCGACAGACAGACTCTTGTTAGGATTCTGAAGAGCAGAGGACTTGATGGAACTACACAAGAACTCATCAAAGAAATTCTGACAGACACAAAAGCAAGGGTGAGATTCAGAGGAGCACTGTCAGAAGAATTTGAGATCAAGACTGGTGTTAAACAAGGAGATGGATTGTCACCATTGTTGTTCAATATAGCACTGGACGAAGTGATCAGGCAGTGGAGAACAATAAACGAGGAAATGCGAATACCAAAGACCCATGTGGGGGACAAAAAGGACAACAGGGCTCAAGTGGACTGCCTAGCCTTTGCAGACGACATAGCAATAGTAAGTGAGACGGAAGAAGACGCAAAGACAAAACTCGACAACTTAAGTAAGGTAGCCAAAAAGGTGGGACCGAGGATCGCCTATAACAAGACAAAGACATTAAGTACCACTGCAGACTGGGAAACACCGGAAGGCACTGGGTAAATGGTGGACAAATTTAAATACCTGGGATAACAGGAAGGAACAGGAGCAAGGAGGGAATAACAGAGAGGATAAAGAAGATGAGGCCAGCCTTCTGCATGACGAGAGAGATATACAATAAAAAGAATATATCCACAGAGGCAAAGATAAGCCACTACAAAGCAACGGTGAGAAGTGCAGTATTATATGCTGCTGAGACGATGACACTAGGAAGAAATGGGGCAGAACAACTAGGGAAAGAAGAGAGAAAAATACTGAGAAAATACTAGGTCCCAAAAGAGGTGGAAAGAGGAGAATGCGAAGACCTAGGGAAGAATTGTACCGGAACATGACAACAATATCCGGGGAACTCAGACTCAAAAGGGAACGGTTTGCTGGACAAGTAGTTAGGATGAGTATGGACAGAATGACGAAGAGAGTGTGGGAAACAACAGGGAGGACAAGGGGAAAGACAGAAACCAAGTGGGTTGTTGAACTTCGGAAGGACTGGTTGGAATTGGGGATCAAGGTCGAAGGAAAGGAAAATTGGAGGAACAAATATACACCGATCAATATGCCGGAGATCAACGACAAAGAAGAATACATGAAAAGATTAGAGTGCCACCAGTGGAGCCGACAGGAGAAATGGACTCTGAAGGTCTCGGAAGAAGAGCGGGAGAGAGGAAGACAGAATAAAGAGGTTCTGGGAGAAGAAGAGGAAAATGCAGTCCACGAAGGGGCTACCCGTGGTCCTACAGAGGCCGTAAAGCAACAAGAAGAAGATTTAAAAAATAAGTAAATAGAAACAAGCTCGTATACCAACGAAATGTCGTGTCAAAATTTCAAAGCAATCGGTCAAGAACCATCGGAAACTAACAATGTTGAACAAACGCAACATTTACAGTTACATAACGTCTATCCTTTTATTACATGTACACCTGATGGCGTTCTAGTAGACATACAAGAATACGTGAGTATTCGAATCCAACATTGAGTCAAAATTTCAAAGCGATCCGTGCAGAACTTTCGGAAATTTGAGATCTTGAAGAAATTAACATCTGCGTTTGTGCTCATGTAGGAATTGTAAATGTCCCTAATCGCAAACCTCCGCAAGTTTTTGACGGAATGCTTTGAAATTCTGGCAGAACGTTGCACTGGAATACACATGTCGTTTTGTACAGTATATCTATTTTTAATGTATTTAATATATAATTTTTATAAATTTAATAACAGGGAAGCGTTTACGTTTTGTATACAGGGTGGAGGAAAATTTTGTCACAAAATTTTAGCCCTGCATAGTTGATGCCAGTAGGAACCAAAATTACTAATGTTGTGTAGGTCGACAACGCACAATTTTTTAACTACGGGAACTTAGCGCCACGTGCTCCGATTGGCCGCGGGATTGCCCTGTTGCCGGATGCTCTGGACAACGCATGACGGCGAATGCTTTGCCTGCCGGAGATCGCGTGTATCCAAGGCGGTCCGCACGCTCGGTGGCAACGCGCCAGCCTTCCACTCTCGGGACCTGGTGGCGAATCCGCCGGCGTCCCTACACATCCATTGTATTTTCATGGTAAGACGTACCGGGAATAAGCCCGTCAACAACTGTTATTTCACATACAGAAAGACTTTTACAAATTGTGTCGGCCCTGAAAATGGCCTTTTTTTGTAGCTAGGACATTGTTTACTTAGAGCACATGCACCAACTGGCGACCCTCTGATGCGACACAAGCTTGGTAACGTCGGACGGTGTTTTTCCGAACTCTTTCTAAGATTCCTGGCATTGATGTGATTGGCGGTATGTTGAATACGATCCATTAATTTCTCTTCGTATCTAGGTGGTTCGCGTCCAGGTGAGTGAACTAGAACCTTGAAGAATCTCC
Source organism: Schistocerca cancellata (assembly GCF_023864275.1). Classification (NCBI taxonomy): domain Eukaryota; kingdom Metazoa; phylum Arthropoda; class Insecta; order Orthoptera; family Acrididae; genus Schistocerca; species Schistocerca cancellata. Next base: position 1,036,603,943 of record NC_064627.1, on the reverse strand, counting down.
ACAGGAAAAAGTCCGTTGGCCTGATGTCTGGTGATCGTGGGGGCCATGTCCTACGAGCACCTCTGCCAATTACCCGGCCGTCGAAGAGTTCATTTATATATCCGCGCACAGCACGAATGTTATGTGCTGGCGCTCCATCACACGTGAGTATGTCCAGGTATGTCCAGGGGAACATCTTCCAGAGGCCAGGTAGAGTTTCTTGCAAAAAGTCAAGGTAATTTGCTCCGGTAAGTCGAGGAAGTAGATGGAACGGCCCAATCAGATGGTCACCCACAATGCCTGCCCAAATGTTGAGCGAAAATCGTTCCTGGTATCCGTGGACGAAAGTGACGTGAAGACTTCCTCTTGCCCAGTAATGAACGTTTTGAGTGTTGTAAACACCATCCGGATGGAAGGCGCACTCGCCGGTAAACACCAGAATGGCGGGGAGGTCGGGATCTGTGCAACACGTCGCAGAAACTACCGGCAAACCCTAGCGTGTGTTCATAGTCCGCCACAAGATTTAGGTCTTGTGCAGGGTGGGAACTAAATGGATGCTGGCCGTCATCCCTCACAACCTCCCAGACTAACCGATGAGTGACCCCCATGTCGGATCCAACCGCTCGAGTACTTGTTGTTAGGTGCTTCCTCGAATCGCTCGAGAACAGTCTCTTCAAGTGCAGCAACCCGACGTGTTCGAGGTCTTCCAGCATCACCATGATATCCCGCTAATGAGCCTGTTTCGCCAAGTCGCCGGTAAATTGCTGTAAACGTTTCCGGGCGTGGGTGGAGTCTTGCTGGGTACCTTTCCTCATACAACAGTCGAGCTTCATGCGCATTACGGTCGGCTAGTCCATAAACAAAATCCATATCTCGTTATTCAAACGAATACTGTGCCGCCATGCTTACTGTATGACTAAATCGCAGGTGACGTGTGTGTGCTCCGAAGCGGAGCTTACGTGTGAACGCCTCTGACGTGAGGTGGAGACAAACAGCAAGACCTATTCGACACGTGTGCTTATCACGTTGGGGCAGCGACTGCCGGTCAACCGACGAACGGCAACAGGGCAATCCCAAGGCCAATCGGAGCGCTTGGCACCAAGTTTCCGTAATTTAAAAATGGTGTGTTGTCGACGTACACACTAGTAACTTTGGTTCCTACTAGCACCGGCTATCTAGGGTTAAAATTTCGTGACACAAGATTTCTCCACCTTGTACATATATATATATATATATATATATATATATATATATATATATATATATAAAGGTAAATGTTCAAAATCGTATATCTCCCTAAGTTGTTTTGAAATTTTGACACAACGTAGCATTCTAATACACTTGTGTTTATATATATATATACCCGGTCCCTCGAAGGAAATTTTGATTATATATAAGTGAGGATACATATATAATCAAAATTTCCTTCGGGGGAGCCGGGTACGAACATGGTGAACGATGTGCCTCCATTGGTTTCTGTCCTGGTACAGCTTTTCCCACTCCCCTATATCCCAATATCCCATGTTACTCCTCTCCTCTTGAGATCTTCCTTAACCTGGTCTGTTCGTCTCTCTCTAGGCCGTCCGACTGATCTTCTTCGTGGTACCTCCATCTCCAAATACTGGCGTGGAGTTCAGGTCGGGTGCATTCGCTTCACATGACCGAACCACTTAAGTCTCAAAGCACTCATCCTCTCCTCTATAGTCAATGTCACCTGCAGGTCTCTCCTTACATTATCATGCCTGACTGTCTCTCCTAGTTTTTTGTAGAGCTGGCCTACGAAACTTTATTTCACATGCTTGTATTTGACTCTCTACTCTCTTATTTATGTACACAGGCCTCTAGACTATACATCATAATTGGCAGGAGATACGTTTTATACGTGGTCTGTTTGGCCCTTCCTTGTCCCTATATATAGGTACCACTAACAAGTATATACACCACGAGGCCCACGCACGCCGTCCTACTTTTACGTAAGTTAATCTATCTCGGACACCACAGACGCCGAAATGCTTGTCTAATCATAACAGTAAAGGGGCTCCATACCAGCAGAGAGGAGACCCTGCTAAACGTATGACCTGCGCTTGAAAACAACCACTTTACAGCTGTAACTGGTCCTATAGCTCGTCGCTAGGAAACTTGCTTGCTTCAGGAAGGGTATCGGGTACAGTTTCTGGGCTCGAGAAACATCTCTGTGCAGAAGAATGATTGTCCCTGACCAGAACAATATGCACAAGGGCCAAAGCGTATTAATTATCTGTTTCGAGGCATATCAACAAACGACAGCTGATTTATTAACAACACATAATGCACCAATGCGTGCTTCTCAATTGACAGTATTACGTAAATGCTATCATATCTTTGATTGCAATAAAGAACAATGAGTATAATGAATATGATACACGGTGCTCCCTTAAACCCATGTTACTGACTGACAGATCTTCTGTAATTGCATTATTCGTAATACAAATGATGAAATGCATGTCCTCCTCATAGAATTCATTAATGTAAGTGCCTCTCGGTATTAGCATGGACACCTCTTAACATTTCTGCAGATACTGAAGCGCAAACATGACGTATTCATTCTTTTAACACACCTGGATTTTCCGGTTCCGTTTCGTAAACCGTGGCTTTGATAAAACCCCACCTGGCGATCTCGCTGGCCTTCAGATGCAACCACAACGACCTATCCACCGTTCGGGGTGCATATTGTTGAGATATTCCCTAAAGCCTCTACAGCGAAGGGGTGGTGCACCATCGTGCTGAAACCAGTGACTCACAGCTAACTGAAGTGGGATGTCTTCCAGGAGATGCCCAATATTCAGCTCATTCTGCAGGAATTGCAAATACAGCCGACCCGTTAGTCTGGGAGACAAAAAAAGTGGTAGAACGATGTGGTCTCCTAGAATGACGCACCATACGCTAACACCCCAGCGCACTTGCATGTGATGCGGTCGCAACTAGTGAGGATTTGCAGCTCAGTAATGTATACTCAAGCTCATAAATTAAGGATAACTGCAGAATGTGGTGCCACTCAACGTGGCACTACACAAAACTGGCGCTAATAGCATAGGCACATAGGGAACACACACGACACTGATATCACGGTATTGGTGATAAGTTGAGAAAACCGTCCCGAAACACATGTGCTACAAAACGCCACAGTTTCCTGCGCATGTACCCCGACATCGACATCAACATGGGATATGATCAGCATGCAAGCATGCACATGTATACAGGTCGCACAACGGGTTGGCATACTCTGGATCAGGTGGTCGAGCAGCTGCGGGGGTACAGCCTCCCATTCTTGCACCAGTGCCTGTCAGAGCTCCTGAATTGTCGTAGGGGTTTGAAGACGTGCAACGATACGTCGACCGAGAGCATTCCAGACGTGCTCGATGGGGTTTACGTCTGGAGAACAGGCAGGCCACTCCATTCGCCTGATACCTTCTGTTTCAAGGTACTCCTCCACGATGGCAGCTCGGGAGGCCGTGCATCATCATCCATCAGGAGAAAGGTGGGACCCACTGCAGCCCTGAAAGGGCGGACATACTGGTGCAAAATGAAGTCCCGATACACCTGACCTGTTACAGTTCCTCTGTCAAAGACCTGCAGGGGTGTATGTGTACGAATCATAATCCCACCCCACACCATCAAACCACGACCTCCATACAGGCCCCTTTCAAGGACATTAAATGGTTGGCATCTGGTTGCTGGTTCACGCCAGAAGAAAACCCGGCGAGAATCACTGTTCAGACTATACCTGGACTCGACCGTGAACATAACCTGGGACCACTGTTCCGAACTCTGTTCTTGGCACCAGGCTTTACGGGCTCTCCTGTGACCAGGGGCAGTGGAATGCACCTTGCAGGTCTCTGGGCGAATAAACCATGTCTGTTCAGTCGGCTGTAGACTGTGTGTCTGGAGACAACTGTTCCAGTGTCTGCGGTAAAGTCCCGGGCAAGGCTATCTGCAGTACTCCGTGGCCGTCTCCGGACACTGATGGTGAGATATCGGTCTTCTTGTGGTGTTGTACACTGTGGAAGTCCCATACGGTAGCGCCTGGACACGTTTCCTGTCTGCTGGAATCGCTGTCATAACCTTGCGATCACACCATGTGGCACACGGAGGGCCCGTGGCCGGCCAGAGTGCCGAGCGGTTCTAGGCGCTAGCCTGGAACCGTGCGACCGCTACGGTCGCAGGTCGGAATCCTGCCTCGGGCATGGATGTGTGTGATGTCCTTAGGTTAGTTGGGTTTAAATAGTTTTAAGTTCTAGGGGACTGATGACCTAAGAAGTTAAGTCCCATAGTGCTCAGAGCCATTTGAACCATTTTTGAGGGCCCGTGCAACGACCTGCTGTGTTTGACCAGCCTCCAGTCGCCCTAGTATTCTACCCCTCATAACGTCATCAATATGTATTCTTTGGGCCATTTTCAACACACAGTCACCATTAGCACGTCTGAAAACGTCTGCACACTTACTCGCTGCACCGTACTCTGACATGCATCAACACACCTCTGCGTATGTGGACTGCTGCCAGCGCCACCGTTCGACGACCGCAGGTCAAATGCATCGCGTGGTCATACCCCGAGGTGATTTAAACCCGCAAACCGCCCACCATAACGTTGTTTCACCATTTATCAGCATTATCCTTAATTTATGAGCATGAGTGTAGATTGCGTCTATTGACAATGGCGTCATTGTCGAAACAGCATTCACTTCCCCACAAAATCTGCATGATGAAATCCGGATTTACGGCTACTTTATTTACGACACGTCTGATACCCGGTTTTGGAAATCGTTTCCATATAGCTGCTGGTTTAGGTGCAACTTAAAGGAATGCCACTTTCGTTCCTCCAGAATCCTTTCTACCGAAAAATTCGGTATCCCCAGGTCCAGTGCAGCTCTTCTTTGTGCTAATTACGAAGAGAAATACGCATTACTGGGCGAGATCTAATGACTTCCACAATATTAATAATCATGACCATAATACTATTATTACTATAGCTTCAAATAATACTGCAACCTAAATGAAATAGCGCAGTAACAGTTTCATTTATACTACATTGGACGTATGCATTATACTCATTTAAGCTATGCTTGCCGTGCATGGGATGTGCTTCAAAATATTCAGTAACGTTGAGAACAACATCGGGTGCGTCTCGGATTGCTCTTTCCACGAGACGTACGTTGTACGTTGGTTTTTAAACGCATCTTTGTACTTCTAGAAACATGCGCGGAAGATAGACGTCAGGTTGGACTATATTTGTAAATACAGCCTTTTGGGCTCAGATGCATTGCGGTGCCTCTCCCCATAGATCAGCACCATACCGGTGTAGTTTTCACTGGAGTACATTGCAGTTGTTAACTGTTTGACTGTAAGACAGTTTACGCTGGAGTACATTGCAGTTGTTACCTGTTCGACTGTAAGACAGCCTGCCGGATATAGAGCCTGCCACAAGACAGTGAGCCCGAGGGACGTCACAAAAAACAAGGGCGAGAGCTACGTGAATTCGCGCTATAATCTTGGAAATATCGAGGGTACAGTCTGTATCTTGCACGTCTTTCATTCTAACAAGCAACGGAAAAAAGCATACCAAATTTAAAAGAAAACAAACGATTGAGTTTGTTTTACTGAAACTGGAAACGTAGCGCGGACTTCAGAGAGAGATGCGTTTAATAGTTTCCACAATGAAACTCTGTCTTGAAATCTGGCAGAAAATCCAAGAGATTCTGGTCATATGCATAGTACACCTGCGGCAAGACACAATCAGTATCTTCACTGCACGATACCATTGGTGATACAGGGTGTCCACAATGAGACTCCAACATTTTAATATCCTATATCTTTCTCATTTCAGATGGTGAACCTGTGAATCCTGATGGGGCAGACAGAACAACTCAACAAGTTTGTGGTGTGCAAATTTGATACGCCAAGTGGCCGTAGTGGAGCTGCAATCAGTTGTTTTAGCAAAATGGAGGATATGAAGGAGCGTGCACAAGTGGTGTGGTGGTATGCAGAGACAAAATCGGCGACCAAAGTGCAAAGAAACTTTCGTCGAGTTCGGACTATAAAGAAGTGGTGTGATCAGTGTTTCGCTACTGAGAGTGTTGCGAAAGGGCATGGTGTTGGTAAGCCTGGGATCAGCGAACAATCATGTGGAACAAGTGCGGCGGTCATTCGAACAAAGTCCACAGAAGTCAGTGCGACAGGCAGCACGAGAACTTCGTATGAAACGTTCAACAGTGCACAAAGCGCTTCATCAGTTATTGCGTTTGTACGCATATAAAGTGCAGGCTGTGCTAAGAATCAAGCCTGATGATCGACCAAAGCGAGAAGAATTTGCATGTGTGACGTTAGATCGCATTGCCGCAGACGAGACATTTTTATCACGCGTGATGTTTACTGACGAGGCAACCTTTCACGTATCAGGTGCTGTCAATCGTCACAATGTGCGCATCTGGGTGTCCAATAATCCACATGCACCTAGGGAACACATGCGCGACAGTCCGAAAGTTAATGTCTGGTGTGGTTTGATGATAAATCGCATTCCTGGACCGTTTTTCTTTCAGGAGCCGACTGTGGATGGTGCCATTTACCTGGACATGTTGGAACAATTTGCCGTGTCACAGATAACAGACCTGCAGCCAAATGTGATGTTTCAGCAGGACGGAGCACCACCCCATTTGAGCCTTGATGTCCGAAAATTTTTAAATGACACATTCTCGCAACGATGGATTGGCCGCCACGTTCGCCCGACATAACACCCCCCCCCCCCTCGATTTTGTGGGGTTATGGGAAAGACGGGGTATATGCTACACCAGTAAAGGACCTGCAAGACTTGAAACAGCGCATAAGAATTGTCATCAACTCTGTCACAGAACAGATGCTCCGCAACACATGGCACGAAATCGATTATAGACTTGATATTCTTCGCGCTACCCGTAGCGCCCATGTTCAAGTGTACTGAACCGTCCACCTGTGTACGAAACCTTGATGAGCTGCTGTATGATTTCCCTTTATTTGTTCGTCAATAAATTGTGTTTCCTCTCAGATTTTATGAGTTCAAATGTTGGAGTCTCATTGTGGACACCCTTTATTATCAATGACAGTGCCACTAAAGCGGAGTTACTAACCACAGTTTTCCGAAATTCCTTCATCAGAGAAGAGGAAGTAAATATTCCATAATTCAAATCAGGAACAGCTACCAACAAGAGTAACTCAGAAGTAGATATCCTCGGTGTAGCGAAGCAATTTAAATCAATAAAGGCAAGTCTTCCGGTCCAGGTACAATATCAGTTAGGTTTCTTTCAGAGAGTATGTTGATGCAATAGCTCCGTACATAGCAATCATATACAACCGCTTGCTTGTCGAAGAATTCGTACATAAAGACTGTAAAGCTGAACAGGTTACTTCAGTACTCACGAAAGGAAAGAGGAGTAATCCGCTGAATTACAGACCCATATTACTACCATTTGCAATAGGATATTGGAACATATACTGTAGTCGAACAATATAAATCAGTTCTAAGAAAACGATTTATTGACAAATAGCCAACATGGATTCAGAAAATATCGTTCTTGTGGAACACTACTAGCTCTTTATTCGCAAGGTCTTTATTCGCAAGGTCTTTATTCGCAAGGTCTTTATTCGCACGAAGTAATGAACGCTATGTGCGACTGGATTCGTCAGTTCCTTGTAAGAAAGGTCACAGTTCGTAATAACTGACGGAATGTCATCGAGTAAAACAGAAAAGATATCTAGCGTTTCCAAAGTAAATGTTGTAGATTCTCTGCTGTGCCTAATCTATATAAACGATTTAGGAGACAGTACAAGCAGCCTATGAGTTAACGAGCATTGCGCTCTCATTTAAATATATGGCCGAAAGAGCCAGCCTTCAGGAATTGTGAAACGAACCCTGTCGTCCAGGACCGGATGCCACAAAGGGCGCAGATTCACCACGAGATTGGGAAATTCACAGGCATCTATTGTCTATTGAGGCCTAAGCGCTGTAGTGTGCGAGTGAGACAGACCAGAACCTACGTCACAAGGAAACCCAGTAGAAGCCTTTTGCGGCTGAGGAGACGTAGTAGTGTTAAGTATGGCGGAGCTAAGATTGGCTATAAAGAGAAACATTCATGGGAACTACTTAATTCTGTAGTAATGCAGGGAATGAAGCTACAGTAATTTTAATCTGCCATCCTCCATAAACGTTCATGGTGATCCCTAATAAAGCTTGAATATTGATCATATCTATAATAGCTTAGGATTTACTGTTAAAGTGAAATTAACAAGTTATGTTACAAAGACCTGACTGCTAAAGTCTGAACGCTTTGATCGATCTTAACGATCGATATTTTATATAGAAGAGCATCATTAAAATGAGACACGTTGTAAATATGAACTCTGTGACTTAATTTGTTTAAATGATATAGTAAATTTAAATTATCAGTATCTTCATTTAAGCATCAGATCATCATTTCCTCAGCACGACAGCACGACACCTTATTGATTCATTAGCTAATAGAATATTTGCAGTTAAGTTTAGTGCACAATAGTTATTTTTGTTCTTTAGTTATTTATCAGAAAGCCCATTGGTGCAAGGCTGCTGGCAGTGACATTCAAAGTTAAGAAGGAAATTGTATTGGTTTTATGTAAGATAATTTAACAATGGATATTATTGTTACCTTATTTAGAACGTGAAAGTGGTCAAGCTTTGATTATTTAAATATATTAAAATGTAAAATAATGCAGATTAAGCTGTATCCAATCAGATGGACAGCTTCAGGAAAGGGAACTGCCCTAGTCAGTTGAGCGAGGATATTCGGCGCGCGGGAAACGCGGCCGGGGACGGGCAGAGGGGGAGTGCTGCAGGAGACGCGAAAGCGGACAGTTCGGCTGGAGACACCAAAGTGAACAGTTCGGACGCAAACACGAAAGCGGACGGTCGGTCTTCAGACAGCTGGGAAGTGAAACGACTTAGAAAATTTCGCGTTGTGTGGTATCGCGGGACCTAAGTCTCTGAGCGGGGTGAGCACCCGCGCGCCTGGTGTGAACTCTAACTTTTCGCGTAGATAACTTGTATTTCACGATGAGATTGTGAATGATCAAACTGTGTCAAATAGATATGCGCTCGAGTGTAACAGTAACTCTAAATACGACCACTTTCGCAATTAGTCTGCTTTCCGAATAAATATTATTCTAACCAAATCGCAACTGAATGGCCTACATTCATTTACGGGTCGTTAATTTAGTTCCCGATATTATTATTACTGTTATTATATGTTGTGTTAACTGTGTATTTCGTAAACTTGCCATCAGCCAGACAATTTAACCAAAGGGTCACAAGTGTCTAATTTAGGGCGTGTAGTGCGACACGTGCATTTCGACGAAGAAGAACCGCATGTGAGTCCGAACATCTTTGGGATCTTAGCTCTCTAGCCCTCTTAGAATGTTTGTAGATGGTGCTGTTACTTACCGTCTGCTATAATCATCAGAAGGTCAAACCAATTTCAAAATGATTTAGATACCTGTATGGTGTGATACTTGACAATTGAATCTAAATAATGAAAAGTGCGAAGTCATCCACATGAGTACTAAATGACATCCGTTAAATTTCAGTTACACGATAAACCACACAAATCCCAAAGCTATAATTTCAGCTAAGTACTTAGGGATTACAATTACGAATAACTTGAACTGGAACGACCAAATGGGCAACGTTGTGGGGAAAGCGAACCAAAGGCTGCGCTTCATTGGCAGAACAGAAGATGCAACAGGTCTGCTGAAGAGACTACCTACATTACAGGGCATGTCCGCCCTCTTCTAGAGTACTGCTGTGCTATATGGGATCCTTATCAGATAGGATTGACGGTGGGCGTCGAAAAAGTTCAAAGGAGTACAGCTCGTTTTGTTTCATCCCGAGATAAAGGGGAGACTGTCTCGGATATGACACGCGAGTTGTGGTGGCAATATTAAGACAAAAGCGTCTTTTGTTGTGGCGAGATCTTTTCACGAAATTCTAATCGTCAGCTCTGCCCCGATTGCAATAATGTTCTGTTAGCGATCACCTACACAGCGAGAAATGATAATCGTAATAAAATAAGAGAAATCAGAGCTCGCACAGAAAGATTTTAGTGTACGTTTTTCTCACGCGCTTTTCGAGACTGTAACAGTAGAGAAATTGCTTAAATGTGATTCGATGAACCCCCTGTCAGGCACTTAACTGTGAGTTGCACAGTAGTTACGCAGATGTAGAAGACCGATTATCACCGCAACATCCGTCACAAGAATCAATATGCAGTGCTGATGTTATTTGAGAAATTTTTAAAGTTCCTAATGCAGCGGGAAAGGTTGGCGCAATTTGTTCCTTCCTCTAAACATATTGGAAAACTTACATCTGACATTTTTAATCTTTATACGTACGACATCTTCAGTCGCTCATTTAAGACAATACGTTTTCAGAATTATAGTAAGCTGCAAATATTTGTTACCGGGGAAGTTTCAGACGGATCCTCTGGGAGAGGGTAGGTTTCATGCGTGTTACGTAATTTCAGTTTCTGAGGTCTCAGGCTTTTAAAAGAAACTGAGAATAATGAATTTGTTAACAATAATATCTGAATTATTCGAGCAGTTTCGTACAAGAGATCAGACATTCGATTCTGTAGAAACGCCTCTCGAACAAGTATTTGTTACGTACTGGAAAACGTTTATGAAGATGCAAGTAAAATAAAAGTTTCTCGGAGTGACTTAAGTGTACAGTGCTGCCGGCTGCTGTGGCCGAGCGGTTCTAGGCGCTTCAGTCCGAAACCGCGATGCTGCTACGGTCGCAGGTTCGAATCCTGCCTCGGGCATGGATGTGTGTGATGTCGTTAGGTTTAAGTAGCTCTAAGTCTAGGGGACTGATGACCGCAGATCTTAACTCCCATAGTACTTAGAACTATTTGAACCATTTTGTACAGTGCTACAAAAGACATTAAGTATGGCATTGCTTATTAAAATTCATGAATGGGTGCGATAAATGTAAATCGTTTTGTGCCAGTGGTGATTAGTTTGCTGCAAGTGGAATAAGCAGTTGACACTAACTTGTTCCAGACAAAATTGGCAGCACTGAAAGTTCGTCACTAGACAGCGCAAATCACTGAGAAGTGTTTAACCAGCTACCGGGAACGACAGTTGGCAATACACCCTTTCCTGAGACATATACCTGTGGCAGAGGTGTGAAAGCAATTATTTCAAAAATATAGCACATTTTTTGGAAATAGTTTCAAAAACAGTTATTCTAAAATGATAAACAGTCGTCTTGTAAACAACAGTAGATAAAAGTTAATCATTTTCAAAACTAAATGAGGATTTCTGTGTAGTGGAATGTCGTTTCCTTTCTACGATTAATCTACCTTATTCGATGTGACTAAAATGTGGTATTTCTTACACTGCACATTTTACAAAAGATCGAAACCGAAGCAAATAATCGCCTTCGAGGTAAATTGTGCTTCAAGAAATGGTGGTGAACGCTATGTATAATTTTTGTTCCCCCTTCTCATTTACTCTGCGTGTAATGTATTCCACATGAAGTGAACAGTGTAATATACTGAGGTGAAATAGCGATATTCATACATGCAGACTGCAGTAGTATCGCGAACACGAGGTACAAAAGGGCAATGCATTGGTAGCAGTGTCATTTGTTACTAGTTGATTAATGTGGAAAGGTTTCCGCCGTGATAATGGCCACACGACGGGAATTCACAGACTTTGAGCGCAAAATGGTAGTGGAGCTAGAAGCATGAGACACTCCACTTCGGATATCGTTAACGAATTCAGTATTCCGAGATCCAAAATGTCAATAGTGTGCCGAGAATATAAAATTTCGGGCCTTACCTCTCACCACCGACAACGCAGTGGCTGCCGACACCGAGAGCAGCGACGTTTATGTAGAGTTGTCAGTGCTAACAGACAAGCAGTTCTGCGCGAAATAATCGCAGACATCAGTGTGCGACGTACGACGAATATATCTGTTAGGGCATGTGGCGAAATTTGCCTTTAATGGGCTATGGCAGCAGATGACCGACGCGAGTGCCCTTGCTAACAGCGCGACATCCCCTGCAGCGCCTCTCTTGGGCTCGTGACCATATCGGTTGGACCCTAAACGACTGGAAAACCGTGGCCAGGTCAGATGAGTCGAGATTTCAGTTGGTGATAGCTGATGGTAGGGTTCGAGTGTGGCGCAGAACCTACGAAGCCATTGACGCAGGTTGTCAACAAGGTACTGTGTAAGCTGGTGGTGGACGGAATGGACTGGCATGGCGTCTGACCGGGACACATCTGTTCGCGATTGCTTTGAAGAACATTTCGGACGGATCGAGCAAGATCGCCAGACAAGAATCCCACCGAACATTTATGGGATATAATCGACACGCCAGTTCGTGCCCAACATCCTGCGCTGGCAATACTTCCATAACTATGGGCGACTATAGGGGCAGTATGGCTCAATATTTCTGCAGAAGACTTCCAGCGACTTGCTGAGTCCACACAACGTCGAGTTGCTGCACTACGCCCGACAAAACGAGGGCATATTAGGAGGTATCGCACGACTTTTCTCATTTCAGTATATATCCGAAGGAACATTGCATAGTTATTCTTAAAAAATAAAACAGGTACTGCAGTATCATATTCATCCGCCGATACCGGGTGGCGACGTTCCGTTAAAATATCCTCGCCCTGTACGGGAATTACATAAATTGTGTATGAGTCACGTTGTGATGCAGGAACGACGACATATGAAAGTTTGAGTCTGGTCGTGGGTCGAACACGGATAGCCAACGAGGTTAGGCGACCATTCACTAAAGCGGGGAAATCCTAGTTCGAATACCCTTCCGGCACAAGTTTTCTATGTCGTCATCTCCTTATGTATCTGATGGTTGTTCATATTCGCAACTGCGAATAAATTTCATTTATTTCATAACGGCTGTAGGCTCCGCAGTAGCTGTTCCTTCGGACATACATGCATACCTAAAATAACATTGCATCGTACAGTGCACAGGCACTGCAGTATCGTATTAAACTATAAGGCTAATGAATGAAAAAGGAACTGAGAACTAATTCACGAAAAACGAATTGTGCTAGCACACTGGAAAGATATACAAAACCCACTAAATGTCAGCGAAAAATGAATGTAATATATTTTGTAAACTAGTCTACAATTCCCAAGAAGAAAAATCGTTTCAAGAAAAGTTTAATAAACTGCAATTCCCGTTTTTTTAAATAAATTCGGGGAAATACGATGGTCATCTGTGATTGCTGCTAAACATAGCAGTTCATTTACCATAGTAGAAGTTCTTGACAAAGTGGCTTTCGTGATTCTGCTTGAAATTGCTTGACAAATCGCTCGCATGTGACGTCGTCTAGGCGAGCGAACGATTGCAACTACACTGAATCCCCAAAGAAACGCATGCGTATTCCAATACAGGGAATACAGGCAGAATACAGCGCTGAGGTGGGCAGCGCCTATATAGACAAGAGTCCGGCGCAATTGTTAGATCGGTTACTGCTGCTACAATGGCAGGTTATCAAGATTTAAGTAAGTTTGAACGTGGTGTTACAGTTGGCGCACGAGCGATGGGACACAGTAACTCCGAGATAGCGATGAAGTGAGGATTTTCCCGTGCGACCATTTCACGGACAATTGCACGACACAAAGCTCTACGGCTCGCCTGACCGAGTCAGCACCGACGTTGGGCTGTTGATGACTGTAAACATGTTGCCTAGCCGGACGAGTCTCGTTTCAAATTATATCGAGCGGATGGACGTATACGGGTATGGAGACAACCTCATGAATCCATGGACGCTGCATGTCAGCAGGGGGCTGTTCAAGCTGGTGGAGGCTCTGTAATGGTGTGGGGCGTGTGCAGTTGGAGTGATGTGGGACCCCTGATACGTCTAGATACGACTGTGAAAGGTGACACGTATGTAAGTATCCTGTCTTACCACCTGCATCCATTCACGTCCATTGTGCGTTCCGACAGACTTGGGCAATTCCAGCAGGAGAATGTTACACCCTACACGTCCAGAAGTGCTATAGAGTGGCTTCAGGAATACTCGTCTGAGTTTAAACACTTCTGCTGGCCACTAAACTTCCCAGACATGAACGTTATTGAGAATATCGGGGATGCACTGCAACTTGTTGTTCAGAAGAGATCTCCACCCGGTCGTACTCTTACGGATTCATGAACAGCCGTGCAGGATTCACGGTGTCAGTTCCCTCCAGCACTACTTCAGACATTAGTCGAGTCAATGCCACGCCGTGTTAAGGCACTTCTACATGCTCGCAGGGGCCTACACGATACTAGTTGGGTGTACCAGTTTCATTAGCTCTTCGGTGTATATCACAAGAGCGGGATCGTTGCGATCCGGCACTCGTGTAGGGAAACCTTTAGTTGCCACCACCAACGCAATAACTGAAGAAAAGCCAAAACGTTATTGACAAACAAAACAAGTAAAAGTGAGCGTAAGAATTGAAATGCGAGAAATTTTAAAAATATTCGAAAGTACAGTTTTGCCAATTGATCTAGCGAAAAATTGTAAGAAGCTTCTGTCTCATGTAAAGTCAGTAAAGGGACCAAAATCGTGAATTCAATCAGTCGCTCATGGATTGTAGTGGATCCAATATGTAGGATTATAGGTAGGAGGTTGAAATAATGAATTTGGTTGTCCCAAATTAGATGCGAAAAATGTTTACTTGAACGTAATTGATGTGTACCATTAACGAATAATCGTTTTGCAAAAATTACAGTCTACTTTAGTTTTATTAATAAATAGGTTAATAATAAAATGGTCCTCTACTCGTTACAGGGGCAACGGCCTTGCCGCAGTGGATACATCGATTCCCTTGACATCACCGAAGTTAAGCGCTGTCGGGCGTGGTCGGCATTTGGATGGGTGACCATCCAGGCTGCCATGCGCTGTTGCCATTTTTCGGGGTGCACTCAGCCTCGTGATGCCAATTGAGGATCTACTCGACCGAATAGTAGCGGCTTCAGTCAAGAATACCATCATAACAACCGGGAGAGCGGTTTGCTGGCCCCACGCGCCTCCTATCCGCATCCTCCACTGAGGACGACACGGCGGTTGAATGGTCCCGGTAGGCCACTCGTGGCCTGAAGACGGAGTGCTTTTCTACTCGTTACAGAGTGTGTTATGAACCCTCCCAAGAACTCCCAAGTGTAGCGACGAGCGCATGGGCGGCCGCGCAAGGCCGGAAGAAGGATGAGTCGAGAGTAATTAATGAAAAAGAAATTATGTGACAGATTAGGGACATTCTTACGAGGACCAAACCGCTGCTCCATCCACAATTTGCAAATAAATTTTGTGTCGAAGTATCTGTCCACCACCGTAGCTGAGTGGACAGCGCGCCGGCTTGTCATGCTGGTGGCCCAGGTTCGATTCCCAGCTGGATTGGAGATTTTCTCCGCTCAGGGACTGGGTGTTCGTGTCCTCTTCATCATCATCATTTCACCCTTATCGACGAGCAAGTCACCGAAGTGGCGTCACCTGGAAAGACTAGGACCTGGCGATCAGATCTACCCCCCAGAAGGCCCTCTCCACACGACATTTCATTTTATTTCGAAGTATCTAAAGATTCAACCACGGCTTAAAGCATCTACACTACTGGCCATTAAAATTGCTACACCAAGAAGAAATGCAGATGATAAATGGGCATTCATTGGACAAATATATTTTACTAGAACTGACATGTGATTACATTTTCAGGCAATTTGGGTGCATAGTACCCAGAACAACCACCTCTGGTCGTAATAAACGGCCTTGATACGCCTGGGCACTGAGTCAAACAGAGCTGGGATGTCGTATACAGGTACATCTGCCCATGCAGCTTCAACACCATACCACAGCTGATCAAGATTAGTGACTGGTGTATTATGACGAGCCAGTTGCTCGGCCACCAGTGACCAGACGTTTTCAATTGGTGAGACATCTGGAGAATGTGTTGGCCAGGGCAGACCGAGACGTGTAACCATTGGCATCCCATACCATCACGCCGGGTGATACGCTAGTATGGCGATGACGAATAAACGCTTCCAATGTGCGTTCACCGCGACGTCGCCATAAACGGATTCGACCATCATGATGCTGTGAACAGAACCTGGATTAATCCGAAAAAATGACGGTCTGCCATTCGTGCACCCAGGTTCGTCGTTGAGTACACCATCGCAGGCGCTCCTGTCTGTGATGCAGCGTCAAGAGTAACCGCAGCCATGGTCTCCGAACCGATAGTCCATGCTGCTGCAAACGCCGTCGAACTGTTTGTGCAGATGTTTTTTGTCTTGCAAACGTCCCCATCTGTTGACTCAGGGATCGAGACGTGGCTGCACGATCCGTTACAGCCATGCGGATAAGATGCCTGTCATCTCGACTGCTACTGATACGGCGTTCCGTATTACCCTCCTGAACCCAGCGATTCCATATTCTGCTAACAGTCATTGGATCTCGATCAACGCGAGCAGCATTTCTCCTCCTTACACGAGGCATCACAACAACGTTTCACCAGGCAACGCCGGTCAACTGCTGTTTGTGTATGAGAAATCGGTTGGAAAGTTTCCTCACGTCAGCACGTTGTAGGTGTCGCCACCGGCGCCAGCCTTGTGTGACTGCTCTGTGAAGCTAATCATTTGCATATCACAGCATCTTGTTCCTGTCGGTTAAATTTCGCGTCTGTAGCACGTCATCTTCGTTGTGTAGCAATTTTAATGGCCAGTAGTGTAAATAGTTACAGGAAAGAAAGAAACCATGTAGTAATAATTCTCTACGTACTGAGGAACCGGAATCTGGAAAAAGATTTCGGCTGCCGTCATTTTGAGAGGAATTATTAAAATTGTTCAAAATGGCGGCGGCCTTTAGAAATATTCAAGTTTAAACGGAGCGTCTTCTTCATGTTGAGGTGCGCACGAACACAGAACCTCCCGCCGTCCCAACGGCCGAGGCTGCATCAGGTTAGGAAACTTCTGGAGCAAAAAGGTAGTGGCCATGTCTATTGACCACCCAGCAGATTGGTACCAGAACTACTTTTTTCAGCCGTAGACACACTAACGTGAGGTATCAACTAGCTACCAGAAAACCTGAGCATCGCCGCCGTAATCTGTTCTGGAACGTCTTCTTGGAAGGTCCACTGGCTGCCGTCTCATCCGCGACCGTCTGTTGTCCTTACGTACGTTCCGCCATGCGACGGTAAAGCGTAACGGTTCGGGACTTCCCACACAGTCTAATAATGATGCTCGGATTCGATCGTCGTTTCGGTCGCTTGACAATGGCGATTATTTCGGATACTACAGGAAAGCAGCAGCGGCTGCCGTGCGCTAAGTTTCATCGAATTCTGCCCCCCCCCCCACCCTCCCTCTCCCCTTTTTGTGGCGGAACCGAGATCTCATGGTTCAGGATCCCCACTCTGAAGTTAAAATTACGTAGCTACAGGTGAACGTTACCTTTATACAATGAAGGGCCGAAGAAAGTGGTACACTTGCCTTATATCGTGTAGGACCCCCGCGAGCACACAGAAGTGCCGCAGCACGACTTGGCATGGGCTCGACTACTGTTTGAAGCAGTGCTGGAGGGAATTGGCATTATGAATACTGCAGGGCTGCCCATAAATCCATATGAATACGTGGGGATGCGTGTCTCTTCTGAACAGGGCGAACAAAAGTGTTTAAACTCAGAAGAGTGTTCCTGGAACCACTCTGTAGCAATTCTGGACGTGTGGGGTGTCGAATTGTCCTGCTGGAATTGCCCAAGTTCGTAGGAATGCACAACGGACGTGAATGGATGAAGGTGATCAGATAGGATGCTTACGTACATGTCACATGTCAGAGTCGTATCTAGACATATCAGGATTCCCATATCACTCCAACTGCGCACGCCCCACAGAGCTTCCTCCAGCTTGAACAGTCCCCTGCTGACATGCGGGGTGCATGGATTCAAGAGGGTGTATCCATAACCGTACACGTCGATCTGCTCGATACAATCTGAAACGAGACTCGTCCGACCAGGCAAAATTTTTCCAGTCATCTACAGTCCAACGTCGGTGTTGACTGGCCCAGGCGAGGCGTAAACCTTTGTGTCGTGTAGTCATGAAGGGCTCCGAAAGCCCATATCGATTATGTTTCGTTGAATGTTTCGCATGCTGACACTTGTTGATGGGTCAGCATTGAAATCTGCAGCAATTTGCGGAAGGGTTACACTTCTGTCACTTTGAACGATTCTCTTCAGTCGTCGTGGGTCCTGTTCTTGCACGACCTTTTCCCGGCCGCAGCCATGTCGGAGGTTTGATGTTTTGCCCGACTCCTGATATTCACGGTACACTCGTAAAATGGTCGTACGGGAAAATCCCCACTTCGTCGCTACGTCGGAGATGTTGTGTCCCATTGGTCGTGCGCCGACTATAACACCACGTTAAAACTTATTTAAATCTTGACAACCTGCCATCATAGCAGCGACTGCGCCAGACACTTGTTGTCTTATACACGTGTTGCCGACTGCAGCGCCGTATTCTGCCTGTTTACATATCTGTATTTGAATACGAATCGCTATACCAGTTTCTTTGCCGCTTCAGTGTATGTCGTTCTATGATGGGTCTATTGTCAGTGGAGGCATTTGTGTTGCGATTTCTACCACCTTTGCCCAGTATCCATTGAAATCAGTGGCTCCCCGCAAGTAGGAGCGCAGTCTGTGTGTTCCCACGGTCTAATACTGGACAGAATAATAACACGAGATCCCGATGGCCTTTCAATATTTATCTCACCCGCTAACTGGCCACCTGGGGTACGAAAACTGTGGCAGTCAGTTTAACTGTGGTAGCCCATACTTCGTAGATATTTACCATACTTGTCAGCCTACCTCAGTATGGTTTTGTTCGCCTCTCAGTAGCAGTATGTTATGTATAGTAAAAGAAAGGAGACAACAGGAACCAGCGAATTACAACTTGAATTATGTATGCTGCAATAAAACAAGAAACGGTTGCAATTCGTTACGAGCCGCCAACGCGAATGGGACTGGAGGGGAAATGCCGTGAGATATTCAACTCGCAGCGCTCCGGACCGCCTCGCGTTCTCATTAACTCGCTGACCTTGCGAGGGTGTTAGTCGCAGTTCTGCGTGGCTATTCCTTGTTTTCCTTTTTCATCAACCGGAGCAAGCAGCACAGCTGTTATGCCTGCCCAGTGCTGCGAATAGTGGCGGTACATTTGCTTGGAGATCAGTATCCACTTGCCAGCGCTTTTACAGATTAATTGGACGTAGTCAGAAATATCCAAATTAATTACTCGTGGAATAAATGTAGTAGTTACCCAACCCTCCATTCCTGTATAATCAAACCGCCCGTGAAAAATGTCGACTGCTTGGTGTCACCTAGAAAAATTTCATCAGTGATTTGAATTAAAGAGTAGTTGTAAGTGGCGTCCTAGACTTCGATGTCATTATCAAGTAGGAGAAATCGAACGAATTCAGAGATGCGCTCATTGGAACGTAACTAGATACAGTTTCAAGGAAAATGCGACAGAAATGCTCGGAGAACTCAAACTTAACATTCAGGGTGCCCATATTTAAAGCTCCAGTTTCAAAACGCTGTAGAAATAGAACCACTGCTGAGAATGACGTCAGATTTGAAAAGCATTTTATTATCGCAGGGGGAAACGTCACGGAAAAAAATACTGACGAAAATATGATCAGTAGATGACGCTGTAAGCGTCAGAATATGCACACCAACAGACGCGCAGCACATGGCTATTCCTTAGTTTGCGTCTCAGACACCCAACATGACTGCCTCCACGAAGTATCGCGCACTGGTGGTAAAGCTGTGTTAAAAGAACGGTGACTGCGCCAGTAGCCCTGCAGAAATTCGGTACACTCACCGGTACAAAAACAGGCACTGGTCCGATGTCTGCTGAGGGTCTTGGGAAAATGATTACAAAATTGGAAAGCAAAGGTTCTTTTGAAATGTAGCGTGGCAGGAGGAGAAAAGCAGTTGATCCGACGTCTGTCGACGATGTGGCCATAGCACTGAAGGAGAGGTCGAGCGGTGGTGCGTAAACATGCAGTGAACGGGAAATTGTCCGAACGTTGGACATACCTGCAGTCATGCACATTGAACAGTACCGATGGTGTAATATCGGACTGCAATTCATCTGTCATTTGCAACCGATCCCTTTAGGGTAAGACGCTTACACGCCATCTATTGGTAAAATTTTCATCCATTTTTTGCTGATCACATTTGACGTCATTCTGAGCAGTTGTTCTCTTTCCATAGCATTTTGAAATTGTAACTTCATTTACGGACACCCTATATTACTGTTTAATACTTATCAATGAAGAACACAAATTATGTAGCCTATATTTTACAATATTAAAGCAGAACATACACAGTTCGAATTTTTTGTTGATGAATATCAAATGGTTCCACCAAGCAGCGAGGGATGAAACCATTAACATGGCAAATGAACTGCGTGACATATTCGTAAAGATCAACAGTAAACTTATAACCGGATACTACCGGGTTGTTTCTCATTACTGCCGGCCGGAGTGGCCGAGCGGCTCTAGGCGCTACAATCTGGAACCGTGCGGCCGCTACGGTCGCAGGTTGGAATCCTGCCTCGGGCATGGATGTGTGTGATGTCCTTAGGTTGGTTAGGTTTAAGTAGTTCTAAGTTCTAGGGGACTGATGATCTTAGAAGTTGAGTCCCATAGTGCTCAGAGCCATTTGAACCATTTTTCTTATTATTGCGGGCACTACCTTGCATTTATACGCGTTGAAAGAGAGCTGCCGTTGATTAGGTCATCTTACAGGCGTAGTGCTGTTCCTGACCTCTCCCATTCAGTGTCAAACGCGACTTGCTGCAGAGCTTACGTTAGGAGTAGGTTCTGCACTACCCCTGGCCGAGGCATTTTTTTCTTCTTTATTGTTATTTTATCCCCACTGCCCCATATGGCCGGCGGGTGGGCTGTCAGAAGATACAATCTGCCACTCTTCAGCCACGTGAGGTGCCGCGGTTGACAACAAAAGGGGTCTACGAAAAGAACGGGCATCGCCATCACTCCTGGCTATTGGGCAGTCAGGTTGGTCCGGAGCATCTCCCGGCAAGTCTTCGCTGGTCTTCGGGGCTCAGTTCGATGCCCGACTCATCACTGAAGACAACTGTACTCCAGGCAACGAGATACCAGACCGTACTCGCCAAACCCTCCAATTGAAAACGCTTCGAGCATTATGGGCAGAGCCCTCCAACCGGCTCGGGATTTTTAGGATATAACCTGTCAATTGGATAGAGACTGGCATGATATCCTACAATGTAACCTTTCACGGCCGGTATTGTCTTCACTTAAAATTTCCGGGCTGATAGGCCGTGGTCTAAGTATTAAGGGAGAGTTTTATGCTTCGACCACGGCCTATCAGCCCGGAAATTTTAAGTGATGGCATGATATCCCTCAGGAAGACATCTGACAACTCTTATCAGTGAATGCCAAGCCAATAATTACTTGCAATAAGGGCCTGAGGTGGGCCAACGCGTTATTGACTTGCTCAATTTGTGAAGCTCTTTCCCTTGAATAAATCATTCATTTTTTCTGAAATTGTAATCATTTGTTTGTCTCTACATGTACATCATATCCACCGGTACCAATTTCCGTCCCACTCCTTCGTGGTGGTTCGTTTTTTGTGTTAATATTTTTATTTGAATAATTATTTTTCTCTAACTCGATTACCAATATGGGCTTGGCGTGATCTATGTGTAAACACACCATTGCCATTTCAGATTAAAAATCGCCCACAAATCGATACACTTTGCCGAAAATAATTCCTATCCGCGCAAAATAAGTTGACACTCGCCGCGGAAGCTGATGGGAGCGATGGTATAGGCCAGTGGTTCCCAACACGTGGTCCGCGGACCCCCAGGGGTCCGTGAGCTATGCCAGAGGGGTCCGCAAGATGCTATTAGAATAAAAATTATATTAAATATATTTCTTATGATAACAGATTTTTTGTTTTGACTGCTTCCTGCATGAAAAACAAATATAGGAATCGGCTCGACATGCGGTCGGATTTCAGAGTGAAAGTTTCATGTTTGGAAACTAACATTTGAGAAATAATGGACTCAAAGGTCAGATTGAACTCATCTCATTAAGAACTGAAAATTAAAACTAACTGTATACTGATGGAGTACTCTGTTGTAACTGTTTTTATTTGTTTTTATTTTTTTCAGATAAAGAATACCTTGTACGAAGTTTGTGTTTTCTTATTTTTCACACTTGTCTACTCAATGTAATCTCAAGTGTAGTACACTTGAAAGACCAATACACTCAGTTTCAATTCTTTCCTGTCATTTTCAGTTCACACTCAATTTTCATTTTTTTAAGGAGTTTGTTATACTAAATACCCAGATTTGAAGACAAAGTTTTGAGCAGTAATCAAAAATTGAACAATAACAATGATAGCTAAATTAAAAAAGTTTTAAGCGCAATATTTTTTCAATAATGGATATGTCAATGTTTTTTCTAAGTAGCAGATATAGAAAACGTATAAAAAGACTCTTAATTTGGCTTTTCAGGTACTTGATACTGTGATATGACAAGGTACCAATCATGCTCGATGAGGGGGTCCTCGAGAAAATTTTGTTGGGAACGCCTGGTATAGGCAATTCTTATTATTACAGTCGCTCCTATCAGCCTTCGCGCCGAGCGTCAACTTAGTTTGTGCAATTATTCCAGACGTTGCACTGTATCTTCCCAGTACGGCAGATGGCAGCTCCACAAGGAACACTGGCTTGCAGACATCTCGGGCTAGCGCAGCGCCGCCACGCTCGACTGTGATAAGAGCCGTTGTCGCGCCGCCGCTCACCTGTGCGGGTAGCGCGCCACCTGTCTGCAGCTGCGGCGCCAGGTGCGCCGCGCAGCTGCGGCTGCAGCCGTAGTCCGCAGACAGCTCCTCCGAGCTGCGAGAGGAGGGGGGCGGCGGCGCCGGCCAGCCACAAGACCGCGGACGCTTCTCGTCCGCGTGCAAGCTCGGCTCCTGCAACACACACCACGCCGTCTGTCAGCTCCAGGAAACACAAAGAAATGGTGATGTGCTACGAATAATGGGGGAAAAACAAACTCTAGAGCCGTCAATCGTTTTCTGAAAATAAGAAAGAAATGCAGTGGTCAGACAAATGTTGCATATTGCAGAAACTTTATTACATAATTGTGTGATATAGAAATATACTACTGGCCATTAAAATTGCTACACCACTAAAGTGACGTGCTACATACGCGAAATTTAACCGACAGGAAGAGGATATTGTGATCAAATAATTTGCTTTTCAGAGCATTCACACAAGGTTGGCGCCGTTGGCGACACCTACAACGTGCTGACATGAGGAAAGTTTCCAACCGATTTCTCATACACAAACAGCAGTTGACCGGGGTTGCCGGGTGAAACGTTGTTGTGATGCCTCGTGTAAGGACGAGAAATGCGTACCATCACGTTTCCGACTTTGATAAAGGTCGGATTGTAGCCTATCACGATTGCGGTTTATCGTATCGCGACATTGCAGCTCGTGTTGGTCGAGATCTAATGACTGTTAGCAGAATATGGAATCGGTGGGTTCAGGAGGGTAATACGGAACGGCGTGCTGGATCCCAACGGCTTCGTATCAGCAGCAGTCGAGATGACAGGCATCTTATCCGCATGGCTGTAACGGATCGTGCAGCCACGTCTCGATCCCTGAGGCAACAGAGGTGGACGTTTGAAAGACAACAACCATCTGCACGAACAGTTCGACGACGTTTACAGCACCATGAACTATCAGCTCGGAGACCACGGCTGCGGTTACCCTTGCCGCTGCATCACAGACAGGAGCGCCTGCGATGGTGTACTCAACGAAGAACCTGGGTACACGAATGGCAAAACGTCATTTTGTCGGATGAATCCAGGTTCTGTTTACAGCATGATGATGTCGCATCCGTGTTTGGCGACATCGTGGTGAACGCACATTGGAAGCGTGTATTCGTCATCGCCATACTGGCGTATCACCCGGCGTGATGGTATGGGGTGCCACTGGTTACACGTCTCGGTCACCTCTTGTTCGCATTGACGGCACTTTGAGCAGTGGACGTTACATTTCAGATGTGTTACGACCCGTGGCTCGACCCTCATTCGATCCCTGTGAAACCCTACATTTCAGCAGGATAATGCACGACCGCATGTTGTAGGTCCTGTACGGGCCTTTCTGGACACAGAAAATGTTCGGCTGCTGCCCTGGCCAGCACATTCTCCAGATCTCTCACCAATTGAAAACGTCTGGTCAATGGTAGCCGAGCAACTGGCTCGTCACAATACACCAGTCACTACTCTTGATGAACTGTGGTATCGTGTTGAAGCTACATGGGCAGCTGTACCTGTACACGCCATCCAAGCTCTGTTTGACTAAATGCCCAGGCATTTCAAGGCCGTTATTACGGCCAGAGGTGGTTCTTCTGGGTACTCATTTCTCAGGATCTGTGCACCCAAACTGCTTGAAAATGTAATCACATGTCAGTTCTAGTATAATATATTTGTCCAATGAATGCCCGTTTATCATCTGCTTTTCCTCTTGGTGTAGCAATTTTAATGGCCTGTAGTGTACGTTACGATATCACTACATTAGTTTGTAATGTAATTCTAGGGAAAACGATCCATGTTGCTATCGTGAGGGAACAGTATGTGCAGTCTGTGGTAATTGTGCCACCTGTAAACATTGCAGAACTTGTGCTGTGTGTCATTACGAGAGATGTAGTGCTTCAGGATGGTTTGGGCAACAACAACATACTATCAGAGGCTCCTTATTGTCACTGCAACGGTGCGCGGGAGGAGACAAATGGACGTTACAGCGAATGTTGCTGTGACACAAAGTATGTCTGTAGAATCTGGAACAAAAATCTAGCGACAGGTTCAGTTAAGGATCGTCATAGAAGTGGCTGCGGGAAAACAACAGGTGCGCAGGACGGATATCGGCGTGTAAAAGCAAGCAGAAACCCCCAACTCAACGCTAAACGTCTGTGGCGGCAGTTCCATACAGGTACAGGAGCGCTACTGTGAACACAATCGAGACGAAATATGCACCATGACCTGGGACTAAGCGCCAAAGACTTCTCAAGGTTCCTTCTCTAAATTGGTTTCGGAGAGGGGCTCGTGTCGAATGCGCTCGAAACCACTCTTTGTGAACCTGGTATCAGTGGGACACATCGCTCTTTTCTGATGATACCCGTATCAGTCTGCACCATGACAATACGATATTCTTGTGCCTAGGCAACGAGAACAATGTTTACACCCTAACTGTGTCGTAGACTGGCGCCATTTTCAAGGCCGTCCAGTCATGTCTTGCGATGGAAACATGTATGACCACAGGATATCTGGTTGGGGGTGATGGGAGGATGAGTCATGTGAAATATCGGGACGATATCCTCGCTTGCATTGTGGCTCTACTTAGTCAACATATTGTAGCGGGATCCATTCTGGTGATCGACAATTCGCGCCTCAGTTGTGTCAATCTTGTGAACACCTTCCTAGTGGACCACAGAATCAGCGGATGGAAAGTCCTCCATATCTCAACTGCATTGAGAATCCATAGGCTGTGCTAAAACATTTGGTTTGCATCGTCCGGTCCCACCAGAGATCGTACAGAGCACTATGGAGGCCGCTGTGGAGGATTGATACAGTATCCCACTGATTTATCTGGACAAATTGCCAACGGGCCTGCTACAGTTTTAATACTGGTTCCCATCAGATCACCGAAGTTAAGCGGTCCCGGCTTGGCTAGTTCTTGGATGGGTGATCGTCAGAGTCTGCTCAGCCCTTGTGCGGCCAATTGAGCAGCTACTTGACCGAAAACTAGCGGCATCGGTCACGAAAGTTGACAAAGGCAGGGAGAGCGAAGGGCTGACCATATGCCCCTCCATATCCACATCCAGTGACGCGTATCGGCTGCAATGACACGGCGGTCGGTCGATACCGTTGGGCCTTCCGAGGACTTTTGGGATGGAGAGACCAGTGACGGCTATCAGCTCCGAATGGCGCGGCGGTCGGTCGGTACTGTTGGGCCTTCCAAGGCGTTTTTGGACGGAGAGTGTGTTTATGTGGAAAAACTGGTAACGAGAGCGCCTAACCACATTCAAAAGTGGCTCCAGTCCTGAGGAGAACCCCTTAGTTCATAAACAGAGTGTTACGTAAGACGACAGTGCGAAGAAACTGTAGTGCTCACAGTGGAATCTTATATCTTCTAGTCCTCTTCAAAATTCTAACATTCTGCGTTAACCGTTGAACTTCAAATACCCAAACGGCTCACAATTTGCTCAATATGACTGCAAGCATCGTTCAAAGGCACGCCCAATATTTCTGTAATCTATTTTATTTCTTACTTTTAGACAAATCAATTTACAAAACTGATGTTTTTTAAAAATTTTTTATTCGCAATTAAATATCACACCAATGTGCGAAACAGCTAGGCCTTGAATAGTTGGACTTTCGAGACTTCATTTACATAACTAGCAACATCCGTCCTTGAAATGTTTCAATTTTCCTTCAAATCACTAATTAAGATAATCTTGGTTACCGTGATTACTTTCAGACAACTAAATCTTTCCTTGCAAAACTAGACCCCACATTGGTCAATCTAAGACTCCATTCGTACAGTTCCCATTATTTGTTTGAATATGAAAATTCGGAAAGAAATTTCCCTCAAATCACTAATTTTGTTTTTCTCAATTTCTCTGATTGCTTTCAAGCATTTAAATCTTTCTCTGTAAAACTAGACCTCACGCTGGTCAATTTGATAACTCATGTGTCTGTTTCACACTGTTCGTTTGTCCATAAAACGTACAACGAACTGATCACATATGCGTCTCCTATGAAATCTAGGTTCCTTCTCTGCTTTATCAAAGGCTGGGCAAGGAGAGAAATTTCGCAAGCTGGAAATGAGCCACAGTAACAGCTATATTTAAGAAAGAAAGTGGGAAATACTGCGAGAATTATAAAAATGGTTCAAATGGCTCTGAGCACTATGGGACTTAACTTCTGAGGTCATCAGTCCCCTAGAATTTAGAACTACTTAAACATAGCTAACCTAAGGACAGCACACACATCCACGCCCGAGGCAGGATTCGAACCTGCGACCGTAGCGGTCGCGCGTGTCCAGACTGTAGCGCCTAGAACCGCTCGGCCACCCGGTCGACACGTGAAAGCCTTTGATAATTTAGTTATGAGAATGTTGTCGGAAAATATTAGACAGGACAAGTCTAACACCAACAAATATATGAGGACCGCAAAGTTGTCATTGCCGGAGAATGTTAGAATTGTAGCAAATATAGTGTAACGAGAAGGATGCAGTTTGTCTCGGGAACTTTTTCATATCTATGCAGATGAAATATTGGGACTACGGATGAAAGAAATAGAGTTTTGCACCCATAACTTAAACCAACGAAATTACCTAATGATAAAACTCTTTACTGATGACCAACTTCTTATAGCTGGCGGTGAGGGCACCCACCAAACAATAATTAATAGATGAAATATAACTGCCAAGACAACCTCGATCTAAAAAAACAAACTCATGGCTTTTAAAAATCAGGATTCGATCCCAAACGAAAATGTAATAAATTATCATAGAATAGGAGTGAATTAATTCAGTTTCTTGTGAAGTATCACCTTCGCAAACGAAAATACACACCGAAAAAAATTAAAAAATTCAATTATATTAATGGGAACATTCACGGATCACTGAATAAAATGGCCAGGAAAGAAATCCCAACAAGGCTTTACCAAATAATGGCACTACCAAACTGTACTTTAAGGCAACTAGACTTGGTCAGTAACAGATGGAGAGGAACGAAAAATACAAGCTGCAAAAACGAAGGCTTCTAAGAATAATCATCTATTTTTTTCTGAAATTGTAATCATTGTACATCACAGCTATCGGTTACCGTCCCACTCGGGTAATTGCTTCGAGGTAGGTCGTTTATTTTGTATTAGAATGTATTATACTGACAACAATCGGCAAAAATTGTAATGCAAATTTAGTGAAGCATCACTGTCTAGCAATATAAAAGTAGGCCACTGAGTTGCAGTTGTAGAAAAATTCAATATCTACTTATCTTTATGATGACTGAAGTGTTCAGGGACTGTAACTATCCATGCTTTACTGCCCAATAGAGAGGACCGGGTTTGCTTCTTGAAATGACTGAAAACTAATTATTTGTTGATGTATGTTTATTACGATGTCTCCTTGCATACAGACATACCTGAAATAATTTCAGTGACATCGCTCTCTAGTCCAAATTAATAATTTCACCATTCACAACGAATAGTGTACATACGCTAAGACTTCACAGAACCGACTCATAACAATTCCTCGCCACAATCTAACATAAAGTTGAAACGTTCCCTTTGAACATTTATACAAGACTGTGCTTAAACTGACACACAATATTTTTAGCGCAACGCAATCTGACTTTCAGAAATCCCTACAAAGGAATGGCCCTGACTAACATTAACCTGTACCTTTCACAAATCACTTACCTCACCAAAAATCTTCGTTACTCGAACTACTGCAATACAGCGAGCGCCACTACTGCCAGCTAAATAAAAGATTCAAACTACTGAAGGCACTAACTACTGATAGGCATAGTTAGCAAATGAACGATTTTAATAGAGAACAAACAATGTATTTACCTTAATAATCATAATATATATAGCAGTCCATGCCATCCAGTATTACAAATTTCAAAACTCCACCATCTCTCTCCCCACATCCACCACTGCTGGCGGCTCACCTCCAACTGCGCAACGCTACGCGCTGTTCACATCCAGCTGCCGCTGCCCAACACTACAATGGCAGACAACAATGCAAACTAGCCACAGACTGCACACAGCACAGCCAGTGATTTTCATACAGAGCACTACATAACGTTGCCAATAAGAAAACATAAACAGCCTACTTACATAGCCCCCATGCTCCCCACAAAAAATTTTACAAATTGTTTTGGGCAGTGGCCAATAATGATTTGATAAAATTTTTCATAATTACAATAACAAAGATATCAAGTGCACACACATATTGATACAATGT
Source organism: Schistocerca cancellata (assembly GCF_023864275.1). Lineage (NCBI taxonomy): Eukaryota > Metazoa > Arthropoda > Insecta > Orthoptera > Acrididae > Schistocerca > Schistocerca cancellata. Next base: position 1,036,574,834 of record NC_064627.1, on the reverse strand, counting down.
TGGTCAAAAGCTAAAATTTTCTCACAGTCCCATAAAGACAGTCTTGATCATCAATCACAGTAAAATTACAGTGTTTTTTTTCTCAAAGTCTGAGTAGTAAAAGAAAATGCACACGGAAGTAGTGGATTTCCATGCAGTCTTGAAGAAGTAGTGTTGTCCTTCCAACGGAAAGACAGTGCTGACTCTTGACATGCTGACAGGTAACGTTGCCAATAAGAAAACATAAACAGCCTACTTACATAGCCCCCATGCTCCCCACAAAAAATTTTACAAATTGTTTTGGGCAGTGGCCAATAATAATTTGATAAAATTTTTCATAATTACAATAACTAAGATATCTATACGCAAAGTATTTCACTTTTGTTTATCATGAGGTAAGTACATTGGCTTCTGCAGAACTTAGCTTTCGGAGGAAAATAACTACGACACTTCCACAGAGATTATCTTACAACAAGATGCACATTTAGCGCTACAGGACACGCATTTCAGTGATTAATTTTGTACTTAAAACATTTATTTTTAAAGATTTTTGAATTACAAAGAAAGTTTTCCATGATACATTTCATTCCATTGCTGTAATCTGTAACATCTGAGGGTATAATTACATTAATCCTCAGGGGGGTACACACTTACATTGTGTACCATGTGTTTGGCAAGCACAAGGAGCCCTAGCTAATATGGTATTTGCTTATACAACTTTACACATCGGTACCATATTCCTCTAACACATAAATTACACAGCTATCTGATCATTTAACTGAGAGATAAACTTTTTTTACATCAGTGACACATGAAACTGTATTTTGTCTGTACTGTGTGAATTGTTCATATTTTTCCAGAACCATTGTGATACTATGAGAGCTTTGAATGATGTATTTGGTATGAGATCATGATTTTTAAAGTACGTTTCAGGTAGATGACACTACTGAAATGAGCAGAGAATTTTTTTTAGGTTTTGACATTATTGGAGGAACCTACGACGATTTTGAGAGTTGACTTGAGGTGTTATGATGTTATTATTACGATGACTATGTGTATTATGCTGTTGCGGTATGTTTATGATCAATAAGCTGATGCTATATGAGGAATTTGATTATGCTACGTATTTATTATGATGAATATTGAAGACGTGTTGATGAATATGTATATGTGTAATAAGGTAAGGAGTAATGAATAGTGGTTAGGGACTCTGACTTGTGAAAAAGGATGTTGGAAACCAAGAATCGTACTTTAAGTGTTATGAAATGTCTGTAAATGCGTGAATGTATCACAATGCAGGCGAAAATTCTTTGGACACTGTTATATTCTTAAGATTTTGTTTCTACACATTTCCAACGCAAATTCTGGACCTATGAAATTTTGTATATGAGACTGTCACTGTAGCAGAAACTGCTGTCGTAAACATTTCCGTAAGAAAGTTAAGTGACCACCTGCAGGTTATGCGTCATGGGTACCCAGCTGGGCGGCAGACGCCCGAAAAAAGAAAAAGCCAATAGTGTGTGCCTTTTCAGCGGCACAGGCAGAAAAAAAGGGGGAGGCAATTATCCTTGCTATTGACATTCCTTTGTAGAAAGCGTCGTAAATACCACACCCTCAAACTTGAAAACATGATTTCACTGTAGAGTTCTTAATTTATGATATTTACTGAAATGAAATGATGAGAAACATTTCGTGTCTATTGTCTTGCTACTTGAAAGATTGTTTATTGCATTATGAAATGCCATATGGCTAGTGAATGACGTTTCATGCCTTGCTTTGCCTATTTTGTTTAATATCTAGTTCTAGCTGCAGCAGCATTGGTTAAAATAAAATTTTATTGATGTACTAATATAAATATTTTATGCCTACAGATCCAGAAAAAAAGAATAACTTTGATGTATTTAAAAAAAAACGAAGGAGCACAAAAACACATTTCCCTTCACAAGAATTGCATACAGAATTTTCTTTTCAAGTACTTGGTAATATTTTTCGTAGAATAAGTTGTGGTGCACCACTTTAATTACATAGACATTAAGATGTGAATATACATTTCCCTTATCTGCATTATTGTCTTTAGTGTAATGTTTTTTTTGCTTGAGCTATGTCATGTTTAGATATAAGTTGCTGCCGCTGTTTGCCAGACATAGTGTTACTGAATTTGACTTTGTGTTACTCTGCTAAGCCAGTTTACAACTGATTTATTTTTCTTGTTTGCTGCTCATTGCCTTATATTAGTTGTAATATTGTTGCTTACTTTGCCAATTTGAATTTTTTTGTCATTGCTGTTTGTGTTAATTGTTTTGTGCTGCTGCATTGCCTCGTCCCTTAGTTTAGCATCTGAGCTCAGTAGAATTAAGTTAGCTTAAGAGGGGGTAGCATATAAGAGAATGAGTTGCGATGAATTTGAAGAAATGCACTGTGAGGTTATACGAGAAAAATACAGAAAGCATGCTTGGATAGGATTTTTTTTGGTGGAAGCAAAGGTTGAAATAAGATGAGAGATCTATGGAATGAAGTTTTAGGTTGAACTGCAGTACCGAATGTTACACTGAGAACAAACCTTGTCCTTTCCTTTTGTGTTATCCCACTATGTGTTTGTGTACCCTTGTGTATTTGTTTGTTTCCTGACTCTGTGTACTGTTTCATAGAATTTTTTCTCTTCTAATACGAAGCTACATTCACTATGATGAGGAATACTGTTATCCTCAAATATACTTTGCATTAATAATATGTTATTTACTTTGTAAAGATCTTTAGACATTATTTATTCTGTTCTGTTTTAATGCTCATGTGTGAAGTTGATGTTTCAATAATTATTCTGATCTTTCATGTATGTACTCATGTAATAATTCCTGTAACACTGATGTATATGTTATTTCAATTCTTTTGTAAAGCCTGTATTACTACAAATGTTATCTGTATTGTTATGTTTTAATGATGTATTTTGTACCTTTGTTATTGTATTCTTATGTTATAAAATTGTAATTGACACCAGTTCATCATATTATTAACTTGTAAGTTCCATTTCACTGCACACGTTTCTGTTGGTCATAGTATATGGACAATATGTGAGAAGTAGGGACTCAGTGTTTGCACGTGTGTTAATAATTCAGCAAGGGACTGGATAACGGCATTGCTGGTTCAAAGGACAAAAAAAAAAAAAACAACTTTGTGAGTGCACAAGTGGTGGTTTATGGATTTGCTATATTATCCGCAAGACTCTTCAATGGTGATTGTGCACCTGCACAGTCACAACAGATGGCTGCTGGCCATCACTACAAGGACTACAGTGGGTCTGCATCTTTGATGACCCACCAATACCATTATTTCTACAAGGACTGAAGAGGGTTTGCACCTTTGATGACCCACCAATACCACAATCTCTACCAGGACTACAGTGGGTCTGCACCTCTGGTGGCCCACCAATACCATAATCTCTACCAGGACTACAGTGGGTCTGCTCTGTGATGACCTACCTACCAATATTCTTCAAAACTCCGAATGACTCTGCTGTGGCTTTGCTCTGTTGTGGCCCATTACCTGTCTGCATGTCAAGAGTCAGCACTGTCTTTCCGTTGGAAGGACAACACTACTTCTTCAAGACTGCATGGAAATCCACTACTTCTGTGTGCAATTTCTTTTACTAATGAGACTTTGGAAAAAAAACTGTAATTATTATTATGACGAATGATCAGGACTATCTTTATGGACTGTGGGAAAATTTTAGCTTTTGACCAACATTGTATCAATAAGTGTGTGCATTTGATTTCTTTGTTATTGTAATTACGATTATGAAAAATTTTAACAAATATGTATTGCCCAGTGCCCAAAACAATTTGTAAATTTTTTTTGTGGGGAGCATGGGGGCTATGTAAGTAGGCTGTTTATGTTTTCTTTATGTAAGTAGGCTGTTTATGTTTTCTTATTGGCAACGTTACGTAGCGCTCTATATGAAAATCACTGGCCTGTGGCTAGTTTGCATTTTTGTCTGCCACTGTAGTGTTGGGCAGCGGCAGCTGGATGTGAACAGCGCGTAGCGTTGCGCAGTTGGAGGTTAGCCGCCAGCAGTGGTGGATGTGGGGAGAGAGATGGCGGAGTTTTGAAATTTGTAACACTGGATGTATTATGATTGTTAAGGTAAATACATTGTTTGTTCTCTATTAAAATCTTTCATTTGATAACTATGCCTATCAGTAGTTAGTGCCTTCCGTAGTTTGAATCTTTTATTTAGCTGGCAGTAGTGGCGCTCGCTGTATTGCAGTAGTTCGAGTAATGAAGGTTTTTGTGAGGTAAGTGATTTGTGAATGGTATAGGTTAATGTTAGTCAGGGCCATTTTTTTGTGGGGATTTCTGAAAGTCAGATTGCGTTGCGCTAAAAATATTGTGTGTCAGTTTAAGCACAGTCATGTATAATTGTTCTAAGGGGGCGTTTCAAAGTATACAGTCGCGACACTCATTGCTGTGAAAACTTTACCATCTGACGGTTGGTTCAACATCAGCGCCCCAAGCGTGGAGAAAGCAGCCGTAAAACTGAAGTTTGTTTTTAATCATTTTTCTAGTTAATTAGGGAATACTTATTAAAGTTTTGCATTCCAAGCGTTATGATCATCAAATACACGAATGATCATCAAATACATGTAAACACAGCAGAATCGCCTCGATTCAGTGACATTAGCAACAACTTAATGATGAAGAAATACTTTCGAATATGTGTATAGTTGCAGGTTACTCCTCCGAAAACAAGAGAATATAAACAAATATTTCGTGCATGAGAAGAATATATTTCTTTTGTTGTCTATTATTACTTGTAAGAACTTCTTAGGGATCTTAATGCTTCGCACAGTGTTACACTTCACTCGATTTTCTAATAAATAAATATTTTTGTGAATATAAGTACTTTTGTTTCAAAAGCGAACGTGTTGCAAATTCTTGCCATTTATGACGTAAAACAATTGTGGAAGGTTTCTTCTGTGTTGGAAAGCAGTTTTACTGCATGTTTTATTATCACGCCTGTGTGGTTGTTTCTTCAGCTACAGTTGTGATAGCTTGTCTGCTGCGTTAAGTTCAAATGGCTCTGAGCACTATGGGACTAAACATCTGAGGTCATCAGTCCCCTAGAACTTAGAACTACTTAAACCTAACCAACCTAAGGATATCACACACTTCCCTGCCCCAGGCAGGATTCGAAACTGCGACCGTAGCGGTTGCGCGGTTTCAGACTGAAGCGCCTCGAACCGCTCGGCCACAAAGGCCGGCGCTGCGTTAAGTAATGTAGGTATTTCATTCCATACACACGTTACCTATGCTCCACATTCACTGATTAGACTCGAAGTGAAGCGAAGAAAACTTCACGTTTTTGAGTAGATATACGACTGCTTTCTGCAATATGTCAGGTTTTCTGCTGTTTACTAGCAATTGTTTTCCTCTTAAAGAACACGACATTCTCCAGTAAATATCTGTAGGTTACAAGAAAATCGTAAGTAAATTGTTCTGTAACGTAGCGGTTCACACCTCCTAGGGTCGTTAAAAAACCTAAGAAAAAGGCAAATGTAGTGTCTTCTTGTTTTTGCTGCAGTTTATTTCGCTGCAGACTCTTCCGTTTGTAAAAACTATTCTACAGGTCAATATAAACAATTAAGATTCACTTTCGCTTTCACAAGATATCGCCGAACTCAACAGGACAACTTCCTGGCCGCTTGGTGCGCTGCAATCGCTGTGGGTAACAAAACAGGGACGGAGTGTCGCGACTGTTATGTTACACTGTCCCCCCGCCCTACATGATGCCAATAACCTCCGAAGACAATCTTGCCCAAAGATACGTATTTTCTCTGTTTAGACATAAATTATGTTCTCTGTGAATTTATGGTGCAATCAACCAAATTTTTATTCATTTAATAATTTGTTTCATTACATTTTTTCCACTTTACGACAGATAAAACTTTATTAATTTTTATTGAAATTGATCGCGATAAATACCAGTATGACTAGCTTTCTGGATTGCTCATACTTTTACACAAAAAACGTGTCGACTATCCTCATAAATAACAAAAAGGAAAAATAAACAGAAATAACGGATAAATGCAATTAGAAAACCGTTGTATGGACGTTATGTTTGTGTGTAAAATCAGAAGAACGGGCAATAAAGGAAAGTGGAAGAAGGGAAAGAAAATAAACCTGGCGTGAGTTTCTGAAAATGAGGATACGATCGCTTCAAGTCGTAACAACTGGTGAACAAGATAAAGTTAAGGAACGAGTCATACCAAGAGACTGAAATTGCTGAGATTCAGCACGCGATTTATGAACATCCAAGAACTGATGTGTGAGCTGTAAATGACACAAGTGTGTCAGTTTTTACCAAATTACGCTGAGGAATGTTTAATTGCTACCCAGTACTTTTTTGAAGGCATAGCACATCGGACTGATTGGGTGTCTTTTCTGTGTAATAAAGTATCACGCCCCTACAATCACTTACTGGGCATTTCGATCAAATATGTCGGAAATCGGCGACTGTGCGTAAATTGGAAATTTTAGAGCAATCTGGATATTCTTTCATGTAGTGCTCCAAACTGATATATAATTTTCAGAAAAGCTGTTTTATTAAAGCTAATTTGTCGTCCAAGAACATCAATAATCATTTCAGGGTAAACTGGAGTAAAATCATGGAAGGCGTCACGTCATCTTAGCAAAGTCAGCGAAGACAGATTGCGGCATTAGTCGCCGTCAGACTTCTTTGCATATATCTCTCGGCATTGAAATATATTAATAGTAAAGGTGAACAAAAGAAAGGTAGTTACATGTACGTAGAAGCGATATACAATTTAGTGACTTTCTTCTCTTAGGTAGAAAAAAGAATTACTTGTTTAGAAGAAAGTCGCAGGCGATAATAAGTAGATAACTGTTATATATCTTTACTGCTTTGATACCGTATGATATAAGACAAGTGATATTCCATTGGCCACAAAAACCGACTGTCCGTGTTCCTGATACCATTGTGTGTTAATGATGAAATGCTTGGAACAAGTAATACGCAGACTTTGACGTGTTACTAGTTGATCCATAAGAAATGTTCCATAACTACAAAAATTTAAAACGCTGAGATGTGTAGTTGACTGTATATAGGAGTGTTCTGAATGCAGTTTTGCCACCGAATTGTAAAGTGTATAGAGAATTTGGGTAACGAAGCAAAGTAAAGTAGGGCGCAGTAATCGAATGTTGCATCGTTCCAGTATAGAACGAACATTACAGATGAAACTAAACCGTCCATTTGGACCACGCATCTTGTTCTGTGGTCACATTGTGTGGTCCAGCACTCGCTTGTCACTTCTTGTCCTCCGATTTCACCGTGAGGACGTGGCGTGTACGATATGAAATTTCACAGTATAACAGAGACCTTTACAAGTAAGCGTATCGTGCTCCCCTTTGTAACTCATTCAGGAGTTAATACAGCGCCCTTTGACGCTGACGAGGCATGACGATGCCTCGCTGAAGTAGCTTTTCCATTCTACTGATGGCATAACACTAACCTTTGCATTTTTGCTGGGCCACATCTTACTCCTTCTCTTTGGTGTCTTAACCACTTACTGCTGGTACTCTGTTGTACACATTTACCGAATTCGGATCACTCATTTTGGGGGCTGGGTTAGCATTAAGCGGCAGAATACTGCCGACAACGGGGAATGAAATGCGATTTGAAAACGGCACCGCCTTGCAAAGCTGACGCGTTAGCAACTTATCCGCTCAATAGTTCCAACAGTTGCAGTGCAGAGCACATTTAATTGCACGCATTCGTTGGAACGTTCATATTCCATGCACTGTGGTGACAAAAGGGGTGACTTAAGGGTTGAGGGAGAGGAGTATTAATTTTTACGCCGATTAGGGCAAGTTGTTTGTTTCGTGGTCATGAGACCACACAACTTTTAATTATCAAACAGATCATCTGACTAGCTAACTAACTAACCAAACATCCTACTTACTAACTAGTGAACTCATTAACTCACAGAGCAAACCAAGTAAAAGACTAACTGAGGAAAAGACTAACCCAAATATTTGGGTCAACATTTGTAAAGCTCTAATTCCTGTCTCTCAAACCCCAACCTATGGGGAGAGAGGGAAAGTTTTAGTTTTGTTGTTGTTGTTGTTGTTGTTGTGGTCTTCAGTCCTGAGACTGGTTTGATGCAGCTCTCAATGCTACTCTATCCTGTGCAAGCTTCTTCATCTCCCAGTACCTACTGCAACCTACATCCTTCTGAATCTGCTTAGTGTATTCATCTCTTGGTCTCCCCCTACGATTTTTACCCTCCACACTGCCCTCCAATACTAAACTGGTGATCCCTTGATGCCTCAGAACATGTCCTACCAACCGATGCCTTCTTCTGGTCAAGTTGTGCCACAAACTTCTCTTCTCCCCAATCCTGTTCAATACTTCCTCATTAGTTATGTGATCTACCCATCTAATATTCAGCATTCTTCTGTAGCACCACATTTCGAAAGCTTCTATTCTCTTCTTGTCCAAACTATTTACCGACCATGTTTCACTCCCATACATGGCTACACTCCATACAAATACTTTCACAAATGACTTCCTGACACTTAAATCTATACTCGATGTTAACAAATTTCTCCTCTTCAGAAACGCTTTCCTTGCCATTGCCAGTCTACATTTTATATCCTCTCTACTTCGACCATCATCAGTTATTTTGCTCCCCAAATAGCAAAACTCCATTACTACTTTAAGTGTCTCATTTCCTAATCTAATACCCTCAACATCACCCGACTTAATTCGACTACATTCCATTATCCTAGTTTTGTTTTTGTTGATGTTCATCTCATATCCTCCCTTCAAGACACCATCCATTCCGTTCAACTGGTCTTCCAAGTCCTTTGCTGTCTCTGACAGAACTACAATGTCGTCGGCGAACCTCAAAGTTTTTATTTCTTCTCCATGAATTTTAATACCTACTCCGAATTTTTCTTTTGTTTCCTTTACTGCTTGCTCAATATACAGATTGAATAACATCGGGGAGAGGCTACAAACCTGTCTTACTCCCTTCCCAGCCACTGCTTCCCTTTCATGTCCCTCGACTCTTATAACTGCCATCTGGTTTCTGTACAAATTGTAAATAGCCTTTCGCTCCCTGTATTTTACCCCTGCCACCTTTAGAATTTGAAAGAGAGTATTCCAGTCAACATTGTCAAAAGCTTTCTCTAAGTCTACAAATGCTAGAAACGTTGGTTTGCCTTTCCTTAATCTTTCTTCTAAGATAAGTCGTAAGGTCAGTATTGCCTCACGTGTTCCAGTATTTCTACAGAATCCAAACTGATCTTCGCCGAGGTCGGCTTCTACTAGTTTTTCCATTCGTCTGTAAAGAATTCGTGTTAGTATTTTGCAGCTGTGGCTTATTAAACTGATTGTTCGGTAATTTTCACATCTGTCAACACCTGGTTTCTTTGGGATTGGAATTATTATATTCTTCTTGAAGTCTGAGGGTATTTCGCCTGTTTCATACATCTTGCTCACCAGATGGTAGAGTTTTGTCAGGACTGGCTCTCCCAAGGCCGTCAGTAGTTCCAATGGAATGTTGTCTACTCCGGGGGCCTTGTTTCGACTCAGGTCTTTCAGTGCTCTGTCAAACTCTTCACGCAGTATCGTATCTCCCATTTCATCTTCATCTACATCCTCTTCCATTTCCATAATATTGTCCTCAAGTGCATCGCCCTTGTATAGACCGTCTATATATTCCTTCCACCTTTCTGCTTACCCTTCTTTGCTTAGAACTGGGTTTCCATCTGAGCTCTTGATGTTCATACAAGTGGTTCTCTTATTTCCAAAGGTCTCTTTAATTTTCCTGTAGGCAGTATCTATCTTACCCCTAGTGAGATATGCCTCTACATCCTTACATTTGTCCTCTAGCCATACCTGCTTAGCCATTTTGCACTTCCTGTCGATCTAATTTTTGAGACGTTTGTATTCCTTTTTGCCTGCTTCATTTATTTTTATATTTTCTCCTTTCATCAATTAAATTCAATATTTCTTCTGTTACCCAAGGATTTCTACTAGCCCTCGTCTTTTTACCTACTTGATCCTCTGCTGCCTTCACTACTGCATCCCTCAAAGCTACCCATTCTTCTTTTACTGTATTTCTTTCCCCCATTCCTGTCAATTGTTCCCTTATGCCCTCCCTGAAACTCTATACAACCTCTGGTTCTTTCAGTTTATCCAGGTCCCATCTCCTTAAATTCCGACCTTTTTAGTTTTAGCGAATCAAATTTGCGAAGTAAATAAGTATTTTTAATTTATCCGTAACCATTTTCCACGCAAAAATGAGATCTTGGATTTTCTTGAATTACAGCACCAACTACCAAAAATCAAAACAAATGTTTAAGACAAAATATACGTAGTTTTTTTAAGTAGGATCTGATTCTGCAATAAAAAATGGGGGTTCCCATTTGAAATTTTAAAGTTGCCTCCCGCCCCCTCACCAGGGGGCAGGGGTGGCAGGCTAATTTTAGCACCAGCAGATTCCCTCTCGAAAATAATCAACTTTGGATTCTACACATTTTTTCGTGTGAACCTTATTTTTCGAGTTACTCTGGTTTGTCAACTTAAAATTTACATCCTGTATATTATGGATATTGCATCTGCAGGGAAACTACTTTACAAACCTTACAAACATGGCGCAATATGCCATAAAAATCGCAGCTTTGAGACAAGCTCATTGCACGTTTAATTGATCACAATTAAACCATGTAAAGTATCAAATGAAAGCTGACAGAGTGAGCAAACACCACAGAAGGCTGTATTTCAAATCCTGCATGTATATCAAAATTTACAGACGATTTTATAAGATATTGGTATGCAAATGTGCTACAGCCAAAGTCCTCTACAAGCATGTTCACTGTTCTCTGCCTCGTGATGACGGTGTTGTGTGATGTCGTTAGGTTAGTTAGGTTTAAGTAGTTCTAAGTTCTAGGGGACTAATGACCATAGATGTTAAGTCCCATAGTGCTCAGAGCCTTTTGAACCATTTGAACCATGTTCACTGTCGAATGACATCAGTGTGACCACCTGTCAAAAACCTGAATAGCCCTCCGTCTTCAGGCCACAAGTGGCCCATCGGGACCACCCAACCGCCGTGTCATCCTCAGCTGAGGATGCAGATAGGAGTGGCGTATGGTCAGCACAACGCTCTCCCGGTCGTTAAGATGGGTTTCTTTGACCGGAGCCGCTACTATTCGGTCGAGTAGCTCCTCAATTGGCATCACGAGGCTGAGTGCACCCCGAAAAATAGCAGCAGCACATAGCGGCTCGGATGGTCACCCATTCAAGTGCCGGCCGCGCCCGACAGCGCTTAACATCGGTGACCTGACGGGAACCGGTGAATCCACAGCGGCAAGGCCGTTGCCAGAAACCTGAATAACCAACGCTCTTTCAGCCCGGCTAACAGCAGGAAGAGAATAAATGAGCTTCTGGAAAGTACCGACAGGGTCGTGGAGCCATGCCGACTGGAGTGCTGTGGCCAGCTGCGCTAGGAGGATGCTAAGTTGACCCAACCTGGATATGATGTGACGTCATTATGACGTATATACGCTTTCGTCGATTAACACACCTATCGACTTTTACGAACGTTCGAGATTCTAAACTGTCGTCAGCTAGTGGTTTGTTTTGACACGTTCGATTCTGATAACAGCTCAGTGTGGCACCGTATATGTATTTCGCCAAAATAAAAGAGCTGGATATTAATAGAAACATTCCTGACCGTGGCCTTGAAAACACCACGGACAACACGTTTCGTAAACAAGTGAAGTCTTCTTATGTCCCGACCAGATTAGATTGGGTGATTGTTGTATTGAATGCTTACGCCGAAAATAATATTTATTTATTATCAATATTTTAGTATGGTTTCATCGAATTGGTCTTGTCAGTACATATTAGATTGTAGCAGCATACTCTTGCTGACTTTTTTTTTCTTAATTTATATAGCTGAAAGAGAACTCGTGCAAGTTTGTTAGTTAAGTAATTTATATGTCCATCCCAAGATAGTCTTTTATCAACCATAATTCCAAGTAATTTTACACTCGGACCGCAGAGACAGGTACCTTAGTGTCCAGTAATGACTGGTGTGTAGAATGATTGAATTTCGAACTTAAAAAGAAAAATATGAGGCATTGTTGAAGAAAAATCGTCGACCGGAGATGAAATACGAGGGGAAGTGGATTTCTCAATGTAATCTTAACGAAAGGTTAGTGTCTTGACGCATCTAAAGATTTTGGCTGCTGAGTGCTTCTTCTCACTGAGTACGAATAACCGACGCACTTCAGCTGGGTCAGAAGTACATCAATTTCTGCTTGAGATTCACAATAACCACGCAATTGCTCGTCGTCATCGATGCTGAACTCTTTTCAGCTTTTCTCTCATTAGTCTCTCGAATGCTGAACACATAATTAGAGACGAGCAACGAAAAACAACGCACAGGACACACACACGATTTAAACGCAAGGAACGCAAAACACATTTAAACGAATGGCGCAGAGCACAGCGCTACCCTGTCACAACCTCTCGAAAGTTCACAAAAGTCGAATAGTCGATATACGGTTTCTATCGTTTTCGATGTAGCGTGTATACATCATAATGACGTCACATCGTATCCAAGTCCGGTGAACTTAGCATCCTCCGCTGCGCTAGGGTTATCGGTTGGGGATCTGTGGCACGAACAGATCGATCGAGTTGGTCCCACAGATTCGTGATTGTGTTTTAATCCGGTAAGTTAGGTAGCCAGGTGAGTACGGTAAACTCATCCTGGTGCTCTTCGAACCATGCACGTACACTGCGAGCTGTGACACATTGCATTGTCCTGATGGTAGATGCTATCGTGCCGAAGAATAACGAGCTGCCTGTAAGGGTGAACATGCATACTTATGCTGATCCATAGTGCCTTTCAGAATCACGTCATTACCCAGGGAAGGTCCTCCGTTGCCAGGGTGTTTGATTTCAGACGTGTCACACCAACAGCCATCCGTCCGATGCAGGGAGAGATTCACAGGAAGAAGCCACCTGTTGGCACTCACTGGACATCCAGCTGCGGTTACTGGCATGCAAATTCCAGGCTTCGTCGCCGATGAAAGGAAATCAGCATGGGTGCACGAACCAGGCGCCTGCTGCGGAGGTCCATAGGAATCAACGTTCGCTGGAAGGCCGTCCAGGAGACGCTGTTGGTAACCACTTAGTTCATCTGGGTGGTCAGCTGCTCATAAGTTGCAAGGCTATTCAGCCGTGTGCATCTCTGCAGCCGTCGTTCATCCTGTCATCTACGGTCCATGGTGCCTTGGCACTGGTTTTGGAGAGCACCATTTTGCCATGCACGGTGTACCTCAACCACGGCGCCATACGAACAGTTTACAAACTTCGCCGTTTTGAAACTGCTTGGGCCGAAAGCCAATGATCATGCGCCCTTTTGTACGTGAGAAAAATCGTTCCATTTCCGCGTTGCGGCTGTGATATAATTATTTTCCCCATTACCAGACACGCTTTACATACCCTCCACTGCTAGTGCTGCCACCTACTGTCTGTGAGTGGTTATTGCACGTTGACATCGAACATCGGTGGCGGTCACATTAATGTAATTGGACTGTGTAGTATGAATTCAAGATAATAATTGCCTGTATTTAACTATTAGATATATATTGTAACAAATAAGCCCTCGGTCACAAATATTAAGTCAAAATTGACCTTGTTTCGACGCAACTATGAGCGTCGTCTTCAGAATTAGACTAACTGTACTAAAACATTAGGTATATAGTACCTTAATAAAATTAAAGTTTGTACCGACTCGAAAAGATGCAGTACTTACAAGTCACATATTAAAAAAGATCTAAGCCGGAAAGGCGACGTCATGAACACTTGTAAGATGGCGAGCCGCTAAGGGCTGCTCGTACTGTGGACAAGGGTTGCAACAAGACTGAGGTGCCCACTTTAGAAAGTGTGGGAAAGTAAACATGGTGTTGCTACGAGCGCCATCTAGTAGCCGCAGAAACAACTAGGCTACTGTACATTCAAAATTAGACACATGAAATTGTGATGCAGCTCATTCACGCATAACGTAAGCATTAATAATAACAGGATGAAGTAACATATTTATCTACTTTAAATAGAAATACATTTTGTAATGTAAAAACGTTAGTTATGACATACAAGAAGTACTCCATCTTTTCGAGTCAGTACAAACTTTAATTTTATTAATGTACTAGGCCTATATACCTAATGTTTTAGTACAGTTAGTCTAATTCTGAGGACGACGCTCATAGTAGCGTCGAAACCAGGTCAATTTTGACTTAATATTTGTGACCGAGGGCTTATTTGTTACAATATAATTCTGACACGGTCACTGAACCTTAGCAGCTATATTCAAAATTTTATTAGATATATTTTTATTGTCTATGTATGTTCAAAAATGGCTCTGAGCACTATGGGACTTAACTTCGGAGGCCACCAGTCCCCTAGAACTTAGAACTACTTAAACCTAACTAACCTAAGGACATCACACTGAAAGGCTTCTGTAGCCACCTTTCATTGCCAACACTCGTAGTGGTCAAGTCGGCAAAGAGGTTTCCGCTACTTGTGAGAAATCCACCTGCGTTAGGTTGGTGGCGGAAATGGCATCTTGGGGTTTTCCGGTCCACGCGGAGCGTGGAAGAGGCTGGAGAAGCGGGAGGCAGTCTGCCGCCGGTACGGGAAGCGTACACAGCTGTGCTCCAGTCGAAGAAGGGTGAGTTGGACTGACCTCGTGGCGCGTTGTCACATAGAGAGGGGAGCTTTTAGCTTTTGGTCTCGAATTTCGTCTTATAAAGATTTACTTGCTGGGTTGCAGCAGGGAATGCAAGGCTTTTGTAGACTTTCAGTTTGATTCCCAATGCAGTCTTGACTTTGATCCGTGAGAGGAACGCGGCACAAAGGAGTTGCATATGTTGAAGTGCCCTCGGTTCAGTGTGAATGTTTATGTGCCTACAACTGTGTGTGTATGCTTCTAATCTTTTCCGGATCTTGGTAACTTTTGTGTATTTGTGAATTTTCTTTGTCTCATGTGATTAAAATTTGGCCACGGTCCATAGAAATTGTCCTACGGACTTAACAGACACGCGCTTAGCCGGAGATCTTACCACTTCAGACGCTCGCCACGGCCACCCTGCAACTGCCTTACTTTCGAGCGTGCTTCCTGAGGGAGGCTCCCAAAGACCAACGGAAGTGGCCAGAGGGGCAGCTTCCTATACCAACATGACAACGGACGGACAGGACCATACTAAGGATAGAAACCTCTTTGCTTTTAGGAAGCGTAGCTACCTGTTCCGACGTTGGTCCTACTGTTCTCTAGCAGACAGCCTTGTCTGCTACCCTCAAGCATGCAACTAGAAATACCTATTCTCATTCATCCTCTCACACAAAAGGGAAGGGGGATGACAGTATCTTATCATATACAGTATATAAAAGAAAGCGGATGTAGGTTCCGTATGAGACTGTGTGACATGAATTACATATAAGAATTACATATAAACTGTGCTTTAAAGTGTAGTAGTGTGACAGATCGTTCTTGTTTATGTGTAAAAGTAACACGTTCCACTGCTCAGTCTCCTCCCAGATAGTCAGAAACGCCACAGTACATTTAGAAGAGGAATTTATTCCATAAATGGCAACAGATTTAAGAAATTAAACATGAAAGGAATCCAACAGAGACCTTTCAACACACATCCATGCCCGAGGCAGGACTCGAACCTGCGACCGTAGCGGTCGCGCGGTTCCATACTATAGCGCCTAGAACTGCTCGGCCACCCCGGCCGGCGTTTATTTATGTGAATGGTCACAAATAAAACTTACATTAGATCTCTATGGAAGTGCGCTTGAGACACTGAAGGTAAAACCCGCAACACCAAAAATTTAGAGTGATGAAAATTGGTTATGCATTTCTCTGGGAAACATATTTATGTGAATAATATTGAAAGATCACAGATTAATGTAAGCGCGACATAAGTCATTGCAATTGTGAAATGCTGGTACATTAATAACCGGTGCAACCGGCGGGCTGTTAAATGGAAGCATTCAAATCTTCATGCCTTGTGTTGTACAGGTGCCGGAGGTTAGTTTGTGAAGCGGAGTTCCATGCCTGTTGCACATGTTCGGTCAGTCCAGCGACGGTTCATTCTGTCTGTCTGCGTATGATGCTAGAGTTGTCGTCCGATTATGTCCCATATGTGCTGGACTCGAAACAGATCTGGTGATCGCGGAGGCCAAGGCAACATGTCGACACTCTATATAGCGTATTGGTTTGCAACAGCGCTGTGGTCGAGTGTTATCCTGCTGGAAAACACCCCATGAAATGCTGTTCATGAATGGCAGCACAAGAGGTCGAATCACCAGAATAATATACAAACTTCCAGTTGGGGTGCGTGAGATAACCACAAGAGTGCTCCTTATGCGTCATGAAATCGCAGCCCAGATCATAATTCCAAGTGAAGTCTAGGTCCAATGTGTCTAGCTCGCTGACATGTTGCTTGCAGTCCCTTAACTGGCCGCCTTCTATCCAATACAAGACCATCTCTGGCACCGAGGAAGAACGAGCTTTCATCAGAAAATACACTACTGGCCACCAAAATTGCTACACCAATAAGAAAAGCAGATGTTAAGCGGGTATTCATTGGACAAATATATTATACTAGAACTGACATGTGATTACATTTTCACGCAATTTGAGTGCATAGATCCTGCGAAATCAGTACCCAGAACAACCACCTCTGGCCGTAATAACGGCCTTGATACCGCTGTGCATTGAGTCAAACAAAGCTTGGATGGCGTGTACAGACACAGCTGCCCATGCAGCTTCAACACGATACCACAGTTCAACAAGAGTAGTGACTGGCGTATTGTGACGAGCCAGTTGCTCGGCCACCATTGCCCAGACGTTTTCAATTGGTGAGAGATCTGGAGAATGTGCTGGCCAGGGCAGCCCGAGACGTGTAACCAATGGCACCCCATACCATCACAACGGGTTATACGCCAGTATGGCGATGACGAATACACGCTTCCAATGTGCGTTCACCGCGATGTCGCCAAACACGGATGCGACCATCATCATGCTGTAACCAGAACCTGGATTCATCCGACAAAATGACGTTTTGCCATTCGTGCACCCAGGTTCTTCGTTGAGTACACCATCGCAGGCGCTCCTGTCTGTGATGCAGCATCAAGGGTAACCGCAGCCATGGTCTCCGAGCTGATAGTTCATGGTGCTGCAAACGTCGTCGAACTGTTTGTGCAGATGGTTGTTGTCTTGCAAACGTCCCCATCTGTTGACTCAGGGATCGAGACGTGGCTGCACGATCCGTTACAGCCATGTGAATAAGGTGCCTGTCATCTCGACTGATAGTGATACGAGGCCGTTGGAATCCAGCACGCCGTTCCGTATTACCCTCCTGAACCCACCGATTCCATATTCTGCTAACGGTCATTGGATCTCGAGCAACGCGAGCAGCAATGTCGCGATACGATAAACCGCAATCGCGATAGGCTATAATCCGACTTTTATCAAAGTCGGAAACGTGATGGTACGCATTTCTCCTCCTTACACGAGGCATCACAAAAACGTTTCAACAGGCAACGCCGGTCAACTGCTGTTTGTGTATGAGAAATCGGTTGGAAACTTTCCTCGTGTCAGCACGTTGTAGGTGTCGCTACCGGAGCCAACCTTGTGTGAGTGCTCTGAAAAGCTAATCATTTGCATATCACAGCATCTTGTTGCTGTCGGTTAAATTTCGCGTCTGTAGCACGTCATATTCGAGGTGTAGCAATTTTAATGGCCAGTAGCGTACAACACCTCCACCTCCAATGCACTCTCTCTTGACGCCACTGAAGTCGCGAATGGCGGTGGTTTGGGGTCAGTGGAATGCACATACAGGGCGCATGGCTGGGAGAGGGAGTGTTCTTGAAGTAACCGATTTGTAGCAGTTCGGTGTGTCACTGTTGAGCCAACTGTTACTCAAATTGCTGCTGCCCATGCAGTACGATGCGCCTGAGTCCCACGCCGAACATGATGATCTTCTCTCTCGGCCTTATAGAGACCTAACATTTTCGTGCACCGCTGCCAGCAATAGTGTACAGTGGCAATAGTGTACAGTCCCGCCAAGTCTTTCTGTAGTATCGCAGGTCGAACATCCAGCTTCTCGCAGCCTCGTTCAAACTCAGTGGGGTGTTAATGATGGCATCTTTGAAGCCTTGTAGGCATTCTTTGCCAACGCCATCTCACCATGTCCGATCTCTCAGGTAACTAACATTCATGACCGATACCGTGTGTATTGAAAACAAATCTGACGTGTCTCCTCATAGTGGTGCTAGTAGCGACTGGCGCGAAATTTGAATAGATACCAGCTTATACACTCCTGGAAATGGAAAAAAGAACACATTGACACCGGTGTGTCAGACCCACCATACTTGCTCCGGACACTGCGAGAGGGCTGTACAAGCAATGATCACACGCACGGCACAGCGGACACACCAGGAACCGCGGTGTTGGCCGTCGAATGGCGCTAGCTGCGCAGCATTTGTGCACCGCCGCCGTCAGTGTCAGCCAGTTTGCCGTGGCATACGGAGCTCCATCGCAGTCTTTAACACTGGTAGCATGCCGCGACAGCGTGGACGTGAACCGTATGTGCAGTTGACGGACTTTGAGCGAGGGCGTATAGTGGGCATGCGGGAGGCCGGGTGGACGTACCGCCGAATTGCTCAAACGTGGGGCGTGAGGTCTCCACAGTACATCGATGTTGTCGCCAGTGGTCGGCGGAAGGTGCACGTGCCCGTCGACCTGGAACCGGACCGCAGCGACGCACGGATGCACGCCAAGACCGTAGGATCCTACGCAGTGCCGTAGGGGACCGCACCGCCACTTCCCAGCAAATTAGGGACACTGTTGCTCCTGGGGTATCGGCGAGGACCATTCGCAACCGTCTCCATGAAGCTGGGCTACGGTCCCGCACACCGTTAGGCCGTCTTCCGCTCACGCCCCAACATCGTGCAGCCCGCCTCCAGTGGTGTCGCGACAGGCGTGAATGGAGGGACGAATGGAGACGTGTCGTCTTCAGCAATCAGAGTCGCTTCTGCCTTGGTGCCAATGATGGTCGTATGCGTGTTTGGCGCCGTGCAGGTGAGCGCCACAATCAGGACTGCATACGACCGAGGTACACAGGGCCAACACCCGGCATCATGGTGTGGGGAGCGATCTCCTACACTGGCCGTACACCACTGGTGATCGTCGAGGGGACACTGAATAGTACACGGTACATCCAAACCGTCATCGAACCCATCTTTCTACCATTCCTAGACCGGCAAGGGAACTTGCTGTTCCAACAGGACAATGCACGTCCGCATGTATCCCGTGCCACCCAACGTGCTCTAGAAGGTGTTAAGTCAACTACCCTGGCCAGCAAGATCTCCGGATCTGTCCCCCATTGAGCATGTTTGGGACTGGATGAAGCGTCGTCTCACGCGGTCTGCACGTCCAGCACGAACGCTGGTCCAACTGAGGCGCCAGGTGGAAATGGCATGGCAAGCCGTTCCACAGGACTACATCCAGCATTTCTACGATCGTCTCCATGGGAGAATAGCAGCCTGCATTGCTGCGAAAGGTGGATATACACTGTACTAGTGCCGACATTGTGCATGGTCTGTTGCCTGTGTCTATGTGCCTGTGGTTCTGTCAGTGTGATCATGTGATGTATCTGACCCCAGGAATGTGTCAATAAAGTTTCCCCTTCCTGGGACAATGAATTCACGGTGTTCTTATTTCAATTTCCAGGAGTGTAGATGTAGAAACACGTATACCAACTGTCGTTTATATCGCACAACTCCTTCATGGTGTTGTGATTTTTTTACGTCAGTGTAAAAAGTACAACATTTGCATGAATGAATACATAGCTAGAGGGCAGAAGGACACACTTTCTTCTATCTGGCCGTATGCACTTCGGAATTTTTAACATAACTAATTCATATTGTTAAATTCAATATACGCAAGTTTAGGAATTTTCTTAATAACTCATTTAGAACTGTACTGTATGTGAAATGAGCTATCGCAAAATGATAGTAATAATTGTGGGTTTATGTCAGTTGTGCAAATAGTCTCAGTTTTGAATAGTGGTCATTGTTTCAATATTTAACATGCATTCAGAAGTGAGTGACGTCACAGAAAGTATTTAAGGGCTAGCAGCATACACATGCAGTTCCGTTTTTGTTCGGTAGCCTGTCATCGGTGGAAGTTATCGTCTTTTGTGAGTGCTGCTGTATCGACGGGTGTGCTTAGCGGCAGTAGAGATAGACTGGACGGCGAAACAGCCGTGCTAGTTACGTACGTTAACTTTTCGATGGACTTTTTTTGGTGGGCGCAGTCTCTATGGTTTACAATATTTTATGACGGTATTCGGTGACTGAGTCTGAGTGCCCATAAGAACTATAACTTTATTTGACGGACTTAGGTGGTTGAGAACTTTAGCTATTTTGCTGTGTCTCACCTATGATGAACTAGTTTACTGGTTTCTTTGCCGTTATTATTTGGGACACTGAACTTAACTTTAGCTTTGTGTCGCGATTAAGTAGAAATAATACTATGAGACTTCAAGTGATTAATGTCCTTTTCACGAAGTTTGCGCACACTACGTTAATTACTAGTAGTGCTACGGGAGTTCGAGAGTTTACATACGGATTTCAGGATTAATGACCTTTTCACGAACTTTGCACTCACTACGTTAATTACTATTAATCTTTGTTTTCAATCGAGTCCGCAATTGTGTAAGCTCACTGTGCCTAATGGTTGAATTATTTGCAATAAAAATCCATTGGATTTAAAGGATTCTGTTTCTAAAGCTTTATTAATCACAAGGGATTTATCCACGAATATTCATAAATTATTTTGCTAACCTGGTTTTTAGATTATAATGATCTAACCGTCAGTCCCTTAATAAATGCGTAGGCCTTAAAGCGCTGTCTTTCACGTTGCTAAGCGAACCAAGCTGAAGTCCAGATCGTACATTGCCCACCCCAAGAGTGGATTAACAAAACCGTTGTGCAGTCGTAAGTAGAAATACGATGATTTATAATTTTTTTATTGGTGAGGTGCACTGGTATAGTTGCAATTATTAAACAATTTAAAGAGTTGCGGAGTAGGTGGAATAGAATGATATTGTGTAAGGGTATTGCATGACTGCGTGGTAAATGTTAAATTCCAAAAAAAGGATGGAAAGGAAAAGCATCCAGCGAAGCGACACAGAGGTTTAGGTACTGGACTCTCTTTCGGGCGGAATTTTTCCTTGGTTTCCCGAAATCATTGAAGAGTGCTCGGATTGTTCCCAAAAAGGACGCGGCCAATTTCCTGTCTCGTTTCTGTCGAATACGGACTTGTGCTCCGTCACTAAAATTGCTGTCGTCGATGGAACTTTGAATCCCAATCTTCTCTCCTTTTCTCTCCCATTCCATCTACATCGGCAGTAGACACGTCGTTAACGTCTCGAAGACAATGATGCAGAATTCAGCGTTGCTATTGAGCGGGACCATTTCGCTCTCGTTGACATTAAAAATAACGTCGAATACCTGGTCTGTCACAATAAAAAAAGAAACTAAAAATATGTTCAGAATATTGTACGAAGTACATGAAACGCTATAATATAATAAAATAATGGAATAGATGATAATAAAATGCGTGGCTTTTTAAAATGTATTGAATTAATGAGATTAATTTTTCGGCATGAATGACAAGCACAATAAGCTGAGCTATGCCTGGAAATAAGTTCGTATTAGTTCATATTATTTTGCAGGGCGAAGTAGTTTCTTTCTCCGCTGTAGATTTGTGCTTACCATTCTTTATAATGCTACGTTTGGTCGCCGTGTTCACCTTTGAAGTCTTGACCGTGTTCCCATTAAGCTTATCGGATCTTCGAAATTTTCCAAAGTACACAGGTGGGCTTCAGTTCTTGTAATTATTGTACTATTTGAAATAACAACTCACACGACCTTTCTGTTAATAACAATACTGTATTTTTCTAAACGGTGCACATATGAAATACATACTCCTCACTTATTCATAGCGACCCCAAAATGGCGGTCTACAATTACTCGCTAAAAATGGCGTGCTTCTCACTCGTTCACTAGCTGAGCGCGAATCCTTCCTTCCTCCTACTGGTACCAGAAAAAATCCTCTATTTTTTAACAATTGAAAGTCAAAAAAAAATACATGACGGTATGCATAGGCTCTATGATGGGCTACCGCTTCATCTTCTCTCTTTGCCTTTAAAGAAGACGAAAACATAAAGGAAATGCAAAAGGTTTATCACAACGCGGAATGTGAAATGTTCCAATTACTATGATGCGGTGATACGTAGATAGGGCAATGATAATTTCAATGTTTGCGCCATAACCACCGCCTTACTTTGTCTCACCACACACGTAGTGTAAGTGTGTGTGTGTGTGTGAGAGAGAGAGAGAGAGAGAGAGACGAATTAAGGCGATTGTTACGGCGCTCATAATCGAAATTATCATTAGCACTATTTATCTTATTGTGTATCATGGTAAACGGAACATTTCACATTTCCCTTCTCTCCGAACAGAGAAAAATTCTTCAGAAAACTGCATTGGGGAATTTCGAGATGGATACAAGCAGACCAGCGATGTAGTTGATCACGTGAAATGCCCGTGGTATGCTCATGGTGTACACGTGTAACTTTTAGGCGTCAGGAGCGGGCACAATATATCCGATTGGTTAAAATAAACTCAGAAGGAGTAAAAAGGGGTGATATTTCGACGTAGTGCGAAGGTAGGCCCTTAGCGATTGGCGGATGTAGCTTCCACAAGATGAAAGGAACTCTCCCAATGGTCTGCAAAAGCCGTGACGTGAAGCACGAAAGGACACAGGTGGGGACAGTTTACTATGAAAGACACAAGACCGAAAACTTCGAGGACTGTCCTCTTAACCAGCGTCAAGTGTAGAACAGGGCGCATCACGCTCTGTACGACGCCAAAAGAGGAATTTTGTGTGGACACTGCGTTCACTTTGGCTGAAGAGTCGTTGAGCTCCAACAGCGGAGAAACGAGATAGCCACGTATTTAATTGTTCTTGCCAGAACTGAGAGGGCATTGAAGTATACACGCTGCACCATCTATGCACGTCTATATCGCCATATTTTCCAGACTAGGGATGAGTGCATGTTTTCTCGCCTAATTAGAAACGTAGGACAGTTTCAGCTGATAATAACAGTAAAGATTTTGATTAGCTTTTTATAGTATTTTCAGAGGGCGAGAGCAGCCGCAGCTAAATGTAAATGCTGCTGGCAGAGGAGAAAAAATATTGCATCACCAGCTTTCATCCACTGTGAACACGAGCTACCTTGAGTAATCTTTTGCTCATCTTGTCACAAAAACTAACCATCCTCCGCAGACTTGATTGTCATCCTAAATAGTACTGAAAGTAGAACCGGAAACGGCCGATTTGTCGTAATATTGACTAAAATCGCTGTGTATAAGTAAGAAAAATCTTGTAGAGAACCTTCTACTCAAATCTGATATTGTTGTTGTTCAGTGTTATTTCTGCTAAACAGGACGTAAAGCGTTACATTGACAACTGTCCTGAAATTGTCTTGTCACAATCTACGTAAACTCGTGTGGTTCTGTAACAACAAAATAGGATTAAACCAATTTTACAGCTAAACACCAATGTGCTCTGTCCTAGAATAAGGGTCCACTTCCAACCCCAGTCACTGGTTTTAGCGACGCTGACGCATTCACAGGGTGTTTTTGCTGTTGTCTGACAAACGTGAAAAGGAATAGAGTGACAGAAATAGAAATAATTACATAAAATACGGTCTCCATATTGCTCAAGAAATGATATATGGCGTTCCCGAAGGAAGTTTCAAACGCCCTCTGCTGCTTCTAATCTACGCGGGTTGTCCCAGGAGGAATGGTCAAAGCTCAGAGATGTGACAGGAACGATCATTCGAAACAAAAATGTCTAGAAGACGTGGCCTCAAAAATAAATATCTTAACACCTATGGGCACTTCTTTTTCTTCAAATCTATTCTGCTGTAGGCTCCTTGCTTTGCATATTTGCAGAGGTGGTAGTAAGGTCCAAAACAAGAATGTGCAGTAAAAATGAGCCTTAAAGGGGGTGCCTCAGAGTTGTGAGAGCTTTTTTCAGTAGAAGATATGTGGTTCACAGTAGCGAAGATGAACAAGTGGCGATAGTTCTTAAAGTATGCATTTTAGAGCCCATGTTTACGAGACATTATGGCTTCGAATCGCCGTTCCTGTTATATCTCTGAATATTACTGTTCCACCTGGGACAGCCAGCATAAACGATTTGGGAGACAATGTGAAAAAGTCTCTTAGATGCTGTCGTTTACCGTCTAGTAATGTCATTAGAAGGTCAATACGAATTACAAAATGATTTACACAAGATGTCTGTATGCTACGAAAAGTAGCAATTGACCCTGAACAATAACAGGCGTGAAGCCCACCATAAGAGCACTAAAAAAGAATTCATTGAATAGCGGTAACACGATAAATAGCACAAATTTAAAGTTTATCGATTCAGCTAAATACCTATGGATTACAATTACGAACAACTGGAGTTGGAACCATCACATGCCCGCATCCCGTGGTCGTGCGGTAGCGTTCTCGCTTCCCACGCCCGGGTTCCCGGGTTCGATTCCCGGCGGGGTCAGGGATTTTCTCTGCCTCGTGATGGCTGGGTGTTGTGTGCTGTCCTTAGGTTAGTTAGGTTTAAGTAGTTCTAAGTTCTAGGAGACTGATGACCATAGAAGTTAAGTCCCATAGTGCTCAGAGCCATTTGAACCATTTTTGAACCATCACACAGAAAATGTTGTGGGGAAGGCGAAACAAAGAAAGCGTTTTATTGGTACAGCCAGTGATACAACAAATCTTCTAAAGAGACTGCCTACACTACGCTTGTTCGTCCTCTTCTAGATTGCCCGCATCTCGTGGTCGTGCGGTAGCGTTCTCGCTTCCCACGCCCGGGTTCCCGGATTCGATTCCCGGCGGGGTCAGGGATTTTCTCTGCCTCGTGATGGCTGGGTGTTGTGTGCTGTCCTTAGGTTAGTTAGGTTTAAGTAGTTCTAAGTTCTAGGGGACTGATGACCATCGATGTTAAGTCCCATAGTGCTCAGAGCCATTTGAACCATTTGAACCTCTTCTAGAATACGGATGCGCGATATGGGATCCTTACCAGATTAGGTTGACAGAGGACATCGAAAAAGTTCGAAGAAGGGCAGCTCGTTTTGTGTTATTGCGAAGTAGAGAAGAGAGTGTCACGGATAGGATAAGTGAGCTGTGATGGCAGTCGTTGAACGTCAGCCTTTTTCGTTGCAGTGAGATGTTTCCACAAAATTTTCATCGCCAACTTTCTTCTCCGAATACGAAAATATTTTGTTGACTCCCATCTGCAGAGGGAGAAAAGACCACCATAATAAAATAAGAGAAATCAGAGCTGCACGGAAAGTTTTAGGTGCTCATTTCTCCCACGTTCTACTCTAGAGTGGAACAGGCGAGAAAAAGTCTGAAAGACGTTTCATGAACCTTCGGCCAACCACTTAATTGTGAAATGCAGATTAGTCTGACCGTGTGCGGCTCGCGTTCTTGCTGTTGATAACTTGGCGTCTTGTAATAGCGGTAGTGGCGTCTTGTTTCCTTCTTGTGTTAATGGCACCACTGAGTTTGCTAGTACTGTTTGTCCATGAGGGGCAGCAGCCGCGGTTATCGACAGCCAGTACTGTGGTACTATCTTTGGTGCCACAGCTAGTATTTCCAGGTCGTCGTGTGTGTCAGGCAGTTCGGTTTCGGACGGAGCAGCGAGGAGGTCTGCAGTGCGAGGGCAGGATGGGACCGCTGGCAGCGTGCAAACACTGTCGGACCGCGGGGCCGTAGCTGACGACCGAATCCGGGATGTTTGAAGTTGAGTGAACCTTATTCAGTAGTGCAGCCTCTACTGTTTGTGATCTCGCTGTTGTTTGTGTGTTGTTGCCCCCAGGGTTGGTGAGACCGACCGCAACAAGTGGAGCCTGTCATGTTGGCGGAAGCGATTAGCCGCCTTCTACTGCCTGATGTTAGTTTGGATTTAGTGTCATTATTGCTGAAGTGCAACCAGCGGTATCTTGAAAGTCTCTTCAGGTTTGCTGCCGGATCCTAAAATCAACATGACTCGATATTTCGGCGATCCAACTGGCCGCCATCTTCAATTCCCCCCGAAGGGGGCGGGCTGGCAGCAGCTTAGTAAGCCGCTCTTCAGCCTACAGATTTTGTGAGAAAGTTCAAGAGAATAAATAATGAAAAACAGGCGATAAAATCGGAGACTTAAAGAGTAACATGGCGAAAAGAAATCGTGGAACTTAAAACAAACAACAGAGGGATGATGGTGCTAATAAAATACATACGAAGCAGACAGGGAAAACAATAGACAGACAATTAAAAAACACGGCGACAGTCTGGATTCTGTTCGCAAAAGACATAAAATTCACATCTAGCGACAGCATGGTTTCTGTTCGCAACACGAGAAAGACAAACAACACTGAATAGTCACTGGAACACTGCACTAAAAAGTTGGCAAATGTGACATACCACAGTCGAGAGCAGGTGGGGGGAAACTGGACAGAAGATGGGAAAACCAAAAAGGGGGGCAAAGGAGAGTAAAAGCGAAGGGGGAAAGGAGCTGATGGAGGATGAGGACCCATAAGAGGGGTGGGGGGGGGGGGGGCAGACGCGACAGGGAGTGGGGTAGGCAGAGGAGGGGAATACAAAAGGACTTGGGGGGGGGAGAAGGGAGGTAGGGAGAGGTTGAGTGGGGAGAAAACAGGACGGAAGGGGGGGAAGAGGGAGCCCAGGGAAAGGACAGAGGAAAGGAGGGGGAGTGAGGATCAGAGTTGATAGGAAGGATAAATGGAGGGTGAGAGGGAATCGTCCGGGAGGGGGAGTTGACGGAAGCCACTTTGGGAAAGGAGATGGAGGGTGTAGAGATGGAGGGTAGGGGGGACACAACGGTGAAGACGTGGCAGGGGGCGGGGATGGGGACGCCAGGGTGTAAATCGACGTCCTATTTAGGCCACCGTTCAGTACACGGCGCATGCGCCGCTCATCATCGAGTCAAGTTGGTTTTAGGATCCGGCAGCAAACCTGAAGAGACTTTCAAGACTTATTACGCCGGGAAAGCCTACGTAATCACAGCGGTACCTTACTGCCTAGTAGCCGCTAACGCCCCAGTTACCTGCCTTGGAGGTTAGCATATTTTGCGGCAGTGTACTTTTCCTCGTCTTTCCAATGCTGTACGGCATGGAATGTAATTTGACAGCTTCCTTGATTGGGGTATGGATAATTGATTTCCTTGTCTACCTGGGTTGTAGTGGTTCCTTCTGCCTTTTGGTGTTTTAAACACTGGATTCTGGAGACGCAGTGCTGTCTGTCACTTCGCTCTCGCCTAAATTATTCCATCGTTGTACTGGATATGTGGCGTTAGGTGGATTTGCTAAGAAGGTTGGCCGGCGTTTAAACCGTCCCTAGTTTGAGTTGCCCTCCTTAGGTGAACATTACTCTTGGCTGCCTGCCTCACCGCTTACACAGCTGTAGTCACCTTCCTCAGGTCGATCCAGGGAGCACTGTCTTACTTGGTCAAGTGGTTATAATTGTTTAAAGTTTACCCTAATGTTCTAACGTAATTCAGGCCTTCAGCCGTTAATTGTTTGTAACACTGCTTGTGGCTTTCAGCCGACAAATAATTTTCAATTCTGTTCTAGTAATGACTCCAGCCATCACAGTAGCCTGTTGCAGTTTCTTATGATTGTTTAAAAAGGTTTTAGTATTTTTTAACGTGTAATTGTCCACTTTATTTGTAATCCAGGCCTTCAGCCGTTGAGTATTCAGAAATTGCTTGTGGCCTTCAGGCGTGAATAATTTTGAATTTTTTTCTTAATCAGGCCTTCAGCCGTTAATTGTTTGTAACACTACTTATGGCCTTCGGCTGGCAAATAATTTGCAAATTCTTTCTTAATAAGGCCTTCAGCCGTTATTATAGCTTGTTACAGTTTTAGACTGTTTAAGAATAAAATTTCTTAGTATCTGTCAATGTGTAACTGCCTTCCTTACTTGTAATTCAGGCCATCATGTGTTGAGTATTCTGAAGCTGCTTGTGGCCGTCAGCCGATTAAAAAAATAATTTTTTTTCCTTTCTTTGTAAGGCCTTCAGCCGTCAGTGTAGTAAAATCTTTTAAAATGACTGTTGAAAGTTATTTCTTCAAACAAAGTGTATGAGTTTACTGTAGCCTACGGTAGCCAATTACGGCCTTATCCTGCCTCTCCTCGACTACCAGGCCACATAGTCATGTAGATGTAAATTTAGAGTCTACTGTCAGAGGTGAACAGCAATATGGTGACCCTGAAACGGTTCCAGAGTCGCCAGATGAATGGGGATAGCAGCATGCAGTTAATACTTTTATGACTGGTTTGATATGGCCCACCATGAATTCCTCACCTCTGCCAATCTCTTGATTTCAGAGTAGCACTTGCAACCTAGGTCCTCAATAACATCTTCCCCTATACCTCTACCTTCTAAATCTCCCTCTAGTGTCATGCAAGTTATTCCCTGATGTCTTGACATATGTCGTATCATCTTATTGTCAGTGATTTCCATATTCTTTCTTCGCCGATTATGCGGTGAATCTTCTCACCAGTTATCCTGTCAGAGACCACATGATTTTAAACGTTCTTCTGTAGGCACTTGCCAAACGCTTTGATTCTCTTCTGTTCCGGATTTCCCGAATTGCGCCAAAAAGCACATTCTGAGAAATTTCTTCCATGGATTAAGATCTATGTTTGATATTTGTTGACTCCTCTTGGCCAGAATTGCGATCTTTGCCTGCACTAGCTTGCTTTTTATATCCTCCTCGCTTCGTTCGTTGTGGCTTATGTTGTTTCCAAGGTAGATGAATTCCTGAACTTCGTATACGACGTGATCACCAGTTTTGAGGCAGTTTCTCGCTATTCCATTTCTGCTACTTCTCCTTACTTTTGTCTTTTTCCGGTTTACACTCAATCCTTATTCTGTACTTGTTAAAAAGTTCATTAATTCAGTAGATCCTTCTTCATTTTCACTAAGAATAGCAATGTCAACATCGAATCTTATCATTGATATCCTTTCACCCTAGATTTAAATTTCCCTCTTCAACCTTTCTTTTTTCCTACATTACTTCTTCGATGTATAGTCTGAGCAGTAAGAGCGAAAGTCTGCTTCCCTCTGTTGTAGCCAACTTAATCTCGACACTTCGTTCTTGGTCTTCCAGCTTTATTATTCCTTCTTAGTTCATGTAAATATCATATATTATCCCTCTTTCTCTACAGCTTACTCCTATTGTTTTCAGAATTTCGTTCTTTTATCATTTTTCACGGTCGAACGCTTTATCTAGGTCGTC
Organism: Schistocerca cancellata; assembly: GCF_023864275.1. Classification (NCBI taxonomy): domain Eukaryota; kingdom Metazoa; phylum Arthropoda; class Insecta; order Orthoptera; family Acrididae; genus Schistocerca; species Schistocerca cancellata. The sequence goes on along the minus strand of NC_064627.1, from coordinate 1,036,545,368 downwards.
AAATCCCATGAGCGCGTCTTGATTTTTATGCAGTCCTGCTTCCACTGTGAAGAACAAAATCAGAACCGCCTCTCTGGTGGCGTTACCACACTCTGGTGAAATTGGTACCCGTTGTTGTTAAGGTCTTCAGTCCTGAGACTGGTTTGATGCAGCTCTCCATGCTACTCTATCCTGTGCAAGCTTCTTCATCTCCCAGTACCTACTGCAACCTACATCCTTCTGAATCTGCTTAGTGTATTCATCTCTTGGTCTCCCCCTATGATTTTTACCCTCCACGCTGCCCTCCAATACTAAATTGGTGATCCCTTGATGCCTCAGAACATGTCCGACCAACCGATCCCTTCTTCTGGTCAAGTTGTGCCACAAACTTCTCTTCTCCCCAATCCTATTCAATACTTCCTCATTAGTTATGTGATCTACCCATCTAATCTTCAGCATTCTTCTGTAGCACCACATTTCAAAAGCTTCTATTCTCTTCTTGTCCAAACTATTTACCGTCCATGTTTCACTTCCATACATGGCTACACTCCATACAAATACTTTCAGAAATGACTTCCTGACACTTAAATCTATACTCGATGTTAACAAATTTCTCTTCTTCAGAAACGCTTTCCTTGCCATTGCCAGTCTACATTTTATATCCTCTCTACTTCGTCCATCATCAGTTATTTTGCTCCCCAAATAGCAAAACTCCTTTACTACTTTAAGTGTCTCATTTCCTAATCTAATACCCTCAACATCACCCGACTTAATTCGACTACATTCCATTATCCTCGTTTTGCTTTTGTTGATGTTCATCTTATATCCTCCCTTCAAGACACCATCCATTCCATTCAACTGCTCTTCCAAGTCCTTTGCTGTCTCTGACAGAATTACAATGTCATCGGCAAACCTCAAAGTTTTTATTTCTTCTCCATGGATTTTAATACCTACTCCAAATTTTTCTTTTGTTTCCTTTACTGCTTGCTCAATATAGAGATTGAATAACATCGGGGAGAGGCTACAACCCTGTCTTACTCCCTTCCCAACCAATGCTTCCCTTTCATGTCCCTCGACTCTTATAACTGCCATCTGGTTTCTGTACAAGTTGTAAATAGCCTTTCGCTCCCTGTATTTTACCCCTGCCACCTTTAGAATTTGAAAGAGAGTATTCCAGTCAACATTATCAAAAGCTTTCTCTAAGTCTACAAATGCTAGAAACGTAGGTTTGCCTTTCCTTAATCTTTCTTCTAAGATAAGTCGTAAGGTCAGTATTGCCTCACGTGTTCCAGTATTTCTACGGAATCCAAACTGATCTTCCCCGAGGTCGGCTTCTACTAGTTTTTCCATTCGTCTGTAAAGAATTCGTGTTAGTACTTTGCAGCTGTGGCTTATTAAACTGATTGTTCGGTAATTTTCACATCTGTCAACACCTGCTTTCTTTGGGATTGGAATTATTATATTCTTCTTGAAGTCTGAGGGTATTTCGCCTGTTTCATACATCTTGCTCACCAAGTGGTAGAGTTTTGTCAGGACTGGCTCTCCCAAGGCCGTCAGTAGTTCCAATGGAATGTTGTCTACTCCGGGGGCCTTGTTTCGACTCAGGTCTTTCAGTGCTCTGTCAAACTCTTCACGCAGTATCGTATCTCCCATTTTATCTTCATCTACATCCTCTTCCATTTCCATAATATTGTCCTCAAGTGCATTGCCCTTGTATAGACCCTCTATATACTCCTTCCACCTTTCCTGCTTTCCCTTCTTTGCTTAGAACTGGGTTTCCATCTGAGCTCTTGATGTTCATACATGTGGTTCTCTTATCTCCAAAGGTCTCTTTAATTTTCCTGTAGGCAGTACCTATCTTACCCCTAGTGAGATAAGCCTCTACATCCTTACATTTGTCCTCTAGCCATCCCTGCTTAGCCATTTTGCACTTCCTATCGATCTCATTTTTGAGACGTTTGTATTCCTTTTTGCCTGCTTCATTTACTGCATTTTTATATTTTCTCCTTTCATCAATTAAATTCAATATTTCTTCTGTTACCCAAGGATTTCTACTAACCCTCTTCTTTTTACCTACTTGATCCTCTGCTGCCTTCACTACTTCATCCCTCAGAGCTATCCATTCTTCTTCTACTGTATTTCTTTCCCCCATTCCTTTCAATTGTTCCCTTATGCTCTCCCTGAAACTCTGTACAACCTCTGGTTCTTTCAGTTTATCCAGGTCCCATCTCCTTAAATTCCCACCTTTTTGCAGTTTCTTCAGTTTTAATCTACAGGTCATAACCAATAGATTGTGGTCAGAGTCCACATCTGCCCCTGGAAATGTCTTACAATTTAAAACCTGGTTCCTAAACCTCTGTCTTACCATTATATAATCTATCTGATACCTTTTAGTATCTCCAGGGTTCTTCCATGTATACAACCTTCTATCATGATTCTTAAACCAAGTGTTAGCTATGATTAAGTTGTGCTCTGTGCAAAATTCTATCAGGCGGCTTCCTCTTTCATTTCTTAGCCCCAATCCATATTCACCTACTACGTTTCCTTCTCTCCCTTTTCCTACACCCGACTTTCATGAAATATACATTTCTTTCAGACTTCTCGATACGTATGCCATACGTCTAGAGTTCTCTGTACAAATTTGAATAGTTCTGCAGAATTTCGAGAAGGAAACAATAACCCTTGGCAAAATTTTAATCTCGTAAAAAATTAATTGCCAAATTTGCGAAAAAAATCACAATTCCGAACAGCTTCCCAAGAGGCCTACAGAAAACGCTAATGACATTTTTATGTGCAGATTATAGTTTATGAGAGAACTGCAATAATGAGGGACTTATTTTCACTATTGAAAATGTGCGAAGGTTGTTCAGAAAGTAAGTGCCGTTCGGTCGAGGAAAGGAAACCACAGGGAAAACGGGAAGTGTTTTAATTGTGACATTCAGCTACATCTTGCAGCTACTTCTCTACGCAGTAGCCGCTTCGATTGAGACATTTGTCGTAGCGCTGTACCAACTCCCCAATATACTCGACATAGAAGAGGTTTTCCGTATAACTCTTGGAGGGTTATTTCTTTACAACATTAAAAATTTCCTCATTAATAGTGTTTTCCTCGCGAAATTCTGCAGAATTATTCAAATCTAGTACAGAGAACTCTAGAACTATAGCATATCTATCAAGATCTCTGATAAAAATGTGTATTTCTCGAAGTTCTGGTGCCAAATTCAAGGCTACTCAGCTATTTAGCATTGACATCATAATTTTTTTTCGCGATTTCTTACGAGAACACTAGAACTATAGTGTATCTATCAAGAGCTCTGAAAAAATGTATTTTTCTTGAAAGTCGGGTGCCAGTTTAACATGACCATTCGTGAAACGAAACTGATCGTCACCTAAAAGAGCTTCAATCCTCGTTTCCATTCTTCAGCATATAATTCATGTCAGCAGTTTGTATGACTGAGCTGTTAAAGTTGTAAGTAGGCTGTTTATGTTTTCTTATTGGCAACGTTACGCAGCGCTCTATATGAAAATCACTGGCTGTGCTGTGTGCAGTCTGTGGCTAGTTTGCATTGTTGTCTGCCATTGTAGTGTTGGGCAGCGGCAGCTGGATGTGAACAGCGCGTAGCGTTGCGCAGTTGGAGGTGAGCCGCCAGCAGTGGTGGATGTGAGGAGAGAGATGGCGGAGTTTTGTAATTTGTCATGAACTGCTATATATATTATGACTATTAAGGTAAATACATTGTTTGTTCTCTATTAATATCTTTCATTTGCTAACTATCCCTATCAGTAGTTAGTGCCTTCTGTAGTTTGAATCTTTTATTTAGCTGGCAATAGTGGCGCTCGCTGTATTGCAGTAGTTCGAGTAACGAAGATTTTTGTGAGGTAAGTGATTTGTGAAAGGTATAGGTTAAAGTTACTCAGGGCCATTCTTTTGCAGGGATCTTTGATAGTCAGATTGCGTTGCGCTAAAAACATTGTGTGTCAGTTTAAGCACAGTCTTGTATAAATTGTTCTAAGGGGACGTTTCAAAGTGACTGTGCAATAGGTCTCGCATTTGTCGACCCTTGCTAACTACGGCATTGTGTGGGTGATATTTTTACGAAAGTCTGATGGTAAGTCGGCAGTCTCATAGACTCTACACACCAACTTGAATAGTCATTTGGTTGCCACTTCCCCAAGTGGTTACAGAAATTCCGACGAAATGTTATCTGTTGCTTCTGTCTTATTTGATTTCAAGTCTTCCAGGCTCAAGTCTTTGACTCTAATTTTGGATCTCCTGTGTCTTTCATATCAACTCATCAAGCAAATCTTGCCCCACGAGCTATAAAAACGCGCACAATGCGACGAGCGTAGGACAAACCAGAGCAATAACTGCACGACGGTTTTCGTGCGCACGGACGGTTTACCTGTACCATCGTGGGGTTTTGCAGCGGTAGTGACGTCACTGGCGCACGGACCCGGCGTCGAAACCAGAGGCTCGTCCTTGAAGGAGACGGCAGCACATCGCGTCACGCCTCTTAAAGCGTCCCCCTGCAACTCAGCTCTTGTCGCACGCTGAAAACCATCAACCTTTCTTTCGTGGTTGGCTTAACAGAATGTACTGCACTGGCTTCTCCCAGGTTGGTGTTTGCAGATACAATGCGGCCTCAGGAATGACAGAAGAATTTGCGAAGATCGATTTTGCACGAAGCCTGAGACTGAAATTTTCACAGAGTTTGAACTTACAGGACTTAAGCTCACCTTCTGTACCACGAAGCCACCACTTTGCCGAATCACCAGAACACACAACCATATGCCATGTGTCGCCAAATGTGCAACGTGCTGTTTCTCCGTCATTTCCCTCGCTTCTGTTACTGACAGAAAAGAAAGATACACTGGAAGAGGAGGAGAAACGAAATGAAACTTAACGGGTTGAGAGGGCGTGTGACCTTATTTCAGTGATTACAATATCGAATCAAATTTACTATGTACTTGGTAGTATGAGCCCAGTTGTCCGAATGACGTTGTACCCCTGGCCAGGACGCATGCGCTGATTCGCTTGGGAAGGGTGTCGTAAAGACTTTGTATCCTCTCGTGGGGCAAGCTGGCTCCTTGATACTGCTGACCAAGAAGAAGAAGAAGAAGAAAATTCTCTTTAACAGGTAGAACACCCATCTTGTTTAGTGTTGTTACTACGTCATATGCTGAAGATTAGATAGGTAGATCACATAACTAATGAGGAGGTACTGAATAGAATTGGGAAGAAGAGAAATTTGTGGCACAACTTGACTAGAAGAAAGAATCGGTTGGTACGACATGTTCTGAGGCGTCAAGGGATCACCAATTTGGTTCTGGAGGGCAGCGTGGAGGGTAAAATTAGTAGAGGGAGACCAAAAGATGAATACACTAAGCAGATTCAGAAGGATGTAGATTGCAGCATGTACTGGGAGATGAAGAAGCTTGCACAGGATAGAGTAGCATGGAGAGCTGCATCAAACCAGTCTCAGGACTGAAGACCACAACGACAACAACAACAACAACAACAACCTCACTTTTAGACTACTACTTTTTTACCTTACCAGTGTTTCAACAAAGACTTTTGGATACAAATGTAGTTCCTTGTGGTATCTTTATGTTTGAAAGTTTCATCTGTGAACCACCAATGCCGGCCGGCATGGTGTCCGATAGGGAAAAGTGGCCACATTACTCGGCGAGAAAAATGGCAGTTTACCTGAAAGGCTAAGTTACTTATATATATATCACTCCTGATACTTCAGGTCAGATTTACTTCCAACCCCTGTTACATAAAAAGATATCGCCTGTCATTCTACCGCCGTGCGGTTCTATGCGCTTCAGTCTGGAACCGCGTGACCGCTGCGGTCGCAGGTTCGAATCCTGCCTCGGGCATGGATGTGTGTGATGTCCTTAGGTTAGTTAGGTTTAAGTAGTTCTAAGTTCTAGGGGACTGATGACCACAGATGTCAAGTCCCATAGTGCTCGGAGCCATTTGATTTTGTCATTCTACCGCTTGAACTAATTTACATTGTTTTAAACCGTGTCTGTTCTATTATATGGGGCCTAATAAAAAACAATTAAAACGATCTGGCCAGGGCGCATGGTATTGTTTCAGATACTAGGACATCAAAATGCCTAGAAAGTATGTCCAAAAACTAGAACAACAAACATGGGATCCTATTGCGAGGGAAATGATCACATTACGGCCCTAGGTAGGGAAAACGATGATGATGATGATGGAAAAATTTTGAAATTTGTGGTAAGGACTATGGGATCAAACTGCTGAGGTCATCGGTCCCTTGGCTTAGGCACTACTTAATCTAACTTACGCTACGGACAACACACACACCCATGCCGGAGGGAGAATTCGAACCTCCGATGGGGGTAGCCACGCGAACCGTGACAAGACGCCGAGACCGCACGGTTACGCCGCGCGGTCTGATGATAATGATTGGTTTGTGGGGAGCTCAACTGCGCGGTCATCACCGCTCGTACACATTACCAATCTGTGCACAGTCCAATCTAGTTACCTTCATGAATAATGATGACGACAACACCAACACCCAGTCCCTGGGCAGAGGTAATCCCCGACCCGGCTGGGAATCGAACCCGGGCCCCCGTGATCCAGAGGTGGCAACGCTAGCCACTAGACCACGAGTTGCGGACAGGTAGGGAAAATTGGCCTTTTCGTAAGCCTTCAGAAAAATGGATATAGCGGCTGTATTTCGTCCCCAGCTGCGTGGTCGCGAATTAAGAGCTTCTCGGGGTAGACGCGCGGTCTGGGGGGCATTGACACGGTTCGCGCGGCTATCCCCGTCGGAGGTTCGAGTCCTCCCTCGGGCATGACTGTGTGTTGTCCTTAGCGCAAGTTTAAGTTACATTAATTAGTGTGTAAGCCTAGGGACCGATAATCTCAGCAGTTTGGTCCCATACAACTTTACCACAAATTTCAATTTCAAATTACGAATTAAGATGTTCACTTTAGTGCAAGCATCCAGTTTCTCTAGGTCAGAGTCTGTACTGACCTCGACGTCGACGAGCTGTTAAAGTCCTCTCCAAAATTCTGTCGTGACGCTTACGTTATCCCATCTGCAAACGCGCCGAAAGCTACACGCTTTGAACAGCGCATCGTAGGAACTAACGTGAGTCTTTTCTTTTGAGCCTTGGTGTGTGCACCCATTTTCGGCGCTGAGTTACGGTAAATTCAGTTGCGCTCCAGCGGAGTGTAAAGCTAATATTGGTTTCTTGAAAGGAATTTCCTGGCCCTGGGCCAGTGTTTTGTGTCGTGTTTGTTGTCGCACTGGCGTCACCCGCAGAGCGTAACTGGAGGCTGGGAGCGAGGGATGCGCCAGAAGGCGCAGAGTCACGTCCCGCGCCAGTGGCTGGGCTGGACCCCCTCATGCATAACCGCCGGCCGCTGCCTCCATTATCCGCTGATGAGCGCGGCCTTTCTCTGACCCAGCTTCAGACTCACCCCTGTGAGAACGTTGCTCGACTCAGTGGCAGTGCAAGCTTCACTACAAACACAACTCGTCGAGGCATCTACGGCTCCGAAGGTAATGACGGATTTTGTTTTATGTTATTTGAGTCATCAGTCTTCTGACTGATCTGATGCGGCCCGCTACGAATTTCTCTCCTCCGCCAGCCTTTTTATCTCACAGTAGCAATTGCAACCTACGTCCTCAATTATTTGCTGGATGTATTCCAGTCTCTGTCTTCCTCTGTAGTTGTTACCCTCTGCAGTTCCCTATAGTACCACGAAGTTTATTCCCAGATGTCTTAACAGATGGTCCTATCGTCCTGACCCTTTTTCTTGTCAGTGTTTCCATATACTCCTATCTTTGCCTATTCTGTGGAGAACCTCCCCATTAAATTACCTTATCAGTCCACCAGATTTTCAACGTTCTTCTCTAACACACACCAGTACTATAAAATGTTGTGCTCCAAACGTACATTTCCAGAAATTTCTTCCCGGCCTATGTTTAGCTTCTCTTGGACAGGAATGCCCTTTTTGTCAGCGTTGGGAGGATTTCTATGTCCGCCTTGCTCAACCCATCATGGGTTATTTTGCTTTCTCGGTGGCAGAATCCCGTCATTGCTTTGTCGACGTATAGAGTGGACAGTAGGGGCAAAAGATTACACTCCTTTTTAATCCATTCGTTGTTGGTTTTCTAGACATTTTCCCTTTTGGTTCTTGTACGTATTGTACGAGTGTATTACCTGTCATTCCCTAGAGCTTACCGCTATATTTCTTAGAATTTCGAACACCTCGCACCATTTTACAGTGTCGAACGCTTTTTCCGGGTCGACAAATCCTATGAACGTGTCTTGGTTTTTCCTCAGTCTTGCTTCCATTAGCAAGCGCAACGTCAGACCTGCCTCTGTGGTGCCTTAACTGTTACTAAAGCTAAACTGATGGTCATCTAAGAGACCCTCGACTTTTTTTCCATTCTTCTGTTCATTATTCTTGTGAGCAACTTGGGTGTATGAGCTGTTAAGCTGATTGAGCGGCTGTGGAATGTTAATCGTAAACCACACTATCTGTTCAAAAGTATCCAGACGCCTCTATGTTATGCGGAATTGACAAATAGATCTACGGGCGTTAGAGCCTTCTGTATCATGTTGTCAACAGAGAAGCAGTAACTGCTGCGATTTGCCAGTGCTCCTTCATGTGGTTCTTGCACAGTTTTCGGATGATACGACGATTCTATCTAGCAGCCGACGTATTAACGCAGCCGTCTGGAGGGTTCAGAGACAACTCCAAAAGACAGAACAATGGGTCAACCACATTCAGTTGAGCGCTGAGATAGTATCCATTCTCACTAGGCGTTGCCCAGATGTAAGCGATCGCTTAACGATAGGAAACGTCTAACTTCCTATGTCGGACGAAGTTAAGTACTTAGTTGTGACTATCGACAAGAAGCTTCTTTTTAAGTCATACCTTCGCAACCAGAGGACCCATATTCTGCGACTGCTGCATCAGTTCTATTCACTACTTGCGACGACACATTACAACAGCCGCACCAAACTGCACTTATATCGAGCAACGATCCTACCAGCCATCCTGTATGGCTGCTCCACGTGGGGCACCATCTGCAACTCAACTCTGGCGCCCATTCAGGCATTACAAGACAGATGTTCTACGATGATCTTACGAGCTCCCAGGTGGGTACGTGTCAGAGATTTGCAACAAGAACTGTTCATCGAGACTCTCCGAGAAGCCGTCGAAGGATCTACACGCAAACTGATTAACAACACAGCCATTCTTCGATCGACATCTCGGCACTTGGACTAAGTAGTCAGTAGCCGCAGAAAGATGGCACTGCATTCGGGTATCTCGGACCCCACATTCTAACAAAGTCATCTCCATATCCAGAAGGGCTTGAGGACTCAGGAAGCACGCAGCCCTTCTTACGAGTCTAAAGAACAAATTACCCTTTCACCTAATAAGTCCAGCCAGGCAGCGGTAGCACCTTGCTAAGAACCACGAAAAAAAAAAAGAAACAAGGAAAAAAGAAAAAAAAACACCAGCATAGATTGGTCAGGAGAGCTAAGTGAATTCTAATGTGGAGTATTCGTTAGATGTTGCCTAAGTAACAAATCGAAGACATTTAACCCCCTCTAAAGCTGCCCCTGCCGACTGTTGATAATGTCATTGTGAAGTGGAAACGCGAAGAAACGACAAAGACCGGCAGAACTCGTGTAGGCGTTTACGGACGGGGATCGGAAGGTTTTGTAAAAAATCGCATGAAACCAGCGGAAGGGATCAGCCGGTTCTTCCAAAGTGCTCCCAGTAGTGCTGCTAGCACGATGGTTGAGCGTAACGAGTTAAAAAGAAAGGTTTACAGCGGTACAGCAGCTCCTCATAACCCACACATTCTGTCGTCAATGCTAAGGGGTAAGGAGCGACGCCAGTGAATGAGTGGATGACTGGAAACGAGTGATTTACAGCGATGAATCAGTCCGAGCGCAGGGTTTGGGTTTGGTGAATGTTTGGAGAACATTACCGACCATCATGTGTAGTGTGCCTAAAGTGTAGGAGGTGATGTTAAGTTATGGGTGGATTGTCCGTGGTAAGTGTGTGGTTCACTTACTGAGCTTAAGAAAACGCTTAATGCGGAAGGATATGAACACTTCTCACTACATTGTACATTTCATTCAGTAGAACAGTTCGGAGACGAAGTTTGTATCAGCGTAACAATGGGCCTTATTATAACGCAGTATCTGAGACAGTGATTTGTGGACATAAACATTCCTGAAATGGACTGGCCTGCCCACAGTCCGGATTTGAACCCAATGGGGCTTCTCTGGGCTGAGTTATAATGCCGGCATCGCTGCTGGGTTTTGGTTCTTGAGGAAGAATGGGCTGCCATTCGTCCAGAGACATTCAGATATATCACTGATAGTGTTCCTAGCAGAGTTCAAGCAATTGTAAAGACGAGGGATGGATACAAAATTTTGGATTAGCAATCTTTCTCGTATGATTTTAAGAAAACATTCCCATTAAAAACCGGTCGGTGTGGCCGAGCGGTTCTAGGCACTACAGTCTGGAACCGCACGACCGCTACGGTCGCAGATTCGAATCCTGCCTCGGTCATGGATGTGTGTGATGTCCTTAGGTTAGTTAGGTTTAAGTAGTTCTAAGTTCTAGGGGACTGATGATCTCAATAGTTAAGTCCCATAGTGCCCAGAGCCATTTGAACCATATGAACTCCTGTTAAAAGAAACAAGCAGACTACAGGGCTCGACAAAACGCACCTTCTCTCGGTTCATTCTTTCACTGTAAGCTTATGCATTATGGACGTTCTAAAACAATTAACTATGTATTGAATACAAATACAATACTGTACCTATTCAGATTGTGAAACATGTGTTTATTCCCATAAACTAGTGTTGAAGCCTTTTTACACTCAACTTCAAATGGAGCACATTTATAAGGGACAGTCAAATGAAAAAGCAACAATTGTGTTTCGTTTTCATTGTTTCGGAATGTTCTAAACTAGTTGCAAAAGATAAGACTATTACCACTCTACTAGGTAAACACAATACCACACGATAACGGGGAGCGTGTGGCTCTATCCAGAACGGAAACGCCCAGCTGTTGCTGCCGCAACCATACTCTGCCCACAGACAAATACGTACTGACAACGTTGGTGCAAAGGTGCACACGTGGATGCAATCACAGTTCCGTACGCAACTGCAAACATCTTCCCACGAAGGCACTGACGGCCTTATCTGACAGTGGGATAAATGCGTTAATAGTTAAAAAGACTACTTTTGAAATAATAATCAGTTCACTAACTATTTTTTCATGTGTCGTTTCCATTTCACTGCGCCTTATACATTAAATTTTTATTTCCTTAAAGTGATGCTATTGCAACTGACTCTGTGATAAGAAGATATATAAAAAACGTGACTGTATTGCCTTGAATAGTTGTTAGATGGTGAACTGCCCCTTCGATTGCTCGACTGCCAATCACCTCGTTATTTTGATCTGTGGCGACCTAGCAGCGATTACGTCGGATAGTATAAGCAAACTCTCTGGTCAGCGGCACCGAGTATAAATGTCTATGGAATGGGTATTCAGATCCGCAGAACAAGAATTCCGTCCGCAACATCACTTGCTGCTCAAGTCATGTGATATTTGTCGGTGCATTTTAGCCTGTAAAGCGCTTAACGTACTTCGAGTGTTATTACTTCGGTGCTAGAGAGAGATACCGTGACTCGCAGTATGATAGCAGGAACTGAAGATGGCTTAAAAATGTGAAGAGCTATGGTATTGTGCTTTTTCACAACAGTATCATAGATCAGATTCTACTTTCTCTAAGTTTTTTCGGTAACGGGATATGAAGTGAGAGCCAACAATTTCGTTCCGTGTTCTATTGTACTTATATCGTCGAATTTCTGTTCTAATTAATTACGATACATTGACACTGCAGATTGAGCCTAAGGGTCACAAAGAAACAACGCATTTAAAACTATGAAATTGTTACGCTAGATATGGCGAGCGATTTGTATTACTTGCTTGTCCATTATTATAACGAAAAAAGCATGCCAAATTTAAAAGAACACAAAATTTCCAACATTGGCGATATTTTACAGAAGCTCGAAATTTAGCACGGACTTCAAATGCGAGTTGCCTTTAATAGTTTCCACAACGAAACTCTGTTTCAAAGCTGACAGAAAACTCAAATTCTGGTCATACATAAAGTACACCAGCGGCAAGGACAAATCAGTACCTCCGCTGTGCGATAACAATGGTGATGTTATTGCTGACAACGCCACTAGAGCAGAGTTACTAAACACGGTTTTCCGAAATTCCTTGACAAAAGAAGACGATGTAGATATTCCATAATTTGAATCAAGAACAACTGTTAACATGAATAGCGTAGAAATATCGTTGGCGTAGCGAAACAGCTTAAAACACTTAAAAAACAAAGCTTCCGGTCCAGATTAAGTACCAGTTAAAGTTCCTTTCAGAATATGCTTAAACATACTTAGCAATCACATACAACCGACAACCGCTCGCTCGCGGAAAAATCCGCACACAGAAACTGAGAAGTTGCGCAAGTCACACCAATACCCAAGAAAGGAAATAGGACTAATCCGCTGAATGACAGACCCATATCACTACCGTCGATTTGTAGGAGGATTTTCAAGCATATGTTGTGCTCGAACATTATGAGTCATCTCGGAGAAAACAATTTATTGACAAACAGCCAATATGGATTCAGGAAATATCGTTGTTGTGAAACACAACCACCTCTTTATTCTCGCTAAGTAATGAGTGCTATTGACAGGGGATGTCAAATTGATTCCATATTTTTAGATTTCCAGAAGGTTTTTGACACCGTTTCTCAAGAGCAACTTCTAATAAAACTGCGTGCATGTGGACTATCGTCTCAGCTGTGTGACCGGATTTGTAATCCCCTGTCAGAAAGATCACAATTCGTAGTAACTGATGGAAAGTCATCGACTAAAACAGAAGTAATATCTGGCGTTCCGCACGGAAGTGTTATAGGCCCTCTGCTATTCCTGAACTACATAAACGATTAAGGAGAAAATCTGAGTATCCCTCTTAGATTGTTTGCAGATGATGCTGTCATTTACCGTCTTATAAAGTCATCAGATGAACAAAACAAATTGCAAAACGATTTAGACAAGATACGTATATGGTGCGAATTGTGGCAATTGACTCTAAATAATGGAAAGTGTGAAGTCATCTATGTGTGCACTAAAATAAATCCGCTAAATTTCAGTTACACGATATATCACTCAACTCTAAAGGCTGTAAACTCAACTAAATGCTTGGGGATTACAATCATGGGTAACTTAAATTGGAAATTGGAACTGCGGAAAGCAAACCAGAGACAGTTTTGTTGGCAGAACAATTAAAAAATGTAACAGATTTACTACGGAGACTGCTGCCACTACGCTTGCCCGCCCTCTTCTGGAGTACTGCTGTGTGTCCTTAGATCCGCACCAGATAGGACTCACGGGAGACATCGAAAAACGTTCAAAGAAGGGCAGCTCGTTTTGTATTATCTCGAAATAGGGGAGAGAGTGGAAGGGGATATGGTACTCTAACTGGGTTGGCAATCACAAACGCGTTTTTTGTTGCGGCGGGACCTTCTCATGAAATGAGGGAAAATGATCATTATAATAAAATAAATGAGATCAGAGCTCGCACGGAGAGATTCAAGTGTTCGTTTCTCCCGCGCGCTGTTCGAGAGTGGAATGGAAGAGAAGGACCTTAAAGGTGGTTTGATGAACCCTCTGCCAGGCACTTGAGAATTGCAGAGTGATCATGTAGATGTAGATTTTGAATTCTTCTTAATTACTCTTATAGACAAGTAGAATATTTGTAACATTTTTTTGCCGTCTCATCAGAAAAGTAAGACCATACACTATGCACAAAAAATTAAGAAATATAAGATCAACGCTCGAGAAATAAAAGAAGTGACAGCTAAAATTTGTTTGTTTTCTATTCAACTGATTCATATTGTCGAATCTGTTCTAATTAATTACATTGCAATGACCTTGTATAGTAAACTGTCTCATGCAGAAATAGACACACACACAAAACTTTCAGAACCTGCATAAACCAGAAGACATTAATCAGACTTTCAAGTATAAAATTTATCAGCATATGAACATAGCGACAGTTTGTACACAATGCTGTCAATTTATTCAAATGCCGGCCGGAGTGGCCGACTGGTTCTAGGCGCTACAGTCTGGAACCACGCGACCGCTACGGTCGCAGGTTCGAATCCTGCCTCGGGCATGGATGTGTGTGATGTCCTTAGGTTGGTTCGGTTTAAGTAGTTCTACGTTCTAGAGTACTGATGACCTCACAAGTTATGTCCCATAGTGCTCAGAGCCATTTGATACATTCATTCAAACACATTTGGAAATTTATCTAGCACTTGTCTTGTAAACAAATGGCCATAAAGTCATAGAAATTGTATCTACAATACAGTACTTTATAATACCATGTCTCAATATTTTTCAACCTACAAAGTGCCTTATATCAATAAGAAATTTACAGTCATGTATTTTTTGTAGATACATGTGAAAAGTAACTGGTTCTCCTTTCATATACTTATTTTTACATTTGTAGCAACAACATTACAGCACCACAGCTGTTGCTAAAACTTAAACATGCAGAGCAGCGCGAAGTGACCGGACAGTTTGAGGCATAATGTCACGGATTGCACGACCTCTTCCGCCGGAGGCTCGAGTCTTCCCTCGGGCATGGGTGTGTGTGTTGTTCTTAGCATAAGTTAAAGGTAGTTCAAGTAGTGTGAAAGTTTAGGGACCGATGACATCAGCAGTTTGGTCGCTTAGGAATTCACACACATTTGAACATTTAAACGTGCATAAAAGTATACAAAACTGCGCGAATACGGGTAGTATTCAAGTTTCTCTATAATTTGAAACTGTAGACAAGCATCGTCGTCCCAAAATCACGTGACTAGCCAAGTTTGATGCCGAGAACTTGCGCTGTAGGCTATGCTCACTACATAGACATACAATCCTGGAAATGGAAAAAAGAACACATTGACACCGGTGTGTCAGACCCACCATACTTGCTCCGGACACTGCGAGAGGGCTGTACAAGCAATGATCACACGCACGGCACAGCGGACACACCAGGAACCGCGGTGTTGGCCGTCGAATGGCGCTAGCTGCGCAGCATTTGTGCACCGCCGCCGTCAGTGTCAGCCAGTTTGCCGTGACATACGGAGCTCCATCGCAGTCTTTAACACTGGTAGCATGCCGCGACAGCGTGGACGTGAACCGTATGTGCAGTTGACGGACTTTGAGCGAGGGCGTATAGTGGGCATGCGGGAGGCCGGGTGGACATACCGCCGAATTGCTCAACACGTGAGGCGTGAGGTCTCCACAGTACATCGATGTTGTCGCCAGTGGTCGGCGGAAGGTGCACGTGCCCGTCGACCTGGGACCGGACCGCAGCGACGCACGGATGCACGCCAAGACCGTAGGATCCTACGCAGTGCCGTAGGGGACCGCACCGCCACTTCCAAGCAAATTAGGGACACTGTTGCTCCTGGGGTATCGGCGAGGACCATTCGCAACCGTCTCCATGAAGCTGGGCTACGGTCCCGCACACCGTTAGGCCGTCTTCCGCTCACGCCCCAACATCGTGCAGCCCGCCTCCAGTGGTGTCGCGACAGGCGTGAATGGAGGGACGAATGGAGAAGTGTCGTCTTCAGCGATGAGAGTCGCTTCTGCCTTGGTGCCAATGATGGTCGTATGCGTGTTTGGCGCCGTGCAGGTGAGCGCCACAATCAGGACTGCATACGACCGAGGCACACAGGGCCAACACCCGGCATCATGGTGTGGGGAGCGATCTCCTACACTGGCCGTACACCACTGGTGATCGTCGAGGGGACACTGAATAGTGCACGGTACACCCAAACCGTCATCGAACCCATCGTTCTACCATTCCTAGACCGGCAAGGGAACTTGCTATTCCAACAGGACAATGCACGTCCGCATGTATCCCGTGCCACCCAACGTGCTCTAGAAGGTGTAAGTCAACTACCCTGGCCAGCAAGATCTCCGGATCTGTCCCCCATTGAGCATGTTTGGGACTGGATGAAGCGTCGTCTCACGCGGTCTGCACGTCCAGCACGAACGCTGGTCCAACTGAGGCGGCAGGTGGAAATGGCATGGCAAGCCGTTCCACAGGACTACATCCAGCATCTCTACGATCGTCTCCATGGGAGAATAGCAGCCTGCATTGCTGCGAAAGGTGGATATACACTGTACTAGTGCCGACATTGTGCATGCTCTGTTGCCTGTGTCTATGTGTCTGTGGTTCTGTCAGTGTGATCATGTGATGTATCTGACCCCAGGAATGTGTCAATAAAGTTTCCCCTTCCTGGGACAATGAATTCACGGTGTTCTTATTTCAATTTCCAGGAGTGTATGTAAGCTATGCAGCTCTTCTGCAGGACTATCTTTGCCTTCAGTTCGCGCTGAGCGCCGGTTATATTCACGCATATTCGTATGTATTGGTGCCAAGCAGAAAACGTACATATTCTTGAAGGGATCGGTTGGTAGGACATGTTCTCAGGCATCGAGGGATCACAAATTTAGCATTGGAGGGCAGCGTGGAGGGTAAAAATCGTAGAGGGAGACCAAGAGATCAATACACTAAGCAGATTCAGAAGGATGTAGGTTGCAGTAGGTACTGGGAGGTGAAGAAGCTTGCACAGGATAGAGTAGCATGGAGAGCTGCATCAAACCAGTCTCAGGACTGAAGACCACAACAACAACAATGATTAGAATCATTATAGTTTCAGCCCGCCACCTGGGTCCTGTCAATAGATCTACATGAAGAAGCACATCTGACAACCACGAGCTCTGCTGGTACAACCGGCATCGTGGCTGAAGTGTACGGTGCCCCTAGCAACCTGGCGAGTAATTTTAAAAGTTCTTAGATGTGTGTCGACTCCGTTTGGTTCTGGAGAACAGTTTCCGGTTCCTCAATTCTGCCCAACTGTCATCTTCTCATGCACGCGCCTCGTGAACATATCACTTCCGTTAGTTTGCGCCCCATATTTCGAAGTATACAGACTGCCTGTTGGAGCCCTACGTGCTTTCGATCTGCTGCAGAGGGAGGGGGATGACCGTGGATTAGGATGTGAGCGGGGCAGGTGGCTGATAGAGAGAGCCACGGGGGAGGGAGTGGGGGGGAGGAGGGAGGACGGACATCTGCCGGAAGGAAGCGGCGCACGCGCCAGCTGCGATGAGCCCGCTTTGTGCCACAGGAAGCCACCAGGCTCTCAGCTCACCTGGCGCCTCCGCACAACAAGAAGTGGAGGCAGCGGGGATGGCCAGCAGTAACACGACAGCGCCGCGGCCCAGGCCGCAGGGACTTTATTAGGACCAGAGCTGTTGCATATTCTTATGTATTCGTTACCGAGTAGCGAGCATTCCACGAGAATCGAAGCATCGTGTCGTTAAGCCATCCTCACGCGGGACGAGCAACGGTTCGCGGACTGGGAGCTGATCGAGTTTGTGACGTCACAGCTTTGGATTTCACGTTCCACAGCATTTCGTAGTGCGAAACACTGAATAAGCCAGGACAGATTTTTGCTTCGTAATGAGATGCAACATCGCGTTCTAAACCGTGGGCCTAACTTGGGAGTCGCTATACTGGATTTGGTTGTTTTATATTGTAGCTTACGCACTATCGAAGTATGCTGTTCCAAAACGCCACCACACCGAAGATGTCTCGAAAATGCGTCGATATTGTCACGATTTGTTGTAATACAAGGACTGAAAAGATTGTATTGGTGGTTAAAGAATTTTTGTATTTGTCCGTTTTCGTATTATGACATGCGTGTTATGAAAGTAGGCTGTTTCAGGGCAACAACAGACTGAAAGTTTACTAAAAAACGACTTGTTTTTCGTGTGATTCGTTATAATTGTCATTTAATGATATATCAGCGATTAAAACCTTCAGGAGATCATAAAATAAGAGACATGGTTTCCTGTTATGCAATTCAATGTAGCTTAGTGCTTAGAGGTGCGAAGTTACGAAGGCAAGGGCAACTCGTTCGCGTCTTGCTACATCCATGAATTTTTTTATCCACCTTCATATTTCCTAATAGGTTCTGGGAATTTCTTATTAATTTAATAACAGAACATTCTGTAATATTAAGTGTTACGCAAATATAAGAATGCTCTCTTTCAGGAGTGAGTGTATTCGATTTTGTGAACATGCCGAACAATATGGAGCAACGAACTTAAATACTGTATTCTGTGTCACTTCGTGATTATATCGCAATTTACAATTTATGTGCAGGTCTTATTACATTCGACGCCAAATTGGGCGATCTGCGCTCCGGACGGGGATGAAATAATGATGAAGACAACACAACACCCAATTCCTGAGCGGAGAAAATCCCCGACCCAGCCGAGTATCGAACCCAGGCCCTAAGGGAAGGCAGTCCGTCACGCTGACGATTTTTTTGATCTCATTTTGTTCTATATTGTTCGTTGAATTTGTTCGTCGCGGACGTCCGATGATACTCGTTCAGGCTGTTCGTTGAGCCGTGCACTGTTTTTTATTACAGAGGGTAGCTAAACCCTCTGACCGAACAAGCTGGGCTACCGTGCCGGCTAGCCATTCAGCTGTCGGGGCGGACGTAGAAGAGGGGTCAAAATAAACGAACATGTGTGTCGACCTCTCCGTAGATATGAAACCGTTTCTGAGAAATTGATGGTTGAAGTTTTTGGGGTATATTATGTGCCTGTTTTCGAGTACCTAGTTCGGCCGAAGCGATGGCCCAGTCTTCGCACTTCAGCGTTCAACGCTTGAAAGGCGATTATTATTTTATTTTTGTTTGTCATATATCTACCCATGTCCGTAGAAGATTTCTACACGAATGTTTTCGAATATGTATTGAAATAACGTTGTCCTTATTCGACTACTAAATGTACGCTTGGTGAATTAATTCTAAAAAAATAGAAACAACAAATCAATGGAAAAATTACTTCAAATTTTCTCGATGAAATTTCTGTAATGTATGTCGATTTATAACCAACTGCAAGCGCCAGTTTTCGGAAAAGTGATCGATTATGCATGGATTGCAGTGAAATGGTTGCCAAGGCGTGAAATCTTCAACAATCTTGATGGTGTTTCTTTCACGAGTGAGATTCATACGGAGAAATGTCGCTGTGGCAAACCTGCCTTCGCGTGATGCTGATCAGAATGCTTCTACGAACAGTATCATTCAACGGAATCTACCAAATCTTCGTAAGGAATAAACATAAGAATAAAATATAAGAACTAAAAATTGATATAAGAATGAAATATGAGAATGTGAGAATTTAAGAAGATAGTAACCCCTGAAAATACCACACACATAACACATAAATGTAATAAAATAAATGCGTGATAGTTACTATGAAAACCAATTGTAATTTTACAACGCCCTTGTATCCTGTAACCTGTTAAGAAACATTCTTGTAGTAACGTTCTGTAAACATGGGCAGATACATCAAAAACATAAAATAAAACAAATAAATAAAAGAGTAATCGCGTTTAGAACACAGAACGCAAAAGTGAGCGGGCCGCGACGCTAGTCACTATGCCGCCAGTTGGGCTGAGCTCATAGCTTCCTAAGAGGCATTTAAATTACTTCGAAAACTTTGACCGTCATGAAACTTCCTGGCAGATTAAAACTATGTGCCGGACCGAGACTCGAACTCGGGACCTGTGTCTGCAGGTGAGCTTTTGTGAAGTTTGGAACGTAGGAGACCAGGTACTGGCGAAATTAAAGCTGTGAGGACGCGTCGTGAGTCGTGCTTGGGTAGCTCAGTTGGCACCGGCACGGTAGCTCATCGTGTTCGATCAGATGGTTAGCTGCCCTATATAACGAACAAAATGGGATCAGAATAAGAAGTTGGTAGAGCACATGCCCGCAAACGAAAAAAGTACCGAGTTCGAGTCTCTGTCCGGTACCCAGCTGTAATCTGCCAGGAAGTTTCATACCAGCGGCCGGCCGCGGTGGCCGAGCGGTTCTAGGCGCTTCAGTCCGGAACCTCGCGACCGCTACGGTCGCAGGTTCGAATCCTGCCTCGGGCATGGATGTGTGTGATGTCCTTAGGTTAGTTAGGTTTAAGTTGTTCTAAGTTCTAGAGGACTGATGACCTCAGATGTTAAAGTCTCATAGTGCTCAGAGCTATTTGAACCATTTTTTTTTTCATACTAGCGCAGACTACGCTGCAAAGTGGAAATTGCATCCTGGTTTGTCAGTCATTTTCTCAGAAATGGTCTAGTACCCACGGATAATCCTGGCACGCGTTCGTTTATTTTGGTTCCTGTGAAATCGGGTTATGGCACTTGCCGTGTTCTCCTCGTGAGTAGCAGTAGTAACGTAGTAAGAACGACTATAGGGTTTTACTAAAACGTGAGTGCTGAAATAACTGAATCTTACGTGGAGAACTCTTGTAAATCTGTATCACACTATTTGTGATGGAACTTTTATGAGCTAATGTCCTTACTGACTGGGTCGGAACTTTATTTTTTGCCTCACAAATGTACTTGAATATGTGTCCGCCCCCGGTAGCTGAGTGGTCAGCGCGACAGAATGTCAATCCTAAGGGTCCGGGTTCGACTCCCAGCTGGGTCGGAGATTTTCTCCGCTCAGTGACTGGGTGTTGTGTTGCCCTCATCATCATCATTTTATACCTATCGACGCGCAAGTCGCCGAAGTGGCGACAGATCTAAAGACTTGCACCCGGCGAACGGTCTACCCGACGGGAGGCCCTAGTCACATGACATTTACATTTACATTTACTTGAAAAGTCGTGGCAGAAACGTCTTTCTTCCTTCCTCGCCCCAGGAACTCGCGTGGGCTCTGCCAACGCACTGGTGCTTATCTACTACGGGGCGCGGAGGCAGCGAGTGTGGCGCAGCTCACGGCTCTCGGAGCTTCGACTGGGTGGCGTGAGACCTGTGATCTCTATACAACCTGGATGTACAAGTCTGGTCTCTGACTGTAGAACTGCAGCGTGTTTCCAAATACACGTGCTTTGCATCGTCCGCCATATTGTAGTTTTGCAAGCCGGCC
The DNA here is from genome assembly GCF_023864275.1 of Schistocerca cancellata. Classification (NCBI taxonomy): domain Eukaryota; kingdom Metazoa; phylum Arthropoda; class Insecta; order Orthoptera; family Acrididae; genus Schistocerca; species Schistocerca cancellata. Next base: position 1,036,524,285 of record NC_064627.1, on the reverse strand, counting down.
GGAGTGGCCGAGCGGTTCTAGGCGCTACAGTCAGGAACCGCGTGACCGCTACGGTCGCAGGTTCGAATCCTGCCTAAGGCATGGATGTGTGTGATGTCCTTAGGTTCGTTAGGCTTAAGTAGTTCTAAGTTCTAGGGGACTGATGACCTCAGAAGTTACGTCCCATAGTGCTCAGAGCCATTTGAACCATTTGTAGTTTGGCAAACAAATTTCCATCGGTCTGTATGTGACAAAGAATTGCAGACTGATTTCTTGTTTTGAACTTTATGTCAACATATGAAGTAATAGGCTTATGAGGGAGAGGAACTGAAAAGTATTTTCTTTTCCTCATCTAGTGACATTTCCTAGCAGCCATGTTGTAGTTTGGCAAGAGACGAAATATGAGCATCTATGGCTGGCACGATAGAATGGCTGAAGTTCAGTATCCAGGTAGCATAGAGATCACTGCGTGAGACGGAGGAGAGTCCGTCGCCTCTTCCGCTGTCAGCGTTGACACAGCTCCAGGCAGCGCGTGCCACGACTGGGAAGACTGCGCTGGCGGTTAGCGCGGGGTGTGGCAGACCTGGGGTGAAGGGCGAGGTTGCCGATAAGGCGTATGTCGTCTCTCTCCCTTTGTTATTAAAGTGTTGTTGATTTTAATGTAAGATGTGTTCGGGACTGTTTTGTAAAGGTAAAGGATATTTAATACACTGTTGGTGTCGCGTATATTCTGCACGTTCGTAAATGCGGCTTATAGGGCGACGGTAATCAAAGTTCCTAGGCAGGCAAAAATATTTGTAAAGGTGGGTACAGTTTTGCCTGGAATGGTTTAATTACGTCATCCAGACTCGCGGCTAGCTCAAAGTTAATCAGAAGTACCATGAAACTACACTACCGGCCATTAAAATTGCTACACCACGAAGATGACGTGTTACAGCCGCGAAATTTAACCGACAGTAAGAAGATGCAGTGACATGCAGATGATTAGCTTTTCAGAGCATTTTCACAAGGTTGGCGCCGGTGGCGACACCTACAACGTGCTGACATGAGGAAAATTTCCAACCGATTTCTCATACACAAACAGCAGTTGACCAGCGTTGCCTGGTGAAACGTTGTTGTGATGCCTCGTGTAAGGAGGAGAAATGCGTACCATCACGTTTCCGACTTTGAGAAAGCTCGGATTGTAGCCTATCGCAATTGCGGTTTATCGTATCGCGACATTGCTGCTCGCGTTGGTCAGGATCAAATGGTTCAAATGGCTCTGAGCACTATGGGACTTAACATCTATGGTCATCAGTCCCCTAGAACTTAGAACTACTTAAACCTAACTAACCTAAGGACATCACACAACACCCAGTCATCACGAGGCAGAGAAAATCCCTGACCGCGCCGGGAATCGAACCCGGGACCCGGGTGTGGGAAGCGAGAACGCTACCGCACGACCACGAGCTGCGGACTGGTCGAGATCCAATGACTGTTAACAGAATATGGAATCGGTGGGTTCAGGAGGGTAATGCGGAACCCCGTTCTGGATCCCAACGTCCTCGTATCACTAGCAGTCGAGATGACAGGCATCTTATCCGCATGGCTGTAAGGGATCGTGCAGCCACGTCTCGATCCCTGAGTCAACAGATGGGGACGTTTGCAAGACAACAACCATCTGCACGAACAGTTCGACGACGTTTGCAGCAGCATGGACTATCAGCTCGGAGACCGTGGCTGCGGTTACTTGACGCTGCATCACAGACAGGAGCGCCTGCGATGGTGTACTCAACGACGAACCTGGGTGCACGAATGGCAAAACGTCATTTTTTCGGATGAATCCAGGTTCTGTTTACAGCTTCATGATGGTCACATCCTTGTTTGGCAACATCACGATGAACGCACATTGGAAGCGTGTATTCGTCATCACCATACTGGCGTATCACCAGATATGATGGTATGGGATGCCATTGGTTACACGTCTCGGTCACCTCTTGTTTGCATTGACGGCACTTTGAACAGTGGACGTTACATTTCAGATGTGTTACGACCCGTGGCTCTACCCTTCATTCGATCCCTGCGAAACCCGACATTTCAGCAGGATAAATGAATGACCGCATGTTGCAGGTCCTGCACGGGCCTTTCTGGATACAGAAAATGTTCGACTGCTGTCTTGGCCAGCACATTCTCCAGATCTCTCACCAATTGAAAACGTCTGGTCAATGGTGGCCGAGCAACTGATGAACTGTAGTATCATGTTGAAGCTGCGTCGGCAGCTGTACCTGTACACGCCATCCGAGCTCTGTTTGACTAAATGCCCAGGCGTATCAAGGCCGTTATTACGGCCAGAGATGGTTGTTCTGGGTTCTGATTTCTCAGGATCTATGCACCCAAATTGCTTGAAAATGTAATCACTGGTCAGTTCTAGTATAATATATTTGTCCAACGAATACCCGTTTATCATCTGCTTTTCTTCTCGGTGTAGCAGTTTAAATGGCCGCTAGTGTATTATTCTTATTGCCCGATAAATTGTTGCGAAGGCAGAGGCGATATAACCATCTATGTAGCCAAAGGATTTGTAGTCACATAAATTACTTTCATTTATACTACCCTGGCTTTAGTCTGGTTAGGCATTTACTTGACAGAAATAAAGTTAATAGCAAACTCAAAGATATCGTGAAGTAAACCTAAGCCTTGTTGCCTAGTGCAGTAAAATTTATGTATGGAATTCCACAAAAATTCTTATAAAATGAACTTTGCAAATATTTGTGCTTGAAATTTATTATCAGTTTTATGTTAACTTTAATATTTTAATTGAATTCCACGTAATGGTCGCCTTTGCGCCATTACGACAAAAGAAAGCCAGATGGGCAGTCTTCTGCAAATCTTAATTTAAATAATTATTTTCACTTCAATATTTCCACAGGGAGGGAGAGGTTCTGAATAGGAGAAAGTCACATCTTACCATATATTGCAATAGACAATGCGTACATCAAATACTTAGTGCGTCAGAACGGCTAAGACACTTAATTCTTCCACAGCAGAGATAAACGTAAGATTAGACCTTTGAACCAAGTCTTTGTAACATCAATGAGATAAGATTTCCATGGTTACAAAGAATTTCATCACATCCTTTAGTTATTCTTTGACACTAAAATACATATATCATTAACATTTTTAACACAAAAAATATGATATTAACGAGTTGTTGGTTTTACAATTATCTGTCGTATTAGCTACGGTTTTCATCGACAAAAATACACCCAGTTTTGTACTTGCTTGACACTTGACATTTACACGTCTGGTATAGGTTTAATTTTTGTAGGGCTTTCTAGGAGATGTCAGAAGGAACATTCCCAAGTGTCAGTAAACGATCTTGATAAAACCTAAGGGTGTGTAGAAGGACAAAATAGTCCAAAAGTATTTTTTTGTTTGTGGCCAATTTCATTTTTAATGCGTAAAACACACCTGTGGCATGTTAGATTCAGAGGGAATAGTTTCGCATCGATGATGTATAAAAACGTTTTTCGCATTAAAGTTGTTATGTAATTAAAACTATATAATCAACTGTTGTAATAGTTTGAAATTTCGCGAAATACCGACCTGATTTCGATGCAGTTACGAAGACATTTGGGACTTCAAAAAGAGATTCTCTAATTATTGGTCCAAACTCACTAGCAATTTCTTTTAAAACTATGAAAAGGCAGGTGGTCAGTGTGAAAAAAAAAAAAAAAAACTTTTGAGCGTTGTACCCGAGGACAAGAAACATCTGGCGATCCCAAAGGATTCGATGGCTCAGGTATCCTGATACAAATCAGGATACTTAGAGGATCACCCGCGACAGTTTGAAATGCTCCTACACTTTATTTTATATTGTCTTCTTCGTGGTGCGTGTTATGTGCAGGAATTTCGTTCAATTTATGTGTATGTTTTAAGCATTCCCATACAGGTTATCAATAATGTAATTATTTTCTACCATAATAATGGAATACTTACTATTTTCAGTTAACAAAATACAACTATGTGAAATAGCAAATTTAAAAAAAATGAATGTAAAATGTAAAACAACAATATGAAGTATGAAAAAAATGTAAGTAAAATAAATAATTAGAATGATAATGAACGTTTAGATATTTTAGTTAGTATGTTGAAATTCTGCGGCAGCGCGTTGCATACAGCTTATTTTCAAAAAATGTTATTTCAAACTCCAGCTTTATTAGACAGATATGTGGTGGCTTGAAAGCTTCTTTAATTTATGTTGTAGCAAAAGTTTTCATTTTTCAGTGTTAATTAACAATGGCACGGTAGTTCGCAAAATTTCGGATTATTACTTAAGGTGATTATAGAGTTTTCAAGAACGTTAATTACATCGCAGTCTTTATATGAAAAGCATTTTTTATATCTCATAATTTCGAAGATATTCCCTGTAAAACTAAAATGCCAAATTACCTTTTGAACTATTTTGTCCTTCCCCCCCTCGCCACTCCAAATCTGCAAGGATGCCGCGAATGACAACCAAACAGTTCGTGCTGTCCTGCTGAGAAATGAAATAGCGCCCCGGCGCCCCGGACCGTCACTCCTGGCTGTCGGCCCATATAGTGGGCGGCAGTCAGGTTGGTATACCACTGCTTTCTGCGGTGTCTCCGAGCAAATGACCGCCGGCCGTCGTAACTCAGTTCGAAACGGCACTCATCATTGAAGGCAAATCTGCTCCAGTCAATGAGATTCCAGGCCGAATGTGGCCGACACGAGAGCAAATGGGCTTGTTAGTGTACAGAGGTCAATGATAGTCGGCGCACAGGGTGCCGTGAGCTCAGCTCCCTTTCTGTGTGGTGTCTATTAATCATCCTCGCGGTCATCGAAGCACCACTTGCACGTCGGATAGCTTCTTTCGTGACACACTGTTCGAAAGTGGTAGACCCACTCCTGCCAACATCGTCGAATGGTGGCAACGATCCTATTCAAACGTCGAGAGATTCGCCGGTACTCCAGCCGCCTCCTTTGAACCCAACTACACATCCTCTCTCAAATGCTGACATCTGCGTAACGCACGCCTATCTGCGAGGCATAGTTACTGTCCAACTGATTACACGGAATGACATTCGCGAAGACTCGAAGGGAGCTCAATAAAAGCTGGGAACTACACGATGATCAGGAATACCAAAACCACTAATCAGTGTTGCTAATACCCATGACATCCATAAAACATGGACTATGGAGCAATGGAAGATTGTCATTTCGTCGGATAAATCTTGTTTCAGACTGTTTCCAATTTCTTGACAACTTTACGTCTGGCATACGCCCTTTGAAGCCTATGATGTAGACTGCTTGCCTCCAGGAAAGAAATATGGCGGCGTTCCTGTGATGATTTGGACAGCCTTATCATGGCATTCCATGGGTCCCATGATTACACCACAGGTCAGTATTGCTGCCAAGGATTACGTCGGCATTTTGGTTGATCAGCTCCATGCCGTGGGTAGCGCGGAGTGGCCGCGCGGTTTGAGGAGCCATGTCACAGACTGCTCGGCCCCTCCCGCCGGAGGTTCGAGTCCTTCCTCGGGCATGGGTGTATGTGTTGTTCTTTGCATAAGCTAGTTTAAGTAGTGTGTAAGACTAGGGACCGATGACCTCAGCAGTTTTGTCCCTTAGGAATTCACACACATTTGAACTTTGTTTTTCCATGTCGTGGTACAGTGTTTGCTATCCAATGTCGATGCTGCTTTCCAGTACAACAGAGCCCTTGTGCACACAGCTCGTGTTGTCCAGTGCTGGATTTCGTGAGTACGAGGATAAAATGCCGCATTTCCACTGGCAACCAGAGTCATCACATCTCGACATTATTGAGCTTTTGCGGTCTACTTTGGGCAGATCGCTATCCACCTCTATCATCGTTACCTGAACTTAAAACTGTTCTGGAGGAAGAATGATATAAGAGACGACTGGAGCTGCCTTCAGAGCCAACAGTTTTCCTACACCATGTTAGGGATGGTAAGGTGTTGTGTGTTTCGTGTTTCTGTATTTTTGTCCACTCCCTGTACATGAGCAGGCAGTCCTGTGGATAGCTGTTGGCAACTTGTCGTAGTGTCTAGCTGGATGGCAGTAGCCGTAGATCAGTGTTTAACTGCGTGCATGTAACGCTAATGTACCTCACAACGGGGGTGTTACCCTGGTGTGGTGACACTTTGCTGCCTGCTCCGGCTATTACCACTGTGCAGTGCAAGTTTCACTTAGCACAGCTAGTCCGTCTCAGAACCCTTTCGCCTGTGTGTTATTCTGAGCCACACATATCTCCACGCCGGACTTGCCGGCCCACTCTAGTTGACTCAGTGCTTCACGGCAGCTTCCTTTCAAATTCCTACAACTTTTACTTAAAACTGGGCAGAAACACTACAGAGCGGTCCCAAGTCATGATTTGTTAAAAAGCCCTCAAACGTCACAGAAACAACTGTGGGCTAACTACAGCTTCCGCACGCTACAGGTTGAAACCTCATTGAGGCCCCAGTTCATTCGACGCCTCACGACGATAGAAAAGAAGCATAAACACAACTTGTCGGACCACTCTCAACGCATCCAATCAGTTGCTTCGGCTCCGTTTCTGAGCTTTTGGCTCACTGAAAATGTCCAGCTGTTTGTGCCGACGTAAATAATGGTGTTTCTGCGAGTTACCCGACTCCTAGAGTCCATTATACGCAATTCCCTTCGCATTGTTCGCTCGTCAAGTGGTTGAAATGGACGTGTCGGGTTTGAAACCAATTGCTACTGACCACTGACGAGACGGGACGTTTGTCTCTGGCTCCTCTCGGTGGATTCGCTTTAGGGCCACTGTTTTACGTCATTCCTTTGTAGAGACGTTGGACAGTCCGTATTGATATACCATCAAATCGAACTACTTAATTTGCAGTTCGGCCTTGAGCACGCGCAGACTGTATAGCTCCTCTCTTCCGTTCTGCCACGTCTCCAAGCTGACACTCTTACAGCCCTGACTCCACCGGTTGCCACGTGGAGGTCACATAAGCGCTACAAAGCGACCAGGGTCCTCTTCTAAAGCGGTTTCTGATATTTTGCCCCATGATCTTATGCTAGGAATCCATCCACCAACGTATCTCACATAACGTCGATTTTACAATACCACATTCGTGCTACGTTGGTCTGAGAAGCATGGTGGTATGTCGTGTTGAAGGGATACGACCGAAATTCGATGGTGGTCAGTCCTATCGGAATCGTGTTGGATCTCCTGTGTCTGAAAAGGCACCGCCTCGTGGCCTTTACGTAGATATCTGATACATTGTGCAGGACGACCAAGCCGTCATTGTACGTGTTTTTACGTCCTGTCAAATTAGTGTACCTGCTCTGGGCAGCTGCGACGTGTCTGGAGTGGGAACACATCACAACTCTTCTGACCGTGACCCAACCGTTGCCGTTAATGAGAGGATTTTGCATAAAATATTTTCCCAAAGCGAGGCGAATAACGACTGCACTAACATCAGATAAGCACCAGTCAAATATTAAACTGCGTACGTATGTGTCTCTTGAATATGTAACTCGGAATCGGAACAAGGCACTGTTTAAACCAGCAGCGGGGAGCAGCTTATATTTTCTTTGGAAGAATCGTATATAAACCTGTAACAGCTGTGAAGTTCGTGTACTTTAACCGCTTTAGCTAATAAATTATCCAGCATTTACATACGAGGTGCATTCAAGTTCTAAGGCCTCCGATTTTTTTTCTAATTAACTACTCACCCGAAATCGGTGAAACTGGCGTTACTTCTCGACGTAATCGTCCTGCAGACGTACACATTTTTCACAACGCTGACGCCATGATTCCATGGCACCGGCGAAGGCTTCTTTAGGAGTCTGTTTTGACCACTGGAAAATCGCTGAGGCAATAGCAGCACGGCTGGTGAATGTGCGGCCACGGAAGGTGTCTTTCATTGTTGGAAAAAGCCAAAAGTCACTAGGAGCCAGGTCAGGTGAGTAGGGAGCATGAGGAATCACTTCAAAGTTGTTATCACGAAGAAACTGTTGCGTAACGTTAGCTCGATGTGCGGGTGCGTTGTCTTGGTGAAACAGCACACGCGCAGCCCTTCCCGGACGTTTTTGTTGCAGTGCAGGAAGGAATTTGTTCTTCAAAACATTTTCGTAGGATGCACCTGTTACCGTAGTGCCCTCTGGAACGCAATGGGTAAGGATTACGCCCTCGCTGTCCCAGAACATGGACACCATCATTTTTTCAGCACTGGCGGTTACCCGAAATTTTTTTGGTGGCGGTGAATCTGTGTGCTTCCATTGAGCTGACTGGCGCTATGTTTCTGGGTTGAAAAATGGCATCCACGTCTCATCCATTGTCACAACCGACGGAAAGAAAGTCCCATTCATGCTGTCGTTGCACGTCAACATTGCTTGGCAACATGCCACACGGGCAGCCATGTGGTCGTCCATCAGCATTCGTGGCAGCCACCTGGATGACACTTTTCGCATTTTCAGGTCGTCATGCAGGATTGTGTGCACAGAACCCACAGAAGCCAACTCTGGAGGCGATCTGTTCAACAGTCATTCGGCGATCTCCCAAAACAATTCTCTCCACTTTCTCGATCATGTCATACCGGCTTGTGCGAGCCCGAGGTTGTTTCGGTTTGTTGTCACACGATGTTCTGCCTTCATTAAACTGTTGCACCCACGAACGCACTTTCGACATATCCATAACTCCATCACTATATGTCTCCTTCAACTGTCGATGTATTTCAATTGGTTTCACACCACGCAAATTCAGAAAACGAATGATTGCACGCTGTTCAAGTAAGGAAAACGTCGCCATTTTAAGTATTTAAAACAGTTCTCATTCTCGCCGCTGGCGGTAAAATTCCATCTGCCATACGGTGCTGCCATCTCTGGGACGTATTGACAATGAACGCGGCCCCATTTTAAAACAATGCGCATGTTTCTATCTCTTTCCAGTCCGGAGAAAAAAAATCGGAGGCCTTAGAACTTGAATGCACCTCGTAGTAACGCTTAACTATCTGCACGTTCTATTGATCGGTACGTAAGTTTGTAGCTTTTTTTCGTAAGTTTACTAAACGCAACAGGTACGCAGAACAGCGAATTTAGACATCAGTAACATATATACTACTTCACTATTTACAACAATTTTCCACTGCTGGATTAACTTTTCGATTCCGCTACTGTAGTAATAACGTGGTTTTGAGGCGAAGAACTCGTTGAGCTATGTTCGTAGCGTATTTTCATTCGGCAAGGAAATCTCTTGAAGGCTGTTCGATACGGAGCGGAAAAGGTGAAAATCTGCAGGTGCAAGATCAGGTGAATGTGTATAGTATTTGTTGACAGTCTTGCAGAATGCGGGAGGGCGTTTCGCGAAGCAGCATCACTCCACGCAGTCTTCCTGGTCGTTGTCTTTGGATTGCGTCTGCAAAACTTCTCAGCTGGGAATGATAATTGTCAGCAGTGATCGTTACACCGTCGCTGTTCCATCACACACATAACATAATCTTTTATGGATGCGGGCAGGTCTTTGTACGAGGGCTGGAACTTTAATAGTGACAACTATTTATTTACGGCTCGTGCAATATAGATACGTATTTCAAAGTTTTACTGACCTTCAAAGTTGTCACCAGCATTGTGTATAACCCGCTGCCAGCGATGTGGAAGTCGTAGGATACTCTTAGCAGTGCGAGTTGTGTTGACAGTTCGAGCGGCGCGGTCTATCGCCCGACGAATTTGTAGCAGTTCTGAAGCGAATGCCGTGAAGTGTTACCTTCAGTTAAGAGATCGAGTTGAACTCAAGAGGGTTTAAACCAGTGGAGTGCAGTAGGTGGTATAGCACTTAGCAGCCCCATCATTCAAACAAATCAGTAACAGCTTGAACTATACATGCTTGGGCAATGTCCTACTAAATGATGGCCAGGTCCTGCAGAAAGTGTCATCACTTCTGTCTCTATTCTGTTCATTTTTGGAGCACAACCTACGAACAGCTCAGAGACAGAAGTGATGACAGTTTCTACAGGACCTGAGCATCATTTTGCAGGACAATGCTCAAACAAGTACAGTGCAAGCTGTTACTAAAATGGTTCAAATGGCTCTAAGCACTGTGGGACTTAACATCTGAGGTCATCATTCCCGTAGACTTAGAACTACTCAAACCTAACTAACCTAAGGACATCACACACATCCATGCCCGAGACAGGATTCGAACGTGCGACCGTAGCAGCAGCGCGGTTCCGGACTGAAGAGCCTAGAACCGCTCGGCCACCACGGCCGGCCAAGCTGTCACTGATTTGCTTGACTGATAGGCCTGCTAAGTGCTACCCCATCTACTCAACTCCCCTGACTTAAGCCCTAGTGAGTTCAACTTGATTTCTAAACTGAATGGACTCGCATTCGGGAGGACGACGGTTCAAATCCGTCTCCGGCCATCCTGATTTAGGTTTTACGTGATTTCCCTGAATCGTTTAAGGCAAATTTTGGGATGGTTCCTTTGAAACTGCTCGGCCGATTTCCTTCCCAGTCCTTCCCTGATCCGAGCTTGTGCTCGTTCTCTAATGACCTCGTTGTCGACGGGACGTTAAACACTAATCTACTCCTCCTCCTCTAAACTGAAGGAAACACTTCACGGCGTTCGCTTCAGAACTGCTACAAACTCGTCGGGCAATGGACCGCGCTGCTCGAACTGTCAACACAGCTGGCACTGCTAAGAGTATCTTAAGACTTCCACATCGCTGGCAGCGGGTTATATACAATATTGGTGACTACTTTGAAGGTCAGTAAAACTTTGAAACAATTATCTATTTTGTACGAGCTAAAAATAAATAGTTGCCACTATTAAAGTTCCAACCCTCGTATCTGGCGTTGCTGCTTTTTTTTGGGTTCAACCACTCCTTTCTTTGCCATGTGTTAGCATAAAGACACCATTTCACGTCACCAGTGACGATACAGGATAGAAATGGTCTATATTATTCACGAGGCAATTTATGACAAGCAAGCAGTGATTAACATATGCTTGGTGAATACGGTAACCATGCACCCGATTTTTCAAGCTTCCCCATTGCCTGCAAACGTCACACGAGGGAGCAATGATCACAGTTCATAACATCTCCCAGTTCTCAAGAACACTGACGTGGATCATAGTGGATTAATGCGTTCAAACGATCTTCGTCAAAACTCGAAGGTATTCCTGTACATGAAGACTCACTAATGTCAAAATGATCCTCTTTAAGACGAGAAAACTATTTTCTTCCCGTGCTATCTAATGGCAAATTTCCATACACGGCGCAAATGTTTCTGGCTGCCTTCACTGCTGTCACCCCTCTATTTAGCTCAAACAGAAGAATATGTTGGATACGTTCGGATTACTCCACTTTGTACTTCATATTTCTAGCGTCCACAGCTCCACGCGCTATCTCCAAATAACAAAGTGACGGTATGTAAACTCCAAAACAGTGAACTACAAATGAAACAGTGAGAATCAGTAAATAAACCCATAGGAACCGGAATACCAACATCAAAAACAAACATGCTACGAACTTAAGCACCAACTCAATATATCTGCATTCCTGGTCCGCCTCAGAACAAGGTAACGGTATGAATTCGAGCAGCGGAATGTGCCATTAGTTGCAAAAAGTGAGTATGCACTATTTTGATTTGTTAGGCAGAAAGCTTCCTTGCTGATTGCAAGTAATGCTGAATATCTAAAACACTTCTCCCATCTATACTTTTATGTTACTTTTCCTGCGTCAGATACAACAGTTCAAAAGGAGCTAATATTCAGAACTGATGTGACCGCCATTAAAAATGGGATGGGAGGGGGCAGAAGCATGGGGTTTAACGTGACGTCGAGGATGATTTTATTACAGCCGGAACACAAACTCGGATGGGAGGAAGATGCAAAAGGAACTATCTTGGCGTTTGCCTTAAATGAGCTAGGAAAAACGACGGAAAACATATATCTAGATCGCATGATGGGGTTCGAACCAGAGTCTCCCCAAAGAATCTAGTTCAGTGTGGAAACAGTAACACCACCTCGCTCTTATGCAGACATCCCGGTTTGTCTAAATGACTCAAAGCATATGTCGGGATAGTTCTGCGAAAATAGCAAAGTTTTACTACAAAAGAAGAATCTGACTAAAATGAGGACTGCGTTGATGGGACTCGTCCTGAGACGCGAGGGAACTGTTAATTTGGTAATGGAGGGAAGTGTGTGTGTGTGTGTGTGTGTGTGTGTGTGTGTGTGTGTGTGTGTGTGTGTGTGAGGGATGACAGTAAAATTTTTTAAGGAGAGGCAAATATTTGGCGGCAACACCCAGTTTCAGTTGTATAACAGTTGTAGGAAGGGGCTGGCCGATGTAAGTGTGACATATTCCTTTAAAAAACATTGTCCTTATTACAATTTCAGCAGTCAACAAACATATGTCTTTAACATAATATCAAAGTCGCCACTAAGAATTTCTTTACTACAATTTTCAAATCCAGAAATCACCAGTAAATGTTAATTACAATGATTTCTCACACAACTGTAGTAAGACACAATTTTAAACCTGCAATTTACAACTCTGGTGTAACTTCATTATTTGGTTACCAAAGTTAGAAATACAACATAAACAACTTTACAGAATGCATCCTATTAACCATGAAATATACACATCAAAAAAGTGTTGCATCACACCATTTCCCAGAACTCCTGAAGATAGACATTAACTGTGGATATTGTATCACAGACACAGTCCCTTTGACTGTTCATAGATGTCAGTAAACGCGCCCAAAAATGTAAGCAGCTACGCATGAGCAGCGCCTACTAGACGGAGGGGGTCCGACAGTCGATCAGTTCCAGTCATTCCACCAGGAAGGAGGTGCACGGCTCGGGTTGTCTACAGCCATGTCTAGACGGTCAGTACCGCGGTTCGATCGCGTCCGCATTGTTACTTTGTGCCAGGAAGGGCTCTCAACAAGGGAAGTGTCCACGCTTCTCTGAACCAAATCGATGTTGTTCGGACATGGAGGAGATACAGAGAGACATGAACTGTCGATGACATGCCTCGCCCAGGCCGCCCAAGGGCTACTACTGCATTGGAAGACCGATATCTACGGATAATGGCTCGGAGGAACCCTGACAGCAACGCCACCATGTTGGATAATGCTTTTCGTGCAGCCACAGGACGTCGTGTTACGACTCAAACTGTGCGCAACAGGCTGCATGATGCGCAACTTCACCCCCGACGTCCATCGTTGCAACCACGACCCATGCAGCGCGATACAGACGGGCCCAACAACATGCCGAATGGACCACTCAGGATTGGCATCACGTTCTCTTCACCGATGAGTGTCGCATATAGCAGACAATCGTCGGAGACATATTTGGAGGCAACTCTGTCAGGCTGAACGCCTTAGACGCCGGTCCTCCGAGTGCAGCAAGGTGGAGGTTCCCTGCTGTTTTTGGGGTGGCATTACAAGTGGCCGAAGTAGGCCGTCCTCCGACCGATAGTGCAACCACATCGGCAGCATATTGGTGAGGCATTCATCTTCATGGACGACAATCTGCGCCCCCATCGTGCACATATTATGAATTACTTCCTTCAGGATGAAGACATCGCTCGTCTGGAGTGGCCAGCATGTTCTCCAGACATGAACCCTATCGAACATGTCTGGGATGGATTGAAAAGGGCTGTTTATGTACGACGTGACCCGCCAAACACTCTGAGGGAGTTGAGGAATGGAACAATCTGGACCAACAGTGCCCTGATGAACTTGTGGATAGTATTCCACGACGAATACAGGCATGCCTCAATGCAAGAGACGTGCTATTGGGTGTTAGAGGTACCAGTGTGTTTATGTTGATCTCTATTCCAATTTTCTGTACATATTTCCAAACTCTCGGAACCGAGGTAATGCAAAACTTTTTCTGATGTGTGTATTTTAACAGAGCAGTCTATCTCAATACCCACTAATAACGAACAGCATGGTATTACCCACGCCTGGAATAACTAGTTCTGCTAGCAACACAGATAACATTACTTGTCTATCACTATTTGGCAGCATTCTCAGTTTCCAAAACGGGTTATTCCACAGTAATTTCAGGCAGTTACAACCCAGTCAACATTGTTTGCACAGAAAAGGAGAGTGTCTGACATGTGGGTCAGCATTTTGATCAAGTTTTGCAAGGACGTTCTGTATTGGAAACAAAGAGGCATGTGTTTCGCCTTTTTGCAAGACACTCCCTTGTTTTTGAAAAAAAATTGAGGCCTAAAAACAAACATTTGTTTCTATTGTACGAGGGTTGTTCGAAAAGTAAGGAACGATCAGTCGTGAAATGGAAACCACAGTGGAAATTAAAACTGTTTTCTTTGCACATGTAGCTACACCTTCCAGGTACTTCTCTACATAGTCGCCGCTCCAACTTAGACATTTCTTGGAGCGTTATACCAAATTTCCAATACCACCACGACAGAAGTCAGCTGCCTGTGCTTTCTGGTAATTCTCTACGCTGGTCTATAGCTCATAGCCTGCGCGCAAGTGTTGTATTCGTGTCAAGCATTTCATGTGAACAGAGTTGATACTCAGGAGGAGCCAATTAGGGCTTTATTTTGGGTGATCGAACACTTCCCATCGAAAAGGCTGCAGGAGTGTCTTCACTGCCCCTGCAGAGTGCGGCTGAGAATTGTCGCGAAGAAGGAAGTGCACGGCAGTTGTGTTAGGAGGGCTGCATTCATTAAGGCGAAGCCTCTCAGCGGGCCCTCCTGCTTGGCGGGAGACATTGTTGTTCTAGGCACCTTTACTCGCTCACAGTGCGCTCACAACTCTAAAGAGCGTCTTGATGCGATCGACGAGCATACTAGAGACACTGCCCAAAATGTCTGTGAAAAGCCTCGTCGGATTTTCACAGCGGTTTCCATTTCGCGACCGATCGATCCTAAATTTCCGAGTAGCCCTCGTACTACGGAGACCGACGTTAATAATCTTCGATTTATTAACGCTTTTGTTTTCAAGCTGTAGCTTGGGCATCCGTCATTCAGCGTCTCTAGCAAAGTGAGGGCGGCGGTCGAGCGGTCAAAGCATTAGACTACCAAACCAGTCGCTGTCTTCGATTGTATTTTTTTTTTTTTTCATTCGAAACTTTTTTCGCTGTCTCTGTTAATCGGAATACTTTTCTTGGCCCTTTTTGAAGTAAAACATCCGGTAGTGTGATTAATAACCAAACATGTACATGTTATAATATACTGACGTTATTTCATCATGATACATAGTTCAAAATACACCTAAAATATAATACTGCGCAATCTGAAATGATCGTCTATTCGTGAGAATTCTCGCGATCAGCGGGGGTAACTTATCACAGAGCAAGGCAAAACAAATATTTCTCTCACCATATGCAACACAAGAACGAAATCGCGCTGCATAGTCATGTTTTCCGGCACACTGTTCGCGGAAAACGCGTCTGATTCACTTTGCTGAAAACATATCTATCAGATATCAATTTGGATGCGTAGTAAGCGTATAAAACTATATCTTGAAAGACAGACGTGGACAGCTGCTTATGGACCAACGCACGAATTTTGATAGCATCTGCCTTATGTTGTACACTAATGGCGATTAACATTGCTACACAAAGGACAAATGCAGATGATTAAAGCGTATTGATTGGACAAATGTATTATACTAGAACTGATATGTGATTACATTTTCACGTAATTTGGGTGCATAGATCCTGAGAAATCAGTACCCAGAACAACCACCTCTGGCCGTAATAACGGCCTTGATACGCCTGGGCATTGAGTCAAACAGAGCTTGGATGGCGTGTACAGGTACAGCTGCCCATGCAGCTTCAACACTATACCACAGTTCATCAAGAGTAGTGGCTGGCGTATTTTGACGAGCCAGTTGCTCGACCACCATTGATCAGACGTTTTCAATTGGTGAGTGATCTGGAGAATGTGCTGGCCGGGGAAGCAATCGAACATTTTTTGTATCCAGAAAGGCCCGTACAGGACCTGCAACATGCAGTCGTGCATTATCCGGCTGAAATGTAGGGTTTCGCAGGGATCGAATGAAGAGTAGAGCCACGGGTTCAAAGTTCCGTCAATGCGAACAAGAGGTGACCGAAAAGTGCAACCAATGGCACCCCATACCATCACGCCGGGTGATACGCCAGTATGGTGATGACGAATACACGCTTCCAATGTGCGTTCACCGTGATGTCGCCAAACACGGATGCGACCATCATGATGCTGTACACAGAATCTGGATTCATCCGAAAAAATGACGTTTTGTCATTCGTGCACCCAGGTTCGTCGCTGAGTACACCGTCGCAGGCGCTCCTGTCTGTGATGCAGCGTCAAGGATAACCGCAGCCACGGTCTCCGACCTGATAGTCCATGCTGCTGCAAACGTCGTCGAACTGTTCGTGCAGATGGTTGTTGTCTTTCAAACGTCCCCATCTGTTGATTCAGTTTTCGAGACATGGCTGCACGATCCCTTACAGCCATGCGGATAAGATCCCTGTCATCTCGACTGCTAGTGATACGAGGACGTTGGGATCCAGCACGGCGTTCCGTATTACCCTCCTGAACCCACCGATTCCATATTCTGCTAACAGTCATTGGATCTCGACCAATGCCGGCCTGTGTGGCCGAGCGGTTCTAGGCGCTTCAGTCTGGAATTTGCAGTTTCGAATCCTGCCTCGGGCATGTATGTGTGTGATGTCCTTAGGGTAGTTAGGTTTAAGTAGTTTTAAGTTCTAGGGGACTGATGACCTCAGATGTTAAGTCCCATAGTGCTCAGAGCCATTTGAACCATCTCGACCAACGCGACCAGCAATGTCGCGATACGATTACCCGCAATTGCGATAGGCTACAATCCGACTTTTATCAAAGTCGGAAACGTGATGGTAGGCATTTCTCCTCCTTACACGAGGCATCACAACAACGTTTCACCAGGCAACGCCGGTCAACTGCTGTTTGTTTATGAGAAACCGGTTGGAAACTTTCCTCATGTCAGCACGTTGTAGGTGTCGCCACCGGCGGCAACCATGTGTGAATGCTCTGAAAAGCTAATCATTTGCATATCACATTAAATAACAATCAGTACGTTACTTACACTCATCTCATTATCAATCACGTCTCCCAAATATTGCGTGAGGAAACAGAAGCCACTACTAGATATCGAACATGGACTAGCAGTTTGGTATTCTAATGCCTTCACCGGTCATCCGCCTACCCCGACCTTCTAGAGAAATTGAATGACGGATACCCAAGCTACAGCATTAAAACTCAGAAACGTTAATAAGTCGAAGATTATCTACATTGAACCCCATATTATATTAACAAAAATGTTTGATTTTAGACGATCTTTCGATGCACAAGATTAAAAATACGAGTTTCCATCATCAACGTTGACCTTAATTTTTTTCAAAAAGCAGGGAGTCCGTAACAAAAAGCCGAAACATACGTCTCATTATTTTCAGTATAGAATGTCCTTGAAAAACTTGGTCCAATTCGGTGGCTCACATGTCAGACCCTCCTCCTATCGGCCCCTAATCATTTACACTTTACAGTAATCAGCTATAGTGGCCGCATGAAAGCGTCAGCCAAGCCATTCATAATAGCACCCAACAAATTCGGACACCAGTATACGGGCTTTGTTTAGCATTCGCGCCCAATAGTACACAAATAACATTAATGTTTGGTGGTAACTTCGTACACAATGGTGAGGAGATGTGGGTTATAGAAGGGTGTGGCAACTGTCGTCTCAGGAAATGTGGACAGGAGCAGAAATGATTAACGAACAATAAACAGATGATTTACTTAGCTTATATTTCTGTAGTAATGGTATTTGGAAGAGAGAAAGGGATCAACGGAAATATTACCTTGAATGGAGAACCCCTCAAAGTGGTAGAAAGTTTCACCTATTTCGGGAGTGAAATATCTAGAGATGGAAGAATAACTAACGAAATTAATAGGAGGTTACAGAAGGGAGCCAATTTTTTACCAAACAATAAAACACATGATTTGGAATAAGGAAATTTCAGAAAAAGCAAAATTCCTTATGTATAAGAATTATTACTTCGCTATTGTCACCTATGGTGGAGAAACATGGACAATGACAGAAAGGGACTGGAGCAGACGGCAAGCATGGGAAATGAAATTTCTCAGATCAGTTAAGGAAAAAACAAGAATGGACAGAGTAAGGAATGTAGAGATTAGAAAGGATCTTAAACAAGTAAGTATGAGAGAAGAAATTGAAAAAAAAGAGATAAAGATGGTATGGGCATGTTAAGAGGATGCATGGGCAGAGACTCCCCAAAATTATGGAAGAACTAAAGATGGATGGGAAAAGACCTAGAGGGCGCCCAAGAACACGGAGGAAAATGGGAGTGAGAATACCTGTGGAAAGGAGAGGTGTGACCTGGCAGCAAGTGGAGGAAGAAAAGTGGTGGGAGGACCGAGCCACATGGAGAGGACTCCTCAGCACCCAGACCTGGCAGTAGCTGGAGCGGCATCCGGATATAGATAGATATTTCTCCAAGCATACAAAGACTCGTAGAAATAATGCAGCAAGGAGTAGAGTCCAGCTACTACAGTAGCAACAAGGATGATGCCCTCTGGACTAAAGCACGAACAATGTCACCGGAGCCGTGACTAGGCGGTGTTTGTGTAGTGTCACATAGTGAAGTGGCTCCGAGTGCGAGTGGCCGTATGTGTTCTGGCTTAACGACAAGAGCCGGAATGAAGATACAGAACGCAAGACCAGAGAAGGCGATGAGGAAACGTCGGACAATGGTGCGCGGAATTGGACCGCACAGCGTCAAGAGCGACACCTGGAAGAAGTGAATGTGAGCGACGCTCCTGCTAGCCTCGGCCGCGCAGATTGGCACCGGATCGCGGACGTTAGCTATCAGTGACGTGTGACAACTTGCCTGAACAGTTCACATATCAAGGACTCTAAATTACATTGCGTGTCGCCTCTCCTTTGCGACTACTATTTGAAAATCTCCAAAGTTAAGTATTGTCAATTGCTTTCTAGAAATAAAACTACTAATGTTATATGTCTGAATCGTTGTATAGGATTTCGAGAACGCTGCATCCCGTAGGCACCCTCTTAGCGACGAGTGGGCAAGACCTTACAGTATGGCTGCCGCCATACGTCCTATATCGCGGCGGCAGAGAGCGTTCTTAGTCCAGAACCGTTGAAGGCTTGGCTCAGCAGGTATGCACCATTGGGTCCGCTGGACCCCGCAGGACCGCTATCAGTGTCTGGCGGAAACATACAGTTCCGTTCCCAGATTTATGACGCCTATGGGGTGGTACTGATACGTGATGCCACAGATAAAGCCACTGTCACCGATACGGTCCAAATGGATGACGCGACAGTGGTACAACGAGCGGCCCCTTGCAGGAAGAGCGAACCGAGTAGTTCACGCCTGCAGGCTGAAGGCTGCATCCAGAAAACCACTCCACCGCTGTGTCCAGTAAGAAGCAGCTGCAACTAGGCGGCACCACATAAAGCACAGCTCGCAACACGGCACTGTGGCGAGCGCGGGAAAGGCACGCACGGGAATTAATGTCTCCGCAACTTGCAACGACCTGAGGTCGGCACAAAACGGTTGGTCTTTTCAATAATTTAGCTGAGATGAAGAGGTTTAGGCAAGATGTACTAAAGTGGAGAGCTGCATCAAATCAGTCTTTGCACCAAACTACAGTTCGCTCAGTAACACTACTACTGATTTCTTTCACTGACTTTCGAAACAGTTCTTGTAATTTGCAGAGGGTGAGCCGTGCTGCGGCTCGCGTTGGTGCTGTTTGTAGGTTTCCGCCCTCTGTTGAGGGCCAGACGGTATCGTTTAGTTGGCATGGTTGCGGTTGTTTGTCTTCTTCTCGTGTTAACTGGCGCCACTCAGTTTCGCAAGCGTTGCCTGTCCGGTCGTGGCAGCAGCGGCGGTTATCGATATGTAGTAACTGTTGGCCTATCTTTGGGGCGACGTCGTTGTTTTGCTGGGTCGTGTGAGTCGCCAGTTCAGTTGGGGAGCCAGGTCCGCGCAGTGCGGAAACACGCCGGGACCGCTGGTGGCACGCGTGGACTGCCGGATGGAAGGGCTGTCGTCACGAGGTTGCACCACCTCATCGTAAACCGGACTGAGCAAGCTTTAAGATGAGTTCGTTTCAATCCAGGTGGAGAAACCTCTACCATTGTGATACCTCGGGATTCTCCAGTGACTTGGGTTCGTGTTGCTGCTCTTAGTGTCGCAGAGGCGAAGAGCAGAGAGCAGTGTGCTTGGGAAAGGTGGATTTGATTAGCTTTCCTCTATTTCTTATTACTATTTACTGCATTCAACTTGTTACAATTTGTTAAGTTCGACCAGTGGTAATTTTTCTTGCCAGATGGCAATTAACGCCACAGTTACCTGCCCTGGGGGCTAGTTGGTGATTCTTCTACTCTGGTGGTAATGATTCCTTTTTCATTCCGGGCACTCTAAGCACAGTATTGCACAGTAGTGCAGACCGCCGGATCCGGCTTTGGCGTATTGTTCCATCGTTGCATTTAGTTTATCGGAAGTCATGTAGCTTCAGCAAGATTATCATTAGTCATTCTTTATACTGCCACTAGTCTGAGTCAGCATCTTGTGAAGTGAATGCAACTCTTGGCTGCCTATCTCATCGTTCGCGACAGTGTTTGTTGCCAGACCTTCTCAGAGGTCGATTCCTGGAGCACCGTCTGTGGCCCCGTGGTTCTTGTAAGACATGTGTGTTCTAAAAGGAGGTCTGATGGCCAGTAGTTCAGTATAACGTTCCTTCAGTCCACGCCTTCTGCGGGTATAATTTGCCTCATCACCCTATAAGGAACTTATGTCCTGATCCTTGTGTTTTATTATTATTATTGCATTATTTATTACAATACCTTTTAATGCCTACATCAAAGGTTATGTACGTCTAGTTAATAGTTCTGGTCGCCTTCTGGAATAAATCTAGCAGTGTAGTGTTCAGTGGACGTTAAGGGTTGTGTTACAAAGTTTACCATCATCTTACCTGACCCGTACTGGTTTTCTTAAATTAACATTTGCTATTGTTTTTGTTGTTGATTTACAGTAGGTTTCTAAATTTTTTATATTATTGCCGTTCCTGGCGTGTAAGGCCTTCAGCCGTGATTGTGTCACTTGCCTTAAAATTCTAATTTGATATTTGTATTTTAGCAGTAAGCCTTAAAACCTTATTTACTGCCATTCCTGGCGTCTGATGCCTTCTGCTGTGTTTGTGGCGACTTGCCTTTAATATTTCAATGCCTAATTTGTGAGTTGCAGAGAGTTTTAAACAATTCTTAATTTATTGCCATTCCTGGAGTGTAAGGCCTTCTGCCCAGATCACAGTGGCTTGCTTTTAAAACTTTATCTGCTGTATCTGTATGTAATGGTGATTTGCCAAATTATAACTCACTGAAAACACTACTATTTACACAGCTGTTTATTCCTTCATTAATAACGTGTGGTATTTTTATTTATTGTTGAGTCTGGAATTCTTGGTTTAAAATAAATTGTGTGTACCTGTAAAAGGCAACCAATAGTAACTGATTACGGCCCCGTCCACAATCGTAACCCAATCCTGCCTTCTCTGGACTATCAGATTTCACCGGGCGACTAGAAAGGTTGCACACGTTTAGAAACAGTCTGTAGTTAAGTCGAATTTTCGATTAGGAACCTAAAACCTCGACCGCTTTGTGTATAATATTTGAGAAATCGCGTGCACAAGGTATAAAAGGGCAATGCATTGGCGGTGCTGTCTATTGTGCTAACATTTCCGACGTGGTTGTGTCCGCAGCTCGTGGTCGTGCGGTAGCGTTCTCGCTTCCCACGTCCGGGTTCCCGGGTTCGATTCCCGGCGGGGTCAGGGATTTTCTCTGCCTCGTGATGACTGGGTGTTGTGTGATGTCCTTAGGTTAGTTAGGTTTAAGTAGTTCTAAGTTCTAGGGGACTGATGACAATAGCTGTTAAGTCCCATAGTGCTCAGAGCCATTTGAACCATTTTTGAACCGACGTGGTTATGGCCGCGTGAAGGAATTAACAGACTCTGAATGAGGAATGGTAGCTGGAGCTGGACGTATGGGACATTGCATTTCGGAAATCGTTGGGAATTCAGTATTCTGAAATCCACAGTGTCAACGCATTTCCTCTCAGCACAGGGAAACGCAGTGGCTGACGGCCTTCACTTAACGACCGAGAGCAGCGGCGTTTGCGTAGAGTCGTCAGCACTAACAGACAAGCAACACTGCGTGAAATCAACGTAGAAATCAATACGGGACGTACGATTAATGTATCCCTTAGGACAGTGCTGCGAAATTTGGCGTTAGTGAGCTATGGCAGCAGACGATGAACGCGAATGCCTTTGGTAACAGCACCACATCACCTGTAGCGCCACGCCTGGGGTTGTGACCACATCGGTTTGACTCTAGACGACTGGAAAACAATGGCCTCAACAGATGAATACCGATTTCAGTTGGTAAGAGCTGGTGGTAAAGCTCGGGTGTGGCGCAGGGTCCACGAAGCCGTGGATCCAAGTTACCAATAAGGCAGTGTGCAAGTTGATGGTGGTTTCGTAATAGTTTGGGCTGTGTTTACATGGAATTCACTAGGTCATCTCATTGAACATTGTCTGGAAATGGTTATGTTCGGCTCCTTGGAGACTATTTCCAGCCATTCGTGGACTTCATGTTCCCAAAGAACGGTGCATCATGTCACTGGGCCACAACTGTTCGCGATTGGTTAAAAGAACATTATGGACAATTCAAGTGAATTATTTGGCCATCCAGACCGCCCGACGTGAATCCTATCGAACAGTTATGAGACATAACTGAGAAGCCAGTTTGTGCATAATTGCTTTCGCAGTTATGGACGGCTGTAGAGGCAGTATGGCTCAATATTCCTGGAGGGGACTTCCAACGATTTGTTGAGACCATGCCACGTCAAGATGCTGTACTAAGGTGGGCAAAAGGAGGTCCGACACCATGTAGGTGGTATCCCATGACTTTGTCACTTCAGTGTATGACTATTTCATCTGTATTAACAGCAATTAGCAATTCTCTTCTTTATCTAATACATTGTAATCTGAGAGAAGGGTTATCTAAAACCTTTGGAGAAACCAGAAAACATTTATAAAAAGAACACGAACGGGAAGCAGTGGTGAGAAGGGAGTGGGTCAGGTTCGTTGCTTGTCCCTGATGTTTTCAATCTGTAAACTGAAGAATCAGTAACCGAAACCGAGGAGAAATTTAGGAAAGGACTTTACGTTTAGGTAGTTTTGCCGATGACAATGGAGTTCTAACTAAAACGGCAGCTGCCTTGAAAGACCAGTTTAGCGGAATTGATGGTGTCTTGAAAAGAGGTTATAAGATGAACATCAACAAAAGCAGATGAAAGGTAATGGAATATAATCAATTTAATTTAGTCTACGCTCAGTGGATTAGATTACTAAACGAGGCACTTAAAGAAGTAGGTGCGTTTTGCTATTTGGGCACCAGTGTAACTCACGAATACCGAAGTAGAGAAGATATGAAATGCACAGTGGAAATAACAAGAAATACGTTTCAAAAAGGAAAATGTGTTAATGTCCAATATAAATTTGTGTGTTAAGAAGTACTTTCTGAAGGTATTTGTCAGGAGTGAAGTCTTGTACGGAAGTGAAACATGAAAGTTCGGGAAGAGGAGAACATATTGCTACAGAAGAATGCTGAAGATTATATGGGTACTGAACCTAACGGGAGAAAAAATAAATTTATGGTAATACTTGAATAAAGGAAAGTATTTCTAGACGGAGAGCAAGAACAGTATGCTGGTTCAAATGGATGTAGGTCACTTGGTTTTAAGTGACCACAATGAGAGTTTGATTACGATTTGACGTATTACTTTCGTGGCAGGACACTAGATTTTCCTAACAACTGATTCAGCACTCAAAACCAACAGATACACTATATGGAGAAAAGGTCAGGTGATTGGGTGTCACTTGTTTCATACGTCTGTACGAGAGATTTCCACACTCCTAAACATCCTTGGGTCCACTGTTTCCAATGTGATAGTGAAGTGGAAACGTGAAGGGTTACTACAGCACAAAAGCGTACAGGTCAACCTCGTCTGTTGACTGACAGTTGAAGAGGGGCCGGCCGGTGTGGCCGAGCGGTTCTAGGCGCTTCAGTCTGGAACCGCGCGACCACTTCGGTCGCAGGTTCGAAACCTGCCTCGTGCATGGATGCGTATGATGTCCTTAGGTTAGTTAGGTTTAAGTAGTTCTAAGTTCTAGGGGGCTTATGACCTAAGATGTTGAGTTCCATAGTGCTCAGAGCCATTTGAACAAATTTGAAGAGGGTCGTAATGTGTAATAGGCAGTCATCTATCCAGACCATCACACATGAATTACGAACTGCATCAGGATCCACTGCAAGTACTATCACAGGCGAGAGTTGACAAAAATTAGATTTCATGGTCGAGCGGCTGCTAGTAAGCTACACTTCACGCCGGCAAATAACAAACGACGCCTCGCTTGGTGTAAGGAGAGTAAACATTGGACGATTGAACAGTGGAAAAACGTTGTGTGGAGTGACGAATCACGGCACACGATGTGGCGATCCGATGGCAGGGTATGGGTATGGCGAATGCGCGGTGAACGTCATCTGCCAGCGTTTGTAGTGCCAACAGTAAAATTCGGAGGCGGTCACACACACCCATGTCCGAGGCAGGATTCGAACCTGCGACCGTAGTAGTCCCGCGGTTCCGGACTGCAGCGCCAGAAGGCTCTGAGCACTATGGGACTTAACATCTGAGGTCATCAGTCCCCCAGAACTTAGAACTACTTAAACCTAGCTAACCTAAGGACAGCACATACATCCATGCCCGAGGTAGGATTCGAACCTGCGACCGTAGCGGTCACGCGGTTCCAGGCTGAAGCGCCTAGAACCGCTCTGCCACACCGGCCGGTCATTATGGAAGGGGAACATGGTTCTTAACAGAGTGTATGACCGCCAAGGACGGCAATGCATGCTCTGCGGCGTGCTGGCCAAATGGTTGGTAAGGAGTTGTTGTGCCAGAGCGTTCCATTCCTACACCAGCGCGGTTGACAGCTGCAGGATGGTCGATGGCGCATGTGGGCGTGTTGCAGTCCGTCTGCCAATCCCATTCCACGGAGGATATTCGGCAAATGGACTGGCCTGCCCGTCCCCCAACTTAAATCCCATCTAACACGTGTGGATGCATCGGGGAGACGTACTGCGACGCGTCCAAATGTACGTACGACCGCCCGGCAGTTGTCAATAGCGCTGGAGGAGGAGTGGAACACACTACCGCAAGAGCGCCTTACCATCCTTGTGGCCGGCATGGGAGCATGTTGTAGAGCATGTAGTGGCGTCCGTGGTGATCACACACCTCTGTAAAGAGCCCTGTCCCGCCGTCTGTAATGCCCAGGGGATCATCATGAATCGCGGTAACTTTACTGTAAATGTTTTTTTTTTCAGTCTTTGATCACAATATGAATTCTTTAGACGATGATCGGTTTCAGTCCGTAATGAACATCCTCAGATCTTTTTTACACCATGTCCTAAAATTAGTAGGCCATAATGGCATCGTCAAAACATATAAATATAATCAGCATAGCATTTACTTAAATACTATCCTTGAATAAAAGCGTCATTTACGTTCGTCTCATTGCGTATTTCTTTCAGTTACCTCCTGAATTATACTGTAGCAGTTCTTTCTAAGCTTGGCCCAAGATCCATCGAGGTCTGTTATTTGGCAGGATACGTCATGCGAAAGTTATTCTCGATCCAACAAAGAGCGGCGCGCTCCGTCACGGGATCGTTTCGCTGGCGAGATACTGTTACGGAGATGCTAAACAAACTCCACTGGCAGACGTTACAAGAGAGGCGTTGTGCATGACGGAGAGATTTACTATTGAAATTTCGGGACAGCACTTCTCAGGAGTCAGATGACATATTACTTTCCCCCACATAAAAAAAAGGTTCAAATGGCTCTGAGCACTATGGGACTTAACTTCTGAGGTCAGCAGTCCCCTAGAACTTAGAACTACTTAAACCGAACTAACCTAAGGATATCACACACAACCATGCCCGAGGCAGGATTCGAACCTGCGACCGTAGCGGTCGCGCGATTCCAGACTGTAGCGCCTAGAACCGCTTGGCCACTCCGGCCGGCTCCCCCACATCCATCTCGCATATTGGCCACCAGGAGAAAATTCGATAAATTAGAGCTAATATAGAGGCTTACCGACAATCATTCTTCCCACTCACTAATCGCGAGTGGAACAGGGTTGAAGGGATCAGACAGGGATACCGAAAGTACCCACCGCCACACACCATTAGGTGGCTTGCGGAGTGTGATTTAGATGTAGATGTAGATGTCATTAAGTTTTGCAAACCAGTGTGTTTGAGGTATGTGGCTAGATGTCAGCACCGAAAACTACCAGACTCTTGCTACGAAATACAAAATCAGACTGATTCCTGAGCCTTATGCGACGTATGTAGTGTTGAATCGAACATTGGAGACATATAGTTATGCCATGACACAATTAATGTTTTAACTGGGTGAAAATCTCAAGGGCACTGATAACAGTAATTTATCATTTGGGAATGCAACGCTGGAGCCTTAAGTCTCATCTAGGAACTAGACATGGACCATCATTGGACAACTGCCTGCGTGTGACTCTTGAGAGAACTTAACAAAGGAAAACGAAGATGAAGAGTACGCATAAATCAGTTACAGAATCACCCGACGCAACGCGAAAGTTAGTAAAATCATTTTTAGTTACAAAGAAAATAGACCTAAAATGCAGACTGTTTTGACACCACATACAACAATGCTACAGAAATAAGTCACCGTTTGATACTGTTTGGAGTAACTCTCTCTCTCTCTCTCTCTCTCTCTCTCTCTCTGCATGTTTTTCTTAGTTTTTTCGTCCTGTTCTTCTTCTCGTTGTTGTTACTGTTTTAAATATAACAGAAGAAAAATAACATATTTTCCATCTCGCATATAACATTAAATATATGTAGATAAATCAACAAAATTTGTCAGATCACTAGCCACAAAAAATTTGACAAAACCATTCATAAAATCACCACAAATATCGCTTGATAATTTTCTTGTAATACACGTGAAATTCTTAAGTTAGAAGAAAAATGACACATTGTAGAAATTGTTGCAATTCTGCAAGAAAAACTAAAATAATATACACTGCCAAAAGAAAGAAAAAAATGAACCATATTCCTGCTAATATAAACTGTTCACTGCTATAGTCGGCCTATCTGTCTTCGTGTTATATTACTGTCAATTCCTTGTTTAATGTTAATAATTAGGAGGATATACTGACGAAGATTAAGCTGTGCATCGACATTTATAAAAACCTTGAAATTCTTGTATTTCAGTTAAATAAAAAATTTAGTTAAAAATGATGACTCTAGAGTCGATACTGTTTGACTGTAAAAAATTTATATCAACTTGTAAATGCTCGACACGTAGCCATATTTACACATGAATCTATAATGTGAACGTAAAATTACTCTTTCCACACCATTACGATTAATCGTACAAATGATCAACCGAATACGAAACTAACCAAATGCGACTGAGTCGTTTATGAGTAAAGGAATCTGATCTTAAAAGCCTGTAAAAACTGTTGTTATGTGCCTGTATTGTGTGTGGGGTGCAGCGTGAAGAGAGAGGTGACGTCACAGTAAAGGACGAAACGTCTCGGTCAGTGTCTCCGAGGTTTGTAGTCTCGGACAATGTAAGTCAAGTGAATGCAGTAACCTGGCGAATGAGTTCAGTGCGTCATGTTGTGCAGTCAGGGCGCGCGGAGCCCTTCTGGAGCCTTCGCCGTCTCTACACTGCCGCTGAAGCATCCCTGGAACGCCTCGCGCCGTGTCTAGTTGTTAATGGCATGAGCTGGGCCGTACGTCTGCCGGCTGCGACATTCACTCCGCGGGACCGGTCCAGGGTTCGCATCCCGGCGCGGCCTGTGCCCGCATGCCGGCCCGCATACTAGCTGCGCAGACAGGCGGCGGCTGTCGGCGGTCACCGCTGACAGCGACACCGCCAAGAGCCTGCTGCCTTCCCACGCCCCGTATCTCGTCTGCGGTTACGGGACAGACGGAGCTAGGTGCAAAGGGCGTGCCGAGCGAGGAATGCACCAGAGCGGCAGGAGTTCGCACTTACTGGAGCCTAGGTCGCTTGTGGAATACCTTACTGTCAAAATAAAATAACCACAGAGGTGGATTCATGCTTGCCTAACTGCTTTGATGCGGCCCGCCACGAATTCCTCTCCTGTGCCAACCTCTTCATCTCAGAGTAGCACTTGCAACCTACGTCATCATTTGCCGGAGTAATGAGTTTTGCTATTTGGGAAGCAAAATAACTCATCATGGTCGAAAGGGAGGATGTAAAATGCAGACTCGCAATGGCAAGAAAAGCGTTTCTGAAGAAGAGAAATTTGTTAATGTCGAGTATAGATTTAAGGGCCAGGAACTTGGTTGAAATGGCTCTGAGCACTATGGGATTTAACTTCTGAGGTCATCAGTCCCCTAGAACTTAGAACTACTTAAATCTAACTAACCTAAGGACATCACACACATCCATGCCGGAGGCAGGATTCGAACCTGCGACCGTAGCGGTCGCGCGGTTCCAGACTGTAGCGCCTATAACTGCTCGGCCACCCCGGCCGGCTAGGTCAGCAAGTCCTTTCCGAAAGTATTTGTATGGAGTGTAGCCATGTATGGAAATGAAACAAGGACGACAAATAGTTTAGATAAGAAGAGAATAGAAGCTTTTGAAATGTGGTGCTACAGAAGACTGCTGTAGATTAGATGGGTAGATTACGTAACTAATGAGGAGGCAGTGATAGAATTGGGGAAAAGAGAAATTTGTGGTACAGACTGACCAACAGAAGTGATCGATTGGTAGGACACATTCTGAGACGTCAGGGGCTCACCAATTTAGTATTGGAGGGAAGAGTGTGGGATAACAACAGTAGAGGGAGATTCACAGGGATGTAGGTTGCAGTAGTTACTCGGAGACGAAGAGACTAGCACAGGATACAGTATCATGGAGAGCTGAATCAAACCAGTCTTCAGACTGAAGACGACAACAACAGCAATACTCCAATCTCGATCTTACTCTACAGTTTTTGCCCTCTATAACCCTCTCTAGTACCAAGGAGATTATTCCCTGACGTCTTAACGTCCTATCATCCTGTACCTTCTCGTTGTCAGTGTTTTCCGCATATTTCTTCCTCTCCGATTCTGTGCAGAACCTCATCATTCCTTACCTAATTTTTAACATTCGTCTGTAACACCACACCTCAAATGCTTCGATTCTCTTCTGTTCCGGTTTTCCCACAGTCCATGTTTCACTATCATACACTGCTGTACTCTAGACCTACATTCTCAGAAATTTCTTCCTCAAATTAAGGCCTTTGTTTGATACTAGTGCTCTTCTCTTGGCCCGGAATGCCCTTTCTGTCAGTGCCAGTCTGCTTTCAAAGTCCTTCTTGCTTCGTCCGTCATTGGTTATTTTGCCGCCTAGGTGGCAGAATTCCTTAACTTCATCTACTCGTACTTCGTGACCATAAATCCTGACGTTAATTTTCTCGCTGTTCTTATTTCTGCTACTTCACGTTACTGTCGTCTTGGTTCGATTTATTCTCAGTCGGTACTCTGCACACATTTGATTGTTCATTCCAGTCAGCAGGTCATGTAATTCTTCTTCACTTTCACACAGGATAGCAATGTCATTAGCGAATCGCATCATTGATATCCCTTCACCTTGAATTTTGATCGCACTCCTGAACCTTTCTTTTTTTTCCACCATTTTTTACACATTGAACAACAGGGGCGAAAGTGTACATCTCTGTCTCATACCCTTTTTAATCCGAGCACTTCTTTCTTGGTCGTCCACTCTTACTCGTATTATTCCCTCTTGGCTCTTGTACGTATTGTATGTTACCCGTCTCTCCTTATACACTCCTGGAAATTGAAATAAGAACACCGTGAATTCATTGTCCCAGGAAGGGGAAACTTTATTGACACATTCCTGGGGTCAGATACATCACATGATCACACTGACAGAACCACAGGCACATAGACACAGGCAACAGAGCATGCACAATGTCGGCACTAGTACAGTGTATATCCACCTTTCGCAGCAATGCAGGCTGCTATTCTCCCATGGAGACGATCGTAGAGATGCTGGATGTAGTCCTGTGGAACGGCTTGCCATGCCATTTCCACCTGGTGCCTCAGTTGGACCGGCGTTCGTGCTGGACGTGCAGACCGCGTGAGACGACGCTTCATCCAGTCCCAAACATGCTCAATGGGGGACAGACCCGGAGATCTTGCTGGCCAGGGTAGTTGACTTACACCTTCTAGAACACGTTGGGTGGCACGGGATACATGCGGACGTGCATTGTCCTGCTGAAACAGCAAGTTCCCTTGCCGGTCTAGGAATGGTAGAACGATGGGTTCGATGACGGTTTGCATGTACCGTGCACTATTCAGTGTCCCCTCGACGATCACCAGTGGTGTACGGCCAGTGTAGGAGATCGCTCCCCACACCATGATGCCGGGTGTTGGCCCTGTGTGCCTCGGTCGTATGCAGTCCTGATTGTGGCGCTCACCTGCACGGCGCCAAACACGCATACGACCATCATTGGCACCAAGGCAGAAGCGACTCTCATCGCTGAAGACGACACGTCTCCATTCGTCCCTCCATTCACGCCTGTCGCGACACCACTGGAGGCGGGCTGCACGATGTTGGGGCGTGAGCGGAAGACGGCCTAACGGTGTGCGGGACCGTAGCCCAGCTTCATGGAGACGGTTGCGAATGGTCCTCGCCGATACCCCAGGAGCAACAGTGACTGTCCCTAATTTGCTGGGAAGTGGCGGTGCGGTCCCCTACGGCACTGCGTAGGATCCTACGGTCTTGGCGTGCATCCGTGCGTCGCTGCGGTCCGGTCCCATGTCGACGGGCACGTGCACCTTCCGCCGACCACTGGCGACAACATCGATGTACTGTGGAGACCTCACGCCCCACGTGTTGAGCAATTCGGCGGTACGTCCACCCGGCCTCCCGCATGCCCACTATACGCCCTCGCTCAAAGTCCGTCAACTGCACATACGGTTCACGTCCACGCTGTCGCGGCATGCTACCAGTGTTAAAGACTGCGATGGAGCTCCGTATGCCACGGCAAACTGGCTGACACTGACGGCGGCGGTGCACAAATGCTGCGCAGCTAGCGCCATTCGACGGCCAACACCGCGGTTCCTGGTGTGTCCGCTGTGCCGTGCGTGTGATCATTGCTTGTACAGCCCTCTCGCAGTGTCCGGAGCAAGTATGGTGGGTCTGACACACCGGTGTCAATGTGTTCTTTTTTCCATTTCCAGGAGTGTAGTTTACCCCTATTTTTCTCAGAATTTTGAACATCTTGCATTATTTTACGTTGTCGAACTTTTTTTCTGGGTCGACAAACCCTATGATAAGTGTCTGCTTTTTTATTTATTCTTGCTTCCATTACCAAATGCAAAGTCAGAATTTTCTGTCTGACGCCTTAACCTTTGCTGAAGCCAAACTGATCGTCATCTAACGCATCCTCAATTTTCTTTTTCATTCCTCTGTATATTTTTCTTCTCAGCAGCTTGGATGCATGAGTTGTTAAGCTGATTGTGCGATAATTCTCGCACTTGTCAGCTCTTGCAGTCTTCGGAATTGGTGGATGATATTTTCCCGAAAATCGGATGGTTTATCACCAGACTCATGCATTCTACACAGCAAAGTGAACTTCCACCAACAATTTTAGAAATTTCAATGGAATGTCATCTATCCCTTCTGCCTTATTCGCTCTTGAGTCTCCCACAGCTCTTTTGAATTCTGATTCTAATATTGAATCCCCTAAGTCTTCTCCTGTTTCTTCTGCTATCACATCAGACAAATCTCCCCCCTCATAGAGACCTTCAATGTACTACTTACACCTATCCGCGCTCTCCTCTGCACTTAACAACCCGCCGGCCGCGGTGGTCTAGCGGTTCTGGCGCTGCAGTCCGGAACCGCGGGACTGCTACGGTCGCAGGTTCGAATCCTGCCTCGGGCATGGGTGTGTGATGTCCTTAGGTTAGTTAGGTTTAAGTAGTTCTAAGTTCTAGGGGACTTATGACCTAAGATGTTGAGTCCCATAGTGCTCAGAGCCATTTGAACTTAACAACCGAATTCCCGTTGCACTCTTAATGTCACCACCCTTGCTTTTAATTTCACCAAAGGTTGTTTTGACTTTTGTATATGCTGAGTCAGTTCCCCCATTGTCCTTCGGTTGTTGAGAACGGAAAACTCGTTGAATGTTTCGACAAAGGAAAAAGTATATACTTATATGGATATGGTGCCTGTTCTTCCTGACATGTCCGAAAGAACAGACACCATATCCATATAAGTATATAGTTCTGGCAATACAGGCCATGACCTTCTTTTTCTGTGCGGATGCACACATATTACCCAAACTCGTACGGGACTTGGTAAGAATGTCTTCCACGAGTAATGAGTGTGTTCGGTAGGGACACTACCAATGTAGAGTGTGGACACATAAGGTGAGAATGTGGGTCTCGCGGGAGGCGTGCGCGAGATAGTCTCTGCAGACGCACTATCCTCTGTGCCCTCGGTGCCTCAGATGGATAGAGCATCTGCCATGTAAGAAGGAGATCCCGGGCTCGAGTCCAGGTGAGGGCACACATTCTCACCAGTTCCCGTTGATATACATCAAGGCCCGTCAGCAGTTGAAGATATTAATACCTATTTCTAATTGAGGAAAAAGTAGGTGAAGAAGTCACTCTGCCTAAGGGGCCTTTAATGGCACCGACCTTATCCAAATTGTACACTTGGATAGCACAAAGAAATTCGGTATCCAACTGCTTGATGACTAGATTCGAGCGTAAGCTCATTATCAAATCATCCAACAAGCTATGCAGGGGCATCCATTACGACAGCTAGATGACTGTCCATTCTAGTTAAACACATCTTGTAGAGCAGTGCAGTGCTGGACTTAGGTGAATGTTGTTCAGCCCTGCACTGATTCACAAGATGTGTTTAACAGTATGAACAGACATCTGGCTGTCGTATTGTATGCTACTGCATAGCTTATTGGTATGTACGAACTGTCAGTAGTTATCTTTGTACTATGGCACTGTTTTGTAATGTGTAAAGTATTCTTTTAAATAAACACACCGACATTTGATTGTATTGTTGTTTATTTAATTACGACCTAGGTTTCGGCCTTTTGTACCATTTTCAAGTGATTGAGCTTATGTCATTAACATGTATTGCGGGAAATCAAGCTCAAAATTGGCCATATTTTCTTAATTTATGACAATTTTGAGCTTGATGTCGTACAATAAATGTTAATGACAATAGCTTAATCACTTGAAAATGGCATAAAAGGCTGAAACGTAGGTCGTAATTAAATAAACAACAATACAATCAAATGGTGGAGTATTCATTTAAAAATTATTGTGTGACCGTTGCCGAACAATACCAAAAACTTTTTACTTATTTACTATTTTGTTTCTGTTTTTTAGGACGATCTGATAACGAGCTTAGGCTCCAAATTAGTCATACTGCAACTTCGACAGTTATCTGTAGTTTATTGCATAATTTGGTAATCTGAGTGTTTATGATATCATATCTCCTGTACTAAATTCCCTTCAATGACACAATTTGCAGGCATGTTCAGTAGTGCATGCGGGTAGTGTATGCAAAATGTGTTGAGAATAGAGTTAGTAGTAAAGAAGTAATAAATTTAAAGTTCATACCTCATTTTGAAGTTTTTCTGCATAAACAGTGAAAATGTAGTAAACTAGAAACTTTTTCTTTCGTTTTTTTGTGTGTGTATGTGTGTGTGTGGGGGGGGGGAGGAAGGAGATGGGTGAGGAGTGTTGCCACCAGGAAAAAGTTTCGAAAAGGTTTAATATTGTGTTTTAAGTATGTTGGAAGTCGATAAGCGCCCTCATTCTCAAATACTGGATGAATATAGTGTGGGTAATTTGCACACTATGAGTTGTGTTTCCTGAAAACATACACACACTTTTATTTTAATACTTGACAGCTTTAATACAATACAGCTCCTGGAAGCTGTTGGATATGCAACCTGTAACTCGGCCGTGATGGCCGTTTTGTGCCTTCAGTAATTTTACAGCTTCACTCAGTAGCAGGCCAGTAGCGACGGCGCAAGGGCAGCTCCATCGAATAACGATTCTGGGCGATTCGGTTAGATAAGCAGATCGAGACAGTCGGGGCCGTGTACACCGTACAGTCAGCCGTCGTCTTCTGCGGAGCGACACGGATGACTGCTTGGAACGCCAGCCGAGGCAGAACCGTGTCTTCACTGGTGGACTGCGTTTGACATGTCGCGAAGCGCGCGACCGACCGGAAACTGAAAGACCGGGCAGGCAGGTGGGAAGTCTGAGCATAGCGAACTCAGAAGGGTAGGAAAACAACCTGGCCTGCGCGAACACTGTCGGCGGACGTACCACAATCCAGCGCAGCTGCGACCAAATATCAGGTAGCAGCCACTTCACTGCGGTGGCAAGAGTCAATGGATAGCAATATGTACATATACAGGTGGCGGTAGTACCATGTACACAAGGTATAAAAGGGCAGTGACTTGGTAGATTTGTCATTTGTACTCAGCTGATTCATGTGGAAAGGTTTCCGACGTGATTATGGCTGCACGACGCGAATTAAAAGATGTTCAGTGTGGAATGGAGCTAGAACCGTGGGATACTCCATTTCGGAAACTGTTAGCGAATTCAATATTGCGAGATCCACTGTGTCAAGAGAGTGTGCCGAGAGTACCAAATTGCAGGCATTGCCTCTCACTGTGGACAACACAGTGAGAGACGTACACTTGTCAGTGCTAATAAAGCAACACTGCGTGAAATAAAAGCAGAAACCAATGTGGTATGAACGACGAACGCAGCCGTTAGAGCAGTGCAGCGAAGTTTGGAGTTAATGGTGACCGACTCGAGTGCCTTAGCACCCAGCACGACATTGCCTGTAGAGTCTCTCCCATGCTTGTGACCGTATCGGTTCTACCCTAGGCTACTAAATAATCGTTGCCTGGTCAGTCGTAGGAGCTGATGGTAGGGTTCGAGTCCGGCGCAGACCCCACTGAGCCATGGACCCAAGCTGTCAACAAGGCTCTGTGCAAGCTGCTGGTGGCTCCATAATGGTGTGGGCTGTGTTCCCATGGAATGGACTGGATCCTCTGGTGGAAATGATTATGCTCAACTACATGGATCCATTTGAAGCCATTCATGCACTTTTGGTTCCCAAACAACGATGGAATTTTTATGGATGACAATGCAGCATGTCAACGGGGCCCGCATCTCGTGGTCGTGCGGTAGCGTTCTCGCTTCCCACGCCCGGGTTCCCGGGTTCGATTCCCGGCGGGGTCAGGGATTTTCTCTGCCTCGTGATGGCTGGGTGTTGTGTGTTGTCCTTAGGTTAGTTAGGTTTACGTAGTTCTAAGTTCTAGGGGACTTATGACCACAGCAGTTGAGTCCCATAGTGCTCAGAGCCATTTGAACCATTTTTTGTCAACGGGCCACAGTTGTTCGCTATTGGTTTGGAGAACATTCTGGACAATTCGAGCGAATGATTCGGCCACCCAGATTGCCCAAAATGAGTCCCATCGAATATAGAGAGATGAGTTCGTGCGCAAAATCATTCTCCAGCAACACTTTTGCAGTTAGACTTATTGAGTCCATGCCTCGTCGGGTTGCTGCACTGCGACAGGCAAAAGGAGTTCCGACACGATGTTAGGAGGCATCCCATTACTTTTGTCATCTCAGTGTGTGTAACCTTAGTGGACAGATATCCACTTAAGGGGCTCCGGAAAGGCTCAAAAACATGAAAAGTTCAATTTTTACTTTTTTGCGTTTCCTGAATCTGCAGACTATTACCTTTTAATAGATATATAATTTATTCAATTCCGAAGACTACAACTATTTTTAATTTTTTTTTGAAATGTGTTCTACATGGGCGTGACCCACTGTGGCGCTGTTAAACTGCTGCCAAATGGTGTTATTATTAACGTCCGTGTTCATCAGATACATTTTAGTGATGTGAGATAAAGTATGTGTTGTGGCTAACCTGTGATGGTTCAATATATATATATCGCTGGTGTGATTGTCGATTGAAAGCTTCGTACAAAAAACAAAAACTCAGTGATGGTAAAGGGTTGGACGGGAAGGAAAGGTTAACTGACAGTGTAATTGACAAAATACAGAACTATTATGGAATGGCTATTAGGCAAAATACACAAAGTGGCGACGAAATGAAGAAGGCTGTTTGGGCTCTTTTTTTTCATACTTCTTCAACCGATGAAAATCCCCAACATAGCTTGTGTCCCAAAGAAGAAGACAGTTGGTGTAAATATAACAAAGGATTGCTAACTGGTGAAGTGTACACTCATAAGCATAGTCTGCCTCATGCAATAATGGAGGTGATAAAACCTATTTTCAGAGACTTAGCAGCACCTGAACTGTTGAAAAAGTGTATTCACGCAGAAACTCAAAACCCCAGTGAAAGTGTAAATGGTGTTATATGGTCGAGAATCCCCACGACTGTATTTGTTGGAATAGAAACACTTCACTTTGGTGTGTATGATGCTGTTGCGACTTTCAATGATGGCAACATTGTAAGGTGCAAGGTATTTAGAAGTATGGGAATGAAGATAGGTTCTAACATGGTACGAGCGATGCTTGCTTTAGACAAGGAACGCCTTCGGGCTGCAGACAGGGCTGTAAAGAGTCTAGAAATACAAGCAAGAGTAAATAGGAGGAGGAACAAGAGGAAGCTGGAGGAGGAGTTTGCAGAGGATGAAGATAATCCATCCTATGGACCTGGAATGCACTAAAAAGTTAATCCAATCTTTGTCGCTCGATTCCCAAAACTTTTATTTTCTCATACTAATTACATGTTTTCTAAGGATCTTCCAAACATATTTGTTTCAAACTTTCAGTAAATGTTACACAGTACCTTCTGCATAATTTAACACAGCCTTTTTCCAAAAAACTGTATATTTTTGAATATATAAATAAAAAATTGCAAGAAAATGTTGTGAATTTTCATTACAATTGAAAAAAAATCATCTTTAATAACTGAACAAAAATTTTGTAAAATCCCTGTGTTAAGTTGTAGCCCATATTCCAATAAATAATCTGTAAAAAGTTCAACTTCCTACCTCAAATACTTTGTGAGGAAAGATGTAATTTATAAGCGTTATTTTAACATTGCAAGTATAGGGCGTTCCGGAGCCCCTTAAAAGAGAGCCGGCCGGGGTGGCTGAGCGCTTCTAGGCGCTACAGTCTGGAACCGCGCGACCGCTACGGTCGCAGGTTCGAATCCTGCCTCGGGCATGGATGTTTGTGATGTCCTTAGGTTATTTAGGTTTAAGTAGTTCTAAGTTCCAGGGGATTGATGACCTCAGAAGTTAAGTACGATAGTGCTCATAGCCATGTGAACCATTTTTGAACTTAAAAGAGAACACCCGATCGCTTTGGAGCGCTGTAGACAGCGTAAAACTTCTACCAAGTGGCCACATGATACGCCTACGCAGTGAAGTGACGTTAACTGCCAACCTGTTGCATAGAAACGACACAGTAAGACAATTCGACGTGGAACCGTGGCAGAGAAGAGTCGTATCAGATTTAGACGTGCGCGTGAAGGCACTCCGAATGAACTTTCGCCATTCGTTGGGGTATCAATGCGGACTGACCAGCCGGCCGCAGTGGCCGAGCGCTTCTAGGAGCTACAGTCTGGAACCGCGCGACCGCTACGGTCGCAGGTTCGAATCCTGCCTCGGGCATGGATGTTTGTGATGTCCTTAGGTTATTTAGGTTTAAGTAGTTCTAAGTTCCAGGGGATTGATGACCTCAGAAGTTAAGTACGATAGTGCTCATAGCCATGTGAACCATTTTTGAACTTAAAAGAGAACACCCGATCGCTGTGGACAGCGTAAAACTTCTACCAAGTGGCCACATGATACGCCTACGCAGTGAAGTGACGTTAACTGCCAATCTGTTGTATAGAAACGACACAGTAAGACAATTCGACGTGGAACCGTCGCAGAGAAGAGTCGTATCAGATTTAGACGTGCGCGTGACGGCACTCCGAATGAACTTTCGCCATTCGTTGGGGTATCAATGCGGACTGACCAGCCGGCCGCAGTGGCCGAGCGCTTCTAGGAGCTACAGTCTGGAACCGCGCGACCGCTACGGTCGCAGGTTCGAATCCTGCCTCGGGCATGGATGTGTGTGATGTCCTTACGTTAGTTAGGTTTAAGTAGTTCTAAGTTCTAGGGGACTGATGACCACAGATGTTAAGTCCCAGAGTGCTCAGAGCCATTTGAACCATTTTGGACTGTGCACTGTACCTACAAGGAATGGTATACTACTCGCTGGCACGCATTAAGTTCGTAGCGTTTCTCCATGAGATTGATAAACACAGCTACACATTACCCTTGACACTGCATCACGGACAGGAGCGCCTGCGATTGTGTACTCAACGAGGAACCTGGGTGCACGAATGGCAAAACGTCATGTTTTCGGATGAATCCAGGTTCTGTTTACAGCATCATGATGGTCGCATCCGTGTTTGGCGACATCGCGGTGAACGCACATTGGAAGCGTGAATTCGTCATCGCCATACTGGCGTATCACTCGGCGTGATGATATAAGGTGCCATTGGTTACACGTCACGGTCACCTCTTGTTCGCATTGACGGCACTTTGAACAGTGGACGTTACATTTCAGATGCGTTACGACCCGTGGCTCTACCCTTCATTCGATCCCTGTGAAACCCTACATTTCAGCAGGATAATGCACGACCGCTTGTTGCTGGTCCTGTACGGGCCTTTCTGGTTACAGAAAATGTTCGACTGCTGCCCTGGCCAGCACATTCTCCAGATCACTCACCAATCGAAAACGTCTGGTCAATGGTGGCCGAGCAACTGGCTCGTTACAATACGCCAGTCACTACTCTTGATGAACTGTGGTATCGTGTTGAAGCTGCATGGGCAGCTGTACCTGTACACGCGATCCAAGCTCTGTTTCACTCAATGGCCAGGCGTATCAGGGCCGTTATTACGACCAGAGGTGGTTGTTCTGGGTACTGATGTCTCAGGATCTATGCACCCAAATTGGGTGAAAATGTAATCACATGTCAGTTTTAGTATAACATATTTGTCCAATGAATACCCGTTTATCATGTGCATTTCTTCTTTGGTGTAGCATTTTTAATGGTCAGTAGTGTAATATGGCCACCCATGATTTTTTTGAATTTGGCTTAAAGGATGCGGTACCCATACATCTGATTTTTGAATCTTGCCTATCGCATGCAAATGTCACACAGGGGTGGAATGATCGCAATTCATCACGTTTGCCAGTTCTCGAGTACATCGAAGTGGGTCATAGTGGATTAATGCTTTCAAATGCATCAAACTCCGAAGATGTTCCTGAAAATGGAGAGTCACTAATGTCAGAACGATGCTCTTAAGCTAGGAAACCATTTTCTTGTCGTGCTCTGTTCAGTGGCATTATCCCCCATACACGGTGCAAATGTTTCTGGTTGTAAATGCTCCGATTTCTCGATTTGGCATTCCATTCTCTAGCGCCCACAGCTTCCCTCATTATCTCCAAATGACAAAATGACAATATTTAAACTCAAATAACAAGAGTGAACTACATATAAAACAATGAGAATGGCTAAGTAAACCCATAGCAACCGGAGCACGAACTTGCAAAACAGGAACGCTACGAACTTATGTACCAACATAATAAAGCGGCGTAAGAACAACGGTCTTTAAAAAATCCAAAT
This sequence comes from Schistocerca cancellata, assembly GCF_023864275.1. Lineage (NCBI taxonomy): Eukaryota > Metazoa > Arthropoda > Insecta > Orthoptera > Acrididae > Schistocerca > Schistocerca cancellata. Next base: position 1,036,484,426 of record NC_064627.1, on the reverse strand, counting down.
CTGCAGGGACCAGATATGAGTGTCAACGACAAAAAGATTCAAACTTCACGGGAATTGCCAACGCCAGTGAATCCAGATCTATCGCCACCTTTCGACAGAACATAGAGGAGGGAACTGCATGCAACGGAGTAGCATGTCTCACAAAAGACCGTTTGCTTACAGAGGAACTTACAGATGCACATCTTCAGTGGGCCAGACGACATAAAAACACTAGCTGGGTCGAGGCGTGTAGTGTGATTCGACTAGTTGCGAATTGCCACTTTCACAAATGACCCGAAGCATCGAGCGCATAGGCAGCAGAACAAGTCGCCTAACCCGTAGCGCGTATGGAGGATTTAGGTCTGTTTGCAGGGGTATGTGTCATGTCATGAGCTTGTTTAGGGTACTAAGTTACCGTGAAGATCAACCAGGATATTTATATCAACTTCGTTGCGCAGGTGCTGCTCTTGATGAGGGTATGCTGTGTATATTCCCACATTCTGTCATGATAATAGCCGTCTGCATAGGGCCACACAGATACAGTCTCAGACAAATGACAGGGTTCAGTGGCACCACGGTATAATATTGCCGCACCCTGCCAAAGTTGTCACGCGAATTATGAATTTCTTTTTCTTTCTTTTTTTAGAAGTTTTATTTCTACGCGCATTCAGGCAGTAGAAACCAGCAGGGCCGAAGTGCTAATCGAGTAAGCCACTGGATGGCATTGTTGACATTATGACATTGCGATACCAGACAACGGTCGAGCACATCTAACAGCTAACATGATGTGACCAAGAATAAGGTGATATTTTGTACCTCGGGCGCTTGCATGCCATCGAGAAACTCACACGTTGCAAATATAACTGGACCTAGAAACACACGCTCGGGGCAGAACGAACTAGGAAAATCTGAAAGACAAGCTCGATGAAGCAAACTTACTGCCCCCCCTCCAGTAGGACTACATCAAAAGCGTGGAGTTTTTTTCAGTAGATGTAGATGCAGATCCCACTATCAGGGGTAGACTGCCGTGTGGTGGAAATCTGGGTGAGGGTAGCAAGAAGCAGTCAGTGTTTTTCTGGTTGGTTTGATGCGGTCCCCCACAACTCCCTGTCAAGTGTTAACCTCTCCATCTCAGAGTAGCACTTGCAAACTACGTCCACAGTTAATTTCTGGATGTACTTCAATCTCTGTCTTCTACTACAGTTTTTACCCTCTGCAACTGTCTCTAGTACCATGGAAGTTATTCCCCGATGTCTTAAAAGTTGTCCTGTCATCCTGTCCCTTCTTCTTACCAGTGTTTTCAATATATTGCTTTCCTCGCCGATTCTGCGGAGAACCTCCTCACTAATTTTTCTCGAGGATGCTTTCTTCTGGAAGATACTACCAACGTAACAATTCTGCACTGGAGCACCATACAGATTGCCATACAGATGTTATCTAAGCAGTGGAAACACGCTGAGAGACCAGGAGTGACACCACATCTGAAGTGCTTCGATTATCTTCTGTTCCGGTTTTCCCACAGTCCATGTTTCGCTACCACGCAGTGCTGTGCTGCAAACGTACACTCTCAGAAATTTCTTCCTCAAACTAAGATCTATGTTCGATACTAGCAAATTACTCTTGGCCAGGAATGGCGTTCTTGCCAGGCTAGTCTGTTTTTTATGTACTTCTTGCTCCATCCGTCACGGATTATTTTGCTGCCTTTGCAGCAGAATTCTATAACTTCATCTACTTTGTGATCACCAATCCTAAAGATAAGTTTCTCGCTGTTCTCGTTTCTGCTGCTTCTCATTACTTTCGTCTTTGTTCGATTTACTCTCAATCCATATTCTGTATTCATTGGTCCGTTTATTCCATTTACCAGGTCCTGTAATTCTTCTTCACTTCCACTAATGATAACAATGTCATCAGTGAATCTTATCATTCATATCATTTCAGCTTGAATTTTAATTCCATTCTTGAACCTTTCTTTTATATCCTACACGGCTTATTCGATGTGTAGATTGAACTGTACGAGTGAAAGTCTACATCCTGTCTTACACCCATTTTAATCCGAGCATTTCATTTTTGGTCTGAACTTCGGATCCCAAAACATTCAGTCGCGCCGCCATTCTGTCTGTGTCTTTAACTGGAGAGAATGACAGGCATTTGAGTTTCGGAGAGACCGCGACCCGCTCTTTGTGATGGAAATCGGTTGGCAACCTGTCCGCTGGTTAACTAGTCGAGTTCCGGCACGGAGTGCGCCATTCCTGTGGCGTGGCGGCTGAGTGACTTCGGGTGGAAGTTTCACCGATGCAGGGAGCTGCGGTCTAGCCAGCCTCTGCCCGATGAGCGACTTTGACCGATGTGCTGCAGCTGATCCTCTTAGTCACCCAATGTTAATCCCCATAAAATGTCTGGGACTATTTGGAACAGCGGGTGAAAGGTAACAGTCAACATCAGCGCAATTTTGTAGCTCAGCACGAACGAGCGGCTTCAGCTGGACACGGCGTACCTGAAGTAACTTGTGGACTCTACTGCCGTATTGCTATATTGAGGCAGTTATCAAGCCCAGAACCGATGTTACACGCTATTAGCGCGCTGTGTCCTTTCGCGTCCGCCCTCGTGGCTGTTAGCACTTGCCCGCGGAAGTCTTAAGGTTCCAATTTTGAGTGCCGGCACGGTACACCGTTGTAATCTGCCAGGAAGTTCCAAACTACAGGGTGTTTCAAAAATGACCGGTATATTTGAAACGGCAATAAAAACTAAACGAGCAGCGATAGAAATACACAGTTTGTTGCAATATGCTTGGGACAACAGTACATTTTCAGGCGGACAAACTTTCGAAATTACAGTAGTTACAATTTTCAACAGCAGATGGCACTGCAAGTGATGTGAAAGATATAGAAGACAACGCAGTCTGTGGGTGCGCCATTCTGTACGTCGTCTCTCTGCTGTAAGTGTGTGCTGTTCACAACGTGCAAGTGTGCTGTAGACAACATGGTTTATTCCTTAGAACAGAGGATTTTTCTGGTGTTGGAATTCCACCGCCTAGAACACAGTGTTGTTGCAACAAGACGAAGTTTTCAACGGAGGTTTAATGTAACCAAAGGACCGAAAAGCGATACAATAAAGGATCTGTTTGAAAAATTTCAACGGACTGGGAACGTGACGGATGAACGTGCTGGAAAGGTAGGGCGACCGCGTACGGCAACCACAGAGGGCAACGCGCAGCTAGTGCAGCAGGTGATCCAACAGCGGCCTCGGGTTTCCGTTCGCCGTGTTGCAGCTGCGGTTCAAATGACGCCAACGTCCACGTATCGTCTCATGCGCCAGAGTTTACACCTCTATCCATACAAAATTCAAACGCGGCAACCCCTCAGCGCCGCTACCATTGCTGCACGAGAGACATTCGCTAACGATATAGTGCACAGGATTGATGACGGCGATGTGCATGTGGGCAGCATTTGGTTTACTGACGAAGCTTATTTTTACCTGGACGGCTTCGTCAATAAACAGAACTGGCGCATATGGGGAACCGAAAAGCCCCACGTTGCAGTCCCATCGTCCCTGCATCCTCAAAAAGTACTGGTTTGGGCCGCCATTTCTTCCAAAGGAATCATTGGCCCATTTTTCAGATCCGAAACGATTACTGCATCACGCTATCTGGACATTCGTCGTGAATTTTTGGCGGTACAAACTGCCTTAGACGACACTGCGAACACCTCGTGGTTTATGCAAGATGGTGCCCGGCCACATGGCACGGCCGACGTCTTTAATTTACTGAATGAATATTTCGATTTTCGTGTGATTGCTTTGGGCTATCCGAAACATACAGGAGGCGGCGTGGATTGGCCTCCCTATTCGCCAGACATGAACCCCTGTGACTTCTTTCTGTGGGGACACTTGAAAGACCAGGTGTCCGGCAGAATCCAGAAGCAATTGAACAGCTGAAGCAGTACATCTCATCTGCATGTGAAGCCATTCCGCCAGACACGTTGTCAAAGGTTTCGGGTAATTTCATTCAGAGACTACGCAATATTATTGCTACGCATGGTGGATATGTGGAAAATATCGTACTATAGAGTTTCCCAGACCGCAGCGCCATCTGTTGTTGAAAATTGTAACTACTGTAATTTCGAAAGTTTGTCTGCCTGAAAATGTACTGTTGTCCCAAGCATATTGCAACAAACGGTGTATTTCTATCGCTGCTTGTTTAGTTTTTATTGCCGTTTCAAATATACCGGTCATTTTTCAAACACCCTGTAAAAACTCATTCGGGACTTGTGTACCGAGGAAAACAGATTCGTGGACGGTGAAGCTCCATAACAATGAGATGGACTCACTGTCTACAGCAGAAGGTTCATGGAAAAGAAAGGACCAGATCTGCTGACTGCGTGTTCGCTTGTCTTCAGTCCTCCGGATTATTATGTGTGGAAACACATAAAGTACTTAGTTTATCCAACTAGTGACTGTCACTGTATCATTGTAGTCTGTGAACGCTTGCAAACCCTTAAGTGAATTTTTTTAGAGACTGCGACAAAAAATGGCTCTGAGCACTATGCGACTTAACTTCTGAGGTCATCAGTCGCCTAGAACTTAGAACTAATTAAACCTAACTAACCTAAGGACATCACACACATCCATGCCCGAGGCAGGATTCGAACCTGCGACCGTAGCGGCAGCTCGGCTCCAGACTGTAGCGCCTAGAACCGCACGGCCACTACGGCCGGCTAGACTGCGACATATTGTGGTCAATTGCTTAACGTATTTATAAAAGTAAGAGGAGGATCTTTCGAACATTTTCCAAGAACAGGTGGCAATGGTAAATATTTCTATGAACAGTCAGCTGCAAAGAGAAGACGTTCCATTGTGTATTGCTCGAACGATAATGACGCAAAAATCAGACATTTCAGGGACTATATTTATTTGAAGCGTTTTGCTTGTTTTATGTGAGAAGCCTGATTGAAAATTGTTCCAAATATTCTTTTGTGCGATCTGTCAAGCTTAAAGAAGTACAGTGCTCAATTATACCGAATAGGAGCCATTTCAGTTAATGCCGTATAAGCATTGCGAAGCAATAAAATTTCATTATCTGATAGACCCCGTGCAAGCTTCCACGGCTCTGAGCACTATGGGACTTAACATCTATGGTCATCAGTCCCCTAGAACTTAGAACTACTTAAACCTAACTAACCTAAGGACAGCACACAACACCCAGCCATCACGAGGCAGAGAAAATCCCTGACCCCGCCGGGAATCGAACCCGGGAACCCGGGCGTGGGAAGCGAGAACGCTACCGCACGACCACGAGATGCGGGCACAAGCTTCCACTCCTATCTTGCTATATTTCAGTGTTTATTAGTGTTCAGAAATTTGAAGAAAAGTAATCTGAAATTATTTAGTCGAGGATGAAGAAAATAGAGAAAAAATGTAAAGCTAAGAGCTCTGGAAGTGTACCTATTACAAAGCCCATGTTTCCGCTTAGACTTTAAAAAGTTTGATTATTTTTCGATGCGATTTAATAGATAATACACTTGCAATTATAGTCATTGTTTATTACGCGAAAATTTCAACCTTAAGAAGCTTAACTGTGCGATCTCGCTCGCCACTAATTTCACAATACTATTTTCACTGTGTTTAAAGATTCTGTAAGTTTCCCCATGAAAATTTCTACAGCTTAAATGAAACATTTTATAGAAAAACTGCTGTTTCTTACCATTCACAGGCTATTGTTCACCGTAAACGCTTGAGCCATTTGTAAATTCGAAGGCAACTTCCTCCAAAACTCCTTATTGTCATCTTTCCCTCTCAGTTCTCTATTTAACACACTTTTTCTCGTTCCGCTTCCACTGCTTACCCATCTTCGACATTAATTTTATATTTAATGTTCACTAAAGTCAACATAACTCTGTGCGCTTAAAATTCGCCCTGTCCCCACTCGCGACGTTATCCACTGATTCGCTCGAACCACACCAGAACAAATTCAGCCCGCTCAAATCACAAAACCCGCATCATTAGCACAGTAACGATCAACGAATGCCTGCCTTCTAGAAACTACCCCTTGTGCGGGGAAGATATGATACGCTTGTATTGTATTGTATGGAACTGGGGATCTAGAAACGACGGAGAGGCTTCGTCACCGCCGTAGCTCTCAGTGGTTCACAACCCCACCACAGGCTACAGCAGTCCACCCACCCCACCGCCTCCCCACACCGAACCCAGGCTTATTGTGCTGTTCGGCCCCCAGTGTATCCCCCGGGAACGTCTCACACCAGACGAGTATAAACCCCCCCTCCTCCCCTCCCCCCCGCCTCCGATGTTTGCGTGGTAGAGTAATTATGGTATACGCGTAGGTGGAGAAAGTGTTTGCGCAGCAACGGCCGACATAGTGTAACTGAGGCGGAATAAGGGGAATCAGCCCGCATCCTCCGAGGCAGATGGAAAACCGCCTTAAAAACCATCCACAGACTGGCCGACACACCGGCCACACTAATCCGCCGGGCAGATTCGGGCCGGGGACCGGCACGCCTTCCAGCCCGGAAAGCAGTGCGTTACACCGCACGGGTAACCGGGCGGGCCATGATACGCTTACACACGGGATAAAATTGTTATTCGTAGACCTACTACAGAACGAAACTTACGCTTACATACTCCAACTTGTAAGTTTGTTCGAAAGCTACACCCACACTGATGGTAAATGAGCACAGGTTGAGTTCTGGAGCAGAAAGGGGTGGGGGGGGGGGGCAGGGTAGTAACAGCATGTTACTATCTCTCTCTCTCTCCCCCACCCCCCATCCTCCCTCCGCCAGCAAATTTTACTTGCAGTTACGCACAATTTTAACGTACTATCGATGCCTGCAATTTAATAATAATAAAAATAAAATATATAAAATGTTTTAGTAAGTCAATAATAATTATATTGTTTACATCAGCAGTTGCTAAGTGTCTTTAGCATAATATCCAAGAAATTTCATTCGTCCGAAAATTTGAGAAAAACACGTGTCATGCAATTAATTTAAGAACTATAATAGTAACACGCTCCCACAACTCTTACGTTTGTGATCTGTTTAACTGTATTGTGGTTTGGTTCTGACACATTTCACTCATATACCGAAAGTTGCTTCAATAATTCGTTGAAGTCCAGAGACATTAAAGATGCCTGACACAAGTGTGCTCATTCACAACTATCTTTTCAGTTACGTAGCAGAAATTATGTTGCGCTTGCAAAACTACTATTGAGAGTACACGAAAAATTCAGCTCTTATTTTTCAAAACATACACCTCGGATGTTTTCTGGCAGTCGTCGTAAGCACTTCACTAGATCATTGTCGTGAATACTAAACTATAATCTCGGTTACTCACTTACATACTTCATCACATCGGGCAAGCAGTGTATATACAAGCAGAAACACAGTCAGTTTATTTTTTTTCTTATGGGACTTAACTGCTTAGGTCATCAGTCCCTAAGCGTACACACTACTTAACGTAAATTATCCTAAGGACAAACACACACACACCCATGCCCGAGGGAGGACTCGAACCTCCGCCGGGACCAGCCGCACAGTCCATTACTGCAGCGCCTTGGACCGCTCGACAGTCAGTTTATCAAACATCAGGTAAAACCATCCAACACTACAATAAACTCCGTCCGAATATGGCTCGCAAGGCCAATGGTTCCGACTGACTGCCGTGTCATCCTTAGACGGCGTTACTGGATGCGGGTATGGATGGGCATGTGGTCATCACCCCGCTTTCAAGGCCGTTGTCAGCTCTCGTGACTGCAGCCACTGCTTCTCATTCAAGTAGCTCCTCAATTAGCCCCACAAAGGCTGAGTGCACCCCGCTTGCCAAAAACGTGTGTCATACACGGACGGTCGCCCATCCAACTGCTAGCCAAGTCTGCGAGCGGTTAAATTCGGTGATTTGACGGGAACCAATGTTACCACTGTGGCAAGGCTGTTCGTACTGGTTCTATTCCCGGCCGGGTTGGAGATTTTCCCCGCTCGTGTACTGGGTATTGTGTTGTCCTCATCGTCATTTCATCGTCATCACCGGCACGCAAGTCGCCCAATGTGGCGTGGACTGAAATAAGACTTGCACTCGGCGGCCGAACCTTCCCGGATGGGGCCTCCCGGCCAACGATGCCACACGACGACCATTTTATTTCCATACTCGGACCTATTTCTAGTGTAACGGGCTGCACTGGATACTACTGATAATTAAGTCTTAAACGGGACGTTTTTGTTTTATTCACTATTTCATTTCATGCACTGTGCGTTTCAGTGGCTGTGCCATGACCATAAGTTGGTAAACTGCATAAATTACAATCTCGTTGTGGTTAGTGAAGGAGACACATGACCTTCAGTCGCAGTGAGGAACAGATTGTGTGTGTGTGTGTGTGTGTGTGTGTGTGTGTGTGTGTGTGCTCTAGGGATGAAAAACTTCTTTAGTATTTATCCAGAATGTGAAAAAATAGAAAACAAATGTCTTCACTGTAAATAAGATTGACTTCGTGGAACATGAAGTATACAGGGTGATTAGTCGATGATGTAACAATCTTTCAGGGATGATGGAGAAGGGCAATGTGTCAGCTAGAGGTGACGCACTCTTGTCCGGAAACGACTGAGTCGAAAGTTAGAAGCGAAAATCGTTCTGATACTTCTGACAGTGGAATAGACGTACCAGTACCGTTGTTGCTGACAGTGTAGTCTAAGCAACTTTCAGAGGTGGTAGTATGAGCCAAAACAAGAAAAAAATCTCTAGTGAACATCGGCTCTAAAATGGATACCTAAAGAGCTACCAGCACAGGTTCAACATCGATAATGTGAAACACATCTCTTTTATTGAAGTGCTCACGGCTCTTAAGGTGCGCCTTTTACACTCCAATGTTACCGGACAGCTTTTTCTTGTTTGCTCCATACTACCTCTTACAAAAATACGGAAACCAAAACGTTCGCAGTAGAAGAGAGGTGTTTCACGGATCGAAGATAAGCGCTCATATCGCTTGAGGTATGCGTTTCAGAGCTATGTTTAATAGACATTTTATTTCTTGTTTTGGTCCATACTACCACCTCCGACTGTTTCACGGATCGAAGATGAACAAGCGCTCATATCGCTTGAGGTATGCGTTTCAGAGCTATGTTTAATAGACATTTTATTTCTTGTTTTGGTCCATACTACCGCCTCCGAAAGTTTCCTACCCTACTGCTTTAGTAACAACAGTACTGATACATATTTTCCATAGTCATAGGTATGAGAAGGATTTTCGATTATAACTTCCGACTCTGTTGTTTCTGGGCGAGGGTTCGTTGCCTCAAGTTAATTCCATTACACGTTGTCTTCTTTCTTTTTCGGCAACTTTTGCCCGCAGTTGCAGGTATACAAATTGCGCAGTCATAATAAGACTCTCATTTCAGTTGCAAAAGATGGTATTTAACATACGCAATTTGAAACACATTTATCCTTATCCATCACCTCTGAAAGTTTTTTGACATCATCACCCTCTATAAATGAACATTTAGAGACTTTTGGCCAAGCTGGAAGCAAGGTTGCACTAAACGACGGAAAGCGAGAGGAGTTGGGTTGTTTGCGGGAAGAGACCAAACAGCGGGGGCACCTGTCTCATCGGATTAGGGAAGGATAGGGAAGGAAGTCGACCGTGCCATTCAAAGGAACCATCCCGGCATTTAACTGGGGCGATTTAGGGAAATCACGGAATACCTAAATTAGGATGTCCGGACGCGGAATTGAACCGTCGTTCTCCCGAATGCGAGTTCAATGTGCTAACCGCTGCGCCATCTCGCTCGGTAAGCGAGAAGACGTAAGGGATGTGCACAGGCGTAAAAGCTTTCTTCATTTTCAGAAAACTGCAGATATTTTATCAATCATAAGTGTACAAGTGAGGTTTCCACATCCAGGAAAACATGGGCAATGAAAAATCTAGAAAAAAGAAAACCCGAAGAGAATTCTTTGTGGTGCTACAGACGAATATCAAAAGAAATTATGTACAAGCAAGATAGGAAACGATATTCGACAGACGAAAGGTAGAAGCCTGCCGACGATCGTTATCATACGAAGGGATAAGTTGAATGAATTGATTAGAGCTGACAAACGAAATTTAAAGAAAGTAATTTTTACGAAATGCCGTGAGTTTACAATAAACAGACCTGTATTTTTTGCCTGATTCAATCTTTCTGATCTCAGACAAAACGAAATTTATTACTGGAGCCTATATACCATCATAGCTATTGTGGCATCAATAACTGCTACGTCCTTGACAGGTGCGACACACTGCAAGGCCAACCTCTAGCTTCCGGACAGGCGCAACCTAGTTAGACACCATAGGGGGCGCACTGCCGGGGAAGGGAAGTCGCAACACCAACAAGGAGTTGAGCTACATGAATGGAAGTTTGTATGCGTGTTTCTACACCTGAAGGAAGATTTGTATTCCGATTGCGCGCCAGTCGCATCAGGTTTGACTTAAATACACGCAGTAACAGACGTGAGCGTCTATTACCTTTGAGATTACACGTGATGAGTTTACGTTAGTCAAAAATGCCTTTAAGGTGGCAAAGACGCAGTTGTCAACACCTCACTGAATTTGAACTAGAGATGGGGGATCCGCTCTTGAACTAATTCATAGAGTTGAATCTTTCAAAGGAGTGAACAATCAGTGATTCAGAAAAAAAGAACGGTAGCTCCAAACGTTTCCCACGGCAGAGAGAGAGAGAGAGAGAGAGAGAGAGAGAGAGAGACGGAGCATATCAGCAGCGCCTCCGCTGGTCAGAGCACAGTGCACGCCACACAACACAGCCAGCGCCAGCCTCTGCCCTGCTTCTACCTTGGCTGCCTGCATTGTGCATTGCCCCATTGGATTTTGTGTTTCACATATGCCGTGCCGTCTCTGTGCGTAGTCTGCTGCGTGCAGGGCCTTGGGGCAGCTTAACTTCGCATCGCACTCTGTCGGCGATCGTTTCAGTCGCACGTCCTGCCCTCTGGGCAGTTGATGCGAGCAACAGAGAGCCACCTAGCGGATAACATAGGAACTACTTGCAACAACCTGCTCGCAAGGGAACGGACGATTTGTCTCAGAGCGGGTGAGTTCACCGCTCCCCCCACCCTCGGAACTCGCCCGCTCAACGCTCACCCCACCGTCTCGACTCTAGCCAGAGCGTTGAGCAAAGCGACTCAGGTGTCACTCTGGTCTCTGCGGTCTCAGCTCACGCAGTAATACAGCTCGCGGCTCGACCTGCTCGACTCAGCGCCTCTGCATCGGAGTTCGTCCCTACTGGATATTGTTCTTCGTAGTAATACCGCTATGTATATTACATTATTATGTTATGTATACATCAATTGTTTTTATTTTATTTTTATTTGTTTAAACTGATTAGATTAGGTTCCTGATGACTCCTCTTACTATAGGATTTTTATTATGGACACTCGAATTTACGCTTTAATTACGAGCAAACCGATAAACATATCGCAAAATGTGATACACCAATATTTTCCTTGTTTTATTCTGCGTAAGGCTATATGCAGCATTTTCGTTTTACAGTCAAATTTATATATTTTTTTCTTATTCTGGTACGGATTTTGCGATTTTAGGCGTCTTCGGAATGAAACATTCACTTTAAAAATATATGGCTTGCGATGTATTTGTATGAGGTTAATGCAATTTTAATACATTATAGCCAAATATATTGTTAATGTAAATCTCAAGTTACAACATTTTCCGATCACCCAAAAAACCACGATAGCGCAAAATAAATCAATAATCAAAAACTTTGTCATATCGTGGAAATTTCAATAAACAATACAAATTTCTTACTCATTATTTGTGTTACTTCAAAATAGGATCAAATAAGATCAAAATACAGGTATAGTACTGGAATAAACCAAGTTTAAAGGGCAATGTGCCTTCCATTTATTTTCTATTGTAAATGAGTGGTGAGTCATGAAAAAGATCTAATTCATTTCAGGGAGTGAACAGTTCTGATCCAATCTCTGAAAAGAACAGTTTTGCCCATCTCTAATTTGAACGAGGTCGTGCAATAAGGCTGCGAGAAGCTGGACGTTTCTTCCGCGTTACTGCAGAAGGACTTGGCAGGAATGTAGGCATTGCACAAGATTGCTGGCAGCGAGAATGTAAGGTGGCAGGAAGATCAGGCTCCGAACGGCCACGTGGCACTACTGAGAGGGAAGACCATCGTGGTCGGCATATGGCTCTGGCACATTGTACTGCATCTCCAGCAGAAGTATGAGCAGCTGTTGGCACCACAGTGAGCAACGAACTGTTATAAATCTGTTACTTCAAGGTCAGCTCCGAACTAGACGCCCCGCAACGGGCATTGCACTGACCCCAAACCAGCGCCATTTGGTGTGAGGCGAGAGGTCGTTGGAGGGCAGGGTGGAGGTCTGTTGCGTTTTCTGATGGAAGATGGTTTTGTCTCTGTGCCAGTAATGGTCGTGTGCTGGGTAGAAGGCCAGTTGAGGGCCTGCAACCAACTTGCCTGCGTGCTAGGCACACGGGACCTACACCTGGAGCTGTGGTAGGCGGTGCGATTTCGTATGACAGCAGGAGCACTCTGGTGGTTTTCGCACACACCCTGACTGCAAATTTGTTCGTGAATCTGTTGATTCGATCTGTTGTGCTGCCATTCGTGAACAGGAGGTCTTTTCCAACAGGATAACGCTCACCCGCACACCGCTGTTGTAACCCAACATGCTTCACAGAATGCCGACAGGTTGCCTTGGCCTGCTCGATCACCAGATCTGTCTCTAATCGAGTACATATGGGAAGTCATCGGATGATAAGTCCTGCATCATCCACAAAAAATATTAACAGTCCCTGCATTGACTGACCAAATGCAACAAGCATGGAACTGCATCGCACAAACTGACATCCGGCACCTGTACAACATAATTCATGCACATCTGCATGCTTGTATTGAAGCTTTTAGCGGTTACACTGGTTGCTAATGTACCAACATTTAAAAAAAATGGCTCGCAGCACTATGGGACTTAACATCTGAGGTCATCAGTCCCCTACACTGAGAACTACCTAAACCTAACTATGGACATCACACACATCCATGCCCGAGGCAGGACTCGAACCTGCGACCGTAGCACAGCAGCCCGGTTCCGGACTGAAGCGCCTAGGACCGCTCGGCCACAACGGCCGGCACCAACATTTCAAATTTGCAATGGTTTATCTCGCGCCTACATTAACCTGTGATCTTGCAATGTTAATCCCTTAAATAAGTTACCTAAATAAATGTACTTCCGAAATTTCATTGCTCTACATTAGTTATATTTTGGTGTTGCGATTTTTTTTACGTTCGTGTAGTTCCCAAGTGAGCGTCCAACCGCCAAACGTAGGTATAAGCACACGCACGGTACCGCTTCGTCACTATTCGCATGGTGTTCGCACGGTATCAACAGCACTCCGGAACAGCATCCGGACTGTGTCTATAATCGTCGTCAACAAGAGCGAAACTAGACATTCCACAAGTGATCATAGTTATCGTTCGCTGGATTCAGGGAAAGACCAGTGTTCATAGATCTGTATAAGTGAAGCTTTAAGCATCTGTTCATACAAGAATTAGGTAATCTGTACATTCTCTGAATAAATTACTATAAATAGCTGCTAATTTTGGTTGCTTTCAGTTCTGACGTAGTTTGCCTAAACCTATTTGGCCCTACGAAGAGTTTGTATAGGTGCGGCTTGTTAGCGAGCCAACTCAGTAACATCAACTGCCGGCCGGAGTGGTCGCCGGCACGCTAGCTCAGCGTGTCCGCTCAGAGGGTTTAGCTACCCTCCGTAATAATAAAAACTGAGTGAACGGATCAACGAACAACCTGAACGACTGTCATCGGACGTCCGCGACTAACAAATTCAACGAACAATATAGAACAAAATGAGATAAAAAAAAGAGAGAGTGGCCGAGCGGTTCTAGGCGCTGCAGTCTGGAACCGCGCGGCCGCTACGGTCGCAGGTTCGAATCCTGCCTTGGGCATGGATGTGTGTGATGTCCTTAGGTTAGTTAGGTTTAATTAGTTCTAAGCTCTAGGGAACTGATGACCTGAGAAGTTAATTCCCATAGCGCTCAGAGCCATTTTTTGAACAGCAACTACTTTCGGGGGGGGGGGGGGGGGGGTAGGGCCGCGTCTCCTTCCACATTTATGTTGGACAGCAAGAGTATCTGGGTGTACACAACATTAATCAAAACAATATATATCAAAGGTCGTTATGCGTCAATGTCGTCAACAGGGTAAAACACATTTACCCGTCTCAATAAAGTTATTACACTATCTGGTTCCACATTGTCGCAGTTATGTGGAGTGAACTCTGGGAAATCTATTGGACACAAGAAAGCTGTAGGGGACAAAATAACAACTAAATGGATTGGAATACGTAGGAAGAACCCGATAGCTTGCGTTTCGTCACTTTTCTGTGTCGAAATTTCAAATGGTTCAAATGGCTCTGAGCACTATGGGACCTAACTTCTGAGGTCATCAGTCCCCTACTCTTAGATCTACTTAAACCTAACTAACCTAAGGACATCACAAACATCCGTGCCCGAGGTAGGATTCGAACCTGTGACCGTAGCGGTCGCGCGGTTCCAGACTGTAGCGCCTAGAACCGCTGGGCGACTCCGGCCGGCCCGAAAATTCCACCTGCGCACTTCGTCGATTAACTGGATACACAGGAAACGTCCTAGTACCCCGTCTGTAGTAGCTTACAGGAGGAACTGTGCGTGGGAAACGTAGCAAGTGGAGATGTGGAGCGGAGTTGTGCTAGCCCGTGTGAGCGGTTGCGCAGGCGTAGCGTCTTGTGCTGTACTTACCGAGGCGCACCTCTTGAAGCGAGCGGGCGCATGCGCGTCGCCCATGTCTGCCGGTGTGCACGTGACGTGACGTAACGCAACTGTGACGCTGTCGGCGGCAGGCTGCCTCGCTGATACGCACTGGCGGACTGACGCGCCCGGCCTCGGACGGGCCCACGCAGAACACGCTACCCACTGTGTGTGTGTGTGTGTGTGTGTGTGTGTGTGTGAGGCACGCCCCACTCCACCCCAGTGGAAGCACAGCACGCGCACGCTTGCTTGCAGCTGCAGCTGCAGCACGCGACACGCTGCCTCTCCCACCTACCCCCTCCCCCTCACTCTCTCCAGCGCCCCCTTCCCACCTTTGCCAATGCTGCCACTGCACTGGGAGTGATGCCCGTGGGAAAACGGAGCGATCGCGCTTTCCGCTCCAAGTGGCGTTGAGGTTCTTACGATGATTTACCGATACAGCAGTTTTGCAACAACAGCTGCAGAGAGAACACCGCAGTGCATAGCAGAGAGTAGCTAGGAATAATTTGCGATGTAGACGGAAATACTGCTTCAGACTCGTCCGATATACTAGTTACTTCACGTTTACGTGAAGCATATTCCAACAAGCGTTTATTAAGTCCTTTTTAAAGTTACTTGAAAACAGTCTGGTTAAAATGCGTTAAATTAAAGAAAAGCACAAGATAAAAAATTATGTCCATGCACAGGTTACTACAGTGCTGTTGTAATTTATTGTTTCATCATCATCATCATCACCACCACCCTGTACAGTTTCCAGCCATTGGCTGGGTCGCCGGGTCTGCTTGCAGCACAAGCCAATTGTTGTGTCTAGACAAGACAGCCTAGACACAAGGAGAGGAAGCCGAAAGGCACGCGCTTAAACTCACGCAGGCTGGCGTGAGGTACGTAATGAATGCCAAAAAGAAAAGTACGTAGCTTCTGGAATACTTAACCTTAATCCACATTTGTAGAACATCGCTCTTGTTACTACATAAGTACTATCTCAATATCTATACTGGTAATGGCGCCTTGCTAGGTCGTAGCAACTGTAGCTGAAGGCTATGCTAACTATCGTCTCGGCAAATGAGAGCGTAGTTGTCAGTGAACCGTTCCTTGCAAAGTCGGCTGTACAACTGGGGCTGAGTGCTAGTACGTCTCACTAGACCTGCCGTGTGGCGGCGCTCGGTCTGCCATCACTGACAGTGGCGACACGCGGGTATACTAGCAGACCGCGGCCTATTTAAAAGCTACGACCTAGCAAGTGTGGTGTCTGGCGGTGACACCACACCAATTCCCTTCGCCCACCTGTCGTAACGGGCTTACTTGGCATACGTTATTATATGGTACATCAACTACTGCTTATCGTTCAAATGGTTCAAATGGCTCTAAGCACTATGGGACTTAACATCTGACGTTATCAGTCCCCTAGACTTAGAACTACTTAAACTTACGGACACACACATCCATGTCCGAGGCAGGATTCGAACCTGCGACCGTAGCAGCAGCGCGGTTCCGGACTGAAGTGCCTAGAAACGCTCGGCCACAGCTGCTGATCGTCATGTAAAACATTACTGAAGTGTGTACTTTTTTTTGCATTTTGTGTGTTAATGTTAGGAGTTAGTGTCTCTCACTGAGCTAACTTTACTTGGTATAATTGAGAACGTTTTTATTTGTAACTTGGATATTTGTTATTCTTAGATGTAACCAGAGTGCTATTCGCAGATCTTGATGAAATATTTAGAAAAGATGGATCACAGCATTTAAATACGAGTCCCGTAGTACGCTCCGAGCATTTTGTAGAGAAGGACTTCAAAAATAAGAACTTACAAAACCAGGGGTAAGTATTGTTTGTAAAGCAATAAAACAAACTATACTTTAACGCCTGCTCAATGATTTGTTACATTATTGTTAACTCCTCGCTTCAGGATTTGGCCTGACTCTGTTCCTTCAATTTTACGCTATGGAAAGGAAAGAAAGAGAGAAGGGGAAGTGGAGCAAGAAGAATCGGTCGCCGACACTCTTGCTGAAGCAGACGACAGTTTCAGCTCCAAGTTGCAAAAAATTGCGAAAAATGTTTGCCATTTATGGTAAACTGCAGAGTTTTTCAGAAAACAGATTCGAGGCAGAAATGAGTGATTCGCGCTTTGATATCCGATTTGCGTATTTTAAAACGCAAAGTAGTAAACTATGAAAAACTGGAAACCTAAGGGAAGAAGGTATACCGAACAGGACATGAGATTTGTTTCGCCCCTTCATTTCTGGTTCCCCAAAATCGTACAGGTCCATGTAATGATGAGTCACTGTGCTGTTGTAGAGGGTATTCGCAAAAATTGTTTCCTCTTATTGGCCAACAAATACTATGCGGTGCTGATTAAAGCGTATGTAAATGCAACTCTTTTGTATTCTAGTCATCAAAAAAGAATGTCAGACTGCAGAAAATTGTGCATATGTGATCAAGTAACTTTCGTAAGACGTAATGTTAGATAGCGATATAGTCTATCACATCCAGTTTCCTGACAAAACTGTTTTTTTCCACTGCTAAAATATTCCATTTATGCCAAAATTCCCAAACTCTCATTAAATATCGTGTTACCCCCATTACTCTAGGTATGAGAGCCAAATTCAAGGCATCTCATACTCATATTTCTTTGAAGGTATTAAATGTTGTAGTCCGATTCAGGAAGGATGGCGGTTTGTGCAGATAAGCCATGGAAAGTGACTACATTGTTGCCAGTTCCAAGCGACTGTTGCGGTACGCACATACACGTGCTCTGCGCTTACAGGAAGTGACTATGCTGAAAATTACGTCTCCCGCATGCTTATGTAGAATTTGTCGCTTACCACCATCAAGCGGTGACAACTCGCAACAAATGGAGCTCTCTACGACGATGTTAAATGCTCGCATTGGCTACATCATTCACAGCAGCATCATTCACTGCAACACTACTGATAGTTCATTGGCTGTCAGTGAATGCGTGACGTAGATGCGCAGAACAAGGCTAAACTCGAGCCACGTCGTTCGTGACTCCAAGTATAGAAGACGACAAAATTAATGTCACTTTTCGAAACGCTAGATGTCATAGCTGTGCTCCGTCTCATACCGAACTAATGCATGCAAAAGTTTCCGTTATTACATTTATACGCCTTATTTGGTGAGACTTACAGATTTTTGTCTAATTAATAATTACAAGCCGGCCGGAGTGGCCGTGCGGTTCTAGGCGCTATAGTCTGGAACCGCGAGACCGCTACGGTCGCAGGTTCGAATCCTGCCTCGGGCATGGCTGTGTGTGATGTCCTTAGGTTAGTTAGGTTTAAGTAGTTCTAAGTTCTAGGGGACTGATGACCTCAGAAGTTGAGTCCCATAGAGCTCGGAGCCATTTTAACAATTACAAATACAGGTAAAGGAAACATTACGTCGCTCAGTAATTACGTAAAGCCGGCCGAAGTGGCCGTGCGGTTAAAGGCGCTGCAGCCTGGAACCGCAAGACCGCTACGGTCGCAGGTTCGAATCCTGCCTCGGGCATGGATGTTTGTGATGTCCTTACGTTAGTTAGGTTTAACTAGTTCTAAGTTCTAGGGGACTGATGACCTCAGCAGTTGAGTCCCATAGTGCTCAGAGCCATTTGAACCATTTGAACCAATTACGTAAACAGTTTTACTCCTCTGGGGAAAGGTTTGCTAGCTATCTTTATGAGTAGGTAGGTTTACGCAAGATTAAGCCCTCAAAAACTCAGCCTTCGCCGTCAACTGGCAGAATGGTGTAAACCGAATTTAAAGAAGCTCCTAACCTCAAACGAGGGGAAAAAAAGTACCTCTCGACTCGGCGAGCTGTCTTGCGGTGTCAAATGGAATAAGCTTATTACAGCAGGGACTCCTGATTGATGGTGTATGGAACTGCGCTAGCACTGTAAGCAGTGATATGAGGAGGCCCGTTGGGAGAAGCAGCCAGCTGGCGTACGCATTAAGCACATCGGTCCCCTCCCCATTCACACAAAACTTCCCCCCGTCCCCCTCCCCCACCCCTCCCCAAGCCAGCGCGGGCTCGCGTGGCGGGCGCGTGCACGGCTTCGCTCCCCTCCCCTCCCTCGTTCGACGCCAGGTGCGGGCGATAGAATTTCCCACCGAAAGCTGCTAGCCCCTACAGCGGCCGGCTGACGTTCTGTTTGGCTGTCGGCCGTTTGTTTGGCGGTGCATCTCGGCGCGGCCGACCTCAAAATAAGCGTCCTGGCATCTTCACTACTTAACAGGTTGTTCTTTGGAGATTCGCCACGTCAGCAGTAATTTAGATTTTAGACTTATGGCATCACGCGGGTAAAGTACGCGATAATAGAAATAAAATATTAAACATAAGGAATTAACATGATACTGTAACACATTACTTGGATTTGACTTTACATATGTTCTTTTACAGCCGTCATATTTCTTCCAGCATTGCCCTCAATAGGTCGTGTATAGTATCACAGCGATTAATACTTGCATAAGTTCAACGGGAAGGTACCTTCTTCAAGCACAGTGATTCAAAGCACTGTAACTGCTTTAGTGAATTGATTTAATTGGATTCACTGTTTCCCTGGGTAGGAAACTACCAGCTTGTTGCGTTGCGTAATATATAACCGTGTGATCTCCATATTTTTATCGAGGGAGGAAGAGTAGTTACTGCAGAAGTCTGCCATGTCACTGATCTTCCTACGGAATATAGCTGCACAGAAATTCTGGCGTGCATTTCCAGATATTGCGACAATGTGATTGAGGAAGCAGCTGAAATTAAATTATCAAATAACATTTTGGGAGGAGAAGGAGGTTTTGCTTATATTCTGCTTGAAATCCATATTTCAGATATAAACGGCCAACTGTATATGAACTTTTATTTACAGGAGAATGACCGGTTTCTTGATATCAGTTCACATCTTCAGGTATCTACGAGATAGGAAACATACAATCGACATTCTCATAAAGAAACGGATAACTGTCCTAATAATCTAAGCTCTATGGCAGCGAATATGAAATACTCATACGTCAGTAAAACATTAAGCCCATGATACGGGAAAGAGGGGGACTCAACCTTCTCAAAATAAAATACTGCTACCCGCAGCAAGTAGGGCAACATAGATCAGATTGGGATGAGAAGTTCCGCCTTATGAAAGACAGCTTTTTTTCTGTTTTTTTTTTTTTCACCCATACATGTTTCAGCACTTTTGTGCTATCATCAGTGGGTTTAATTTTTATTTTTAACGGACATGATGCTATTGTCCATTTATTTTGGTAGCTATTCTGCTACATAATACACATCTTGTCATAGTTTTGAAGTTGTGATGCGTTCTCCTGTACTGTTGGCGGCGAAGTAAATAGGCTTACTTCGTGACCCTCCGCGACACGCTCGAGTACGTTGACTAGCAGTGTGGCGCTGCACGACGGGGCGGTTAGAGGACTGCTGTCCGGTAGGAAGTGCGTTTCCTTAACCATCGAGCTTTCAACGTTATTGTCTAGGACTTTTTACCTTCTTTGTTTTCTTATTTTGCGTTTTTCATTGTAGAATAGCACGCTTTTAACATGTCAGTTTTTCAACAGGTCAATTTGATACATGATGCCCTACTTGTTGCGGGCGCCAGTACTTTATTTTGAGAAGGTTGAGCTACCCTCCTTCCTGTATCATGGGCTTAATGTTTTATACTGATGTCTGTGAGTGTTTTAAATTGGTTATCACAGAGCTTGGATTATTAGGATAGGTATCCGGTTCTTTTATCAAAACGTCGACTGAACGTTTCCTATCTTGTAAACCTGAAGACGTAATTTTACATCACGAAGCCGGTTTTTCTCCTGCAAATAAAAGTTTGTATACAATTGAAAACGGTTTATTTCTGAAAGATGGAGAACGTCGATTGAATGTTTCCTATCTTGTAAACCTGAAGATGTAATTTGACATCACGAAGCCGGTTTTTCTCCTGAAAATAAAAGTTTGTATACAATTGAAAGCAGTTTATTTCTGAAAGATGGAGAACTTCAGCTGAGGTTGCCCTCGACAAACTTTTTTTGTCTGCCTGAAATCCGTCTCTCTCTCTGGTCAGACAACACAGGGGCAGAGTTATTGCTACTTGGCCGCCAGTTGCTAATTAATATTCACTCTCAATATCTTCAGACGTTGGTCATCGTTGGTTATTTGGTGGAGCTAGCTGTTTACAGTTGTGCGTATGTTGTCTTTCTGCATATGCTCTGCATAACGAGGTTTGAATATCCTTACAGGGAGTAGTCTCTCGTTGCACATGTGCCTTGGGAAAGACAGACTCATATACAGACTTCTGGTAACACGACCTTGGCTTGCTGCCAGCCCATCATCTCGGTTTCTTATTGGGCAGCTCTTTAATATTTGTTTTGATTTTGCTCAAAACAGAAGCTGGTTGCATCGCATTGTGTTTCAGATTACGGTTTCTATGTGTGTTACGCTCTTTGAATTGTATATTATACAACTATTTTGCTCGTATTTTCCTTGAGTTCTGCTCGCATCCGCTATATTGGGTGGAGTAAACGATCCTATATAATTTTTTGTTTCATATGAAATAGAGACTGGTTTATTTAACATGGAAAATCGCAAAACAGCCATACGATTTTAGAAGTTATTTTATTTTATTTTGACAACCAGTTTAACCTATTCAACATGCCTTCTTCAGGTCCCATATGCACCTCATGTATAGACATTAAAACGTATCGATACTGGCATACTGCCGCCATCAGTGTCTGAATACCGTGATCTGTATTATGCAAATACTAATGGCGCCAGTATGCCAATATCGATACGTTTGAATGTCTATACACGAGGTGCGTATGGGACCTGAAGACGACGTATTGAAATGCCGAAACTTGTTGTCAAAATAAAATAATTTCTCAAATCGCACGGCTGTTATATATATATATATATATATATATATATATATATATATATATATATATATATATATATAGGGTACTTATGTTTTAGATCGCACACAAGAAGGACGTGTAATTTTTACTCCCGTGTCAACAATGAGTTTTGTAAATGCTATGCGTTATACAAATGCAAGAGGAAAAAATATATATTGCTTGTTATAACATATATATATATATATATATATATATATATATATATATATATATGTGTGTGTGTGTGTGTGTGTGTGTGTAGTTATGCGTACATACATTTAAAAGCATTGCAAACTCTATTATACTTTATTTATGTTCGCATCCATTTCCTGTACTTTCTCGCTTTTAATGTAGAACACCTTGTTATCAGTTTTTGACAGAATTGTTATTCAGTGTGTCGTACCTTACTATTTTTTTCTCGCAATATGAATGTTTTCTTTTCCTCATTAGTAATAAGAAATTGGTACATCGCCATAGAAGACGGCAAAGATAGGATTTTAAAATAATCTTTGCAACAAAAGAGAAATGTTAAGGCAATATTTATTTTTTAACAACTTTTGTTTCAAATCTCGCTTGAGGGTACTTATGTTTTAGATCGCACACAAAAATGACGTGTAATTTTTACTCCCGTGTCAACAATGAGTTTTGTAAATGCTATGCGTGATACAAATGCAAGAGGAAAGAATATATATTGCGTGTTATAACAGAAGCAAGATTTTTTTTTATTTCTGCGTATGACTTTAACCAGCAATTGTAAGAAGTGGCAGTAATTTCTCCCATCTGGCAAAACGTCTGCTAATCATCAAGATTTAATGGATGGACGGACTGTATGATTGGCAATCACAGAACATTAGAGGTAACATCAGCGTAACTTAATAGTGACTTCTATTAAATACACATATACATGTGTGTAACAACCAGATTAATTGACTTTTTGTTAAGCACCAAGTTCCTGCACAATACGATTTGTGTGACTTCGGTACGTTACATTGTAATTTTTCTTACGTTGCGAGGAAGACTGTTCATGGCACCAAATTTACTTTCAACAGGAATTCGTGCTTTAATTCCAGTATTGCAAGTACTAATTACCTCTCATTGCGTAAATTTCATGCCGATTCATACACTTCGTGTTAGCTGTTGGTCTGCCTCCAAGCACGGTCATTCCAAAATCAACCAACAAGAGCTGACACGTCAGCTTTATTACATCTTGTCTTGGGATGAGCATGTAACTGTGCTTTGAATGCTGTTGCTTCTTGCCACCGAGTGCCAGGAGTTTCACAAAGGTTTTCTGGGTATGGATGCGGTTTGTAGTCTTTGTGACAAGAGCATTCTTTCTTGCTAATGCTAAAAATGCAAAAGTAGCCGCGCAAAAGTGTCCACACGTTATTAACATCTACTAAAAATAATACAACTTAGCAGAAATCAATGTACAATCACCCTCTCCGATGTCCATTAAATGCGAGAAAGTACGAAAAGTGAATCGAACAAAAATCACGCAGAATACGAGCAATTTACTTACAGTACATTTAAATCGAGCAGTTCACACACGGATTCGTAAGCAGTAACAGATATGAGTCCACAGAATACCATGTGACGAAACCAGATTCTGTTTTATATGAAACAAAAGCAGATATGGAGTCATTCACCCCAGCCAGTATTATAGATGCAAGCAAAACTTAATAAGAGTCCGAGCAACATACTTACAATGCAATTCAAAGGGTTCAGCACATACAAGAACGTCGTAATCAGAAACACAATGGGACGAAATCAGCATCTGTCTCATCCCATGTCAGATGATTTTTAGGATTTGCCGTTGCTCAAACGTAATTACTTCCATTTGAAAATGGCCACACGGTCGGAATTGCAATATCAGGTTTTAAAAATATATAATTTTACAGTCAAAAGGTGACCATGTTGCCATATACCAAATTTTACACGACTGTGAACACCAGCTATGAGAAGTTAATCTTTAGTTTATGAATGAGATTTGTCGAATACAATGGGAGTCCAATAAGTAATGCAACACATTTTTTTCAATACACCGTATTATTTCCCACTCTTTCGCCTACAAAACCCTGTTTTGCAATATAATCTCCGTTCGATGTGACGGCCTTACACCGCCTTACTGAGATTGCTTGATGGACCGAATGGTAACACTCTACTGGTCGACGTCGAAGCCATTGTCTTGCTGCATCAACAGACTCCCCCTTATCCACCCCGCGAAGTGCATCCTTCATTGGGCCAAAGAGATGAAAGTCGGAAGGCGCGAGATGCGGGCTGTAGGTTGGATGAAGGAAGAATAATCCAATAGAGTCCTGTGAGTTTCTCTAGGATGCACAGACATATGAGAGGACTTGCATTCTAATGGAAGTTCGTTTCAATTTTTGTGGTGACGAACACGTTGAAGTCCAACGTTGCAGGAGTCACAACTGTGTGTGTCGGACAGGTTTGCGCGACCATGTTACGGTGATGACAGACGCCTCGCCCGACGACTCGCCGTGCTTTTGTTCACTGCCAGTTCTCCGTAGTCAGTCTGGAAGCGCCTGTGAATATATGTGATTCTGGGGTTTTCCGTCAAAAGAAACTCAATGACAGCTCTTTGCTTGGAACGCACATTCGTTTCAGATGTCATTTTGAAGGCTACGTACAGTGTCGCCACCAATTTGAACTTCATGAAATATAAGGGCTGAAGTGGGAATATTCCACGATGTCCTACAACAGATTCCGCATTATTTTAACTCAAATTTACCGAGAGGAAGAAGATGTGTTGCATTACTTATTGCTCACCCCTCGCATATTACTTTGCAAGACAACAAAAACATTTCCAGGTACACAATATACCATCAGACGATCAGGCCCAACCATTAAATATACAGGGTGATTCAAAAAGAATACCACAACTTTAGGAATTTAAAACTCTGCAACGACAAAAGGCAGAGCTAAGCACTATCTGTCGGCGAATTAAGGGAGCTATAAAGTTTCATTTAGTTGTACATTTGTTCGCTTGAGGCGCTGGTGACTAGGCGTCAGCGTCAGTTGATGCTAAGATGGCGACCGCTCAACAGAAAGCTTTTTGTGTTATTGAGTACGGCAGAAGTGAATCGACGACAGTTGTTCAGCGTGCATTTCGAACGAAGTATGGTGTTAAACCTCCTGATAGGCGGTGTATTAAACGTTGGTATAAACAGTTTACAGAGAATGGATGTTTGTTGTGCAAAGGGAAAAGTTCTGGACGGCCGAGAACGACTGATGAAAATGTAGCACGCATCCAGCAAGCATTTGTTCGCAGCCCAGGAAAATCGACTCGCAGAGCTAGCAGAGAGCTGCAAATTCCACAATCAACTGTATGGAGAGTTCTACGAAAAAGGTTAGTTATGAAACCTGAACGTCAACTACCCGAGGCCATGGATCGGCCGCCAGGCAGCCCGTGACAGAGCACTTCATCACTGGCCTCCAAGAAGCCCTGATCTTACCCCCTGCGATTTTTTCTTATGGGGTATGTTAAGGATATGGTGTTTCGGCCACCTCTCCCAGCCACCATTGATGATTTGAAACGAGAAATAACAGCAGCTATCCAAACTGTTACGCCTGATATGCTACAGAGAGTGTGGAACGAGTTGGAGTATCGGGTTGATATTGCTCGAGTGTCTGGAGGGGGCCATATTGAACATCTCTGAACTTGTTTTTGAGTGAAAAAAAACCTTTTTAAATACTCTTTGTAATGATGTATAACAGAAGGTTATATTATATTTCATTAAATACACATTTTTAAAGTTGTGGTATTATTTTTGAATCACCCTGTAGTATCACCTGATACTCGTATTTTACAAAGCAAGAATGTGGATTTTCGCACCCTGTCCTCCCGTGTTCGAAGTTCACTGCAGGCCACCAGAAGCGATACTGTTGTTCTTTGTTTCCGTATTGTAAGGTGGGCCTATACTTCTTAAGTTCTTATAATTTTGTGTTCTGTAGTGTGCACCTGCCTCACCCGGCTGCATTTCCGTAAGTGATATTGCGATTTCAACCGTATGGCCATTATCAAGTGGAAATAATTGCGTTTTAGCAATGTCGGAACATAAAAGTCATCTGACGTGACACGACATAGAAAGTGTCCTTGATTACGAAATTCTTGTACGTGCTGCACTCTTTGAATTGCGTTATAAATATGTTGCTCGAACTCTGTTTAATCTTGGCTTGCACTCGTAATATTGACTGGAGTAAATGATGCCATATTTGCTTTTTTATGTAAAACAGAATCTGGTTACGTCTTAGTATTCTATTACTGCTTACGAATCCGTGTGCGAACTGCTCGATTTAAATGTACTGTAAGTAAATTGCTCCTATTCTAGTTTATCTTTGATCTCGATGTCGAACGTACCCGCCTCGCTTACAGTTGAAATTAGTCTGCTTAGCGTTGTGATTAACTTCAAAGCGTGTTTCTGTTAAGCAGATTTATTTTGTACACACGCTGTTAGTGACGTCTCATTGTAGGCAAAACTTTGTGTGTTGTGTGCTGCAGTTAACGACTAAATTTTACGACCAGAAGTTGTATTTGTCACACGCTGTTTTCGTGCCAACTGCATGTAAATTTGCGAAGTCGTTCCTTTGTATTTAGGCTTCTGAACGTCTCTAGTTTCATATCGTGGACACTGTTAAGCCTTTACCTTGTGAAATCCTTCAAACATCCTGTTCGGGCAAATATTTTCATTTTTTGATTGTGCTCGACTTTCAGAACTGAATGTAGAAGCAGGAAGCAAAGGAATGGTTATCCAGAGACAGACTGTCAGTAGTGGACCACCAACGGCTAAGAAACATCATTAGCCGCTATAGGGAAAGCAACAGATCAGCAATTACTTTCGGAGGTAATGATTAGATGTTGTTACGGACGCGTTAAAGCTGGTGTCGGAAGTTAACTGCCTTCTGTATACGACGGGGACTTGGTATACGGTGCTCATAATTAACTGTCGAACTGGTCCTGGGGTTTAGAGGATCTTGTTTGGCAAATACCGGTGTTGCTGCAGCAGATCGCTGCTGCTGATACACACCGAGTGCTTGCGAAAGTGCTACGGCACCTGTAATTACCTGCTACAACGCGATCGTGGGTATGAGAGGTGGTCGGCGTGTAGCGGCCGAAGGGGGATGGGGGGGCGTTGGGAGGCGACTCAGGGTCGAAGTTAAGCGCGTGGTGCAGTAATTTATGTTTCTCCTGACAGCTTCTGTATGCAGTTGCACTTCTTGCGTCGTTGCAAGGTACTGACATTAGGTTCTTTTTTCGGTTATCAGTCTTCTGATTGGTTTCATGCTGCACGTCACGATTTCATATCCCGTGCCAATCGCTTAATTTCAGTGTGCCACTTACCCTCAACGTCTTTGATTATTTGTTGCACCTCAATCTTCCCCTCCATTTTCCCCCTCTACAGTTCCCAGTAACAGCATACAAGTTATCGCCTCATGTCTTAACATATGTCCTGTCATCCTGTCGCTTCTTATACTCGACGTATTCCTATCCTCACCGATTCTAGTCCGCAGCTCGTGGTCGTGCGGTAGCGTTCACGCTTCCCGGGTTCCCGGGTTCTATTCCCGGCGGGGTCAGGGATTTTCTCTGATTCGTGATGACTGGGTGTTGTGTGCTGTCCTTAGGTTAGTTAGCTTTAAGTAGTTCTAAGTTCTAGGGGACTGATGACCATAGATGTTAAGTCCCATAGTGCTCAGAGTCATTTGAACCATTTTGAATCACCGATTCTAAGGAGATCATCCTCATTTTTTATCTTATCAGTGCGTGTTTTTCAGCATCCTTCTGTGTTGCAACATTTCAGACGCTTCAATTCATTTCTTTTCCGGTTTTATCGCGGTACATGGTTCAGTTCCAAAGAACGCTCTGGACCAGAGTGTACGTCTTCGAAATTTCTCTCTCAAATTAAGATCTATGTTTGATACTTTGTTTCCTTTATTGCTTGCTCAATATACAGATTGAATAACATCGGGGAGAGGCTACAACCCTGTCTCACTCCCTTCCCAACCATTGCTTCCCTTTCATACCCCTCGACTCTTATAACTGCCATCTGCTTTCTGTACAAATTGTAAATAGCCTTTCGCTCCCTGAATTTTACCTATGTCACCTTCAGAATTTGAAAGAGAGTATTCCAGTCAACATTGTCAAGAGCTTTCTCTAAGTCTACAAATGCTAGAAACCTAGGTCCGCCTTTCCTTAATCTAGCTTCTAAGATAAGTCGTAGGGTCAGTATTGCCTCACGTGTTCCAATATTTCTACGGAATCCAAACTGATCTTCCCCGAGGTCGGCTTCTATCAGTTTTTCCATTCGTCTGTAAAGAATTCGCGTTAGAATTTTGCAGCTGTGACTTATTAAACTGATAGTTCGGTAATGTTCACATCTGTCAACACCTCCTTTGTTTGGGATTGGAATTACTATATTCTTCTTGAAGTCTGAGGGTATTTCGCCTGTCTCATACATCTTGCTCACTAGATGGTAGAGTTTTGTCAGGACTGGCTCTCCCAAGGCTGTCAGTAGTTCTAATGGAATGTTGTCTACTCCCGAGGCCTTGTTTCGACTCAGATCTTACAGTGCTCTGTCAAACTCTTCACGCAGTATCATATCTCCCATTTCATCTTCATCTACATCCTCTTCCATTTCCATAATATTGTCCTCAAGTACATCGCCCTTGTATAGACCCTCTATATACTCCTTCCACCTTTCTGCTTTCCCTTCTTTGCTTAGAACTGGGTTTCCATCTGAGCTCTTGACGTTCATACAAGTGGTTCTCTTATCTCCAAAGGTCTCTTTAATTTTCCTGTAGGCAGTATTTATCTTACCCCTCGTGAGATAAGCCTCTACATACTCATATTTGTCCTCTAGCCATCCCTGCTTAGCCATTTTGCACTTCCTGTCGATCTCATTTTTGAGACGTTTGTATTCCTTTTTGCCTGCTTCATTTACTGCATTTTTTATATTTTCTCCTTTCATCAATTAAAGTCAGTATCTCTTCTGTTATCCAAGGATTTCTATTAGCCCTCGTCTTTTTACCTACTTGATCCTCTGCTGCCTTCACTATTTCATTCCTCAAAGCTACCAATTCTTCTTCTACTGTATTTCTTTCCCCCATTCCTGTCAATTGTTCCCTTATGCTCTCCCTGAAACTCTGTACAACCTCTGGTTCTTTCAGTTTATCCAGGTCCCATCTCGTTAAATTCCCACCGTTTTGCAGTTTCTTCAGTTTTAATCTACAGTTCATAACCAAGAAATTGTGGTCAGAGTCCACATCTGCCCCTGGAAATGTCTTACAATTTAAAACTTGGTTCCTAAATCTCTGTCTTACCATTATATATATCTGATACCTACTAGTATCTCCAGGGTTCTTCGATGTATACAACCTTCTTTCATGATTCTTAAACCAAGTGTTAGCTATGATTAAGTTATGCTCTGCACAAAAATCTACCAGGCGGCTTCGTCTTTCATTTCTTAGTCCCAATCCATATTCGCCTACTATACTTCCTTCTCTCC
Source organism: Schistocerca cancellata (assembly GCF_023864275.1). Taxonomy (NCBI): domain Eukaryota; kingdom Metazoa; phylum Arthropoda; class Insecta; order Orthoptera; family Acrididae; genus Schistocerca; species Schistocerca cancellata. Next base: position 1,036,455,217 of record NC_064627.1, on the reverse strand, counting down.
CTTTTCCTACTACCCAATCCCAGTCACCCATGACTATTAAATTTTCGTCTCCCTTCACTACCTGAATAATTTCTTTTATATCATCATACATTTCATCAATTTCTTCGTCATCTGCAGAGCTAGTTGGCATTCATTAAAAAATGACGATCATTCCACTTGGGACCTGTGGAATGGTACATTAGCTTATTTGTTTTAGTTGTAAATATTTGTCATGTATTGTTGTTTTTCTGACATGTTCCACATCCTGGAGGACCTCCTCACTACGGATCAATTGGAATGAAAGTAAATCTAATCTAATCTAATAAACTTGTACTACTGTAGTAGGCGTGGGCTTTGTATCTATCTTGGCCACAATAATGCGTTCACTATGCTGTTTGTAGTAGCTTACCCGTACTCCTATTTTTTTTTATTCGTTATTAAACCTACTCCTGCATTACCCCTATTTGATTTTGTATTTATAACCCTGTATTCACCTGACCAAAAGTCTTGTTCCTCCTGCCACCGAACTTCACTAATTCCCACTATATCTAACTATAACCTATCCATTTCCCTTTTTAAATTTTCTAACCTACCTGCCCGATTAAGGGATCTGACATTCCACGCTCCGATCCGTAAAACGCCAGTTTTCTTTCTCCTGATAACAACGTCCTCTTGAGTAGTCCCCGCCCGGAGATCCGAATGGGGGACTATTTTACCTCCGGAATATTTTACCCAAGAGGACGCCATCATCATTTAATCATACAGTAAAGCTGCATGCCCTCGGGAAAAATGACGGCTGTAGTTTCCCCTTGCTTTCAGCCGTTCGCAGTACCAGCACAGCAAGGCCGTTTTGGTTATAGTTACAAGGCCAGACCAGTCAATCATCCAGACTGTTGCCCTTGCAACTACTGAAAAGGCTGCTGCCCCTCTTCAGGAACCACACGTTTGTCTGGCCTCTCAACAGATACCCCTCCGTTGTGGTTGCACCTAGGGTACGGCTATATGTATTGTTGAGGCACACAAGCCTCCCCACCAACGGCAAGGTCCATGGTTCATAATATTTTTACACGGCCAAGGAACCATAGACCTTAGTATGTGACATACAGTTGAAAATGTAATGACAAATTACTCCAGAGAAAAAGGGGCTTTACAGACAAACAAACAGACAGACGGATAAAAACATTACAAAAAATATATTTTCCTGTTATATAATTATAAAATAAGAATTTCGGATTTGTTACGTTACTTGTACTGCAAAAGATCGCTTCGTGCCAAAGTTCATGATTCTAGGTCAACGGGAAGTACTCTATAGGTTTTGATTAGTGAGGTTTCGAGTATCAAAATATGTAATATATATGGCCGCACCTTTTAACTGAACTAACGTATAAGGAGACGTCCCCAACGGTGGGATCTATTGTCTGAACCCATCTATACGATGATGTAAGTTAGGTTCCCAGATATTACATCCTGCAACCATTCACACTGGTGCGCCCTCGTTTGCGAGGAATCGACGAAAAATAAATCAAGAATTTCGTGTAATTCTCTACAGTTTTAAAGCAACGATTATGTAAAAACTGAGTGAGTAGGTTAATGGTAACAGTACTAGCCTTATAGGGAAAAGATTGTAGCATCGAATCTAATTATTTAAATTTTTATCGAAATGACTTTGATAATTAGTTTCATTCATTTACTAGGTTCAAATGTAATTTTTTATTTCCATTCCTGTGTCTCGTCATTTTAATCAGTGTATTGCTCTCATTTTCAGTTCCATCATTCGTTTTACAATTGGAATTTTTGAGCAAATGATTTTAATGATAGACATGTATTAAAGTTGATTTAATTTCTTCCGTTTCATCATCCTACATTTTCGTCCATGTTATTGCATTCATTATTTCTATTCTCCATTTTGCTTGTATTTCGCTTTAGTTACAACTCCTTCATTCACTTAAATCTTCATTTGTGTTATTTTGTCCATAGTGCAATTAGAATTTATGTTGTAAATGTTAGTATGAACAATACTATCCAAGAAAATGTTCAGTTTGTAACAAAAATTACGGTTTAGACACAACTACACATATAAGTAGATTATTTCCTCTTTTGTTTTCTAATCGATACATCAGCATTTTTCAATGTGTAAATATTATGGCAGATAAAAAATAATTAAATAACTAACGTCACATGTACAAAGATTCCGACTCGAAAACGAACCATGCAAATAAAACATGAGAGCAACTGGAAAAGTTTATACAGTGATTAAAATGACGTGACAAAGGAATAGAAATGAAATAAATTTATATTTAAACAAATTAGTTGAATAAAAATTAACAAATTCATTTCGATAAAGATTTAAAAATAAAATAACTCAGAGCACCTAACGAGATGTGAACTCACAATCTCTTCAATATGAGTCAGGTACCATTAAGACTGTGCCACGCAACCAGTTTTTGATAGCATACTTTCACAAACGAGGCCTCACCACGGTGAATGATTGCAGGATGTAATATCTGGGAACTTAACCTACATCATCGTATAGATGAGTTCAGAAAGTCGATCCCACAGTTGGAGACCTCCCCTTCGTAGACACTTAAAATTTTTACACCGCCGACCGATCAAAGTTTTTAATATGTGACATAAATTTTAACTTGATACGTCTGCTTTATCTTGACGAAAAGGCTCCCTAACAGTCAGACGGACGGACAGACAGACAGGCAGAAGGACAACAAAACGATCCTATAGGCGTCCAGTTTTAACAGACTGAGACACGGAACCCTAAAAACTCTATTAAAGACTAAAACAAATCATTTTTTCTGATTATGCTGATCGCTGTTCCAACCGGCAGTATATCGGGAAATTAATGTTTTATATTCTGTAGAAAAATCCACACTAATTTTATAAATATACAAGTGTGTTTGTCAGCTCTCCATGACTAAATCAAATGGCTCTGAGCACTATGGGACTTAACATCTGAGGTAATCAGTCCCCTAGACTTAGAACTACTTAAACCTAACTAACCTAAGGACATCACACACATCCATGCCCGAGGCAGAATTCGAACCTGCGACCGTAGCGGTCGTGCCCACGACTAAATCGCTGAACGGATTCGGATAAAATAGGAGATACACTACGTGATCAAAAGTATCCGGATAACTGGCTGAAAATGACTTACAAGTTCGTTGCGCCCTCCAACGGTAGTGGTGGAATTCAGTATGGTGTTGGCCCGTCCTTAGCCTTGATGACAGCTTCCACTCTCCCAGGCATTCGTTCAATCAGTGCTGGAAGGTTTCTTGGGAAATGGCAGCACTTTCTTCATGGAGTGCTGCACTGAGGAGAGGTATCGATGTTGGTGAGGCCTGGCACGAAGTCGGCGTTGCAAAACATTCCAAAGATGTCCTACAGGATTCAGGTGAGGACTCTGTGCAGGCCAGTCCATTACAGGAATGTTACTGTCGTGTAACAGCTCTGCCACAGGCCGTGCATTATGAACAGGTGTTCGGTCGTGTTGAAAGATGCAATCCCCATTCATGAACTGCTCTTCAACAGTGGGAAACAAGAAGATGCTTAAAACATCAATGTAGACCTGTGCTGTGATAGTGCCAAGTAAAACAACAAGGGGTGCAAGCCCCCTCCATGAAAAACACGACCACACCATAACACCATCGCCAAGGAATTTTTCTGTTGCCACTACACACGCTGGCAGATGACGTTCACCGCCCAGTCCCCATACCCACACCCTGCCATCAGACTGCCATCTTGTGTACCACGATTCGTCACTCCACACAACGTTTTTCCACTGTTCAATCGTCCATTGTTTACGCTCTTTATACCAAGCGATGCGTCGTTTGGCATTTACCGGCGTTATGTGCGTCTTAAGAGCAGCCGCTCGACCATGAAATCCAAGTTTTCTCGCCTCCCGCCTAACTGTCATAGTACTTGCAGTGGATCCTGTGTGACGGTCTGGATAGATGTCTGCCTATTACACATTACGACCCTCTTCAACGGTCGGTGGGCCGGTCGCGGTGGCCGTGCGGTTCTAGGCGCTGCAGTCCGGAACCGCGGGACTGCTACGGTCGCAGGTTCGAGTCCTGCCTCGGGCATGAATGTGTGTGATGTCCTTAGGTTAGTTAGGTTTAAGTAGTTCTAAGTTCTATGGGACTGATGACCTAAGATGTTAAGTCCCATAGTGCTCAGAGCCATTTTTTGAACTGTCGGTGGTCTCTGTCAATCGACAGACGAGGCCAGCCTGTACTCTTTTGTACTGTACGTGTCACTTCACGTTCCCACTTCACTATCACATCGGAAACAGTGGACCTAGCGATGTTTAGCAGCTTGGAAATCTCGTGTGCAGGCGTATGACACAAGCGACCACATTCGAAGTCCGTGAGTTCCGCGGAGCGCCCCATTCTGCTCTCTCACGATGTCTAATGACTACTGAGGTCGCTGATACGGAGTACCTGGCAGTAGGTGGCAGCACAATGCACCTAATATGAAAAACGTATGTTTTTGGATTTGTTGACATGCGTAGCTAGAACGCTAAGGAAGAACATGGGCTACTGTGGAAAGTGTGTAATACAAGTCATTTATTGATTTGAACTATATAAAGCGAATAAAGGCAGAAATATTTACTGTCTGGGAAAGCAGCTGACCTTTGACTTTTGGAGTTTATCATACGGTGTTCGTAAAAATGCTGTTATTGGTTGATACAGAGCAATAATTATTGAACTATATGAAAAAACGTAAATTAGTTACTAACTACGGCGTGCACACACTTTATTCAACATTTAAACGTCACTACAGGTTGTAAGCAGGCTGTTTAGGTTCTTATACTGGTAACGCCACCGCCACCTAGCGCTCTGTATGAAAATCACTGGCTGTGCTGTGTGCAGTCTGTGGCTGGGTGGCATTGTTGGAATTTGCTATTGTAGTGTTGGGCAGTTGGCTGTTAAATGCGCGTAGCGTTGCGCAGTGAGGTGAGACGCCAGCAGTGGTGGATGTGGGGAGAGCAATGGCGGAGTTTTGAGAGCGGATGATCTGGACGTGTGTCCATCAGAGACAGTACATTTGTAAGACTGGATGTCATGAACTGCTATATATATTATGACTTTTGAACACTATTAAGGGAAATAAATTGTTTGTTCTCTATCAAAATCTTTCATTTGATAACTATGCCTATCAGTAGTTAGTACCTTCAGTAGTTTGAATCTTTTATTTAGCTGGCAGTATTGCCGCTCGCTGTATTGCAGTAGTTTGAGTAACGAAGATTTTTGTAAGTGACTTGTGAAAGGTATAGGTTATTGTTAGTCAGGGCCATTCTTTTGTAGGGATTATTTAAAGTCAGATTGCGTTGCGCTAAAAATATTGTGTGTCAGTTTAAGCACAGTCATGTATAATTTTTGTAAGGGGACGTTTCATAAGGTATTCGGATTTATGACGTCGATATGCCTGCCGTCATTGGCGATGATGAGGCGCAGACGACAGCGAAATTCTGCTGAAGTGTCAGAACATCGACGCTGTCGATGACCTGAATGGCTGACTTCAACTCAGCGATGGTTTTGGGGTTATTGCCGTGCGCCTTGTCTTTAAAATAGCCCCACAAGAACGAGTCGCATGTGTTCAGATCCGGAGAATATGGTGGCCAATCGAGGCTCATGCCAGTGGCCTCTGGGCACCCCAGAGACAGAATGCATTCCCAAAGTGCTCCTCCAGGACATCAAACACTCTCCTGCATCAACGGGGTCGAGCTCCGTCTTGCATCAACTGCACCTTTGGTTAATGGGGATGAAATCATCTTCCAGAAACCTTCACGTACCGTTGGGTAGTCACCGTTCCATCAAGGAATGGCAAACAAACAAACAAACAAACAACGAATAAAATTACCTTGCAACTGAAGGCTGAAAGCATTGTTTGTTTGCTGTGCATTTCACAGTTGCTGACACGCTGCAATATGTTAAAGATTTGTCCATCAAGGAATATCTCACCAGTTATTCCGTGACTGGACACTGCACACCTCACAATCACCGGTTGAGGGTGAAGAGACTTCTCGATCGCGAAATGCGGATTCTCAGTTCCCCAAATGTGCCAATTTTGCTTATTGACGAACCCATCCAAACGAAACTGTGGTTTGTCGTTAAACCACACCATATTAATTGCTATCGTGCACAATGGCCAACCGCGCAGTTTGGACGTCCTAACGCAAGCCGTTCAGAAGTTATGACGATTTTATTTCATATAGTTCAGTAATTGCCACCCTGTATGTTCTGCGTAATACGATTCAACGTTATGAATACAATGCTTCTGCAATCCTCGGCGTGTTTAATCCATACTTCCATGCTAATACGAGGGCTGTTCAGAAAGTAAGTTCCGATTGATCGCGAAATGGGAACCACAGTGAAAATTAGAAATGTTTTATTTTTAACAGTTAGCTACACCATCCAGCTACTTCTCTACGTAGTTGCCGTTCTGACTAAGACATTTGTCGTAGCGTTGTACCAACTTTCCAATACCCTCATCATAAAAGACAGCCGCCAGTGCTTTCCGCCAATTCTCTACGCCGGCCTACAGCTCGTTTTCTGTGCCAAAATGTTGTCTTCATAGCCAGCGGTTCATGTGAGCAGAAATGAAACGCAGGGGGAGTCAATTACGGGCTGTATTGTGGGTAGTCAAACATTTCCAATTGAAAACGATGCAGGAGCATCTTCATTGCCCCTTCAGAATGCGGCTGAGAATATTGCCTTGTAGAAGAAACTGCACGACAGTTATGTAATGTTGGCTGTATAGCTTCAGGCGAAATTTCTCACCAGGTCCTCGTACTTGGCGGGAGACACTATTCTCTAGACAACTTTACGCGATCACTGTGAGCTCAGAAATGAGAGGAGTGACGTGATGCTATCTAGGGTCATACTAGAGACACTGCCCAACACATCTGTGCAAAGCTTTATCGGATTATCATAGTCGTTTCCATTTCGCGATCAATCGGAGCTTACTTTCTGAACAGCCCTCGTATTATAAATGTGAAAGTAGCTTCGTTTGTTACGTTTCCGCGATTAAGCCGCTAAACTTCAGAAAGTGTGTAGTTGAACTTATTTATTGATTTTAAGAATATTTCACAAATTAGAGATAATGTTTACTATTTGAAAAATGTATTTACTCTTTGACTTTTGAACTTTAGCATTTTTATGAGAATGCTATTATAAATTGATAAGCTCTACGCAATCGATCACAATGAATACGATGCTATTCGGTGCTCAAGGTGTTTTAAGTCACACTGCCATATCAATATTATTAAATGCAAAAGTTACTCTCTCTGTTATGTTTTCACGTCTAAATCACCGAACGGATTTCGATGTAATTTGCCACCGAGCTAGTTTGATCTCTGGAAAGGAATGTAGGCTACTTTAGGAAGTTAAAGAGAGAGAGAGAGAGAGAGAGAGAGAGACGAAGAATTGATCACAAAGAGAGTGAAATAGGAAATGGAATAACTTTTTTTTTTACATCACTGCCGCGTCATCGTGCGTTAGCTGAGTTCTGTGAAGAAGGGGGGGGGGGCGATGAGCTATTCTTACCAGAACAGGCAGACACGTGAGTTCAGTTGACGTTATTGCACGTACAGTAGCTTACTGACTCACCATCAGTCATTGTCTGCCTCGTAGCTGAGAGTTAAGCGCGGTGAATTGCCAAGTGGAAGATCCCGGCTTTGATTGCCGGCCGGGTCGGAGTTTGTGTCCACTTGGGGACTGTGTGTTGTGTTGTCATTAGTATAGTCATAACTGACGTTCTGTCAGCTTTGAGCTGGCTGAATGGGAACCTCCAGAAAGCCAGTAAATTGAAGGAAAAAAAACCATTCATAATAACAAAACTAATGATACGCAAGCATAGCCTCGAGTAACAGCTGGCGAAGCTATAAAGAGAGGGGATACGTTGTATCTCATTTACATTGTCTGGAGGTTTTCTTTGACATATGAAAGAGGCATATATATTAACTCCTCTTTGTTTGGCTTCATCCGCTTGTAATGCAGTGGATGGGAGGTTCCGTCGAAGTTGTGATCGTTAGAGACTGAGCTTATACGCAGTTGGTCCATAGGCTATTGGGCCACAGCCTATTCAGAGGAAACGTCTCTACATTCGTATTACTTAGGGAAACTCCAAAGTCCTAAATCAGGAGAGTGAAACTAGTACAGCGTCTTAACTTTTACTTCACCTCGCTTGGTTTAATTCCGAGAACTGCGTTTGGGTTTCTGTTATTAGTGATGTATCTGACATTTATGTTTCTCGCCTGGCTGAATGCACATTGTTATTTACAACAATGCTTACAGATATATGTTGATCTATCGATAATGTCAGTTACGATTTCAGTGAGCGTAGGAACGTCGAGTTTGGTCCATGGATCAACGAAAACTTGTAGCCTGGTAAGGTGAATCACATTTCTTGTGACACCAGATCAATGGTCATGTCAGAAAAGGCCTTCACCCAACCGGACAGCTGTTCGAAATGTAGAACGCATTATGGACGCAGGCTGGCGGTGGGCCGTATCGTGATATGGGAGACATTCACCTCGGCACCTGCGTAACTAATTGAAATCACCATTACAGAGATACAACGTGAACATTATTGTTGGCCACATACACCCCTTGTTGTTGATGTCTTCCATGACGACCATAGCATATTTCCGTATCAGAAGAGTAGAATCGTGCTACGTGTCTTGAGAGGCTTGATACCGAACTCAAGTTCGTGTATCGGAGAGCAAATTCGCATGATTTGATCCCTATGGAAAACTGTTGGGCACCAACTACGCGCACAGAAGCCACCAGCGAGGTATTTCGTTACATGACTGTTATTTTCCAAAACTGTCCCGTAACCAATATAAAATGAGAATATAAAATCCATTAGATCTGACTACTTATATCAACACCGAGGAGTGAAATGTATTTTAGTACCAGTGATTTATGGTAGTTATTTATGTTAATTTACGTTTTTATTTGGATTTGCATGATGTATATCAGCATGAAGCCACTTTCAAGCACTCTGGTATCTGCTACCAGCCCTCAGACGAGCAGTGAGGCTCCATACGCAGACAGAGGGACCACCCCTGGACGAATTCTCGGAAGGGCAAGCCAGACGGACTGCAGGGCAATGCCACTCGCTTGACCAGACTTTTCTTTTGAGTTGCCACAACTGGACGTCAGACATTCCACATGGAACATAGATATGATCTTCCGTGACGTAAGCCCTCCAGCAGCGCCTGTTTCACTCGGCAGTGGAAGGAGTTGAAATGCTGTTCTTAGCAAGGTCCGTGAAGTGAAGAAAGCCGTATTTCCTGTGTTTCTTTGGGATATACGGGAATACCACAGATTACTGATGCAGCGCTAACTCGCAATTTGAGACCTCTTTGTAAGCATGGGACACCGCCGAGTGTAAGGTCCAATAAAATGAAATATTAACCGAATATACGAATTGTCAGGATTGGTTGATCTAAATAAACTGGAAGTTAGAGAAGTTCGACTGTGCTGCTGATCTTTTCACCACTAAATGGTTGGAAGCGCATTACTGGTTGACCACCTGAAGAAAAACCAAAGCCGCGCGGGATTAGCCGAGCGGTCTGGGCGCTGCAGTCATGGACTGTGCGGCTGGTCCCGGCGGATGTTCGAGTCCTCCCTCGGGCATGGGTGTGTGTGTTTGTCCTTAGGGATAATTTAGGTTAAGTGGTGTGTAAGCTTAGGGACTGATGATCTTAGCAATTAAGTCCCATAAGACTTCACACACACTTGAACATTTTTGAAAAACCAAGGAAAGGGACTAGAATCTTTTAAATCTTTTCACCGGTCGGCGTTCGGTACATCCATCTAACATTCTGCGTGGTGTCTGTTGTTCTATATCGTGTCTCCCTACCACTTTCGCGCAACGACGCTCTGAGCGTGTTTCTTAGGGAACTGACTAGTTTGAACCTGGGACCTGTTGCTGGTAAGGAGACGCCAGACCACACATGACATGTAGAGTTCAGAAGAGTTCAGTGAGACTAGCGATGATATAACCAAATACTTAATGATTTCAGCGTCAGCTCCACTGCACTCGCTGTAAAAGAATCTTAATACTAACTAAATTTAGTGGAAGGGGTTCAAGGCTTTCCTATTTTTAGTTAGCTGGTAAAATAACGTCGAAAAAGCAATTAAGTTTACCACTGGAAATTTTATTCTACTCACAAACCATTGTTTATAAATTGCTCTATTGATAAAAGGAAGCCGGCCGGTGTGGCCGTGCGGTTCTAAGCGCTTCAGTTTGGAACCGCGTGACTGCTACAGTCGCAGGTTCGAATCCTGCCTTGGGCATGGATGTGTATGATGTCCTTAGGTTAGTTAGGTTTAAGTAGTTCTAACTTCTAGGGGACTGATGACCTAAGATGTTAAGTCCCATAGTGCTCAGAGCCATTTGAACCATTTTTGATAAAAGGAAATGTTTTAATACAGGATGATAAAAACCAACTGCGTTCAACAAAAATGTGAACGAATATTCCCTGAATGGGTTTCCAAGTTCTACAATGGATCGAAGGATGACCTGTGCCATATCACATCTATAATCTAGGTTTAAATTAAGTTTCACAAAAGAGAAAAGTATCAAAATGGTCTACAGTGACCCTCAATTATCTTTAATTACTTATCTAACTTGTCGTAAATTACAGTGGCGGATGTGGCTTCTCAATAATTATATAACAGAAAAATCATCGCATTTCAGATTTTAACTTGAGCTTTAATTGACGATCGACACTAGTATTACGTAAAAAGGGGATGTAACAGATGAGACTTCTGCAGTTCTGAGTGAAGCTTTTTGCGCTAAAAAATGCGGCATTGCGTGCGTTCATTACCTTGTCGGTGTTCGTCAGGGGGCGGCAGGCAGCACAGCTCCGCTCACCTCGCCGTCTCACCTCTTGTCCTAACTTCTCCTTACTACAATTTACCGAAGTTGGTTTAAAAAAAAACTATCTGGCTGTGTTTCATCTGACCAATCAGGGTCTCAATGTTAACCTTAAGCTCCGCCTACAAAAATTCCGTCTATCCAATGAGAAACGTGATACTTTTCGTGGTGGGGCAATGTTTTTAAACGTAACAGAGACGCGAAAAAGTCTCACGCTAAAACTTGCAGCTGGTGTGGCCCTTTTAGCGTTATCGTAAGATCTATACTGTTCTTCTGGAGGGCTCTAGCTTTTAACATGGGCTGGGGGGTGGTCCTAGCGGATAGCCGGTGCCGTGGGTGTCCGTCCCTTATCGTAGGGCCCACCAGCTTAACACGGTTTTGCTCTCGGCTTCTGTTCTCGTTTCTCCCCTCGGAACTGCGTCTGTCTCACGGTGGGAAGGTATGACATGCATTTAGGCATTCTTGTGTTAGTCTGTGGTATTCCAATTGCTCACTCGTTACTCGTATTACTTTGGTTAATTTAATGTCACGATTTATTCTAGTTCTAAGCCTAGGGGACTGTTGACCTCGGATGTTAAGTCCAATAGTGCTTAAAGCCATTTGAACCATTTGAAGAGAACGTGAAATTTACTGTGAATGTGATTTCTGCAATGTATTAATGCTCCCGTATAATTCGTGTTGCAAACACGAACTGTGACTTTATAGGCGTACGTAGTACAGCGTTTTGTTAGCAATTCGTGGCTTTTTCCACTACGTGATTCATGTAGTGATTTAATAAAAGCCTCTGGCATCCGTGACTTAAATTTGACTAGTTATTTCGAAACTTTGAGAGCCTCAACCATCTTACTAGTAAATTTCACGGTCTCACCTCAAGAACAAGAAACTACAACTGCGCTGGGACAAGAACATCTTTAGAAGACTCCATGTGGGTGAATAATTATAGAATGTCAGTGTTGTGCCTTAATGTGGTAGAGTACAAATAGGTCCCTGGCGCGTCCTGTATTTTCAGTACATATGGGAACAGTTACATGTTGTGGTAACACAGAGAAGGGACTGCAAGAGTGCATGAATGAATGAATGAATGTGCAGAGTACGTGTTGCAATGGACACGCACTGCATTCTTCACATTCTGTTTCTAAAAGTGTTTAGTTTATTATGCAAACGTCGTCTTGCTTCTTCCATTTTATCGCCGTACACTCGGTACTCTGCAATGAGAGCACCTCTAGGGGGGAGGGGGGGGGTGCTCTGAGCACTATGGGACTTAACTTCTGAGGTCATCAGTCCCCTAGACCTTAGAACTACTTAAACCTAACTAAGGACATCACACACATCCATGCCCGAGGCAGGATTCGAACCTGCGACCGTAGCGGTCGCGCATTTCCAGACTGTAGCGCCTAGAACCGCTCGGCCACCAGGGCCGGCGCACCTCTAGGAAAGGTGAAGAATGGAGATGAGACGAGGCTGGTTGAGTGTTCTGCAACATCAAGAAGCTGCCTCGCATGATATAAACAGCTTCGCAATATAAATATACAGGGTGTCTCTCCTAAGAGTCGCCAGGAGGATTTTCTCTGGTGTTTTGGCAGACATTCAACGTTTAGTTTTTGCAATGTGTAGCTTGTGTCACCCTACATAAATGCTGATCATCATGTCTTTTAGGTGACGCCCAGCGTCGACCGAAGGAGAATGTCGGTTTGATTTATTTTTAAAGCAGGCTTTTACGAGTTAATTAAATAGAGCGCTCCCGAAATTGTATAGCGCAACATTCGTTTTATCGATACGTTCTGATAAGGACATTATTAACAGGAAGAGTAACCAGTACTCCACCAGCGACGGAGCTGCGCTTCTGCGTGGTGCTAGCAGTCAGCGTTGGCCACAGCGATGATGATGATGATGATGTTTGGTTTGCGGGGCGCTCAACTGCGTGGTTATCAGCGCCCGTACAATTATCCAATCTTTGCTCAGTCCAATTTCGCCACTTTCCTGGATGATGATGAAATGATGATGACAACACAAACACCCAGTCATCTCGAGGCAGGTGAAAATCCCTGACCCCGCCGGGAATCGAACCCGGGACCCCGTGCTCGGGGCCACAGCGATGCTTTCGCTGCTGCAGTACTGGTTTTTCTTTCTGTTTTAATGTCCCTCTGAATATATAGCGATAAAACGAATATTAGAGTGTGCTAATCTGGGAACACACTATAGAATGGGCGCGTAAAATTCTGCTTTAAAAATCACTTTGCTTGTGACAGCAAACAAACCGACACTTCCCGTCGACACTGGACGTCGCATGAAAGACACGGTGAGCACTATTTGGGCTGACTCCAGCTGCACAGAACGAAATTGCAAATATCTGCTCAAACACCAGAGAAAATGCGTCTGACGACTCTTAGGAGAGGCACCCGAATTAATAGCGGGAGTCAGATAGGGCTTACTAAGAGTTCCACGTTTGCCGGCTGAAGGAGCAGAGTAGTTATCCAGAAAGCTTTTCGCGCGCACTCAACAGTTTTTGCGACTCCAGTGGGTGGGAAGCATTCTGATCTCCGCGTTACTGGAAAATGGATCGAGGAGCAGCCCGGAGTGGAAGACGTAATGAAAATTAAATGGAACTGAACGAGCTCGTGTAGCAATGCAGCGTAGATGGAGCAAGGAAACTTTTTGCTAGATTCAGATAACGATAAGAAAATACTCCACAAGCTGTCTTGTGTCTGTGACGAAGGGTACATATTGCACCAGAATCATCCTCATTCCCTCCGCGCCGGCCGCGGTGGTCTAGCGGTTCTGGTGCTGCAGTCCGGAACCTCGGGACTGCTACGGTCGCAGGTTCGAATCCTGCCTCGGGCATGGGTGTGTGTGATGTCCTTAGGTTAGTTAGGTTTAAGTAGTTCTAAGTTCTAGGGGACTTATTACCTAAGATGTTGAGTCCCATAGTGCTCAGAGCCATTTGAACCATTCCCTCCGCCCCCCTCTCCCCCTTGCTAAACTAATGGAATGGAAGATTGTTGGTGCACCTAGTACGCAGTCTAATTTCTCCCCTGGTTATTACACGAGATACAAGCGGGAGAAACTAGTACGTTTTCACGGGTTTTGTTGGAGCATGGGTCATCATGTTTTTCTCCATTGTCGTCATCCTCCCAAAAAATATTATTTGATCATTTTTTGACGCTCTCACACTGACTAAATAAACCAGTGGCCTCGCATTTATTTTTTGAACGTTTGCTACACAGTAAAAAAAAATCCTATCACCAAAAAATAATTAATGTAGGATAATGAAATTTCGGAAATACATTTATCTAGGACACATATTAAAGTGATTAAAGTTGCAAGATCACAGGTTAATGTCAGCACGAGATAAGCCTTTGCAAATGAGAAATGCTGGTAAATTAACAACCAATGCAACGGCGAGAATGTTGGATGCAAGCATGCAAACGTGCATGCAATGTGTTTTACAGGTGCCGGATGTCAGTTTGTGGAATGGAGTACCATTCCTGTTGCACTTGCTCGGTCAATACAGGGTCGGTTAACGATATCTGTAGACGTGTATGGAGTTGACGTTCGATGATGTCCTATATGGGCTCGATTGTAAACAGATGTGGTGATCGAGCAGGCCAAGGCAACATATCGACACTCTGTAGAGCATGTTGGGTTACAACAGCTATTACTGGGCGAACGTTATCCTATTGCAAAAGCCGGCCGAAGTGGCCGAGCGGTTCTAGACGCTTCAGTCTCGAACCGCGCGACCGCTACGGTCGCAGGTTCGACTCCTGCCTCGGGCATGGATGTGTGTGATGTCTTTAGGTTAGTTAGGTTTAAGTAGTTCTAAGTTCTAGGGGACTGCTGACCTCAGATGTTAAGTCCCATACTGCTCAGAGCCATTTGAACCATTTGAACCTATTGGAAAAACTCTCCCTGGAATGCTGTTCATGAACAGCACAAGACGTCGAAACTCCAGACTGACATACGAATACACAAGTTGCCACCCCATAAGGCAGTACCGGCTCTTGAGAAAACCAGTTTGACGACTACTGCTCTAGCAACATGAAAGTTATTCCCTGATGTCTCAAACACATACACTATCATGCTTCTTCTTGTCAATGTTTTCGGTATGGTCGTTTCTTTCACGGTTCTGCGGGCAACCTTCTCATTTCTTAACTTATCAGTCCATCTACTTTACAACATACTTCTGTAGCACCAGGACTCAAACGCTTCGATTCTCTTTTTTCCGGTTACCTCACAGTCCATTGTACAATGCTGTGCTCGAAACGTACATTCTTAGAAATTTCTTCCCCCAATTAAGGCCTGTATTTGACACTAGCAGAGTTCTTATGGCAACGAATACCCTCTTTAACTGTGCTTGTCTGCTTTTTGTTTCCTCCTTGCTTCGTCCATAACGTATTATTTTGCTTCCAAGGTAGCAGAATCCCGTAACTTCGTCTACCATGTGATCAACAATTCTAATGTTAAGTTTCTGGCTATTCTTATTTCTGCTACATGTCACTATTTTGTCTTTTTCCGAATTTACTCTCAATTTGTTCCTTCCATTGAACAGATCCTGCAATTCTTCGTCACTTTTACTGAGGACAGCAATGTCATCAGTTTATCTGGAAGTGCTGTCTTTTCACCTTGAATTTCAATACCACTGTTGAACCTTTCTTTTATCTCTATCTTTGCTTCTCGATGTGTCGATTGAACAGTAGGGGACAAAGACTACACCCCTATTTTACTTCCCTTTCATTCCGAGCGCTTCCTTCTTGGTCTTCCAATCTTTTCGTTTCCTTTTGATTTTTGTGCGTATTGTACATTACCAGTTTCTCCTATGCCTTACTCCTATTTTTCTTAGCATTTCGAACATCAACTGTGTAAAATCTGCCTAGTAACTATACACTGATAAAAATACTAAAATCATGTCGAATGGCACTGCTGTAACCCATTTGACAACATAACGGAAATCGCCTGAAGCAACCAAATTCTCCATTTTTATTTGAAATTTGATCCGTACAAGCTACAGCTCGTGCAAATATTGAAGGAGGAAAGTTTCAAATAGAATTCCGTCAGGAAACTGTGATAGACATAAACAAGGATAGATTTATGAGGCCCACTTTCATCTCACAGGCTACGTGAAAAAGCAGAACTACCGTTACTGGTCAGACAGCAACCCGAATGCAGTTAATGAACGCCTTTACACATCAGCAAGGCGACCCTGAAATGTGCGATTCCGTCACGCACGGTCACACCTTTCTTTTATGAAACTGAAGAGCAGGTCTCGGTGACTGCCACTTCAGGTCGGTATAATTGAGATGTTGCAATCTTTTGTTGCACCTGCGTTGAACAACATGCCACGACGTCACGAAACTTGGTTTCATCAGGATGGTGAGACATTGCTCATTGCAATGTAATCAATGACAACTGTGCGAGAAATGTGCTGTAAGTGTGTCATCTCAGGATTTGGCGACATTGCCTGGCCCCCTAGATCAGCACATCCGTCCGTTTGCGATTTTTTTCTTTTCTTGTGCGGCTTGTAACACTATTATCGATATCGCTTATAACGGTCTTACCTAATTTCTTTGTCTTTTTTTAACCTAATGTGACCTCTGTATAACCATACTTTTTGATGTAACATCCAAGTAAGCGTTTTATTTATTATTTATGATAATTTATGTAATTTTAATTAATGTATGAATGTAATTACGAAAGTAATGATCTGTAAAAGAATGTAAAAATGAAAACTTTAATTTTAATACTCATTCATGCGTAGGGAAAGTGTACCAGTAATCATGCAAAACTTGGGAATATGTCTCTCTGCAGCGGAACTAGCTAGGCGGGAATAGAAAAAGTGGGTCAGGTGGTCGAACTCCAAAAGCTCCTGTGTGGCATGAATCAGTCGGTGGCTAACAGGCAAAGGGTGTGCATCTTGTGAAGTGAAACAGCCGAGAAGAACTGAAATATTATATAATATAGTGGAATTAATTCGGCTTATTATTCATGGCACACTTTAGTTAGCTCTGCACAGTGAATATCCGACGCTAAGAAGAGAAATTTCAGAGCCCGTTACACAGGAAGAGCCATGGATACTTCTGCTGTCTTTTTTGAATAACACGCGAGATCGACATTGTCACCACCTTCACCTCCAATTATCAGTTGAGTAGTGCATAAGTGCATGGACTAGTTATGTGGTTCCTTTTTCAGTAATAAGTTTGTGTTCTGTACACTTTGCATTAAGCCAACGTATTTTATCCTCAGTCATTTACCTAGGTAGGATCCTATCCAGAGTGCTACGATGAATCCGAGTATTCTATTTTACTGAACTGAAAATCAATTATCTTCCTTAACAAAATAAAAGTTAATAAACAATGCGGAGTAGCAAAGTACATAATTATCTACTGAGAGTAAGTTCTGAAATACAGCACGTAGTTTTTCATAAATGGACATTTAAAGTTCTGTAAAAGTACAATCACTAAGAGAAGATTTTGAGTATTCAGTTCAAAGATTTCCCTTATTAGAATAATAGTGTTTACAATTTCATGTGGTACGTAGTTAACAGTGTTTCCCACATTGTGTTCTGACTAAAGTTTTCAGCCTCGACCTGAGTCTATCGATAATTAGTTTCTGGGTTGCGATGCTGATAGTTTAGCCAGATTTAAATGTTATATAGAGTTCACATCTGAATAACAGCAGTCAAGAGTAAGCAACTGGCTAGAAATATTCAAACTACACTAGATCCAGGTATCGAATGTTTTATGTGAGCTAAATAATACAAGGAAGTGAATATTCCTTGAGAATGCATTTAATAATCAGTATAAAAGATGCAAGTACTTCATAGCTATTTCAATAGTAGTAATTTCCTACAATTAAACTGACAAAAAAACCCTGTCTAAGTCAGTAGTGCTCCAACATTAGTAACCATTTAACTATGATTATCATTATCTTCCTACTGTAATGTACCGATAGTAAATGTTGTTGAGAGCCAGTTTTTGCCTAAAAGTATTAATACTCCTTCTTTGTAGTTGAAGTCAAATCAATGGTACATTTCTTGTTAAATTGTGCTACTGTCTTGTATCTTATTTGCAAAACAAAAGTTCACTATCAAGTGAAGTCAGTCCCAATATTTAACTTTTTTCTGGACCATGCTGTTACTGTGTACACCATTGTCTAATTAGACTGGCGACCATTTCCTCTTACGTAATTATAGTTTCCTTGCTTACTAATAGAACCTTGGATCGTTTCCGTTTGTTTTACTATTGTTTCCTGTTAATAGCAATCTTTCCAGGATCGAAAAGAGTCCGATATCTTTCCCTTGCAAAACAAAAGTTCAGTATCAAGTAAAGTTAGTCCCGATATTTAACTTTTTTCTGAACCATACTGTTACTGTGTACACCATTGACTAATTAGGCTGGCGACCATTTCCTCTTGCATAATTATAGTTTCCTTGTTTACTAATAGAACCTTCGTTCGATTTCCGTTTGTTTTACTATTGTTTCCTGTTAATAGCAATCTTTCCAGGATCGAAAAGAGTCCGATATCTTTCTCTTGCACACATTCATGATCACAATATTAAAATCCTTTCACAGGAGTATAGTTATCGGTATGTTGCTCTGCACGGCTCAACCAAGAACACTGGATGAACTGAAACAAAGGATTCAAGAGGAAATTCGTGGTATCCGAGCTAAGATGTTGCATGACCCAATGAGCACATTGGAGGAATGAACACATACAGCAGGACGCTATCTACGAGACGTAATTTTTGAACATTGAGTTAGTTAGTTATATGTTCCATGGATCATTGGAACGATTCTTTTACTGAAATTATGTGAAACGAGAAATTTCACGGATTACATTTACATGATTGGTATGAGCATTAATGTACGGCTTTTTTAGGTCTACTCATGCAGTTAAAAGAAGTTTTTTTCCTGGGCACCAGTTTTTAATTATAAATTCATCCATGGAATAGAAGTAGTTGTCCAGAATAAATGGTAGTAGGTTAGATTTAAAAGTTACTTTGCTGCCTTTCAGACATTTAATGTTATTTGGGCAAATAATCAGAAAGCTTTGTTGCTGCGTATTGTTTCCTCTCTGGGCCACCGACAGCTTTAATAAAGGGTAATAGAGGTTATTTTTTCCTCTAGTGTTGTAAGAGTGAACAACACTACTCTTCTCAAATCGTAATGGATTATTTATGACGAAATTCATTAGTCAATATTTTTACTGAGACGGCGCAGCTAAAATTCCTAGCCCCTTGAAGAAGTACCTACATGACGTCCGTGGGTGGACGCCATACGTTATTTGCAGTGCTCGCTTTTGTGCAATCAATGAAGAATTACCCAGAAAATTATTCTGTAAGACATTAATGAATGGCAAAGCGCTAAATATGCCAGGTGGTTAATTCCGTTGTTTCCAAGATCAGCAATTATACCAAGAGCTAAAGTAGCTGACTCAATTGTTTGAGAAGCTCAATACAGTAATATGCGTCTTCCAGTTCAAGTATTCATCAGTACGTACACCCGAACATTGGGAACATTTTACCCCGTTTACTGACTCCTGCTCATGTGGTACATCATTTGTTGCTATGACGTTTTGCTGAATAGAATACAGAACGTTTTCTCAAAATTTGGGGGTAGTCAATTTTCTGAGAACCACTCAATGAATATTGGCAATACATCATTAACCATCCCTTCTGTCACTTTCTTTATATGGGGATTCTGCAAAAACTACCAGTAACCTTATAGGCCGGGCAACCACAACTAAAAAACCTGTACATAATGTGAAGGTCAATAAAACAATTTAAAATCAGAGATGGTGAAATAGTCTATATTAAACTGAGTGAAATTCCAAATCCGCAATAGCTATCTCATATAAAACTAATACTTCATGAGCCACGACTTCCAAGGTGTAAGTGAGCGTAAAAATATTTCACTCCTCGGTAAAACCTTGATGAAACGGCAGATGGACATCCGATCCGAACCATTTATGATCAGTAATACACCAGCAAAACACTGTCAAGAGACGAACTCAGGCAGCACATAACAATCCACGTATGATAGGATGAAACCATCGTAAAAATCAACAGGGGAAACAAACAACTAAAAGACACACAATCCTTGAGACTCGTCAACATACTAAAAATATTGGCAGGCGTCAAAAAGAACTGCACGTTACAGAGTTAGCCAGCCTTCTTAAATATAAAATTACTTTAGCTGTATTCCATTCTTCAGGTACAGAACAGTTCTTCACACATTTAATAAAATGGAGGAAGCAAATTTCTAAAATGGTTCCTCCAATCAGCATTAATGTCATCTAGGCAAATATATTTTCTGTTTTTTGTTACATCTGAGCCTGCGTTTAACTATTTTAAGTCTATTTGATCTACAGAGTTATCAGTTTTTATAGAATAAATTTCTTCTCTGTCTTCACCATACTATAAATTTCTGAAATGGTGTATCCATTGGTTTACTGTTATTATATTAATGTCTGCAGTGTCTTTCTCCGTTTTATTCATATGCTTCATAAGTTTAAACGCTATATTCTGTTTGGCTAGCGCTGTAACGTGCAGTTCTGTTTGACGCTTGTCAATATATTTTAATAGATTTTTCCTCTGGGCGTTTCAAATTTTTCTGTTTTTCTGTGAAACCCTGTCCATGCGACGATCACTGCTGTTGACTAGGACTGTTGATACTTCTAAAAATATCGGGAACCCGACATATCGATTTTAAAATATATCATTTTCGGCCCTGATATATGGAAAAACTTACCGATATATCGATACAGCGCCATGGAAAATATAGATGTACCGCAGAAAAAAATATCGGCTGCACATTGTAAGTATACTGTCAGGTTTACAGATGTGTATTTAAGCATTGATTTATTAGTAGATATTCTGTACATCCACAAGCTAGGAATCTGCTTATCCCCCATAGAGCAAGAACTGAAAGGAAAACGATCTACGTTCATGCTTGGAGATAACCGTTTCGCTAACAATGGTAACTGCATGTAAGTGGCACATAAAAGGTGTCCGATGCGTTCATCGTTCGATTTCGTGACATATCAGATTTGCCTGTAATACTTCATGTCGAGTTCCCTGTCTTTTCATTTCTGCAAACACCAGCGAACTAGCAATGGTAGTGTCAAAATTACGCGGTGAAGTCAAGCGTTGCTGTTTCTAGGTTCTAGAAAAATTTCCGCTACCAGTCACAAGAAAAGATTTTTTATTCGTCACACGACCGGTTTCGGGCCTGTGCCCATCTTCAGGTGTTTATACATTTATGTACATGTTTATAGTGCTGGAGATCACTGCACAAACACAAAAAAATATTTGCTGGTGACTAAACAGGTACAAGTGGAACAATTGTAAGTAGCAAGGCAGCGTATGTCGAAAATATATCTGTACCTGCATAAAGGTGCATCATTTTTATCATTACGCTGTGGTGACGGTTTTTCCACTAAGTTGCACATTTTTTTATCATTTTCACGTTCATATGAAAAAAATGTGCAACTAAGTGGAAAAACTGTCACCACAGCGTAATGATAAAAATGATGCATCTTTATGTAGGTACAGATATATTTTCGACAAATGCTGCCTTGTTACTTACAATTGTTCCACTTGTATCTGTTTAGTCACCAGCAAATATTTTTTTGTGTTTGTGCAGTGATCTCCAGCAATATAAACATGTACATGAATGTATAAACACCTGAGGGTGGGCACAAGCCCGAAACCGGTCGTGTGATGAATAAAAAATCTTTTCTTGTGACTGGTAGCGGAAATTTTTCTAGACCCTATAAAGGGACAGAGTTCAACAGCATCCACTAAAGATAAAATTCACGTTGCAGTTTCTGTTGGTAGCGCCGTGCGCCGATTACGTCAGCATTTCCTTCACACGTCTCGGCCCACCGCAAACGCCAATCTTGTTACTTATATTTTGGTTCATCAGTTTCAGCAACTGTTCTTGAAGAACGCCGATGTGAAGAAATAGCACAGTAGTTGCTTTAAAATTGTTTTTTAACGCAACTGGTGTGCTATTTCTTCACGTCGGGAAGCTTGTTATTCCATTCACACTGACAACCCCCAGTCCCTCAGACTATTTCTTTACGCCACCTATACTTGCTTGACACAGTTAAGAGAAAGGATGGATGTAATGAAAACTCAAAAAGCAGTAAGACTGCTTCACATAGTGAAAGTAAGATTATGTCCTACTACAATTTCAATCGAACTATTTCAGATATTTACCGGAAATTGCAAAAAAAAAAGATAATAAATAAAATAAAATAAAAATATCGGCACTAGATACCGCCATTTCGATACAAATATATCGGTGAGAAAAATATCGCCGACTTGTGTCGTCATCTTTTGGAATAACGTCGATATATCGATGTGTCCATATTTTATCAACTGCCCTACTGCTGACTTTGGACCGAAATGCTCTTCCCGTGTTTCAAATAGAAGAGACCAGACAGACCACGCGACTGTAGTACAGAGAAGGTGGGCCCTGGCCGCTGTAAGACAACAGAGAAGGTCGGGGTTAGGTGAGACGAGGCTGCTTTGCATGCGGCCAGATTAATGTGAGCCGAGAGAAGCTGAGCCTGCAACCGGAAGCAGGCTAACCAGCCAGCCCGTCTGCCCAGTCGCAGCTGCCGGCGCCACAACACCTGCTCCCTGCCCTCTGCTCTGTTCTGCTCTGCCTCCTCTCTCTCTCTCTCTCTCTCTCTCTCTCTCTCTCTCTCTCTCCCTCCTCCCTCTCTCTAGCTCTCTCTCTCTGCTTTCTCCTTTTCCTTCCCTCAGAGTTCTTAGTTAGTACGGATGGGCTAACCTGTGACTTCCCGACACCACTGATTTCTATGAATGCTATTTTCCGGTAAGTGCGATCTTTAGCTGCAATTTGTCACAGACCCCTTTTTCGGTTTTTAATCTTTCCCATTCGCCTTCTGAAAACATTGAATAGCTCACAATACTAAAGAAAAACAAAATACTTGTGACACCTATTTGCTAACACGAGCAAATGAAGTCTGGGAAATATGTAAACAGATAAGAAACAAAACAAAGAATTTAATAAAAAGATACCATAGTGAATCCCGGGAAAGATTCATGGCTAGTACTGAACATGACATTCACGGAGAAGAGGATATAGCGTTTAAACTTAGGAAGTATATTAGTAAAACGGAGAAAGATACTGTAAACATAGATATAACATCAGAAAAATTAACGGATCGCCTTTACAGGAATTTATGGTATGATGAAGATAGTGACGAAAGTTATTCTATAAAAACTGATACTTACTCTGTAGATAAAATAGAGGTAAAAGAATTAAAAGCAGCCTAAACTGTAACTAAAGTAAAAAAAAAACTAGTCGCCTAGATGACATTAATGCTCATTGGAGGAAACATATTAGAAATCTGATTCCTCCATTTTTATAACATGTGTTTGAAGAACTGTTCTGTACCTGAAGAATGGAACACAGCCAAAGTAATTTCTGTACTAAAAAAAGGGAATAGGAAAGATACAGGAAATTAGAGAAATAAGTATAGTAAAAGCAGGATATAAAAATTATGAGAAAATTCTTAATCAAACGCTACAAACTATCGCTGAGGCCATAATCTCAGAACAACAGTCAGGCTTCAGAAACGGACGTTCGTGTAATGATAATAAATTTATAATAACAAAACTAAATTAAAAAGTGTCGGACATTTGGCTTAGAAGCACATTTAGCATTTATTGATTTTGAAAAAGCCTTTGATAAGCCATGTTTAAAACTTTAAAAAGGCTCCTTTTGTGAAAAATGTAGGAAATGAATGGTTTTGCAAAACACCCTTAATATCATAAAGAGTCTATATGTAAATAGGAAAATAGGCAGAAGTTCAGGTTCTAAAATATCACATGATGTTTTAATACTTCAAGATATTCGAGACTGCACCCTTGTCGAATATCTTGATTTATTAAAATGCTGACGAACTGGTTATGAAATGGAAAGATGAAATACACTTATGAATTCAAATAGAATCTAGCGTGTCATTAATGTTGTATGCTGATGACCAGTTAATTATATGGGAAACCGAAGATATCTCACAAAGAGTAATATATAGACTGAGCTAAAATGCAATATGTTACGACGTAACTATACTTGCGAATAAGACACAGATAATAGATTTCAAAGGAAAGAAACCAGTCAGATCAAAAATACACTCATGTTCAGAAAGAACAGAACATTTTGAACGACTAGAGATAGGACGTTCATATTCACATGATATGTACATTAGTATGTTCTGTAGAAATGATTAGCATTTCAGTCGCCTCGGTTCAGCATGTGTCCTGTTGCCCAGTAGGCAAAGGGCCCGCCATGGGCCCTGGTAACATAGTTCCATGCGTGATGGCATCGACGTGTATAAGGCGCGAATGCCGTCCTGCATTATAGCCATCCGTGCTGGTTCCAAAGTTCATCTGTGGTGGTTGGCATTGGACCACAGCGCTTCCATATCACACACATTTTCGATTGGCTACAACTCTGGTGATCTGGCGGACTGGGACAAAAGGCGACACCAAGAAGGCACGTTTTCGTACAGCGACATGTGGTCGTGCATTGTCTTGCTGAAAAACGATGTCTGGAACGTTGTGTAGAAAGAATATGGCTACAGGTCGCAGGATGTCATTCACGTAGGTCACATTGGTCACAATGCCCTGGACATGCATCACTGGAATCGTCGTGAATTTGAGGAAACAACCAAATTTGCAGCATGTCCAGGTATGACATTCCTGTCACAGTTTCTCCGACAAAAAAGAAGCTTTGTGAACAAACGGCACAAAACACATTCAATGTCGGGGAGTCTGTTTCATGATCGGCGGCGACGTTAGGTTCTTGTGGCCCCAAATCCTTACGTTATGGGATTTACTTCACCCGGTGGATGAAACGTCATTCGTTCGAAAAGATGACTCGTTCGGAAAAAGTATCCTCTGCCATACACTGGAGAAATGAAGTGCAAGATTCGTACCTACTGTTATGGTCGCCGGGACGCAATTGTTTCAGTAAATAGCATCTTGTAAGGTTTCATATGCAGACGTTATTTCAGAACACGACACACCGTTGTTCGAGGAAACTGATTGTCTTGTCGACTTCCGAGGGGTCCAGGCGAACACATCTTGGACATGCTCGACTTTTTCATAAGGCGTGCGTGGCCAGCCACTGCTCTTCCCTTTGCATATGCGATCAGTTTCCAAGAATTTTATATGCCAATCGTAGATCTGTTTGTGAAGAGGCGGCTTCCTGCTGAATCGACGGCAGAATGCACGCTGGATTTCTGCTATGGATCGACCACGCGCGAATTCCAACACACTGACTCCTCTTGTGATGTAGTCGCCTTGTTGCTTCACAGAAACAACAGAGCAGCTGCTTGAAAACTTTGAAACTTCCTCTGTCCAGTGACTACGTATTTCTATCTTTTACAGTTCTCTGTAACAAACAACTGAAACCTGTTCTATCTTTTTGAATGACTCGCTATTGTAGTGCCGAAAAAAATGTCCAAAAGGTAGTAGTGGACGACCCCTTGTATTTCTCAAGGTTTATGTATTACAGATGTCCAACAAAAGAAAAATTTGGAGTAGGAATTAAAATTCATGGAGAATAAATAACAACTTTAAGGTTTGCTGATGACATTAGAAGTCTGTCAGAGACAGCAAAGGACCTGGAAGAGCAGTTGAACAGAATGGACTGTGTCTTGAAAATAGGATGTAAGATGAACATCACCAAAATCAAAACGGGGTAATGGAATGTAGTCGAATTAAATCAGCCGATACTGAGGGAATTAGATTAGGAAATGAGACGCTTAAAGTAGTATATGAGTTTTGGTATTTGGGGAGCAAAATTAATGATGACGGTTGAAGTTGAGAGGATATAAAACGTAGACTGACGATGGCAAAGAAAGCGTTTCTGACGAAGAGAAATTTGTTGACATCGAATGCAGATTTAAGTGTCAGGAAGTCTATTCTGAGAGTATTTGTATGGAGTGTGGCCATGTATGGATGTGAAACATGGACGATAAACAGTTTAGACAAGAAGAGAATAGAAGCTGTCGAAATGTGGTGCTACAGAAGAATCATGATTAGATGGGTAGACCACCTAACTAATGAGAAGGTACTGAATCGATTTGATCGATTTGGGGAGAAGAGGAATTTGTGGTACAACGTGACTAGAAGAAGAGATCGCTTGACAGGACATGTTCTGCAGCATAAAGGGATCACCAGTTTAGTATTGGAAGGCAGAATCGAGGGTAAAAATCGTAGAGGGAGACCAAGAGATGAATACACTAAGCAGATTCAGAAGGATGTAGGTTGCAGTAGTTACTTGGAGATGAAGAAGCTTGCACAGGATAGAGTAGCATGGAGAGCTGCATCAAACCAGTCTCTGGACTGAAGACAACAACAACAACAACAAGATATGTACGACACAGGGTGTGTCAAATTTATTTATTTATTTTTTATTTTATGTCACTTTTGTTTTCTTTTTAGTCATCAGTTTTATGACTGGTTTGATGCGGTCTGTCACGAATTCCTCTCCCCGTGCCAACCTCTTCAGCTCAGAGTAGCTTGCAAATATACGTAGTCAGTTATTTGCTGGAGGTATTCCAGTCTCTGTGTCTCTCTACAGTTTTGCTCTCTACAGCTCCCTCTAGTATCATGGAAGTCATTCCCTGATGTCTTAACACATGTAGAACCGTCCTGTCCTTTCTTCTTGTCATTATTTTCCATACATTTCTTTCCTCGCCGATTTTGCGGAGTACCTCCCCACACCTTACATTATGAGTCCGCCTAATTTTCAACATTCTTCTGTAGCACCAAATGTTAAATGCTTCTATTCTCTTCTTTTCCAGTTTTTCCACAGTCCATGTTTCACTATCATACGTAGAATGCTGTGCTCCAACCGTACATTTTCAGAAATTTTTTCCAGTGCTAGTCTACTCCTTATGTCCTCCTTACTGTGTCCGTCGTCGTTATTTTGCTGCCAAGGAAGCAGAATTCCTTAACTTCGTCTGCTTCGTGATCACCAATCCTGATGTTAAGTTTCTCGGCGTTCTCATTTCTGTTACTTCCCATTTCTTTCATATTTCTTCGGGTTACTCTCAGTCCATATTTTGTACTCATCAGACTGTTCATACCACTCAGCAGATACTGTAATTATTCTTCTTCACATTTAATGTGCATAGCAATGTCAGCAGCATTGATATCCCTTCACCTTTAATTTTAATTCCACTCTTGAATCTTTCTTTTATTTCCGTCATTTCGTTTTCCTTGTTTAGATTGAACAGTAGAGGCGAGAGATCACATCCCTGTCTTAGACCCTTTTTAATCTGAGCAGTTCGTTCTTGGTCTTCCACTTTCACTGTTTTCTGTTGGCTCTTTTACATATTCTATCTTACCCGTCTTTCCCTATAGCTTACTCCAATTTTTCTCAGAATTTCGAACTTCTTTCACGATTTCATATTGTCGAACACTTTTTCCAGGTCAACAAATTCTATGAAGACGTCTCGATTTTTCTCTAGTCTTGCTTCCATTATCAACCGTGATGCTGTGTTCAAGACGATAGGGTCCCTTTCCATATAACTCGCATCGTCCAGGACTGGTTCTGTGAGCGCGATAGCGAATTGAATCTCCCCTGGCCATCATAGTCACCAGGTCTCAATATTACCGAGCCTTTGTGGTATACTTTGGAGAGAAGGATGAGTGACCGCTATCCACTCTATCACTGTTACCAGAAGTTGTCACTATTTTGCAGGAAGAACGTTAGAAGATTCCCTTGAAAATCATACAGGACCTGTATTCATTCATTCCGAGACGACTGGAAGCTGTTTTGAATGAAAACAGTTTCCCTCCACCACGTTAGGCATGATAATGTGTTTTTCATGTTTGTATGATTTTTTTCCACTCCCTGTATGGCATAATGGTGATGACATCCTACTGGGTAAAATATTACGGAGATAAAATAGTCCTCCAGCAGGATCTCTGGGTAGGGAGTAATGTTGCCATTAGAGAAACGAAACTACCGCTATACGGGAAATGTCTGTATTGTAAGAACTCTTAGTTGAATACGTAGGCTAGACAGATTAAAAAGGAGGAATAGGTAGAGCGAAATCAGGTACAGAAAAATATCTGGAAAAGTGTAACAAGGGCAATGGCATGTTGTCGAATTACATCAGGGCCGGCTGGAGTGGCCGTGCGGTTCTAGGCGCTACAGTTTGGAGCCGAGCGACCGCTCCGGTCGCAGGTTCGAATCCTGCCTCGGGCATGGATGTGTGTGATGTCCTTAGGTTAGTTATGTTTAATTAGTTCTAAGTTCTAGGCGGCTGATGACCTCAGAAGTTGTCGCATAGTGCTCAGAGCCATTTTCTTTTTAATTACATCAGGCAGTGCTGAGGGAACTAGTTTAGAAAATGACACATAAAAAGAAGTAGATGAGGTTTGCTGTTTGGCCAGTAAGATAAAATAACTGATGATGGCCCAAGTAGAGAGAACGTAAAATTCTCACTGTTAATAGCAAAAAACGCATTCCTGGGAAAGAGAATTTTTTTTAACATACAATATTAATTTAAGTATTAGTAGGAAGGTATTTATCTGGAGAGGAGTCTTGTACTAATTTGAATTGGGGCGATAAAGAAGAGAAGCTTTTGAAATGTGGTGTTACAGAAGAATGCCGAACACTGGATGGGTAGATCGATAATTAAACATGACATACTGAATCGAATTGAGGAGAAAAGAAATTTGTAATCAAACTTAACTAATAGAAGGGATCGGGATGCGTCATGAGACATCACGATTCATCAGTTTGGTAAAGGAGAGAAATGTGGGGGTAAAATCTGCAGAGGGCGACCGTGGGTTGACTACAGTTGGCAAGTTCAGATGGTTGTAGTTTACATTAGTTATGTAGAGATGAAGAGGCTTGCACAAATAGACCAAGCATGGACAGTTGGATAAATCGAATCTTTGAACTGAAGAATACGACACAAAAAATACCCTGGCGGAGTATCAGTGCGTAACCTTGCAAAAGTGAGATAGGTACCAAGTGAAATGCAGGAACGAGGAGCCTTTGAAATGTCGTGGTAGACGGGTATTAAAATTCATGTGCTACAGGTAAGGTACGAACTGGAAAAAATACCTAGAAAAGTAGGCAAGGAAAGAAGTCTGGAAAATTTGCAACAGAAGGAGGGGCAGTTTGGATACCTGTTACGTCTTCCAGGAATGGTTAACATCAGGCAGAGAGGAGTAGTAAAGGGGAAGAATAATAGAGAAGGAAGGATGGGGAACGAAAATTAGAAAGTGGAAAGCTGTACTGAACGTGGTAGTAGTGCAGATGGAGAGAGAACTGCGTAAGGTAGTAGATGTCTTGAAAGCAGCTGACAGCTCGATGACTGAAAAATAAACAAGGCTATATCGGAATATGTAATCAGAGATAAAAGCTATGCGGGCTCTCATGTGGAGTGAAGGTAATGAGTCCTCCAGTCGGCGGCGTGCGAAAGTGATCAGGGTGTTGTGTGCCGTGATAGGGGGAACTAGTTTCCTGGGCGCGGGGCAGTTAGGCATGGGGTGGCCCCGGAGAGCCCCCTACCTGTACCGTCTGCAGACCCGCATCAGCCCTGGCGGACACAGCTGCAGAGGAAAGCCTGGAGAGCCCCAAGTAAGCGGGTAATTACTGGCGCCATTGACCGCACCTGGCGCCGGTGATGGCTGGACAAAGAAGCCCGAAGTGGCAGCTCCCCTGCAAATCGTTCCTCGTAGACGTCCACATGAATTACATCGCGCACTGCCCAGCCCTCACATTTTTTCTTCGACTTTATGCCGCCTATTGCGTCTCGTAAGGCTAGATACACAGAAGAAAAAAAATCGCAACATCAAAAAATAATTAATGTAGAGTATTGAAATTTCGGAGTACGCTTGTCTAGGTAAAGGAAATGTCGTGTGGCTAGGGCCTCCCGCCGGGTAGACCGTTCGCCTGGTGCAAGGCTTTTGAGTTGACGCCACTTCGGCGACTTGCGTGTCAAAAAAAATGGTTCAAATGGCTCTGAGCACTATGGGACTTAACATCTGAGGTCATCAGTCCCCTAGAATTTAGAACTACTTAAACATAACAAACCAAAGGACATCACACATATCCATGCCCGAGGCAGCATTCGAACCTGCGACCGTAGCGGTCGCGCGGTTCCAGACTGAAGCGCCTAGAACCGCTCGGCCACCACTAGCGTGTAGATTGCAATGAGATGGTGATGATTAGGACAACCAACACCCAGTCCCTGTGCAGAGAAAACCTCCGATCCAGCCGGGAATCGAACCCGGGTCCCTTGGCATGACATTCCGTCGCGCTGAACACTCAGCTACCGGGACGGACCGTTTGTCTAGGTAACACATGTGATTAACATTGCAACATCGCAGGTTAGTGTAAGCACTAGATAAGCCATTGCAAATAGCCGGTGTAACCGCCAAATGCAGAATTCAACCGTTCAAACGTGCATGCTTTATGCTGTATAGGTGCCGGATGTCAGTTGTGGGATGGAGTTCCTTGCCCCTTGGCACTTGGTCACTCAGCACAGGGGATGGTTTATGTTGGTTGTGGATGACACTGGAGTTGTCGTTCGATGCTGTCCCACATGTGGTCGATTGAAGACAGATCTGGTGATGGAGCAGGTCAAGGCAACATGTTGACACTCTGTAATGTGCGACTCCATGTTGTCTTGTGCACTACGACCAGATAACAGGTATACTTGAAAAAAGAGACAGCATTGGTCGTTTATTTTTTACTATCGCAAAATCGATTTTCTGTCACTGAGTGACCATCTTCAGTGCTAGAAGTTAAAAATTTTTTCACATTACGATCAGAGAGTGCAACATAGAAAATCACAATTACATCTGCATATGAACATAACATTTGTTAGAAACAAACCTATATTGTATAACTTAAATTAGGATGCACTGTTGTCATTAAGCTTACGGCAATCACATAGACTGAGGTCGCTGTTTACCTGCACTTGTTCAGCAGACCTCGGTGTGACGGGGCTTGACACGGCCTCTATGTGACATGTGTCACGTGACGACATAGTATTACTGGTTTTGCGAATTATTAACACTAAATAACTCTTGTACTTTTGTGAATGGTGTAGTAATTCAAATTTAAAATGTACGTACAACACATAGCAGACGCAGGGGAATATCTAAAATACATTGGCGTATTGTTTTTTATAAATTATAAAACATAAAATAGATCGATGATAAGTTGTTAGAGTGCAGAACGTATAAAAAGCAAAAGATAATGCAAAAGAATAATAAATGCATAACATAAAAAGAGGCGTAACACAGGTTTTTTAAAAAAATAAAAAATAATACCCACTATCTGGCGTGGGAAGTCATAAGTACAACGTTCGTAATTTATGTAACAAACGTTAATACCAAGGAGTCAAATATATAAAAAATAATAACGTTAATACCAAGGAGTCAAATATATAAAAATAATAACAGTACGAAACTGCCGTTACTTAATAATTAAAATGCCGTGCAAATATAAGGTGCGAACAGGTAGTATACATCAATCATCGAGAAACCATCATGAGGAAGGACAAGTAATAGTGTCACTTATACCAAAATATACATCCTGCTTTAGAGAAATTAAACATAGACTATGCACGATATCCAGCACTTATTCAAATAGCAAAAGAATTGTTAACATACATTAAAAATAATTACGTAAAGTGATAACCGGTTTGTATTACTTTGTGTTTATTATTCTTTTGCATTATCTTTTGCTTTTTATATGTTCTGCACTCTAACAACTTATCATCGATCTATTTTATGTTTTATAGTTTATAAAAAACAATACGCCAATGTATTTTAGATATTCCCCTGCGTCTGCTATGTGTTGTACGTACATTTTAAATTTGAATTACTACACCATTCACAAAAGTACAAGAGTTATTTAGTGTTAATAATTCGCAAAACCAGTAATACTATGTCGTCACGTGACACATGTCACATAGAGGGCGTGTCAAGCCCCGTCACACCGAGGTCTGCTGAACAAGTGCAGGTAAACAGCGACCTCAGTCTATGTGATTGCCGTAAGCTTAGTGACAACAGTGCATCCTAATTTAAGTTATACAATATAGGTTTGTTTCTAACAAATGTTATGTTCATATGCAGATGTAATTGTGATTTTCTATGTTGCACTCTCTGATCGTAATGTGAAAAAATTTTTAACTTCTAGCACTGAAGATGGTCACTCAGTGACAGAGAATCGATTTTGCGATGGTAAAAAATATACGACCAATGCTGTCTCTTTTTTCAAGTATACTCTGTAATGTATTGTGGAGCGTTATCCTCTTGGAAAACACTCCCTGGAATGCTCTTCATGAACGGCGGTGCAACAGCCCGAATCACCAGGTTTGCGTACAAATTTGCAGTCAGCGTGCGTGGGACAAACACGAGAGTGCTCCTGCTGTCATACAAAATTGCACCCCAGACCACAGCTCCAAGTGTAGTTCCAGTGTGTCTAACAAGAAGACATATTGGTTGCAGGCCCTCAACTGGCCTTTTCTAACCAGGACACAACCATCACTGGCTCTGAGGCAAAACCAGTATTCATCGGAAAACACATCGGACCTCCACCCTACCCTCAAATGAGTTCTCGCTTGACATCACTGAGGTCGGGTATGGCGGTCGTTTGGGGTCAGTGAAAGGCGCGCTACAGGGCATCTGGTTCGGAGGTGTCCTTGAAGTAACAAAGTTCTAACAGTTTACTGTGTCGCTGTGGTGCCGACTGCTGCTAAAATTGCTGCTGCAGATGCACTACAAAGCGCCAGATCCATACGCCGAATACAATGGCCTTCTCTCTCGATAGTGCCACGTGACCATTCGCAGCCTGGTCTTCTTGGGACTGTACAGTCTCATCATCGACAGTGCCTGCAGTCATGTACGGTGGCTACATTCCTGTTAAGCTTTTCTGCAATATCGCAGAAGGAGTATGTTTCCGTAGCTCTACTACTCGACTTCGTTCAAAGCCAGTGAGGTGTTGATAATGACGTCTTTGTCGCCTTGAAGGCATTCTTGACTAACATCAGCTCACCACGTCCAGTATCAAACCTAACTAACGCTCACCACTGTTACAGCGTGTGTTTACAGCAAACCTGACTGGCATCTTCATAGTGGCGTTACCTTCGCGACGCTTATGAGACTGGCATAAAATCTGAGTATCTTATAGGTGTGGAAACACGTCTACCAACTTTCTTTTATGTCGCACAACTCCTTTTTGGTGCTGTGATTTTTTTCCCGTCAGTGTAGTAAAAGTTTCTTTAAGCTGCCAAAGTGTAGAGCATATTTCTCCTCATAATCCGTACGTCACAATGGCCGCGACACTAGTATACATAGACTTCGTTTGTTTTTCGTCACCACCGTCCCGCATAGGATTGCCAGGTGTCCGGCCTTACGCGATACGACCGGCGTTTTACGATCGGGGCCGCTCTTATTTACGCAAGTCCCACATGACAAGCATTTGTTAGGTTTTTTAGCTATGGAGCAGAGAACGCGCAGCTAACAGTAAGACCAGTTCCACGCTAATGACGTAAGTGCAAGGAATAAGGGCGAGTAAGGAGACATATCATAAAGATATAAAGTTTTATCAACAGATGATAGTCTTCAGTCTGTCTTCTATGTTTTTCTTCGTAGCCAGAATGAGCCTTAAAGTGCGTTTAAACGTGAGAGTTTTTTACTCTCCAGAGTAGCAAGTAGAGAGGCCTCTGGGGTTCTCGACGAAAGTAGGGGGGGGGGGGCTTTCGCTACAAACAAGTCTTCCATGTCATATTGTTGGTTCAGACTACAAGGAAACCAACAAGTGTTCAGAAGAAGTTTTCCAGCAAATGGCAGGGACTTTACAGCAACCACTGTTATACGCTGAAGAAACAGTCAGTCTGGTTGCAATATTGTATTTATCGTTTATTTACCAATGATACGTTTCGCCTGATTGAGGCATCTTCAGACTAGCCTACATACATTACAGTGCTGTTAAATGTAAACTTTCACGGCCGCAAATGTCACAATTAACCGCCCCCTAAAGGCGGAAAAATCAGCAACTATAAACGGCATGAGTATGTAGAAGGCTATGGAAACCACTGCGTTCAAGACATGTAACGTGTATCCACAAGACACGTGGCCAGTAATTGTAGAAGTGTCATGATGATCTCTCCATTGGCAAAAGATTCCGGAATAGTCCCCCATTCGGATCTCCGGGAGGGAACTGCCAAGGGGGAGGTTACCATGAGAAAAAGACTGAATAATCGACAAAAGGATAACGTTCTAAGTGTCGGGGCGTGGAATGTCAGAAACTTGAACGCGGTAGGGAAACTAGAAAATCTGAAAAGGGAAATTCAAAGGCTCAATCTAGATGTAGTAAGGGCCAGTGAAGTGAACTGGAAAGAAGACAATGATTTCTCATCAGATGAGTATAGGCTAATATCAACAGCAGAAGAAAATGGTATAACAGGAGTAGGTTTCGTTATGAGTAGGAAAGTAGGACAGAGTGTATATTTCTGTGAACAATTCAGTGACAGGGTCGTTCTTATCGGAATCAACAGCAAACTAACACCAACAATTATAGTTCAGATATACATGCCGGCGTCGCAAGCTGAAGATGAAGAGATAGACAAAGTGTATGTGGATATTGAAAGGGTAATACAGAATGTAAAGGGGGATGACAATCTAATAGTCGGGGAACTGGAATGCAGTTACAGGTCAAGGAGAAGAAGAAAAGGTTACAGGAGAATATGGGCTTCGAACAAGGAATAAGAGAGAATAAAGACTAATTGAGTTCTGTAACAAGTGTCCGCTAGTAATAGGATTACTCTGTTCCAGAATCACAAGGGAATGAGGTACACTTGGAAAAGGCCGGGTGATACAGGAAGATTTCAGTTAGATTACATCGTGGTGAGACAGAGAGTCCGAAATCAGATACTGGATTTAAGGTGCACCCAGAAGCAGATATAGATTCAGATCACAATATAGTAGTGATGAAGAGTAGGCTGAAATTTACGACATTAGTCATGAACAATCAATACGCAAAGAAGTGGGATACGGAAGTACTAAGTAATGACGAGATAAGCTTGAAGTTCTCTAAGGCTATAGATACAGCAATAAGCAATAGGTCAGTAGCCAGTACAACTGAAGAGCAATGGCCATCTCAAAAAAGGGCCATCACAGAAGCTGGGAAGGAAAACGTAGGTACAAAGAAGGTAACTGCGAAGAAACCATGGGTAACAGAAATACTGCAATTGATTGATGAATGGAGGAAGCACAAATATGTTCCACGAAACTCAGGCACAGAGAAATACATGCCGCTGAGGAATGAAATAAATAGGATTTGCAGAGAAGTTAAGACGAAATGGTAGAAAAAAAGATGAAGACATAGAAAAAGAAATGACTGTCGGAAGGACACACTCAGCATTCAGGAAATTCGACGGGAATTCCACTGTTAACTGCAGAGGAGAGAACAGATAGGTGGAAAGAATACATTGAAAGCCTATATGAGGGGGAAGATTTGTCTGATGTGATAGAAGAAGAGACAGGAGTCGATTTAGAAAGAGACAGGCAATACAGTATTAGAATCAGAATTTAAAAGAGAGTTGGAGTACTTCAGATCAAATAAGGCTGAAGACATGGAAAACATTAAAGCAGAATTTCTAAAATCATTGGGGGAAGAGGCAACTAAACGACTATTCACGTTGGTGTGTAGAATGTATGAGTCTGGCGTCATAGCATCTGACTTTCGGAAAAGCATCATCCACACAATTCTGAAGACGGCAAGAGCTGACAAGTACGAGAATTATCGCACAATCAGCTTAACAGCTGATTCATTGAAGTTGCTTACAGGAATTATGTATACAGAAGAATGGAAAAGAAAATTGAGGATGCTCTAGACAACGGTCAGTTTGGCTTTTGGGGAAGGTAATGGCACGAGAGGGACAATTCTGACGTTGCGGTTAATAATGGAAGCGAGACTAAAGAAAAATCAAGACCCGTTCATAGGATTTGTCGACCTGGAAAAAACCCTCGACAATGTAAACTTGTGTGAGATGTACGAAATTCTGAAAATAGTAGGGTTAAACTATACGGACAAACGGTTCATGTACAAGACGGAATGATAAGAATGGACGAATAAGAACGATGTGCTCATATTAAAAAGGGTGAAAGACAAGGATGTAGCCTTTCGCCCCTATTGTTAAATCTGTACATTGAAGAAGCAATTATGGAAATAAAAGAAAGGTTCAGGAGTGGAATTAATATTCAAAGTTAAAGGATATCAATGATACGATTTGCTGATGACATTGCTACCCTGAGTGAAAGTGAAGAAGAATTACATGATCTGCTGAACGGAATGAACAGTCTAATTAGTACAGAGTATGGATTGAGAGTAAATCAAAGAAAGACGACGGTGATAACAAGTAGTAGAAATGAGAACAGCGAGAAGTTTAGCAACAGGATTGGTGGTCACGAAGTTAAGGAATTCTGCTACATAGGCAGTAAAATAACCAATGACGGACGGAGCAAGGAGGACATTAAAAGCAGACTAGCAAGGACAAAAATGGCATTCTGGGTCAAGAAAAGTCTACTAGAATCCAATATCGGCCTTAATTTGAGGAAGAAATTTCTGAGAATGTACGTCTGGAGAACAGCATTGTATGGTAGTAAAACATGGACTGTGGGATAACAGGAACAGAAGAGAATCGAACCATTTGACTTGTGGTGTTACAGATGAATGTTGAAAATTAGGTAGGCTGTTAAGGTAAGGAATGAGGAAGTTCTGAAGAGAATCGGAGAGGAAAGGAATCTGTCGAAAACACTGATAAGGAAAAGGGACAGGATGATAGGACATCTGTTAAGACTTGAGGGTATGACTTCCATGGTACTAGAGGGAGCTGCAGAGGGCAAAAAATGTAGAGAAAGACAGCGACTGGAATATATCCAAGCAAATAACTGAGAACGTAGATTCCAAGTGCTACTCTGAGATGAAGAGTTTATCACAGGAGAGTAAGTAATACTTGGCGGGTGGCATCAAACCATTCTGAAGACTGATGACCAAAAAAAATAAAATATGACGTGGGCCAACTGTGAGTTGCTCCCCGTATTCCGTAATGATCCAACTTCAGAAGCAATATTTTGTCATCAACACAACCAAACGCATTAGTTAACTCAAAAAATATACCTAGAGTGCGAAACCTTTTGTTTAACTCATCCAGTACCTCGCAGGGGAAAGAGAATATAGTATTATCAGCGGTTAAACGACTTCTAAAGCCTACCTGTACATTTGATAGAAAATTATATGATACAAAATGATCAATTATTCTCACATACACACTGAGTATTTTAATCGTCCAGGAAAGTGACGATTCCTAAAGGAAAATTTACAAATATGGCTAAATACAGCACTTTAATATTCTGCTAGGCACTCCATCATATCCATAGAGTCCATAGTCTTCCCTGATTTAATTATTGACTTAATCTCCCCCTTGTTGAATCACAGAGGAGTATTTCAGACATCAGTCTCGGAAAGGCATTTGCCAAGACAGTTACAGAATACAATGTAGAGACAAAATTTTTATTTAATTGATACCAATGCTCAGAAAATAATTATTAATTGCTGTACACATACTTCCTTTATCAGCAACAGAAATATTTTTGGTACTAACTGACATTATGTCGTCGACCTTTTGCAACTGACCAGACACTTCCTTCACAACTGACCATATGGTTTTATTTCATCCTGTTAATTAGCTGTTCTATTTTCGTACCACATACTCTTTGCCTTCCTAACAATATTTCTAAGCGCCTTACAACACTCTTTGGAATGGGCTATTGTAGCTTGATTGTGACTACTTCTAACATTTTGATATAATTCCCGCTTTGTTCTACATAATATCCTTATCCCACTAGTCAGCCACCCAGGCTGCCATTTGCTCCCACTGCCCAGTTTAGGTCGTTCGAAAGGAAAGCAGATTTCAAAGAGCATGATAAATGTGCTAAGGAAAGCATTATATTTGTCATCTTCGTTATGGGAACTATAAATATCCAGCCACTCTTGTTCCTTGACGAGGTTTAAACAACTCTCTATTGGATTAACTTTTCTACATAGGTTGTAATTATATGTTACATTTGTTTCAGTAGAAAAGCCTTTTAGCGTTAAAATTTGTGCATCAGGGTCTGAAAGACCATTCACCCTTTTACTAACAGGATGCCCATGAGTAATGAAGGATGTTGTTGTTGTGGTCTTCAGTCCTGAGACTGGTTTGATGCAGCTCTCCATGCTACTCTATCCTGTGCAAGCTTCTTCATCTCCCAGTATCTACTGCAACCTACATCCTTCTGAATCTGCTTAGTGTATTCATCTCTTGGTCTCCCTCTACGATTTTTACCCTCCACACTGCCCTCCAATGCTAAATTTGTGATCCCTTGATGCCTCAAAACATGTCCTACCAACCGATCCCTTCTTCTAGTCAAGTTGTGCCACAAACTTCTCTTCTCCCCAATCCTATTCAATACCTCCTCATTAGTTACGTGATCTACCCACCTTATCTTCAGCATTCTTCTGTAGCACCACATTTCGAAAGCTTCTATTCTCTTCTTGTCCAAACTAGTTATCGTCCATGTTTCACTTCCATACATGGCTACACTCCATACAAATACTTTCAGAAACGACTTCCTGACACTTAAATCTATACTCGACGTTAACAAATTCCTCTTCTTGAGAAACGCTTTCCTTGCCATTGCCAGTCTACATTTTATATCCTCTCTACTTCGACCATCATCGGTTATTTTACTCCCTAAATAGCAAAACTCCTTTACTACTTTAAGTGTCTCATTTCCTAATCTAATTCCCTCAGCATCACCCGACTTAATTTGACTACATTCCATTATCCTCGTTTTGCTTTTGTTGATGTTCATCTTATATCCTCCTTTCAAGACACTGTCCATTCCGTTCAACTGCTCTTCCAAGTCCTTTGCTGTCTCTGACAGAATTACAATGTCATCGGCGAACCTCAAAGTTTTTACTTCTTCTCCATGAATTTTAATACCTACTCCAAATTTTTCTTTTGTTTCCTTTACTGCTTGCTCAATATACAGGTTGAATAACATCGGGGAGAGGCTACAACCCTGTCTTACTCCTTTCCCAACCACTGCTTCCCTTTCATGCCCCTCGACTCTTATAACTGCCATCTGGTTTCTGTACAAACTGTAAATAGCCTTTCGCTCCCTGTATTTTACCCCTGCCACCTTCAGAATTTGAAAGAGAGTATTCCAGTTAACATTGTCAAAAGCTTTCTCTAAGTCTACAAATGCTAGAAACGTAGGTTTGCCTTTTCTTAATCTTTCTTCTAAGATAAGTCGTAAGGTCAGTATTGCCTCACGTGTTCCAACATTTCTACGGAATCCAAACTGATCTTCCCCGAGGTCGGCTTCTACCAGTTTTTCCATTCGTCTGTAAAGAATTCGCGTTAGTATTTTGCAGCTGTGACTTATTAAACTGATAGTTCGGTAATTTTCACATCTGTCAACACCTGCTTTCTTTGGGATTGGAATTATTATATTCTTCTTGAAGTCTGAGGGTATTTCGCCTGTCTCATACATCGTGCTCACCAGATGGTAGAGTTTTGTCATGATTGGCTCTCCCGAGGCCATCAGTAGTTCAAATGGAATGTTGTCTACTCCCGGGGCCTTGTTTCGACTCAGGTCTTTCAGTGCTCTGTCAAACTCTTCACGCAGTATCTTATCTCCCATTTCGTCTTCATCTACATCCTCTTCCATTTCCATAATATTGTCCTCAAGTACATCGCCCTTGTATAAACCCTCTATATACTCCTTCCACCTTTCTGCCTTTCCTTCTTTGCTTAGAACTGGGTTGCCATCTGAGCTCTTGATATTCATACAAGTGGTTCTCTTTTCTCCAAAGGTCTCTTTAATTTTCCTGTAGGCAGTATCTATCCTACCCCTAGTGAGACAAGCCTCTACATCCTTACATTTGTCCTCTAGCCATCCCTGCTTAGCCATTTTGCACTTCCTGTCGATATCATTTTTGAGACGTCTGTATTCCTTTTTGCCTGCTTCATTTACTGCAAGGATGCATAAAAATATTGTCTATGGCTGTCATACTGTTCCCCTGCACGCTGGATGAAAAAAAACACAGTCTGCATCAGATCATATGAATTTAGGAGATCTACAAAAATCCTTTTTCTTGCACAATCATATAACAAATTAACACTGAAGTCACCAAATATAACTATTTTCTGGTACTTCCTACAAAGTGAATCAAGTACCATCTCTAGATTGAGCAGAAATGCTCTGAAGTCAGAGTTAGGGGACCTATAAATAACAAAAATTACAAAGTTTAGTTTTACTAAATTCAACTGCCCCTGCACAACATTCAAATACCTGTTCAGTACAGTGCCGTGATGCGTCTGTGGACTCAAATGGAATACTGCATTTTACGTACATGGCCACTCCGCAAGGAACTCCTTGAAAAACGGCCAACTAATCTCTATCCTGGTAAAGGAAGCCTCTGAGCTGTCAAATTATTGGTGCTCCGATATACCAATAATTTCGGAGTCAACATCTATAAGCAGGTCACTAACTTGATCTCGAATATCTCTTACACTTTGATCCCAATTCCTTCTCTACTTGGAAACATGACGTCCTCTGCAGCTGATTTCTTAGTTACAGGGATTCCCTTTTAGCAGGTATACCTATCAGCTGATTTTAATCTAAAAAAGGTGCAGCTCTAACACTATCTACTACAGTAATCTTTCCATGACTGTTCCCACCACCACCCACTACAATGTCACCTAATAGTTTAGCAAGCCTCCCCTTCCCATACTTATTGATGTGCAGGCCATGACTGGTGACACCCGATCTACTGATAGACTCAACTGGCACCACTGAAATAAATTATATGTTGAGAGCATCCCGGTTTATTCACAGTGTACTCAAAATGTACAAACGCTAACAAAATACAGAACAGCAGACAATGATGGGTATGCTTCATCTTTATCTTGCCCATCCTTCTCTGGCCGCTGGTAGACACTGTTACAAAATGGTTTCTTCTTGTCGGGTATGTACTGTAGAATTTTCTTTATGATTTCTAGTTTCTTCATTTTTACATTGTGAATGAAATACACACACCACTGGCGTAATATTCTACATTATCTTTATTTGTTACACGAAACTGTTCGCGGTTGTTAGGCCATTGTCGAGATTACTTATCTTTGTACCTGATGGTGGCGTAACAGGTACAAAGATAAGTAATCTCGCTAAGGGAGTAACAGCCGAAAACCGGTTCGTGTAACAAATGAAAAATATTGTAGAATATTACGCCAGTGTTGTGTGTGTTTTATTCATAATGTATTAAATTATCTACCAAGAACCGACGGAACAGTCAATCAGTGCATTTCTTCATTTTTATTGGAACTGGTCCACTATTCTCTTCTGCTGGTGGCATATGACCCCTGCTACACCAGACCATGCGTACAGATAGAAACATCAGTTATCTCCAGTCAGCGTAATTTGAAAAAAAAGTGGACGTGACCATTTTTCTGGTTCATCGACACAATTATAGCCACCATGTAGCTAAAGTCAGAGCAGTACTGCATCAAACGCTAGAAAAACGAATTACCAACTTCATCAGTTGCCTAATCCATATTTTTTGCTCTTCCGACTGCGAGACACTGTGTTGTAGCGTGGCGATTTCAGAGTATTCCAGAACTGCAGACATGTAGGGCAATGTGTGGTAAAGCGGCAAGTGCTGGAAAAGTGGTCATAGTTTTTGTCCTCAGCAGGGCTGCACCTGCAGAGAAGCAGTTATACTAGTTTTAATATACACCATCGCTGCTGTCAGTTAGTTTTAGAAAGGAATACGTAGTAAAAACTTTTCTAATTTTCAATCGTCTGGATAAAAGTACGTCAATTATATTATTCTTGTTACATCACTTAAAGCTAAGTACTTTATTACATAGACGAAATTTTTCGCATTTGTGAACAGGACAAACCATTATCTGCATAATGGAATGACGACAGTGAAAATATGGCCGAACTGGGACGTCATCCCGGAATTCCACTACACGCTAACAGTCGCCTTAACTGATTTTTTTTCTTTACAAAGGCTTTTCTTCCCAACCCGTGAAGAGGTGGGGGACGAAGATGGTGGCAAGTGTGACCTTCCGAGGCCTGGATAAAATGTCCCATTCCCTCCCTCCCAGAGTATAGGAAGGAAAAGGGACTTATAGGATCAAAGGAGTTTATCAAAGGAGGATATATATATATATATATATATATATATATATATATATATATATATATATATATATATATATATATATACACTCCTGCAAAAATTGAAATAAGAACACCGTGAATTCATTGTCCCAGGAAGGGGAAACTTTATTGACAGATTCCTGGGGTCAGATACATCACATGATCACACTGACAGAACCACAGGCACATAGACACAGGCAACAGAGCATGCACAATGTCGGCACTAGTACAGTGTATATCCACCTTTCGCAGCAATGCAGGCTGCTATTCTCCCATGGAGACGATCATAGAGATGCTGGATGTAGTCCTGTGGAACGGCTTGCCATGCCATTTCCACCTGGCGCCTCAGTTGGACCAGCGTTCGCGCTGGACGTGCAGACCGCGTGAGACGACGCTTCATCCACTCCCAAACATGCTCAATGGGGGACAGTTCCGGAGATCTTGCTGGCCAGGGTAGTTGACTTACACCTTCTAGAGCACGTTGGGTGGCACGGGATACATGCGGACGTGCATTGTCCTGTTGGAACAACAAGTTCCCTTGCCTGTCTAGGAATGGTAGAACGATGGGTTCGATGGCGGTTTGGATGTACCGTGCACTATTCAGTGTCCCCTCGACGATCACCAGTGGTGTACGGCCAGTTTAGGAGATCGCTCCCCACACCATGATGCCGGGTGTTGGCCCTGTATGCCTCGGTCGTATGCAGTCCTGATTGTGGCGCTCACCTGCACGGCGCCAAACACGCATACGACCATCATTGGCACCAAGGCAGAAGCGACTCTCATCGCTGAAGACGACACGTCTCCATTCGTCCCTTCATTCACGCCTGTCGCGACACCACTGGAGGCGGGCTGCACGATGTTGGGGCGTGAGCGGAAGACGGCCTAACGGTGTGCGGGACCGTAGCCCAGCTTCATGGAGACGGTTGCGAATGGTCCTCGCCGATACCCCAGGAGCAACAGTGTCCCTAATTTGCTGGGAAGTGGCGGTGCGGTCCCCTACGGCACGGCGTAGGATCCTACGGTGTTGGCGTGCATCCGTGCGTCGCTGCGGTCCGGTCCCAGGTCGACGGGCACGTGCACCTTCCGCCGACCACTGGCGACAACATCGATGTACTGTGGAGACCTCACGCCCCACGTGTTGAGCAATTCGGCGGTACGTCCACCCGGCCTCCCGCATGCCCACTATACGCCCTCGCTCAAAGTCCGTCAACTGCACATACGGTTCACGTCCACGCTGTCGCGGCATGCTACCAGTGTTAAAGACTGCGGTGGAGCTTCGTATGCCACGGCAAACTGGCTGACACTGACGGCGGCGGTGCACAAATGCTGCGCAGCTAGCGCCATTCGACGGCCAACACCACGGTTCCTGGTGTGTCCGCTGTGCCGTGCGTGTGATCATTGCTTGTACAGCCCTCTCGCAGTGTCCGGAGCAAGTATGGTGGTTCTGACACACCGGTGTCAATGTGTTCTTTTTTCCATTTCCAGGAGTGTATATATATATATATAACTTGTTATTAGTATGCTTTTATTTTTTTAATTTATTGTATTTTATCGGGTTCCTCCTGTTACCACCAAAAGGTTCCGAGTCGTCTTCGCGCAATTTAAAGGAGGATTCCTTTTTTCTCGGAGGATCAATAATGTGTCATGAATCATCTTCAGGTGTGCCTTCCGGTACTCAGAACGCCCCAATCGGCAGGAGCATACTCGAATAATGCGCCTAAATAATTCGATAGTCGTGTTTGTAACAATGCAAGGTAGGGGAACGCCGCATGAGTCGTCTACAGGTGGAACCACAAGACGAGAGTGCTTTCGGGCGCGGCTTGTAAAAAGGTAATACACAGGCACGCCCTTCACCCAGTTACCAGCTTTCATTCTGGCGTTGGGAAAGTAAACAGTATCTGGCCTT
Organism: Schistocerca cancellata; assembly: GCF_023864275.1. Taxonomy (NCBI): domain Eukaryota; kingdom Metazoa; phylum Arthropoda; class Insecta; order Orthoptera; family Acrididae; genus Schistocerca; species Schistocerca cancellata. The sequence continues at coordinate 1,036,411,136 of NC_064627.1, read as the reverse complement.
AGGAGTTCGTTCGGAATGATAGATTCTGGTTGTCGTTGCAACACGAGCACCAGCATGCATTGTATAAGATCCCAGCAGCTGCCCGGAAGCCTTATTAAAGTAGTGTAGTGGGGTTTAAGTATGTGACCTGAGCTGCCTCCTAGGACCTATGGGCCTTGGTGACCGTTAGGGGAAGAATGTGTGCAAAATAATAAAGTTTGACGCTAGGTAAGTGTTGACGTAACCCGTCTGCAGAATCATAACCATGTTGCGGAATTTGCTGTTACCAAGCAGCGCACGCGTCCGCTGTGGCAGCCGGCGATATGTGGGGTGGTTAACATCGTTACGGAGGAGGTCTTGAATCATCTGAATCCATTGAGCGCCAATCAGGGGATAGATGACGCGGTAGAATTCGTTCCAGAAGCCATCTGGTCCGGGTGGTTCGTTCAGGGCGCCACGTGCCAAAGCCGCTGTTAATTTTTCAGCAGTTATGGGAGCCAGCAGGGCACCGTTGTGGGCCATTACTTTGGGGACGGGCAACTCAAGCACGATGTCTTCGTACTGGTGGACGATCCGTGGGACCTCGGCATAAACGTCCTGTAATGCTGGACGAAAGCTGCAGCAATGGTACATTGCGTGTCAACTCGTCTACCAGCTGCTGCCTCTACTGATGTTATAAGGTGTCGCTTGTGGCGGCGTCTTTCTCTGATGACGTGATAAACGAACGCCATTTCGGTTGGGATGGTATTCTGCCCTATCTCCGGAGTTGTGCTCCTTCAAGCTGTTCTGCAGTGAGACGGAGTAGGCGAGCTTTGAGACGATTAGCCGCTGTCAGCCCGTCTCATGATGGCGGCTGTGTCATTAGTTCCCTCAGCGCTGTGTTATAAAAGTCCGACACTGCTGACGGCTGAACGCTCCGTTACGCCCGCGTCCCACGGGCGTCGATCGCAGGGCCGAGGTAAGTTTGTGCAGGCAACACTTCCGCAATTATGAACGACTGTAGAGGCAGCGTGGCTCAGTATATGCGCAGGGGACTTGATTCCATGCCACCTCGAGCAAAAGGAGGTCCGACTTGGCGCGGTCGAGCCACTAGTGTAAGGTGGAAGTATGTACACCACACTCCAGATGACGCGGTCCCACATAGCAGCGATCACCCGCCAACATGAGTCCTCGTATAAGTAGCAAACGTTCAGCCTACATGAACCGTGGCTTTGGTATCTGAGTTGTCGGGGGTGTGTGACCGAACGAATGTACGCCAAATGGTCGGTGGAGGCTGTCTCCCTTAGTTCTGCATCTCTTGTCGCGGATCGGAAGACGTATATCCGGTCGAGGCGGTTAGCAGAGTGCTCGGTGCAGTATGAATAGTCACACCAGTCCCAGCTGAGGAGTCGCCACTTCTCCTGAACCGACAGACCCCGGAATGCCAGGCAGGTAGAGTACCGTGGCGTTTGGTACGCTGGATTCAGGACGCTATTAAAATCGCCGCGTATGACCTAGTGTTCCGTATTCCCATTCAGGTGTGGAGCAATTTCGTCGGAATACAAGGTGATTCTTTCACAGCGGCAAGATATCCTGGAGGGCGCATATACTTTGACAGTACAGACTGCTCCCACAGTAATGGCAAGACTTCGATACGTTATGTCTGATGCCTCGATGCTGTCACGTAACAGGATGGCGGTCCCACCGTAACCGTCGCTATATGGGATGCGGTAGGCAGTCTACCCAGAAACGTTCAGTTAGAGCTCCGTGAGAAGAAGCGTGATATCTGGGTCCGCCGCCCAGAGTATCTCATCGAAAAGGCGCGTTTTGATGACAGAGTGTTGCTGTTGACGCTATTGTACCCACCCAGAACGGCTGGGACATCTTAATGCGAAGTATGTAGATGCAAAAGGCGGCCCCTCGGTGGTTACAGGGGCACTTGGCTACCATCCTTGTCGCAGGCGTGTTTAACGTGACCCTTCTGTCGGTCTCAGGCTCTCACTAAATGGGCCGCCAGTCCCTTGTGGCGGAGGAGTGTCAAGGGCGTCTGGTAGGTCTTCTGCCTCCGATTCAGCAGCTCAGTCATCGAGCGGAGAAGGAGTCAGTAACAGCGCATGGTCGCTGACAATGGACTCCATCGCCTGGTCATTGTCAAGGGGCGCCGGTCACCGGGACGTCTTGGGTGTGCGAGGCCACTGTCTTCCCCGTTGGGTCGAATGTCTCCCATGGCACTTTACTCGTAGAGTTTACTGGCAACGAAGAGTCAGAGAAGATGTCTGCAACTTGTTTCCTGTCTCTGCCCTGTTGGTCGTCTTCTGTTGGGAGACTGCGTTTCTTATGACGCTTCGGCAACCGTTGTTTCCGCGCCTGTGTGTCCCCCATCGAAGGGCTGGGGTCAGCTCCGTCGGCCATCTGGCCGGCGTCTGGAACCGAACACCCTGGTACGACCACAGTGGTGGTGGTGGCGGGCGTTGTGTACTTCAAGGGCATCTCGTCGTGCGGGCCGCCGTCAAGGTGTTACCGGTGGCTGAGCTCGCGGTCGCAAGAGGCTGTGCCCTGGGCCGGCCGCACCGCTTCCACGTAAGCGACAACGCGGTCGGCACCGTTGTCTACACTGGTTCCGCACGTGGCGCCAGGACTAGGCGGCGCTGGAGGCAGTTTGATCCGACGTGATCTTCCTGTCCACAGCCGCTGAGGCTGATAACGGAAGCGTCTAATGAAAAATCAAGACTCGGTCGTAGGATCTGTCAACCTGGAAAAAGCGTTCGACAGTGTAAAATGGTGCAAGATGTTCGAAATTCTGAAGGAGATAGTGGTACGTTGTAGGGAGAGAGGGGTAATATACAATATGTACAACAGTCAAGAGCGAATAAAAAAATGGACGACCAAGAACAAAGTGCTCAGATTAAAAATAGTGTAAAACGGGGATCTGTACATCAGTGAAGCAATGATGGAAATAAAAGTAAGGTTAAGGAGTGGAATTAAAGTTCAAGATGAAAGGATATCAGTAATACGATTCGCTGATAACATTGCTTTCCTGAGTGAAAGTGAAGAAGAACTACACGATCTGCTGAATGGAAAGAGCAGTGTAATAAATACGGAATATGGATTGAGACTAAATCAAAGAAAGGTGAAACTGATGAGGAGCAGCAGATATTAGAACAGCTGGTGACTTAACATTAGGATTGAAGGTGGTGAAGCAGATGAAGTTATTGAATTCTACTACCCAGGTAGCAAAATAACCAACGATGGATGGAGCAAGGAGGACATCAAAAGCAGACTACCATTGTCAAAAAAGACATTCCTGGCCAAGAGAAGTCTACTAGTAGCAAACATAGGCCTTAATTTGAGGAAGAAATTTCTGAGAATGTACATTTGGAGGCATAGCATTGTATGGAAGTGAAACATGAAGTGTGGGAAATGCGGAACAGAAGACAATCGAAGCATTTGAGATGTGGTGCTATAGACGAAAAATGAAAATTAGGTGGAGTGATAACGTGAGGAAGGAGTACAGTCTGCGCAGAATAGGACAGGAAAGCAACATGTGGAAATCACTGACAAATAGAAGGGACAGGGCGAGGTGTGTCTTCCATGGTTCTAGGGTGAGCTGTAGGAGGGAAAAATTGTAAAGAAAGACAGATATTAGAAAACGTACGGCAAATAATTGAGGACGTAGGTTGCAAGTGCTACGCTGGGATGAAGAGGTTGGCATAGGACAGGAAATCGTGACGGGCTGCAACAGACCTGTCAGAAGAATGATGACTGAAAACCAAATAAAGAAAAACTAAAGACGCCCATGCAGCATTATACCCCTCAGACCATAACATCTGGACCACCAAGACGATCATGTTCGCTAATGCTGGATGTACCATTATGTAACGAGAGGGGGAACACCTAATGCACCCACGACCACTGCCGAACATGGTCGTTTTGCTGGTCGCTGCGTTATGGTGTGGGGAGGCATAATCTTGTGTGGGTGTAACAAGCTTAAACTCTTTCAACATGTTGCACTCAGTAGTCAGCGTCATTGTGTCACTGTTCTCGTTTCCGTGTGCGTCTTTTCAGTGGTGATTTCGGCCCTGACTTCACTGTTATAGATGACAACGCACGACCGCACCTAACAGCGCAGGTTGAGGAGCTCTTGGATCAAAATGATTTTCGGCGAATCGACTGGCCTTCCCGTTCCCCCGACTTCAATTCCACGGACTACGTGCGGGACGCAGTGGAGAGATGGGTTTCACCATGACGACAAGTAGCGACGACCATCCAGCAGTCGCCAACCGCACAGGTGGAGGAATGGAACGCCCTGCCACAGGAACTCCTTACCAACTTTGTTGTCATCACGGGAGTACGTTTCAGAGCTAGTGTTGCCTTCGTGGTGATCAGATACGCTATTAAGAAGCAAATACCACCTTTTATAATGTCCAGGGGACCGCCGTAAATCGCAGTGTCTCCAATGTAATTGTTGTGTTTGAATAAGTATCAGTTCTCTTCATCTCATTGCGTGTTTCTTTTAGTCGCCTTCTGTGGTATACTGTAGCAATTCTCTGCATGTATGGTCCAAGTTTCATCGAGGTATGTTACTTGCCAGTGGCAGAGCATGTGAAAGCTACATTTGTATGTATATGGCATTTAAATACAAAACGTGACATCGGCTTCTACAGAGTGTTAAGTGTGACACGTACAGAGCTAAAGAGTAGAGGCACTGGCCTCAGGTCGCCTCTGGAACGTGGAGCTCCCGCACGTCCTGGAAGCGCGCAGCTACAAAGAGAAGCGTGTGTCATTTCACAAGTACATATTCATTACTGTGTGTGTGTGTGTGTAGATCCTCATTTGTGAAACCCTTGTTAAGTGAAGCGGTCGTACTGTAAGAAATATACCACAAGGGGGAAGTGTTTTAAAAAATATCCAGTAAAATAATGAACGGGCGAAGCTACACTATGGAGTGTGTATATGCCTAGAAATAACGATGTTACAGGCAGAATAAAAACAGATAAATAAGAAGGGCATGTATCTAAGGTGGTTCATTACTAAAATATTGAACAGCAGCTTAACTGTGGACGACGAAATATCCATTGTAAAATAACAAAATAAGGGACATGTTCTTACTGACACATTATTTTAAGGAAAATATGGGCGGAGGCCAGCAACGAGCTCCTCGGCCAGAAGTAGAGGCGTACAAAACTTCCAGGAAATGTCTACCTGCAGATGAAGCTGATCATTTAAAATGTAGCCATCGTTTCTCTAAGTGTTTGAAAATTTCGAGCTCTACCCGTACTCTAATCTACGCCCTCACACTTCAATGTTTAAGTTTACGATATCCTCTGTATCCCTCAGAGACATATAACTGTAATGGCACTCTATTATACCCCCTCTCTCTCTCCCAGCTGTTAAGGTAATATGTTGATTCTTGTAATGAGACTATACTTGTGAAATCACACACGCTGCTCATTCCAACTACGAGCATATAGGATGTGCAGGAGCGCCCCATACCAGAGGCGACCTAAGGCTGGTTTCTTTTTGCTTTACACGATGGACAACGCCCACTTTCGTCAATGAGATGCGGATATCCAATGCCTTTACGACCATTAGCTATTTCACGCAGCATTCTCTCACTTTCGCAAGATACATAATAAATGTGATGGCCCTTGCCTTTTTGTGGTGTTCCTGTAGAGCCACAAATCCCTAACGACCTTCCTTCGTCAGTGTTACATAAAACACCAAACTTATCCGCTATCTGCACAGGAATTCTATCGAATCGTTTCCTTGTACCTCTGGCGCTTATTCGTTATTATATATTCACATAAAGCATTCACTCCATTCAGAGTAACGATGCGACATTTTATTTCAGAAATATTACTAATCGACTGACGTCGCTTTCGGTTTCAGGCAAAAGATTCCGACGATAAGGGTGTTAGAAGGTTATCGATGAAAGACTGCTGTTTTAATGGTGAACAGCGCAGTAGCTGTCGTAAAATGATCATGAGAATCAAGATTCGAAAATGTATCTCTGTAGTTGCTTAGTGGCAACAAGTCATCAAAACGTCAAAACAGCTAACAGCGATGTTCTCAGAAATGTTAGGGTAGAGTCTCTCTCAACAAAAATTATAGCACGGACACATGCAAACCGTATTGCCGATTAGTATAATGTTAGTTAGAACCACGACAACAATACCGTGCACGGACTGTTTCCTCGGAAATGCAGCTCAACAAAGCCTAGCGGCTATATAAGGAGACGTGCTGCCCCTGAAACTCAGACGACTTCAGCAACAGGAGAGAGCAACACGGGGCGTCGGCAGCACTGGAAGCGAAGTGAGCGTTCGCCGTCATTGTCCGCCTTGGTGCAACTCTTATTACATTGGACGCCGCATTGGGCGACCTGCACGCCGGATGGGGATGGAATGAGGATGAAGACAGCAAGACACCCAGTCGCTGAGCGGAGCAAGTCCCCGACCCAGCCGGGAATCGAACCGCAGCACGTAGGACGGAAATCCGTCACGCTCACCACTCAGCTATCGGGGCGGACCTCGGCAGCACTGCACGGCGATAACTTCTCACGTAAGTATGGGTAAGTACGTCTGTCCACAGGTGCACTGACGAATACGTGTCTGCGGCTCTGCACTTCTGCGACTCTGCACATCTGCGACTCTGCACATCTGCGACTCTGCACATCTGCGACTCTACACGCCTGCTGGATTACCGAATGCTGTGGCTACGCATCTCACTCTCACGCGTCTGGGACTGCACTTGACTTCTACATGTTTGGTGCTACATGTCTGTGACTTTGTGTGTCTAGGATTACACATCTGATAAAGCAACGTACTGTTTACATCTACCAGTCAACTCGGCTGGAACTACACTGCGCGACCCAGAGTCTAAGCTTCCTATCCACGAGTCTACCCTTCGCATCCACGAGTCTACGCCACACGTGCATGAGTCTACGGTTCTCATCCACGATTCTACGCTGCACGTCCACGAGACTACGCCACGCATCTGCAACTCTACGCATCCGTGACTCGGCTTCGCATTGGCTACTCTACGCTACTCGTCGGCCACACCACGCACCACCGGCTCTACCCACCCCACCCACACTACGCGTCTGCCACGCGCCGCTGACCCGACGCCTCTGCATGACAGCTCATCGTGGTCCCTCAGTTCTGACCAGGGTTTTCGGGAGGTTTCCCTTGGTTGTAAGGCGAATGCCGGAACTGTTTACCCCCTCCCGTCGATAAAGAGATAATTCCTGTAAAGATGAAATTGAGAAATAAATGCTGTAATCTTAGATGCCTTGTGTTAATTATTTTTGACAGTGTATGTTGAGTAATAAAAGCAGGAAGCTTCATCTGATCGCTGTAGTATGCAAAGAAACTGATCAGTAGACATCTGTGGATAATGTACGAAGTTCTAGTAAAAAAGTCGGAAAAATTGCTTAACGAAAAAGATTAAGCTATAGCGAAAAAGACTCAATAAATCACTTAGCAAAAAGGACGAAGCTCTAGCAAAAAATCTAAACAGACTGAAAAATAGCAAATAGGACGAAGCTCTAGCAAAAAATCTAAACAGACTGAAAAATCAGTTATTCTTTCTAAGTCGTTAGTTATGAAAAAAAAAAATAACTTATTAGCTGAAAAATCACTTTCCTTTTTGTGGGTGGCATCGAGACGTGCAACACTGCTTGCTACCCACTCAGTTTTTCCCCAAAGTTAATTCAGTGAAACATGTGTGGCAGGCTGTCTTTTACACCTGGAAAACGTTTTTTGCCTTCAGTGTCCGTTGTGTTCCTTAATGTGCAGACCACAGCTCATACGCTCTTTAATTTTACTGCCATGATACGTGCAATTTCTTACAGAAACCAAACGGACGAACAGTTGTGTTTACATTGAGATTTTATAGCTGTGTAGCTGTCTGTGTATTCGATAAATCTTACCGAGGTGGATCGGCAGATTTCAGCCTTCGTATTTGCACGCTTAGAAGAAATTGGACTCTGTCCGTTTAGCTAATTCAGCGCAATATCACTGTAATGTTCAGTTATTCTTTACGTTTGGCCGAAGAACATTTTATAGATTTGCGACAGCGAATTATGCTTAGCTTATGTCTCCTCTTACATGCACCTACGACAGCGTTTGTGAAACATTTTCGGTACTAATGTGGTAAAATTACTTCACTGTGGTGAATACTGAAACGTTGAATCTTTTCAGTTACACCATTGCTCGTATAGTGTATCGAGAAAAATGTGACACAGTAGGACAAGGAAATTATCCGATCTCGTACCGAGATTCAGCTTCTTATTAACAACCATTGGTGTTGCATTCTAACAAGTCGAAGTGTTGGATTTTCTCACACCAGTTTAGAAAAATATTGTGCTGGTTTTCGAATACCACGTCACATAAATAATACAAAAGCTAAAATACGCAAACGAACAAGCAGATCTTCAGCATTCAAAACAGGTGGTGTCACAGCCACAGTCTATAGAAAGTTGTGATTATGACGATATTCGACCTCGAAGGATAAATACTGCAATACAGAGGTCTCGCCTGACAGCCATTTTTTTTAAAATACGAAGACTATCCTAAAAGAAGGCCCAATTACGCCCTCAGCGTTTTACTATTCTTATATTTTTGTCTGAAGTGAATTAATCAGGCCCAGATTTCTCCAGTTCGCGTTGTTTAGTGGTCGAGTTGACTCAGTACTATACGCTGATCAAGTTCTCAGTCATAATGCTAATGCAACGTATTCTCAACACGGAACTCTCTTTTTACTCGAATTCTACCGTGGAGATATTGAAAGACCGAGATGATAAATGCAGCCATCTACCTCAAGGTTTTGGATAGTCAGATCGATGTTCCTAACAGTAGCAGGTTGCAGAAAAGACTGCGTCCCTTTCGCACTGGTAGGCAAAACCAATTATCATCAAAATTCAAGGCCATGTAAGGCACAGTGATTGTGAGAACGTTATTTCTCTAAATAACATATTAGGTCAGAAGGTTAACACCAGTAGAAGATTTCAGTAAAGTGGCATCTTGTGAGTTTTCAAGTAATTTTATCAGAAAGTCAGATGCGTTAAATGTTATGTTCACATGCTGTGTTATTAAACTAACAATTATGGTAGTCATTGCTAGCAAGACCAAAGATAAAGATTAACAATATTCAGGGTCAAATTTTGATGCGGGTCGTTTGTTTTTCAGTCAAATAGCAATCATTGAAAAAGGATTACTCTCTCGCAGCCGAATTGTTTAATGTACCGGCTAGTATTGATTTCGCATCGTGTAGTATGCGCCGCACACATTTCCATTCAATATTGAATTTCCACGTAGTTCTATTGCCCTGCGCCTACACTAACACATTTCAATATCTAATTAAGGTTAATACAATTTTCCAGATACCAGCAAGACATTACAAACACGAGTGTAGAAGTTGAACATTATCCTTTCACCCGTCTCCTGAAATTCACCCAACAGGCTTTGGCAATAGCAGCATTCTTTCTCTTCCAAAGACTCCCATTCAGTTCCCAGAGAAATTCTATTACGTTTCCATCTGGGCTGCACTAACGTGATGCGGTCCTCGTTGTTTGGTTTTCGATGTCTACTGCCACGCCTACTCGATAGGGACTCGAGACACGGTGGCCGTACTCCAGAACTCGTTGCACCAACTTTTTTTGATGTGCGCTCAGTTGACCACTCCTTCCAATAAACGAAAATTTTCCAGTGCTTGGCCAACCACTGATTTCCCGTACTCGTAGTAGAGGCGGGCACCGAATGTTCAAGAACAATCGTTAACCGGGTACTACTGCGTTCTCTCCGTCTGTTACGAAGAGCGCCTTCTAAAAATTTGGACAAGAATTAACAAATGAAACCGTAATACATTCCCTATCGATCATCTAGTGAGAATACATTATTATATACTGCACAACTATCAGCGAACAACCAGATAGCAATTCGGATGCTATATGATATGTCGGTTTTGTGTATTCAGAACATTAGCGGTTCTATGGCTTCAAATTAGGTTCAGCCCTGGGATATCACTTTCATTTCTGATGAACATTCGTCTTTCGGTGAAACGCTCTGCGTCCTAACACTGAGTTATTCTTCAGTCCAGTAATGTACGCAACAGCGATTGTGGAAGGAGCCTACCTTCATGAAAAGTTGTTTCTTACAAAAGATAATGAGCATTACTGACGTCTTCATCACAGTGACCGATTATTGCATGTATATCGAGGATACTGTCAGTGTTACTGACACACTCGTCAGTATATTACAGTTCGATATGGATTTAGCGGACACTGGCAGTTCAACCGAGCTATGTGGCTCAGAGGTTGACACATTGGGATCGCATTCGGGAAGTCGGTAGTTCAAATCCCCCGCCGTTCATCCAGATTCGTTTTCCCGTGGTTTGCGTAAATAGCTGAGGCAAATGCAATTCCTATCACAAGGATATGGCTGATTTCGTTCTCCAAGCCGAGCCTGTTCTCCTACAAAGTGACCTCGTCGTTTGCGCAATGTTAAACACTAGTCTTCCATCTTCTTCCTCACTGCCAAAATTACTAACAATGGATTGCGAAAGAACAGAATCTGAGATGTATTGCAAGATGGTTTCCCGTTAATGTGTAGCAAATGTGGGTGTAGGTGCTGTGTAAGGTCTGGGAGGCCGAGCGCGGACTGGTGGCCACACACAGACCGCATTTGTTGCCTCTGGATGGCGCTGGAGACACCAGGGTTAACACCTTGGCGGATGCCACGTACGAGAGGGGGCCAGCCACTCTCACTGCGAAATCCTCAGCTCGCTGCCTCTGCCTCATACGGGGTGATCAGGATAAAACGCCTCGAAAATAGTTCATGCACGTTGAAACTGACTACCCAACCTACACCATATGCACCGGGAGCAGACGATGCAAACTCGATTGCCTTAAGATGCATGAAGCATTTTCAGGGCCACTTGGTTATACTCTCTGGTTAGTGTCCGATGAGATACCTTTCATTGTTCTTGTGAGGAGGACACCGTAATATGACTCACGAGCTCTCCAGGCAATATAGCTGTCACTACTTAAAACAGCACACTGCTCGGTTTGGAGAGATGTAAACGGTGTAGACCAGATACCATGCAGTAACATCACCCTGCACCGAGATGAAGTTGTGGCAATTGGTTGTATGGGAACAGCGTAGTCACATTGGTGGACGCTGAGACGTGACAAAGTGGCGGGATGCAACTGTCGTGTTTCAACGTGACTGTGATCACAACTTAAATGTAGGTGCTCAATTTGTTGGGGTAGCAGCGTGAGATATCCAACGTGTCTAAGGACTGGCGTATCACTCGCTTCCATGTAGTGCAACATGAAAACAGTGGTAGCAGAAAGATCCTAACAGACTCGAACTGGCAATGAATGTCTTAGTTTGTCAGTGGTAATGAGTTTCAGCTCCGACAGATATTGCTGTTTTAAGTAAATGTAGCTCCATCTACATCCGTTTCCGTGTGAACATTGGGAAGGAAACTGCGTGCATTGGAAACTCCGAGTCGGTTACCTCGAAAAAGGCGATTCGTTCGCAGCGAGACATAAGCGTCACACACCTTCAGTGCTGCATACGTCAGAAAGAATGGACAGAATTAAGACAGTCAGGCATCCCGTGTCGACCAGTGAATCGTTAATCTGCCTCTTTTCAAATGGAATAAGGCACCAACTGCTCTGATAGCCCAATGAGTCGTGTAACTGGCAGTGTGTGTTGATTGTAATTCAGTCTGGGAGTGACCTCCAATGGATTGGGGATATTTTTCTTACTATGACTTGAGTCGACTCATGTGTTTACGTTAATGAATTAGATGTCCCAGGGCTCACCTTTCTTTTACACATACTGAAAAAAGTTTTGCATCACCCCGGTTCCTGGAACTCATGAAGATAGACGTTGACTGTGGATATTGTATCACAGACACAGTCCCTTTGACTGTTCGGAGATGTCACTAAACCTGCCCAAAAATGTAAACAACCATGCATGAGCAACACCTATTAGGCAGAGGGGGTCCAATAGCCGATCAGTTCCAGTCATTCCACCAGGAAGGAGGAACACGGCTCGTGTTGTCTGTAGTTCAATCATGCCTAGACGGTCAATACCGCGGTTCGATCGCGTCTGCGTTGTTACTTTGTGCCAGGAAGGGCTCTCAGCAAGGGAATTGTCCAGGCGTCTCGGAGTGAACCAAAGCGATGTTGCTCGGACGTGGAGGAGATACAGAGAGACAGGAACAGTCGATGACGTGCCCAGTGTAGGCCGCCCAAGGGATACTACTGCAGTGGATGACCGCTACCTACGGATTATGGCTCGGAGGAACCCTGACAGCAACGCCACCATTCTGAATTATGCTGTTCGTGCAGCCACAGGACGTGCGCAATAGGCTGAATGACGTGCAACTTCACTTCCGACGTCTACATCTACATTTACATCTACATGGATACTCTGTAAATCACATTTAAGTGCCTGGCACAGGGTTCATCGAAACACGTTCACAATTCTCTATTAATCCGATCTCGTATAGCGCCCGGAAAGAATGAACATCTACATCTTTCCGTTAGAGCTCTGATTTCCCTTATTTTATCGTGGTGATCGTTCCGCCCTTTGTAGGTCGGTGTCAACAAAATATTTTCGCATTGGCTTCAAATGGTTCAAATGGCTCTGAGCACTACGGGACTTAACATCTGTGGTCATCAGTCCCCTAGAACTTAGAACTACTTAAACCTAACTAACCTAAGGACATCACAAACATCCATGCCCGAGGCAGGATTCGAACCTGCGACCGTAGCGGTCACGCGGTTCCAGACTGAAGCGCCTAGAACCGCACGGCCACACCGGCCGATTTTCGCATTCAGAGGAGAAAGTTGGTGATTGGAATTTCGTAAGAAGATACCGTCGCAACGAAAAACACCTTTCTTTTAATGATGTCCAACACAAATCCTGTATTATTTCTGTGACACTCTCTCCCATTTTTCGCGATAATACAAAATGTTATGCCTTTCTTTGAACTTTTTCGATGTACTCCTATCTGGTAAGGATCCCACACCACGCAGCAGTATTCTAAAAGAGGACGGACAAGCGTAGTGTAGGCAGTCTCGTTAGTAGGTCTGTTACATATTCTAAGTGTCCTGCCAATAAAACGCAGCCTTCGGTTAGCCTTCCCCACAACATTTTCTATGTGATCTTTCTAATTTAAATTGTTTCTTAAATGTAATACTTAGGTATTTAGTTGAATTTACGGCTTTTACATTAGACTGATTTATCGTGTAACCGAAGTTTAACAAGTTACTTTTAACCCTCATGTGGATGACCTCTCACTTTTCGTTATTTAGGGTCAACTGCCACTTTTCGCACCATTAAGATATTTTTTCTAAATCGTTTTGCACTTTGTTTTGATCTTCTGATGACTTTATTAGTCGATAAACGACTGCGTCATCTGCAAACAACCGAAGACGGCTGCTCAGGTTGTCTCCCAAATCGTTTTATATAAATAAGGAACAGCAAAGGGCCTATAACACTGCCTTGGGGAACGCCTGAAATCACTTCAGTATTACTCGATGACTTTCCGTCAATTACTACGAACTGTGACCTCTCTGACAGGAAATCGCAAATCCAGTCACATAACTGAGACGATATTCCATAAGCACGCGATTTTACTACGAGCCGCTTGTGTGATACAGTGTCAAAAGCCTTCCGGAAATCCAGGAATACGGAATCGATCTGAAATCCCTTGTCAATAGCACTCAGCACTTCATGTGAATAAAGAGCTAGTTGTGTTTTACAGGAACGATGTTTTCTAAACTCATGTTGACTGTGTGTCAATAGACTGTTTCAGGTAATTCATAATGTTCGAACACAATATATGTTATAAAATCCTGGTTCATATCGGCGTTAACGATATGGGCCTGTAATTTATTGGATTACTCCTACTACCTTTCATGAATATTAGTGTGACCTGTGCAACTTTCCAGTCTTTGGGTACGGATCTTTCGTCCAGCGAACGGTTGTATATGATTGTAAAGTTTGGAGCTAATGAATCAGCATACTCCGAAAGGAACCTAATTGGTATGCAATCTAAACCAGAAGACTCTCCTTTATTAAGTGATTTGAGTTGTTTCAATAATCCGAGGATATTTACTTCTACGTTACTTCTAGAATATTTACTTCGTCTTCTTTTGTGAAGACATTTCGGATGGCTGTGTTTAGTAAATCTGCTTTGGCAGCACTGTCTTCGATAGTATCTCCATTGTTATCGCGCAGAGAAGGCATGGCGAGGTCCATCTTTGCAGCCACGCCACTATGCAGCGCTTTACAGATGCGCCCAACAACAATTCGAATGGACCGCGCAGGATTGGCATCACGTTCCCTTCGTCGATGAATAACAGATATGTCTCCAACCACACAATCTTCGGAGACGTGTTTGGAGGCAAACCGGTCAGGCTGAACGCCTTAGACAATCTATCCAGTGAATGCAGTAAAGTGGAGGTTCCCTGCCGTTTTGGGGTGGCATTATGTGGGACCGACGTACGCCGCTGAAGGTCACGGAAGGCGACGTAACGGCTGTACGATACGTGAATACCATCCTCCGATCGATAGTACAATCATATCGGCAGCATATTGGCGAGGCACTTATATTCATTGACGACAATTAGCGCCCCCATCGTGCACATCTTGTGAATGACTTCCTTCAGGATAACGACATCGCTCGACTACTGGCCAGCATGTTCACCAGACATGAACCCTATCGAACATGCCTGGGATGGATTGAAAAGGGCTATTTATGGACGACGTAACCCACCAGTCACTATGAGGAATCTACGCCGAATCGCTGTTGAGGTGTGGGACAATCTGGAACAACAGTGCCTTGATGAACTTGTGAATAGTGTGCCACGACAAATACAGCCAAGCATCAATGCAAGAGGACGTGCTATTGGTTATTAGACATACCGGAGTGCAGCAATCTGGACCACCACCTCTGAAGTTCTTGCTGTATGGTGCTACAACATGCAATGTATGATTTCCATGAGCAATAAAAAGGTCGGAAATGCTGTTTATGTTAAGCTCCATTCCAATTTTCTGTACAGGTTCCGGAACTCTCGGAATCGAGGTGTTGCAAAACTTTTTTTGATGTTTGAAAATATTCGTGACTTGCACGCTAAGGACACTTCCATCTTCGAGCGCTGGACTCGTACTTAGGAGGTGCCCGGTTCAAGTCCCCGTCCAGCCACCTAGATTTAGGTTTTTCGTGATTTTCCTGAATCGCTTAATGGAGTGCCGGGATGGTTGCTTTGATGACAACAGTCACCTACCCAAGGCTCTGAGCATACGCTCCCGCCGTCACGAACAGTGAGGGGCATTGATGCATTTCGACTGATCTGCTAAATCCCCTGATCTTAATCACGCACAGTAATTCTGGAGTTGTGACAGCAAGTGACACAGACCAGTCCCTGCAGTCTAGTAGCTCTTCCTGATCTGCACATCAATTAGTGACGTCAGCCGCAGATGGTACCCGTAAATCTACATCTACGTGATTACCCTCCCATTCACAATAAAGTGCCTGGCAGAGGGTTCAATGAACTACCTTCAAGCTGTCGCTCTACCGTTCCACTCTCGAACGGCGCGAGGGAAAAACGAGCACTTAAATTTTTCTGTGTCAGCCCTGATTTCTCTTCTTTTATCGTAATGATCATTTCTCCCTATGTATGTGGATTTCAACAGGATGTTTTCGCAATCGGAGGAGAAAACTGGTAATTGAAATTTCAGGCGAAGATCCCGACGCAACGCAAAAGGCCGTTGTTTTAATGACAGCCACTGCAATTCACGTACCATGTCTGTGGCACTATCTACCCTATTTCGCGATAATACAAAACAAGCTGCCCTTCTTTGATCTTTTTCGATGTCATCTGTCAGTCCCATATGATGCGGATTCCACAAAGCACAGCAATACTCCAGAATACGGCGGACAAGTGTGGTGTAAGCAGTCTCTTTAGTAGACCTCTTGCAAATTCTAAGCGTTATGCCTATGAATAGCAGTCGTTGGTTTGCTCTACCCACAACATTATCTATGTGATCGTTCCGTTTAGGTTATTTGTAATTGTAATCCCTAAGTATTTAGTTGAATTTACACCCTTCAGGTTTGTGTGACTTATCATGTAATCAAAATTTAGCGGATTTCTTTTAGTATTCATGCGAATAACTTCAAAAGTTTCTTTATTCAGGGTCAATTACCGCTTTTCTCACCATACAGATATCGTATCTAAATCATTTTTCAATACGCTTTGGCCATCTAACGACTTCACAAGACGGTAAATGACAGCATCATCTGCAAAAAAATCTAAGAGGGCTACTCAGCTTGTCTCCCGTGTCGTTAATATAGATCAGGAACAATAGAGGGCCTACAACACTTGCTTGGGGAACGTCGGATATTACTTCCGTTTTACTCGAGGACTTTCCGTCTATTACTACGAACTGTGACATTCTAACAGGAAATTGGTTCAAAAAAAAAAAAAAAAAAAAAAAGGCCCTGAGTACTACGGGACTTCTGAATCTCGCGTCCGTCGGCCGTCGTAATTTAATATATTATTATTATTATTATTTTTTGATTGTTGCCGACTTACGTGGTGGGCCTTCATAAAAATGATATTCCATTTAATTTTGATTTTACGGTTGAATGCTTTCCTGAAGTTCTCCTTTTTAACAATATTAATCTCAAATTATTTGTTACGTTAATGAATGTTAGACTTGCTGCATCTTAAAACATGAGCATACAAGCTGAACAATGTAATAAACTTTCCATATTAATTTCCTCGGCTAGTCAGTTCACTTTAAAGCAAAAGATCTTTAGTTATTAATTATAATTGCGGCCCACACACGCGCGAGAGGATTTTTCTTACCTCCGTTAACCATTGTTTTGTAGTCGGAGTCCTGGCTCTGGCTGTCGGCTACGGTACTGAAAATAAGAATTTTATAGCTACGTATTTCTGCAACTTGGTGCGGCTGTGGAGAAAAATTAATATTATGTTAATAGCGGGCGAGTATTTCGCTTCCGCTAATTTTCATAAGTTAATATCGCCACGTAATGGCGTCGTTGGCTGCATCGGCCGCTGCGATTGTTGAACTGTAAATTACTTGAATGCAGGTTAATTCAAGGAAGGCAGACATGAAATCGGGATCACCTCTTACAAATTAAAAGTGCACAATAATATTCAATTAATATATTATCTGCTTAACTCATACAAATATGTTTACATTTGTCAGCACTCGAAAGATGTCCGTCTATACACACTCGAGACAAAAGAGGAAGTGAAGTCGACTAAAAAATTAACAAAAGAGCGTATCTTGTCGTCTCTTTAGATCATTTTGTCATAAATTATTTCTTTGCAATCTAAACCTACACAGAGAAATTATTATTTTACGGCTACATGATAAAAATATATTATTCAATTTTTTAATGTCTCTTCTTTATAAATACTGTTTTTTAAGTCTTTTCGTAATATCGCACTGGGGACACTATAAGGGCTACTCAGCTTGTCTCCCGTGTCGTTAATATAGATCAGGAACAATAGAGGGCCTACAACACTTGCTTGGGGAACGTCGGATATTACTTCCGTTTTACTCGATGACTTTCCGTCTATTACTACGAACTGTGACATTCTAACAGGAAAAAAAAGGCTCTGAGCACTACGGGACTTCTGAGGTCATCAGTCCCCTAGAACTTAGAACTACTTAAACCTAACTAACCTAAGGACATCACACACATCCATGCCCGAGGCAGTTGCACAATTGAGGCGATATGCTATAGCAACGCGGTTCATTTGTAAGGCGCTTGTGAGGAATGGTGTCGAAAGTCTTCTGGAAATACAAAAATATGGAAGCACTTTGACATCCCCTATCGATAGCACTCATTACTTCGTGAGTGTAAAGTGCTCGTTGTGTTTCACAAGAACGATGTTTTCTAAATCCGTGCTGGTTATGTGTTAATAAATCGTTTTCTTCAAGGTAATTCATAATGTTCGAAGAAAATATATGTTCCAAAATCCTACTGCAAATCGACGTTAGTGATATGGGCCTGTAAATCAGCGGATTACTCCTATTTCCCTTTTTGGGTATTGGTGTGACTTGAGCAATTTTCCTGTCTTTGTGTGCGGATCTTTCTATGCGCGAGCGGTTGAATATAATTCCTAAATATGGAGCTATTGTATCAGCATACTCTGAAAGGAACCTTACTCATATACAACCTGGACCGGAGACCTTGCTCTTATTAAGAGATACCAGTGGACTCTCTTATTCGCCGAATTGGGACAATTATCAAGGCTCTGGCCGATGTTACGAAGTATCGTCGTGATGTCTCCTGCCGTGCAAATCATGCTGATACTGTAGTAGTACATAACGACAGATGGATAAAAAACTAATCTAGGTTAGAATCCTGCCTCGGGCATGGGTGTGTGTGATGTCCTTAGGTTAGTTAGGTTTAAGTAGTTCTAAGTTCTAGGGGACTTATGACCTAAGATGTTGAGTCCCATAGTGCTCAGAGCCATTTGAACCATTTGAACTGATCTAGGTAACCCTCGAAATCCAGAATTTGGAGACTGTTTACTTTAGTTTAGTTTAGTTTAGTTGTGTCATGTTCCGTAGTTCATTTTCACGATTATTTTCTCGATACGATGTGGAGTAAGACAGATAACAAGATATATATATATATACACATGAATAGTGCTAATATTAATATTACTGAAACTTTTAGTTCTACACATACAACTACGTTTAGAGCCACAATTTTTTTTTACCAGGTCTGATACAGAAACTCGTCCGTGCAATAGAAGAATTGTCCAAAAGAAATGATTTTAAGCTAGATTTAAAACTTGATCTGCTACCTGGCAGACACTTTATGTTGTTCTGCAAACGATCAAAGATTTTTGTTGCTGAATAATGTACTCCATTTTGAGTAACTGACAGCTTAAATAACGGATAGGAAAGGTCATTTTTCCATCTAGTGTTGTACGTATGAACATCACTGTTCTTCCCGATTTGAGATGGATTATTTATAACGAATTTCATTTGCGAATATATGTACTCTGATGGTGCAGTTAAAATACCTAACTCGTTGTATAGGTGCCTACATGACGTACTTGGGTGGACACCACTAATAATTGTCACTGCTCTCTTTTGTGCCTTCAATACTTTACGTATATATGTGGTGAGTTACCCCAGAAAACTATTCTATAAGACATTATTGAGTGGATATATGCTAAGTATGTTAGGAGGCTGATCTGTTTATTACCAAGACTAGCGATTATACGGAGAGCGAAAGAAGCCGAACTTAATTATCTGAGAAGCTCAGTAATATGCTACTTTTAGGTCAAGTTGTCATCAATGTAAACACCCAAAAATTTGGATAAATCTACCCTGTTAATTGAGTCCTGTTCATATGCTACATCAATTGTCAGTAAGACTCTATTCGATGTACAGAACGTGATATAGTGAGTTTTTTCAAAATTAAGGGAGAGTCCATTTTCTGAGAACCACTTACTAATTCTTTGAAAGACCTTCTTAACAATATCTTGAGCTGCTTTTTCTGGAATGGGATTTATCATAACACTCGTGTCATCTGCAAAAAGTACTAGTTCTGCTTGCTGAACGTTAAGTGAGAGGTAAATAAAACATCTTGTGACTAGGGTCTCCCGTCAGGTACACCGTTCGCTGGGTGCAAGTCTTTCGATTTGACGCCACTTCGGCGACTTGCTCGGCGATGGGGATGAAATGGTGATGATTAGGACAACACAACACGCAGTCCCTGATCGGAGAAAATCTCCGACCCAGTGGGGAATCGAACCCGGGCCCTTAGGATTGACATTCTGTCTCACTGACCACTCAGCTACCGCAGGTGGACAGTGAGAGGTCATTCACATGAATAAGGAACAGCAGAGGACCCAAAATTGAACCCTGTGGGACTCCCTTTGTGATAACTCCCCATTCACTAGAATTTACCATTCTCCCAACATTATTTGTGCTATTCAGCACAATTGTTACTTGCTGTTCGTTAAGTATGATTCAAACCAGCTGTGTGTATAACCTTCAACTCCATAAAACCTGAGTTTTTCTAAGAGTGTGATGTGATCCACACGGTCAAACGCCTTGGAAAGATCATAAAAATTACCAACTGGCGATAATTTTCTGAGTAAATTATTTTCACTTAGATGTGAAACTACTCTTGAATACATAGCTTTTCCGAGTATTTTAGGAAATGAAGTCAGCAATGAGATTGGTCTATATTATGTAAGTCACTCCTGTCCCCTTTCTTATGAACAGGTTTTGACAATTGCGTATTTCAATCTGTCTGGAAAAATTCTCTGAGCCAGCGAAGCATTACATATATCACTAAGGACTCCACTTACTAAGTTAGAACAACACTTCAAAATTCTGTTAGAGACTCCATCAACACCACATGAGCTCTTGTTTTTCGGAGTATATATACTTCCCTTAATTTCAGTGGGGGATGTTGGTGCTATTTCTAAAGGCCTAAAATCCTGGGGAGTGACATTATTAACATATTTTTTTGCTACTTCAACTGAACCCTTTAACCCTATTTTTGCTGCTACATTCAGAAAGTGATTGTTAAAAATACTTGCAACTTGTGGATTATCACTGACAACATCATCATTTACCTTTATTGCTATGGTATGCTGTGCACTGTCAGGCTGCCCCGTCTCCCGTTTGACAATATTCTATACAGTTTTAATCTTATTATCCGCATTATTCATGTATGTCAGAACACATAAGTTTCTCGAATTCTTAATGACTTTCCTTAAAGTATTACAGTATCTTTCGAGTAAGCAAATAACGTCTGATCTTGACTTATTCTGGCCTGTCCATATATTTTCCTCTTCCTCTTACACGATATCTTAATTCCCTCAGTAATCCATGGCTTACTTGACTTTGTAACGGCTTTTTTGGCTAATGTTTCAGGAAAGTAACTTCCAAATACTGAGACAAATTTATTGTTGAATAAACTGAATTTGGCATCAGCATCAATTTCTGTGTATACTTCATCCCATTCTACCTCTTCTAGGCTGCTCTTAAAACTCTGTACCCTGTTCACATCAATAAGCTTCCCTGCCTTGTATGAACGTGCCTGAAGCCTGTAGGGTGCTATATGTGTTATTTCCATTAACTGCGCATCATGACCGGATAGCCCATTAAGAACTTGGTACACATTAAATGTTTCTGCTTGAGCACTGTCTGTGAAAATGATATCGATAAGAGACCCACTATCCCGCTGCACACGAGTTGGAAAATTTACAGCAGATACTAGGTTCAAACAACCAAACAAAGATTCTAGCTCATTTTTCCTATCCGTATCTTTTAAGAAATCTACATTAAAATCACCACAAACCACTAACTGTCTGCTTCTTTTTGTCGGACAGGCAGCTCAATAATGCCTCTAGATTTTTCATGAATAGCTGAAAGTTACCTTGAGGGGATCTATAAAAAAATTGTTCAAATGGCTGTGAGTACTATGGGACTTAACATCTGAGGTCATCAGTCCCCTAGAACTTAGAACTACTTAAACCTAACTAACCTAAGGACATCACACACATCCATGCCCGAGACGGGATTCGAACCTGCGACCGTAGCAGTCGCGGGGATCTATAGATTGTTACAATTACTATAGAAGTATATTGCAGTAGCAACTCACAAGCACATGCTTCAAGGATCTGATCTACACAAAAAATTGTTTCAATATTTTTGACTTTGTGTTCAGTTTTTATATAAATAGCAACTCCTCCTTTTTCCATGTTGACTCTACATGAATAAGTTGACTCTACATGAATAAGATGCTAATCTATAATCCCTAAATTTAGCTTCTCTATGCCTGCGGTTACACGGTGTTCAGAGAGACGCAAATCATCTATACCTTCAGTTGTGGCTTCGCCACTTTCGAGAACATTCGCCACAATACGGGTTTCATACGGCATTCTGCAACCAATAAGGCGTTGTGCATCTCTCAGTTCTTCACACTCACCGACTACCCGTCCGGTGACGTATCGCCACTACTTGAAGGTCTTCTTGCATCGCGTTCATGCGGTCCCTAAGCAGGTCAGTGTCTTCCATGTGCTACAGTAAAATTAATGGCGTGCAGAAACATTCTCATCGACATCTCTTGATTCACCTAAGGCATAGCAGTAATCGGTGGGTTCTAGCAGATGACGTCATTTGCTTCACTGGCTGCACAAACAGCTTTTCTTGATCTGAATATCAATGCCTGTAATTCATATCCAGATAACAGGTGTCTGGTGGAGCTTTCCTTCCTTATTCTCTACTACTGGCCTAGGTAATGGACAAGTGTGATATCAAGTATGTATACCACCCCACGGACGTCAAGAAGTTAAGTAAATCTTCTGTTTACTTTGTTAACTTGTTTGCTAATCATTTTCACTCTCGTCCAACTTTCCTGTGACGACAGCTGCCGACCATTCAGTAGCCCACCTCACCTTCAACAAAAAGAACATCCACAATTGCACCGAATAAAAAATTAAAGAATGAAAAGGTGAAAACCGACCTCCTGGGGAACAACTTGGATTCGAGGGAAATGTAAGAACCGTCTAGACAGTACTGACCCTCCAATTTTTCTTAGAAGACTGGTTAAGGAAAGGCAAATCCTACATTTATGACGTTTGTAAACTAAGAGAAAGTGTTGAGAGGAATACAAACAGTGTTAGAAATTATGAGATAGCAGGGTAAAATACGGGGAGCGAAAGGCTATTTGCAACATTCACAGAAACAACACGGTAGTTAGAAGAGTCGAGAGGCACGAAAGGGAAGCAGTGGTTAAGAATGGAGTGAGACAGGTTTGAATCCTATCCCCGATGTTAATCAATCTGTACAATGAAGAAGAAGCAAACGAAACCAGAGAAAAATCTGGAGAAGGAATTAAGTTCAGGAGGAAGAAATGAAGTTGGAAAGTTGTGGTAAGGTCTTATGGGACCAAACTGCTGAGGTCATCGATCCCTAAGCTTACGCACTACTGAATCTAACTTATACTAACTTATGCTAAGGACGACACACACACACACACACACACATATGCCGGAGGGAAGACTCGAACCTCCGACGGAGAGCACCGCACGGACCGTGAAAAGACGCCTCAGGCCGCAGGCTACTCCGCGCGGAGAAGAAATAATACTTTGAGGTTTGCGGATGACATTGCACAGGGTGGGGCAAATAAAAGTAGCCGGAAACGGAGTTCCAAGGTACAACGAAACACAACAGGGGAAATGAAAGACGGTACTGACGTGACTATGGCAGACCTTGAAATTGACCACCACTCATTTCTGGACTCTTTCGGGCCCTGGAAAGCAAGTCGCTGAAGGCGAATCAAAGCTGGACGGCTGGAAGTGCTGCAGTCACATCCGAAATGTTCTGCTGCAATTGGTGAAGACTATGAGGGATGTTGCCATACTTGTGGGCTTCCCACACAAACTGTCGCACACTGACAGATCAGCTAGGACCCGGTACAGAGTAACCTCTGCTAACAGGCGTGAAGGCAGTGTAAATGTGCCCCAAGTTTCGGACTGCCGTATCTGCACCTGCTCCATGCCCCTGGGATGTGGTTATATGCACACACACACACACACACACACACACACACACACACACACACACACACACACACACATCTACTCGTCCGGTCCACTTTTATTTACCCCACCCTGTAGTTCCGTCACAGACGGCAATGGTCTTGCGAGACCAGTTGAATGGATTGGACACTGTCTTGAAGCAGGATAAAAGATGAACGTCAACAAAAGCTAAGCAAGGGTAACGGAATGGAGTCGAATTAAATAAAGCGATGGCGACGGAAATCGATTAGGAAACGAGACACTAAAATTAATAGATGACGTTAGCTGTTTCGGCAGTAAAAGAACTGGCGATGGCCGAAGTAGAGAAGATATTAAATGTTGACTGGCAGTGGCAAGGAAAGAGTTTCTGAAGAAGAGCAATTTGTTAAAAACGAATATAGATTTGTTACGAAGTTTATCTGAAGGTATCTGTTTGAGGATCTGAAGTGTAGCCTCGTACGGATGTGAAAAGTGAACTATAAACATTTAAGGCCAGAAGAGAAAAGAGGTTTTAAAATTTGGTGCTACAGAAGAATGCTGGAGATTAGATGGACAGATTATGTAACTAGTGAAGGCGTGTTGAATAGAACTGGAGAGAAAAGAAAGCTGTGACATAACTTGACTAAAAGGACAGATCGGCTTCCTGAGTAATCAAGGGATCAATAGCTTACTATTGGAGGGAAGTGGGAGAGGGGGAAGGGGAGGTGTGGCGCGGAGAAACATTGTAGAGGGAGATCATGAGGTGAATAGAGTAAGCAGGTTCAAAAGGCGGCGGTAGTTACTCGTAAATCAACAGACTTGCACAGAATAGGGTAACAATGAGAGCTGCATCAAACGAGTCTTCGCACTGAAGACGACAACAAGAACACTAACCAAAACTGGCGTAACGTTCTTAAGAACCGAAAATTGACCACTGCCCATAGCGAGATTGAATACCAGCATTTGGCAACGTTGTGGACACGTGACGCAGAAACGAATGTATGTGAGTTGGGCAGAGACCAATGGGAAACCATTACAGCCTCTTTGCTAGCTCTGCGGTAATGTGCTGTCCTATGAGAAAGCGTCTGTTATGGTTCGCAGCTCCAGTATATTTGACTGTTACGTTTTTATCCTTTCTGTGAAAGAGCTGCAAGCAGTGAGATCAAACATCGATAAGGAAATCGCAAGAAAATACTTTCGGCTCATAGTGCAATGGTGAAAAATTTACAATGCTGCACAACAGGTAACGCCTCTTTCCGCTGCTGACAAGCAAATTTTGGGTTTCTAGGAATATATAACTTTACTTATGAAATGCCACACTTGCATACCTCTTGAGTATGACACAGCATACCAATTAAACACAGACCCAATCGAAATCTAAGTGAGTAGTATTTTACTAATTCGTGCCGATAGAGGCACGCTTGTGTACAGATACTCAGTTTTATTAAAACAGACTTTCGTCGTAAGGTTATCGTGGGTACTTTTATTTTATTTCTTATAATACAGTGCACAATTTTCGTAAGGTTTCTTCTAGTGTTGTTAAAACAATAGTAAACATGAGAGAGAAAATAATCATCAACATTACATGCGAATTTTCTGATGTTATCTATAACAATCTGACAATGCACATGCAGTTTATTGATTACATGCATGTAGAAAACTTGTTCTGAGTTAAGGCTGTCAAACAAGGTTTTTAAGAAGAATAAAAAGCCACTATCACACGACGGCTAACGTAGAAAATACTTTTTTGACGTATTTTGGCATGATGCACTCCCCTCATTCGTAATACAAAAGTTTCTAGTTGCATCTGCAGCCTGGCCGTCTGTTAAGCCTGAAAAGAACAAAATGTCGCAGAAGTTAGCCCTTTTTCCACATGCGACTATTTTGGGTTGAGAAGTGAAGGGCACTATGTTCAAAGCTCTATTAGATTGATAACTACAGCAGACAGCAGAATCGCGTTTTAAAAAATGTAGCAGTGAATGTACTCGAACTCGCTTCAGCGTATCGACATTGCACACTTACCTTTACTCTGCTAGCTTACATGTAGTTGCACCACCTCCAGAACTCAAGAACAATTCCTCCAGAACTTCCGCATTCCACAGGGCTGTCAGATAATGCATATGGCCGGATCTACACTTCTGAGAGACAGACAGTTACATCTTTTCTTTTGCACTGCACGACGTTTTCAACAATCAGATAGTGCAATAGAGTAGTTCAAGAGGAAAGGAACACTTCCTAATTAAATTTCTGCATCCTACACTGTTGGCAGCTCTGTGTAGGTGGCAGTTACATGATTTTATTTGGATGGTTACAAAATAGAGTCGAATGTATACAGTGGGTAGCCAAGGCAGCTAGTTCATGGCGATTCGGTCAACCAAATAAATGAATGTACCGAACATGCTGCAAACCACTACAGGGAGCTTGTGTGTCAGAATTATCATCCAGTGTGGTGCAACGACAATACAATACGAGAATGAGACACAGAGAAGATGATTCGGTAGTCTGTTGGATTGAAGTTAGGTTCAAATTCTTGTGGGCTGGGTCCAATTCCAACTTATACCGATGGTTTTTCCATAGGTAGAGACAGATTCTATTCTCTTCTGGCTATGCCAAGTGAAGAAGGTATAATGGCATTGTGGTCTAACTTTACATTAAACGTGATATTCCTTCTCTACCAAGTAGAGGTTAGGTTGAACCACAATAAAGTCAGGAGTCGCGACATGTAGAAACTCTATAGCCACTAACCCTTCTTATACTAGTTATTTATTTCTAGTGACGAAACAAACGCTATGTATGGTCACAGGACACTTATTCCATCTTTTATCTGAGCTTCAGCGTGTCGATAAAATTGGTTCTGAACTGGGATTGCAACTCAGACCGCCCTTAACGCGGAATTTGATCCGTTCAGGACAATACAGCTCAACTACAATTTGTTATTTGTTCAAACCTGCAGATTCCTCAACATCTCCACATATTGCACGTGAATGGGTTCGAATCCTGGCCTGCACTTAAGTTTTCATTATGTTTCATCAAGCTCTAGCATGAGAATACCTACCTGCTGGTGGGTAACAATTTTGATTTTTAATGTACTTTCATTCGTTGTCAACACTAACGATATCTGACGTTTTTGACTCCCAGTGAGACACAGAACTATTTGCGAGATCACTGAAAGGTCAAGGATGTTATTCCGAGCTGCTGGTGGAGAAAAATTCGGTAGCTGACGTCTCTTTGTGTGTAGTGAACAACGATATGTGTGGGGTTCGATTCCCAGTCAGGACTGAACTCTTCGTCATATTATTTTTAGTTCAAACATGCTCACATGTCGCTGCTGGCGTAACAAACCCGTATTTGACTTTCGTTTTCTCTATAATATAAGAACGATAGGTGCCGGGTTGGAGTCCTGGGAAGGAAAAATTTAATGTTTCGTCTCGTCATTTCAGTTAAAACATCCAGCTACTGCCGAGAAAATCCGATATGTCACAGTTGATTGTGCTTCGATATCAATCTGATTAGGTCCTGGGTTCGGATCCCTGTCCAACGTTAAGCTTTACCTCACGGCATTTCAAGTAAGTTACTTGTGAAGAAGCAATATTTAACATCTCTCGTAGTTCGTTAACAGGGACAATAGATGCTGGGTAGGAATTTGCGTCCGTTAAAATGTTAACGTGATGTGATTTAAAGTCGGTATTTAATAAGTGATAGTGTCTAAAATCGAGATATATCACTCTCTGTAAGCCTAGTCCGGAATGAGTGTTAGTTTCCGTCAGTCACGAAATCTTTACTTAGTCTCCATGACCTGGGTTTGAATCCATATGCACATCGAAACGCTTCGTCGTGTCATTTGAAGTTCATACATATTCTCAACTAGCTGCTCGTGAATAACTTAAATTTTTAATGTCATGTTGTCTTAAATAATATGAACGGTATGTTACTTTGAAGAGGAAATAATGACTACGACGAACTTACTACGTGCATTACCTATCTGACGTAATAATGAGAGTGGTAACATTTCAGGTATGTTATTTATTGCAATAAATGTGAGCTTACATACCTTAAGGACAGTCTTATCTGTCATAAGGTGTTCCCTGATATTTGTGGTATCGTGGTATTACATTACATCTTGAGTTATTGCGATACAGAGCAGTGTTTTCTAGTGGTGACTTGTAGGAACCATTTTCAATAGTCAGACGACTGTACTGAGGCGCGATTAGAGCACCTTCTAGACAGCTGCGTTATGTGGGTTGCTTGCGAATCAGGCGAAATGCAATTCTGGTCGTTCGGATACTTTTGAGCACGACTGTACATGACGTTAATCCCATTCGGATAACTCCTTCGTGGTGCGTTTGTTCGTCTTATAGAGTTTTTTCTCTTGGTGTAAACTGATGTATTTCGTACTGATTAGCACCAAAAAAGTTAAATCCAATTAACTTCAAACAAGAGAAGAATTAACTACTTTCCAGGATGTTGAAAATTAAGTGGACTGTGAAGATAAGATATGAAGGGCTTATTTCAATAGTGGTACAAGTCCATTTTTGTTCATTCTGAGATACAGAGTCCTGAAGTTAAATGACCGCTGAGAAATCTGCAGTTGAGATATTCAAGTATATATACTTGAATATTTCTGGTATCTCAACTGCAGATTTTTCAGCGGTCATTTAACTTTAGGACTCTGTATCTCAGAAGGAACAAAAATGGACTTGTACCGCTATTGAATGAAGCCCTTCATATGAGGGGGTTCTCCGAAGAACCTGTCGTGTGTGAAAAGTGTAGGGGAACACTGAAATTGGAATATATCTGATAGGTAATTCTGGGCTTTGTGTGTAAATGCTACACTAAGATTAAGAGGGTGGTACGGAGAGGAACTCGTGACGGGCTGCATCAAACCACCTTTTTTTTAGGCTTTAGCATCTCCTTTTTTAGTTTCAATCTAAAGCCTACTGAACGAAATTATTCCACGAAACAAAATAAAACCCGAAATCATTTGGGCTGTTTATTAACAAAAATCTATAGGCTAGAGAAAGTGCGAATATTTGGAGCTAAAAGTGTAGAAGGCAAGAGTGCTCCACAGTGGCGAGTACTCTTAACTGGAACTTCAACGGCTGGCAAGTGAGTCGTTATACGACGACATACACTCCTGGAAATTGAAATAAGAGCACCGTGAATTCATTGTCCCAGGAAGGGGAAACTTTATTGACACATTCCTGGGGTCAGATACATCACATGATCACACTGACAGAACCACAGGCACATAGACACAGGCAACAGAGCATGCACAATGTCGGCACTAGTACAGTGTATATCCACCTTTCGCAGCAATGCAGGCTGCTATTCTCCCATGGAGACGATCGTAGAGATGCTGGATGTAGTCCTGTGGAACGGCTTGCCATGCCATTTCCACCAGGCGCCTCAGTTGGACCAGCGTTCGTGCTGGACGTGCAGACCGCGTGAGACGACGCTTCATCCAGTCCCAAACATGCTCAATGGGGGACAGATCCGGAGATCTTGCTGGCCAGGGTAGTTGACTTACACCTTCTAGAGCACGTTGGGTGGCACGGGATACATGCGGACGTGCATTGTCCTGTTGGAACAGCAAGTTCCCTTTTCGGTCTAGGAATGGTAGAACGATGGGTTCGATGACGGTTTGGATGTACCGTGCACTATTCAGTGTCCCCTCGACGATCACCAGTGGTGTACGGCCAGTGTAGGAGATCGCTCCCCACACCATGATGCCGGGTGTTGGCCCTGTGTGCCTCGGTCGTATGCAGTCCTGATTGTGGCGCTCACCTGCACGGCGCCAAACACGCATACGACCATCATTGGCACCAAGGCAGAAACGACTCTCAATGCTGAAGACGACACGTCTCCATTCGTCCCTCCATTCACGCCTGTCGCGACACCACTGGAGGCGGGCTGCACGATGTTGGGGCGTGAGCGGAAGACGGCCTAACGGTGTGCGGGACCGTAGCCCAGCTTCATGGAGACGGTTGCGAATGGTCCTCGCCGATACCCCAGGAGCAACAGTGTCCCTAATTTGCTGGGAAGTGGCGGTGCGGTCCCCTACGGCACCGCGTAGGATCCTACGGTCTTGGCGTGCATCCGTGCGTCGCTGCGGTCCGGTCCCAGGTCGACGAGCACGTGCACCTTCCGCCGACCACTGGCGACAACATCGATGTACTGTGGAGACCTCACGCCCCACGTGTTGAGCAATTCGGCGGTACGTCCACCCTGCCTCCCGCATGCCCACTATACGCCCTCGCTCAAAGTCCGTCAACTGCACATACGGTTCACGTCCACGCTGTCGCGGCATGCTACCAGTGTTAAAGACTGCGATGGAGCTCCGTATGCCACGGCAAACTGGCTGACACTGACGGCGGCGGTGCACAAATGCTGCGCAGCTAGCGCCATTCGACGGCCAACACCGCGGTTCCTGGTGTGTCCGCTGTGCCGTGCTTGTGATCATTGCTTGTACAGCCCTCTCGCAGTGTCCGGAGCAAGTATGGTGGGTCTGACACACCGGTGTCAATGTGTTCTTTTTTCCATTTCCAGGAGTGTATAACAGGCAGACGGCTGCTATCGTATGGAGAAGAAATACTGCGGAGACTTAACAGAATTGCAGTGAGGTTTTATTTAAAGCTGCTTAAATTAAGACCTGCGTTTGTCACCTAAAATAAGGGCTTTCTTCTACGAATACCAATAAAGAAGAGAGGACCAACTGCCAAGTCTGGTCTTTGTGTCACTGCGCACTGCTGCGGTGGCTAACCAGTGCCATTTTCCCACAGCGTGCAGTGCGCATTCTTGATGTAGTAGTAGTAGTTGTTGTTGTTGTTGTGGTTTTCAAAGCCAAGACTGTAATGGAACTTACCACACAACTCTATCCTTTACAAGCCTCTTCACGTCCGAAGAGCTACAGCAACCTATATCCTTCTGTATCTGTTCCCTTCTGTATCTGTTTTCTGCATTAATCTCTTGGTCTCCTTCTACGATTTTTAGCCCACGCCCTCCCCACACATCCCTCCAATACTAAACTGGCGATGCCTTGATGTCTCACAATGTGTCCTACCAATCGTTCCCTTCTTTTAGTCAAGTTCTACCACTAATTTCTTCTCTCCCCATTTCCATTCTGTAGCTCCTTATTAGTTACGTGATTTATCTTGTTAATCTTCAGCATTCTTCTATAGTGAGCAAAACTAATTTACTACACTAAGTGTCTCATTTCTTAATCTAATATCCTCAGCATTTAATTGGACTACGTTTCATTATCCCTGTTTTGCTTTTGATGATGTTCATCTTGTACTCTCCTTTCAAGACACTGCTCATCCCATTCAGTTGCTCTTCCAAGTCCTTTACTGTCTCTGACATAATTACAGTATCATCGGCAAACCTCAAAGCTTTTACTTCTTCTCTCCGAACTTAAATTCCTACTCTAAATTTTTCTTTGGTTTCCTTTAACTGTGTGCTCAATGTATGGATTGAATAACATCGGGGATAAGCTACAACGCTGTCTCACTCCTTTCTCAACCGTTGCTTCCTTTTCGTGCCCCTCATCTCTTTACAATTGCCGTCTGGCTTCCGCTACAAGTTGTAGATAGCCTTTCGCTCCCTGTATTTTACCCCTATTACCCTCATAATTTCAAAGCGAGTATTCCCGTCAGCATTGTCAAAAGCTTTAACTTATATTTGCCATTGCTTAAGCAACTTCTAAGGTATTTCGCAAAGTCAATATTTCCTCGCGTCTTCCTACATTCTCCATAACCCAGACTGACCTTCGCGATGTCGGCTTCTAATAGTATTTTCCATTCTTCTGTACAGAAGCCATGATTGTGTTTTGAAACCGTGACTTATTAAACTGACAGTTTGATAATTTTCACACCTGTCAGCAGCTAATTCGTATGGAATTGAAATTGTTACATTCTTCTCGAAGTTTGAGAGTACTTCGCCTACCTCATACATCTTTCACAGCAAATGGAAGAGTTTTGTCGTGGATGGCATTATCAGTAGTTCTGACGGAATGTCGTCTACTCCCGGGGCCTCGTTTCGACTTCCAGTGCTCTGTCAAATTCTTCTCGCAGTATCGTATCTCCCATATCATCTTCATCTACGTCCCCTTTCATTTCTATAATGTTGCCTTCATCTCCCTTGTACAGACTCCTTCCCTTTTCCATCATCCCCTTCTTTGTTTAGGATAGTTTTCCATCACAGCTCTTTATATTCATACAGATGCTTCCATTTCTATAATATTGCCTTCATTTCCCCTGTATAGGCATTCTACATACTCCTTCCGCCTTTCATCTTTCCCTTCTTTGCTTAGGATAGATTTTTCAGCAGAGCTCTTTATATTTCTGCACCTGCTTGTCTTTCTCCGAAGGTTTCGTCTTTCCTGTAGGCTGTATCTGTCTTTCCCGTAGTGAAATATACTTCTAAGTGCCTACATTTGTCCTCTAGCCACTTTTGTTTAGCCATTTTGAACTTCTTGAAAATATAATTTTTAGACGCTTCTATTCCCTTTCGCCTGCTTCATTTGTTGCATTTTTTTGTTTTCTCCTTTCATTAGTTAAATTCAATATAAATCACAGATTTAGCTTATTTCGCTCGATACAGTAATAAATCCGCAGTTTGCGTAAGATAACGTTAATGGTGTTCGGTTTCTATTGACAATAATTTATGTAACGTGTTTCTATTTGTCGTCAGTCTTCTGACTGATTTCATCTAGTCCACCACAACTACTTGTCGTGTGCCAAACTCTTCGTCTCAGAGTAGGACTTGCATCCGTCGTCTTCAGTTATTTGCTTTGTATATTCCAATCTCTGTCTTCACCTACAGTTTTTATCCTCTACAGATCTCTCAAATAACATGGACGTTATTCCTCGATGTATCAACACACGTTCCATGTTTCTGTCGCTTCTCCTTGTCAGTGTTTTCCATGTGTTCCTTTCTTAGCCGATTCTGCGAAGAACCACCTCATTTCCTACCTTATCAGTCCATCTGATTTTCATCATTCTTCTGTAGCAACACATCTAAAATGCTTAGATTCTCTATATTTTCCGGTATTCCCACAGTAATTCATTGCTATACAATGCTGTTCTCCAAACGTATCTTCTGAGATATTTCTACGTCAAGTTAAAACCGATGGTCAGGAATGCCGTCTTTGTCTGTACTAGTCTGCTTTTCATGCCGTCCGCCCGTCACGTGTTCTTTTGCTTTTTTCACTTCGTCTACTTCATGGTCTCAGTTTTTTTTTTTTAAAAAAAAGCTTATTGCTAATCTCCCTTCTGCTAATCCTTTCTTCCGTCTATCCTCAATCCTTAGTGTGTGCTCACTAGACGTACAAGTCCCACAATTCTTCGTGAGCTTCACTGACGATAATAATGCCATCAGCGAATCTTACCATTAATATCTTTTCACCCTGAATTTTAATCCCACTTCTGAATTACGGCTCAAAATGGCTCTGAGCACTATGGGACTTAACTTCTGAGGCCATCAGTCCCATAGAACTTAGAACTACTTAAACCTAACTAACCTAAGGACATCATACACATCCATGCCCGAGGCCAGATTCGAACCTGCGACCGTAGCGGTCGCGCGGTTCCAGACTGTAGCGCCTAGAACCGCTCGGCACTCCGGCCGGCTTCTGAATTATGCTTTTATTCCGCCATTGCTTCTTCAACATATAGATTGAATAACAGGGGTAAAAGACTGCAATCTCAGTACTCCGTTCTTGGTTTTTCATTGTTATAGTTCCCTCTAGGTTCTCGTACATTTTGTATATTATCTATCTTTCCTCATAAATTCGCCTATTTTTGTGAGAATTTCGAACAATTTGCACCATCTACGAAACAGAATATCACGGTAAACATAAACGCGGAAGGTCAGATTGCTATAATTGTAACTCCGATTCCTAAGCAGAAAAACTGCGGGTACGTCGCAAAGGAATGCAGGAACAGAGCTTGTAGCTGAGTGTGAAGTCACCAGTAGTCGTCCAGATGTCACGACGCCCCGTAGGCGGTTGCCATAGCGACGCAACACCTTCCTCCCGACGGGCGGTCGCTTGAGTAGTTGTCCCCGCGAGTCGCCCTTCGCATCCCGACTGCGTTAACAACCCCCATAACTCCCGCAGATAAAAGCCTCGCCAGCAAAGTGGCGAGCCTTTTACGTCTAGGCGTTTTCCTCACTTCATTCCTGTGGTAAGAATCCGCTAAAATATTGCCCGCAGTACCACGTCAGCTAACATGGCCGATATGGCTCGACCACACCCGCATCTAGCACATAATTTAACGTTCCTTACTGTCAAACACACATACGGAAAACGGCAACATCTTGGGGAGGAAGATTAATATTATGTCACGGAGTAGGCGTGAATTCCTTTGCGCGGATGGCGTCGGGAAGTCGACATACCTGCATAACATCTCGCAAAATTCGAGATAGCAGTATGAATTTAAAATTTCTCCGCGAACTCTATTTTTTTCGCTTGTAGTGACAGGCGGGCTTGAATTTGAATATCAAATTTCACACACAGTGTCGTCTAATGAGCGCGTAAAAGTTCATTTACATATGCACTGCGTTTCAGCACCAGGAAACAAGCTGCAGAGTCTATGAGTAATGAACACCAATTAGCTCTGGAACACAAATGGAGACAACTCGAAATCATTATACAATACGACTTAGAACTGCTATGTAATGTGGTGTTATAAAGCTGTACCGAAAGCAAACAGAGCTTCATCACTGATGTAAACGAAAACAAATTCTTGCTGACGAACAAAAAGTAAACGAAGCCGTAATGAAAACAGTGATGCAAGAATCTTCCAACGAACTGGAAATAAAATTTGGCCAAATGATGTGACCAAAATCACGAGAGTGATTCAAGTGAAAAACCTTAGTTATTTATTATTGTATAAATGAGGTAACACAGGAAAATTACAGACATGTAATTTCTCTGTGAAGTCCCCATGACGTGTAACGCCGAAATACACTGAGGTGACAAAAGTAATTTGATAGTGATATGCACATAGAGAGATGGCGATAGTATCACGTACACAATGTGCGACGTTCGACAGACGTGTCCGATAGGACAATGCGCCTAAATTTGGCGTTAATGACCTGTGGCAGCAGATAACAGACGCGAGTTGTCGTGTCCTGACATAGGTGGGAGAGGGAGAAAAGGGGTTACTGGTTAGTCCCACGCCACCGAGCGGTACAGAGCAGAAGGCAGAAGGACAATTCACAGTGAAGGCATTTTATTGTTGTCTTTTATCTCAGCCAACACTGGTACCGGCATTTACTAGAAATGCAGGTGATGAGACTTGGTAGGGAACTCGTTGTGGGGACTCTTCGACAAACAGGGATTTGAAATAGTTGTTTATTCCAGACAGGACTAACTAATACAAAAAATGGCTCAAATGGCTCTGAGCACTATGGGACTTAACATCTGAGGCCATCAGTCCCCTTGAACTTAGTACTACTTAAACCTAACTAACCTAAGGACATCACACACTTCCATGCCCGAGACAGGATTCGAACCTGCGACCGTAGAGGTCGCGCGGTTCCGGACTGAAGCGCCTACAACCGCTCGGCCATCGCGGCCGTTAACTAATACACTGGAGACTAGTTCTAGGGTTAGAAAAAGCATGAATAACACTGTTACAACTGAAGCCACAGTAGCAAACACTAGCAGCATTTTAAGGCAACGACTTAATTGCAAAACAAAATATACTGAATGTGAACTGTGAAAGGTATGTGCTGAGATTCGATCAGGATAGAGCCAGTGAAAAATGTCGATAGTTCCCAACCGCAAGGTTGGAGGAGTAGTACGAGGTGCATTCAAGTTATAAGGCCTCCGATTTTTTTTTCTAATTAACTACTCACCCGAAATCAATGAAACTGGCGTTACTTCTCGACGTAATCGCCCTGCAGACGTACACATTTTTCACAACGCTGACGCCATGATTCCATGGCAGCGGCGAAGGCTTCTTTAGGAGTCTGTTTTGACCACTGGAAAATCGCTGAGGCAATAGCAGCACGGCTGGTGAATGTGCGGTCACGGAGAGTGTCTTTCATTGTTGGAAAAACCCAACAGTCACTAGGAGCCAGGTCAGGTGAGCAGGGAGCATGAGGAATCACTTCAAAGTTGTTATCACGAAGAAACTGTTGCGTAACGTTAGCTGGATGTGCGGGTGCGTTGCCTTGGTGAAACAGCACACGCACAGCCCTTCCCGGACGTTTTTGTGGCAGTGCAGGAAGGAATTTGTTCTTCAAAACATTTTCGTAGGATGCACCTGTTACCGTAGTGCCCGTTTGAACGCAATGGGTAAGGATTACACCCTCGCTGTCCCAGAACATGGACACTATAATATTTTCAACACTGGCGGTTACCCGAAATTTTTTTGGTGGCGGTGAATCTGTGTGCCTTCAATGAGCTGACTGGCGCTTTGTTTCTGGATTGAAAAATGGCATCCACGTCTCATCCATTGTCACAACCGACGAAAAGAAAGTCCCATTCATGCTGTCGTTGCGCGTCAACATTGGTTAGCAACATGCCACACGGGCAGCCATGTAATCGTCCGTCAGCATTCATGGCACACACCTGGATGACACTTTCCGCATTTTCAGGTCGTCATGCAGGGTTATGTGCACAGAACCCACAGAAATGCCTACTCTGGAGGCGATCTGTTCAACAGTCATTCGGCGATCCCCCAAAACAATTCTCTCCACTTTCTCGATCATGTCGTCAGACCGGCTTGTGTGAGCCCGAGGTTGTTTTGGTTTGTTGTCACACGATGTTCTGCCTTCATTAAACTGTCGCACCCACGAACGCACTTTCGACAGATGCATATCTCCATCATCACATGTCTCCTTCAACTGTCGATGAATTTCAATTGGTTTCACACCACGCAAATTCAGAAAACGAGTGATTGCACGCTGTTGAAGTAAGGATAACGTTGCCATTTTAAGTATTTAAAACAGTTCTCATTCTCGCCGCTGGCGGTAAAATTCCATCTGCCGTACAGTGCTGCCATCTCTGGGACGTATTGACAATGAACGTGGCCTCATTTTAAAACAATGTGTATGTTTCTATCTGTTTCCAGTCCGGAGAAAAAAAATCGGAAGCCTTAGAAATTGAATGCACCTCGTACATCTAAAAATGGTTCAAATGGCTCTGAGCACTATGGGACTTAAAACATCTATGGTCATCAGTCCCCTAGAACTTACAACTACTTAAACCTAACTAACCTAAAGACAGGACACAACACCCAACCATCACGAGGCAGAGAAAATCCCTGACTCCGCCGGGAATCGAACCTGGGAACCCGGGCGTGGGAAGCGAGAACGCTACCGCACGACCACGAGACGCTGGCAGTACTACATCTTCGAGTAGTAAGATCTCTGACAGCTAACAGAGCTAGGTGAACGCGGTAAAATTTTGAGTGGTGAGGAGATGCGCAGAGACAGCAGACGTGTTTCGAGTCGGAGCTAGATGCCTGCAGGAGGCAGCCGGGTCGTGACAGCATCAAAGTAAGAATTGGCGCTACGCACATAATAAGCTATATATTGAGCGAAACTCGGCACATACCTGGGGAAACTAGAAAGAATAATTAATATAATAGGTTTTCTTTGGTTAAATAATGTGTAAAAGCTAAATAGAAATCCCATTGTTGATGCAATAAGCGTTTTGTGAAACTTTCTCGTAAATCCATGCTATAGAAGTTTTTTCTAGTTTTTCACATGTGCCTTAAAAGTTTGAACAATAAATATTTTTTAGATAAAATTAGAGTTTCATCTCACACCTTATGTCGTTCTCCGCATCCTGTGCTTGCATTGAACCAAAAGGTACATTAAAGTAAAGTTCCATGAGTAAAGCTGATAATTTCATTTATCAGAGTAAAATAATCTATATTCCATTGCACAGTTGGCAAATTATTCATATCAGGACAGAATTTTTATTAAGTAACAAACAGGGCCAAAATGAGTAAAGTTATCTAGAATGACAATTTTATGCCATTGTACTACGGCTGAGTTGAATACATGTTTTATTATCGGCTAAACGGGAAGGAGTGCACGAGCTAAGTCCACAGATGCAGGTTGATGACTTTCATTTATTTTTACCACTAAACTTTCATGCAGTCAGATGTGTATTTTGAGTATTAATTTTCCAACAATATTTTCATGCAGTCAGGTAAAGTTCAGTTCAGTTAAATACGCAGTCAGATGCAAGTTTTTATTAAAGATTAAAGCAGTCACATGCAGTTCAGTCCAGTTCAAATAGTGAATTTTTATTAACAACACTTTCACTTGGTGACATCCTCTGTGGTGACGTTCCTGGACATATTTTTTCCGTAACTGTGGACTTTGTTTTCGAGCATTCTATTTTGCCACCATTGTTTCAGATGTGCTCTGCCTTGCTAGTTGCGTAATATTGCTTTGGCGGCTATGCTTGTGTGCTACAATTGCTAGTTGCGTAATACTGTGTTTGCTGCTACGCTTGTGAACATTCATTTCAGCTTGCTTTCTGCATTTTTACAGATTTTGTGTGTCCATCCTAAACAATTTTTCTTCTTTTTGTCTGTAAAATACCGTCTAGTGACTTACGTCCATTTTAAAATTGTTGTTAGCCATATTGTCTCTTTCAAGATGTCTGAAAGAAATAGACAGGGCGATAAAGTAAAACTACGCAGTTCCTCAAAATCGCGTAAGCTACAACTACCGGACAATGACCCAGTTTTGCCCCTTAATCCTCCTACGTCACAAACTGATCAGGAAGTTGCGAATAAAACTGCAGCTAGTAATGATGCAACAGAATCACAAATTCCGAATCGGTTCCTCTTCTGCGTTCGGATTCTCAGAACACATTAAGCCATGTAGAAACAGTTTCCCATGATTCGTTTTTGCTTAATCAACCTGCACAAAGCAATGTAGTTGGCTCCAACAATCAATTTCTCTTGCAAAATCCTTCTACAGATAGAGAAATTGTTTCATCTGAGAGTTTTCAAACAGTCCTTAGTAAACCTAGCCAGCAATATCGGTTGCCACACTCAAATCCTGAGGTGACGCCCCCAGTAACAAATGAAGATAAATTTGATCGTTATTTTCGACTACTACAGGAACGTGACGCTAAGAGTGAAGAATAGAACGCAAAGCGTGACAAACAATTTGCGCAATTCCGTGCAGATATTGCGGAACATAACAAAACATTAACGGGACGATTAGACGCCTTGTGTGCTGACAATGCTAAGCGTGCTCAGGAATTGACACACACTATTGAAACATACAAGGAAGCAAATGACAGGAAATTACAGGATATCATTGAAACACATAACCGTGACGTTACTGACCTAACGAACAGAATCAATGCAGTACTTCCAACAGAGGTTATTGACAAGTTGCAAAACCTTCTGCTACTCATTCAGAGCAAATACAGGTCTTACAATCATGTACAGAATCCCTGACATCTGACGTCACTCAACTTTAAACTTAAGGTCAGTGAACAGGGTGAACAATTCCAGTCACAGTTTGAAAACATAACCGAAAGAATAGCTGCTTTGGAAACGCACGCAGACAATGGATCAGACCATACAACCCCAGTTCATTTTTCAGAAACAACTGAATACCAAGCCCTGGCCAAATTTAACAGCAAACAAGTCACTATTAAGAACAGCAAAAAAGAGAACTCAACTCAATTCGGAACACACTTTCTGATATTCACCAACAATGGCAGGACGACAGTGCGCCTCGTAATTTTGTCCCAAAACACCAGGGAAATAATGGTGCTTATCTACAACAACAGCCCCCCTTCGTATCTTTACAGGCTCCATTTTCGCAGGATCACCCTCAACACGGCAGTACCTTCTCAGGCAGTTTTTCCCTACCCCATGATGTTTCTTCCTTTCCCCGCCAGGACAATGTCGATTATAAACACTTCCTTTCAATTAAGAAATTCAAAACGTTCCGGAATAACCCGAACGATTTACATCCGCTTGATTGGATTCAGCAATTTACTTTTGCGTTTCGTCCGAATTGGCCAGTCGCACATCAGTTAGAACTTGTTTGTAGTTTCTTGGAGGGTGAACCTGCAACGAGAATGCCACACGTTGCACGACAATGCTTGTCTTTCCAATCATTCCAACAACACGTTTTGGATGCTTACTGGAATGCCACTTCACAGCGTGCTGTAAAAGATCAGTTGTTAAAGATGCCACCTTTCCATAACTCACAATTCCGCACCTTGACGCAATATTTTGATTACATGATCCAACAAAACCAACATCTCACAGAACCTGACAGACCGTCTGGTCTCATTCAGCTCTGTATCTCCAAATTACCAAGATCATTGCGAGTTCCGTTGCTGATAGGGAGTCGCACGGAACACTTAAACACATTCCGTGACGTCTTACAGCTTCTTGAACTAGACGAAACTCATAATTCACGATAAAGTCAACACTCTTTCGCGGAAACGCAACAGAATAGAGACAATCGTTTCCGTAATAACGGTAGGCAGTTTCCGAATAACAGACCCCAATATGGAAATGCAAGACAGTTTCTTCCACAATCCCAGTATCAGCAGAATGATGTGAATGCCTATTCATCGAGGAATCAAAATTATCACACCTCTCCCCCAATGTCATTCCGCAATGATACCCCACAAGATAATCGGCGGTACGGTAATAGTCAGAGAGCCTGGGATAATCAGCGGAATAATTCCAAGTCTGCTTTCGTACAAAGAAACCAAATGTGGCACCAGAACCGCCACCAACCGTACGGAAACAATAATGACTACCAACGACGACAAACCCTTAACCATCCACCCACTCATCAGCACAGTCAACAGAATTTCCCAAATCGTAATTATAATCATGCAAATCAGGACCGGAGACAAACCAGTGACAGCCGACAGAATTACGGCAATGACGGACGTGTACCATTTCATCAACCAAATTCCCGGTTCCACCCCAAACCAGATATCAACAATTCATCCGGTCGAACAGTACAGTTAG
Source organism: Schistocerca cancellata (assembly GCF_023864275.1). NCBI lineage: Eukaryota > Metazoa > Arthropoda > Insecta > Orthoptera > Acrididae > Schistocerca > Schistocerca cancellata. Next base: position 1,036,370,606 of record NC_064627.1, on the reverse strand, counting down.
AAGAGGTTCGTCCACCAAACCCACGCAATAATGCAGATACGCAGCGTTAGACAGAATACCAACAATAGCAATTAACTGCTCCGCCTACTGAATGCTATCCGCAGAGTGGGCAGTGCCATGATTCTTCAGAAAATTTAACGTCACACGTTATCCGTTGTGATGATATACGAGAGGATCTTCTGTTGAACAAAAAAAAAAAAAAAAAAAAAAAAAACGAATTGCGACCTATTGTTCATCATCCGGTTATTCATACTTCGAATGGCACACAAAAATTCTCTGCTGTGCTTGATTCGGGTTCTCCCGTTTCTGTTATCAGCCGCCTTTAAAAAATGCGCTGCTATTTCTACCATTCCAACACTTCCGCTTACGCATACCAAGATCAGTGGTGCTGTTCCTGGCAAGAGTATAGATATCAGACAACAATGTTATCTGGAATTTCAAGTTGACAAACACCTTCTTTATGCAACATTTTTAATAGTTCCGCTCCTCACTACAGACGTCATTTTGGGGATCGATTTTTTGAACAAATATAAAGCCATTTTAGATTTTGAAGATAATTTCATTCGTCTCTGTGATGATGGAGTTTGCTTCTTTATGGACATTTACAAACAGTTGTCGAAAGCAGAACAAGATCTTAACAAAATCAACTTCATTCAGTCTCAGCTCCCGTCGGACGTAACACTGACGTCATTCTTTGTTCCTTACCCACATATGGACAATAGTGATACGACTCCAGAGATTAGCGACACTATTGAGGATAAAATCAAGGTCGTCAATTCAGCCTCAGTTCAGGAAAAGGAAGGTTTACATGCCATCTCAACTGAATTTTCCCATGTTTTCGCCACAGCTCCAGGCACAATCAAAGATTTTGTATATGAATTTAGAGTAAAACCCCACACCCCTTTTGCTGTTCCACCTTATCCGATACCGTTAGTTCAATGTGACAAAGTCAAACAGGAAATCCAATCTGTGTTAGCTCACAATACTATTGAACCTGCTACCAGTCTATACAATTCTCCAATACATGTTGTGCCTAAACGGGATGGTTCAATTCGTCTTGTTTTGGATTCAAGGCAAATCAATACGATCATCATACCAGAAACGGATAGGCCGTTAACACTGGATGAAATCTTACAACAGTTTCATGGTGTATCTATTTTTTCCTCGCTGGACCTCCGAAATAGTTTTTGGCAAATCGAACTACACCCCAATTGTCGTAAATACACAGCTTTTCTTTGCTTCGGTACATGCTAACTATTTCGCAAACTGCCCTTCGGTATAACAATCTCTTCTGCAGCCTTTATCCGTGGATTAAATACTGTGTTGCCAGCTCCTTTGAAAGGCAGGATTATCAACTACATGGATGATATTCTTATTGCCGTTTCTTCCTGGCAAGAGCATAATGAAATATTATCCCAACTTCTTCACTCGTTCTCGAGCTTTGGTGTTACAGTAAATTTGGAAAAATCTCACTTTGGACAAGCTAAAATCAAATTTTTAGGCCGTCTCATTTCATCATCCGGAATTCAACCGGACCCTGATAAGCTGAAAGCAATTCATGACATACAGGTTCCCTGTACGAAAAAACAACTTCGCAGCTTTCTTGGAATGATAAACTTTTTCGCAGCTTCATTAACAGCAAAGCGTTAGATATGCCTACCTTGTGCAAATTAACTGGAAGAAATTCTATATGGCTTTGGGATAATTCTGCTCAGAAGGAATTTGAGACATTAGAACAGTCGCTTATAGATGCACCCCTGTTATCTCACCCTGATCCTACGACTGACTTTTGCATTTCAACAGATTCTTCAAACACAGCTCTTGGAGTTCATCTCTTCCAAGAGTGTATGGAAGGTGAAACTAAAGTACAAAGAAACATCGCCTTTGCTAGTCGAGTATTAACTTCTTCCGAAAGAAACTATTCCATCACAGAATTAGAAGCTTTGGCTGTTGTATGGGCATTTTCCAAGTTCAGACCTTTTCTTTTCGGTAGACACACCACAGTATATACAGACCATAGAGCACTAGAATTTTTGATGTCAGCTAAACTATCCCATGGTCGTTTAGCGAGATGGGCTCTCTTGCTACAAGATTTCTCCTTTTCAATTGTGTATGTACCAGGACCTCAAAACGTCGTTCCTGACGCTTTGTCACACACTTTAGAAACCGACAACAACGATCCAGCCAACACCTTCTGCCATAACAATTTCAGTTCACTGTATATGCGCCAGGTCGCATTTGAGAATTTCGTTTCCGATGCCCTACACAATATTGCGTCAGAACAAGATAAAGATTCCATCTGGAAAGACGTGAAACAACAATGGCGCGATGTTAATAATACCTCTCTACGACAGTATTACCTTATACACAACAATATTCTGTTCCACCGTATCAAACCAGATACGACAACGTGGCTAGTTTGTATCACTGAAGACTTAATTAACAAACTGATTTGGTATGTTCACCTTAGCTATGCGCATTATGGACCGCGCAAATGTTATCAGCTGCTTAAACAAACATCTTACTTATTCAATATGTAAAAACGTATTCGCCAAGTCCTTGCAAAATGCAGTTGTCAAAAAGCTAAACCACCTACGGTATCCTTTGCTGCTCAGACATTACCCATCATACCTTTACGTCTTCGTCAGCTGGCGGCCGTTGATTTATTTGGCCCGTTTCCTACTACAAATGGGGGTTACGCCTATGTTTTTGTCTGTGTGGAATTAACTTCTCAATTCGTCACTTTCGCCCCATTACGTAAAGCTACGGCCTGCACTGTTTCACGTGCTTTTACTAAACATTTCCTGACAGAAGTGGCTCATGTAACATCCGTAATATCCGACAATGGGCCGCAGTTCCGTTCGCGCACTTGGCGACGTACTCTTCAGAATCACAAAATTTCCCCCATTTTCATTTCCAGGTACCAAGCATCTTCCAACCCAGCAGAGAGGTTAATGAAGGAGTTGGTGAAATTATTTAAGATCTTTTGACCTGCAAAACACAATGACTGGGATAAATACCGCCACATGTTTCTGGATGTAATAAATTCATTACCAAATTCTTCCACACAGTTGTCTCCACATCTGGTTTTAAAGAACCAACATCCACCTGACAAGATTACAGAACTAATAAGTTTCCCACAGTCTCGCTGCCTAAGGCATCACGAGATTATTCAAATTGCGTTGCAGAATATTAAACGAGCTGCGGACCACCGGCTGCGCCAATTGAAGTCAACAAAGAGAAATGTTTCTTTTCAAGTAGGAGATAAAGTTCTGGTCCGCTCCCACAGGCTATCCAATAAAGCCCGCAATCTCAGTCAGAAATTCTTTCTGTTATATAAGGGTCCATATCGAGTCGTCCGTATAGCACATCCTAATGCAACTGAAGTACAAACCCTATGTACAAAGAAATCACGTGGTGTACATCACATCACAAACTACAAACAGTTTATTGAATAGACAATACTGCATTGTTTGGGAACTTTCTAAATCTTATTTCTTACATTTACTTCTGTAATCCCAGCTATATACGTCCAGCTAGTTTGTTCACATTATTTCTCCCTGGCCCGAGTACAGTTAAGTTACGTTGTGCAAGACGCGACAGTTGGCTGCGACTGCGACGCTGCCCCCTCCTCTTTTCCCAGCCTGGCAGACGGCGGCACGGCCGCAACACGACTGGAGTCGTCGCTGTTTCCCAAGCTCCGGTCGGCGGCGGCGGATTCAAATACATAAGAAAAATAAGAATTCCGATTTTCTTGCTGTAAAAAATACTGTATGTTAATGCAAGAAAGTTACATCGGCCCCCAGAGTTAGTTTTTCGATACAGATTCTCCTTTTACTTTAAAAAATTGAAAAGTATCTCTTCTGGTTTTGCGTGTTTTTTTCGCTGTATATTACTTCTCTATCAATTGTGAGGAACGTAAAAGGCACAAAAAATTGATGTTTGCGTATCTTACAGTTTCACATCACAGCTTGATAATGAGGTGTCTATTTTTCCGATATTCGTCACAGTTATCCCGATACTTAATTTACAAGTAACCTACTGCATAAAATTTGAATTGTGTACAGTGAAAAATGTGGTCGCTGGCTACTTTACGTATGGTTTACGTTAGGTCATACATCGTTGCCGATGAAAAGAAGCTAACGTATCGAAATTATTTTTAAAGTTGAGATCAGAATGATATCGAACTCCGTTACCGAGATTTGGGCTCATATATCTCCGGGAGCGTCGCGACTAGCCGCCAGTTCTGTCGACGCGCAACGAGAATCGTGTGGTCATCACACGATAGAGAATGCATTTGTTTTGTTTCGCTGACACATTTGGACCTAATGAAACCATTTTATGTCATATTTCTCCGGTATGAGTTACTAATATTTCTCCATATGCTCTTGACAATTTCATTTAAAATGCCACGAAATGTAGGTTTCTTAAACCCAAGTGATCAAGCAGAACCCATTTTCGTGGTTTTGCTGAGGCATCTGAACCTGTTCCAAGCTTTCTTTCTCATTTATTTCTCTGATACGAGTCCCGAATATTCCTCCATCTGTTTTTGCACATTTCACCTAAAATTCCAATGAAAGATAAGTTTATTAACAATAAGCGCACGCTTGCGTCATTGCATTGTTTCAAGTTCTTGACAACGAGATAGGGTTACACCTTAAACATCTCTAGAATTTTCATTCTGAACGTCTACAGTATACACTGGCAGAAATGTGGAAGAAATAATGTCCGTGCTTGTTCACAAAATTTCCCCAAATTATACTTGTCAGTTTCTCCCATGTAGAAACTTTTGGAACAAGCTAAGGCAACTTTCATAGCCGACTGAGTCTTTATTCCCATCCAAATGAACTTCCATATTCTTATATTCTGACAGCATACATCGTTATGGATGACATGAACATTTAATCTTGCCAAGCTGCACTCAAAAGATAACTCCAGGATTTACAAAAGACGAATTTCAATTGTGAACTGTGTCAGACCAGAAGGGCCTTGTAAAACAGTAGTGCACTTTTGGCACAAGTTTTTTGAGTACCATCTTCTACCAATGAATTGAAGTGAATGTGACAAATTACTTATTGCAGCATACTGTTTGCGCAATCTGTTGAGAAACGCCTTCCTCAAAAACGACCATCTATTGATTACAGAAAGCTGTACAACAATCTGGTGGTGGTTTTTCACAACTAGAAGGTATCATCAAGACACCAATCTACCGTTTACTTTCAAAGTGAAGGTATTGTAAAATGTAACTTTATCGTTGTACTTTAGATTGTTCATTTTATAATGTACTTGCTGTTTTCAATTTTTATCGTCACAAAAAAGAGTAATGCGAAAATTAACCTTCAAGTTCATTTTCATCATTCTAATTCTACATCTGCATGGATTATACTGATTTTCATAACAGGCCTGAAAAATTTGCATTAATGGGAAAATATTATATATTCACTCACCTGCCAGTTTCAACTGTGCACCAATTTCTTCGCAAATTCTGTCTCTGAACATAGTGTCTCTATATTTAGGGTTCTTCAAATCGTAAAGGCAAGGATGTTGCGAGACCAGCTCACAGAGAATGAAATCCTATGAGTGGCTCATTTCAGTTTTCCTTGACTGGCTCGACATGTTTCTGGCAGCCGTACGTCTTTGTGTCGTGCGACTTCCGTCGCAACGCTGCTCACTGTTGCAGTGCTGCGGCAGCTGCCGCAACAGTCACGCGTCGCATCCCAAACTCGAACTGCGCATGCGCCAGCAAGCAACTTCTGACGTCACGTAGCTACCCGTCGCAGTCGCTAGTGTGCGTCGCGTCTTGGACAACGTACCTTTAGCGAGCGCGTAGCGCGTCGCTGCAACCGTTGCCTGGGAACCACATTAGTGACAGGTGGTCGGCCACTTAGTTATTTTTCTCGAGCCCCAGTCAACTACCTCAGGAGGGTAGAACTTTTTTCTTTCTCACGTCCATCGGCCTGCCTCCTCTGTTTTGTTCTTGCAATATGATAAAGACAAGAGTTCGGAGACATCTTTTTCTGGAGACACCTTTTTTAATGTTACCTGTTTTCTTCCCAGAGATTTACAGATTTCTTACGTATTGTAATAAACTGAGATTTTTTCTGTACGTTACTAATAAACTACGTTATTGTTTTCTGTGCGACTCATTTCATGCTGGCGTTCGAAGTTGACGTTACAGTGGAGTATTTTGGTCATCATTCATCAATTTGATGTTGATACTTACTACGTGATAATTTTGCTGTTATTTTTTTTTGTTGGTCGCTCACCACTGTTACTTTACGATGATTACATGGAATTATTACATAATGACACTGCTTGTATGAAGATTTTGTCGTAACGAAGGCTACTTTGTATGTTGATGTTGAGCTAGTGGTAACAATCTTCCTGAAGTTTACGTAGGATCTTAGTGCTTAAGGTTGTATTACGTGTATTGAATATGAGTATTGACTATGAGGATATGAAGATCAGACTAATGTTCTCGATGAATTTTATGTATTTGAAGAAAATGAGGGTTTATAAGAGTTTTTAAGATGATATTCGAAGTTTATATGGAGAATGAGGTATTATTAGATTGAAGCTGCATTTTTTTTTTTAGACTTTAGGATCTTGGACGCTACAAGTGATGATTAACAAATACTGTGTGCTGAAGTTACGACGACAGAAATATGAAGTGTGAGCGATGTGGTTTTGCATTTACTAGGAATGTCAAAAATGGTTATATGACGAGTTTCAGGTTTCACTTTCATACTATTTAACAGTTAATTTCTTTTCACAGCTTTTATGAACAAGTATCAACGATTTTATGATGTACCAAGTTTACCAGAACTTACCTCTGTCAGAATATTTTCATTTTACGTTGCCAATACAGATGGTGTATTAATGTTCTCGTTGCCATGGGCAATCGAATATTCAGGTATTTTCATGATGAGTACAATACGAGTAATATGTTCACACTTGGTTTATGCTATTATCCAGTTTCTCTTTACGGCAGTAACTTTTATTTTAACCCTTGTCTTTGAGAATAAGACCATTCACGTTTCTGAAAACTTAACATTTTGTGTCTCCAATTTTAAACTGCTTATTAATGCTCAACTATTTTTCAGATGCCATTAATGCAATACTGTGATAACTTGGGATTACTAGAGGCCAATTGGAATTGTTTTTGGAGTCGTTATTGAGGATCTACTGAGGACTTAAGTCATGCCATGCTACAGCAGTTTTTTTGATTAATCCTTTTTTTTCATACCTACAGCACCAAAAGTATTACACTTGTTGCCTTTTACAATGTCTCTGTACTACCTTATATGTTGCTTCTTCTCTTATCATGTGTTTTTCACGCCAAGATATAAACAGCTGTTTCTATCTCATTGCTTATCATGTGTGTTATGTGTGAATTTCTGTGTTCCTGCACTTTTATTTTTTGTAAGATTACCTATTTCAGGATTAGAGTAATGTTATGTCTTATGCTTTCTGCTGAAATCTTGTTATGTGTTGGCCTGCTAATATTGCCTTATGCTTTCTACTGAAATGTTGTTGTTTTGGCCTGCTAATTTTGCCTTATGCTTTCTGCTGAAATTTTGTTCTGTGTTGGCCTGATATTTTTGCTTTATTTTCTGCAATATGCTTTCTGCTGAAATTTTGTTCTATGTTGGCATGCTAATTTGCTTTATTATCTGACATTAACTTCTTGCATTTCATTACAGCTATTTTCATATTTTGTCTACGTATTTATTATTCATATTTGTGCTACACTGCTTATGGATCATTTAATCAATGCTTTTGCCTTTGTACTTTGTGATGTTGATTATGTGGCCACATACTATGCATATATGCTTCTATTTATGCACACTTCTGTTTTGTCACACTGCTACTTGCTGACACATGACAGTACCTCTCCTTGACTGAGCTCAGTGTGTTGTCCATTCCTAATGCCTGTTCCCTAAGTGTGTTATTTTCATGCTATATCAATATAAGATTACTGTGTTTTTATTCCCATGATACTCATGTCTTTTGGTGCACCATAACTACCATTATTTTCAGCTGCAGTAATTAGTAAGCTCTTTATTGTCTCTGTGTGTTATTTATATAACTAACTTTGCTTTTTTTTCTCACATATGATTGACATGATTTTAACATTAACACGTGATAACACATTACCCATTTGTTCTACACAACAGGACTAAATGGGGTGGAGGGTCGGTTGTTCTTTAACTGACACATCATGTGGCGTTGCTGCCCCGTATCCTTGAGCTCTGTAGAACTCATTCTTCCTTTCTGAGTTCTCAGTCTACTCTTCTTTCTGTTGCTTTTGTCACATATCTGTGTACCAGTTCTCCGTTAAGTAAAATCATTATTTGTAATGCCCCATTTCATTGTACTTAGGATTTAAAATGCACGATTTAGAGGACCAACTATATGAACAAAAAAAGGGGGGGGACTGTTTGTAATGCCCCATTTCATGGCACTAAGGATTTCATATACAAGGCTTATTACAAGGCTTTGAGGATTACGTTTATGTTAAAAAGGAAAGGAAACTTTTCAATACTAAATTGTAGGATCGAATTGATGTTTCCTAATGTGAGACGTTTGGGAGTGTTTGCACTGTGAATATTTTATTGAAATACCTATGTGAAGACTATTTAATAATGTACATTAATGGTAGAAAGAAAGGAAGCTTTTGAATACAAATTTTTGGGATAGAATTGATCTTACTGTTTCATAACGAGAGGCTTATATTGTATGATGTAAATGGAAGATTTAATTTATCTGATGTGACTATGAAGTCAGATTACTGAGTAGGACTTTACCTAAACTTGTGCTGTTGAATATTGTAAGTAATTTCTTCATGAACATTGATTACTGCTACAACTGAGCAGCATGACTTTCATGCACTTCAATTGACATTGTATGTAAGAAGATTAGGTACAATTTATTCCCACTATATTTGTGCAGGATCACTTTACTGCACTTTATCAAAAAATAGTATGCAAGCATGTTTTACTATCTTTTAAAGGATTTTTTTTGTACATAGATTTTATTCAACTCAAGACTATTATTGCTAGAGAGTTGGTAACATTAGTGTTATCTTATAGATATGTAACACATTTTATGCAGTAAATGCACTGCAGACAATTATTGTAAATTACTTTAAATATTAATTTCTTGTTACCTTAAAGATATATAACACATTCTTTATGCAGCAAATGTCCACTGCATACAGTTCTTGTATATTACTTTAAATATTAATTTCTTGTTAACTTAAATGTAGATAACACATTTTTGCAGTAAATGTCCACTGCCTATTGTATATTGCTTTTAATATTATAACAGAGACTGAGTTGTCATCTGAAAGACTACTAGATGTAAGTTTAAGAGAATGTGACAAAAGCCATTGTGGGCTACCTGTTCATGTCAAATGTCTACTAAGAGTAATTGAAGTTAACGATGTTAAGAGTATGTCAGTGTGGACTGCCACCTGACATAACATGCCTTCTATGAATGATAATTGAAACTGAATGTCAGTAGGTGTTGTCATCTGACTTGACATATATTGCACATTCGATACTACCATGGCTCAGGGTTTGTAATCACCTGAGACCTCTGTTACAGGGTGAGTTATCCCCTGATTTAACAGGCAATCGGTTGCTCAGTGTGTCCCATCACTTGATGCCTTTTATTCTTCACATTTCTTGTACTACAGCTCTCTATTGGGGTCAGTGTGTCCCATCACCTGACGTGACATGCTGTGTACATGGACATCATCGGCGGCTCAGTGTGTCCCATCTCCTGATGCCCACTATTCTTCACATTTCTTGTACTACAGATCACTATTGGGATCAGTGTGTTCTATCACCTGACGTGACAAGATAGTACAATATACATTAGTAGTGGTTCAGTGTGTCCCATCACCTGAATTCTTCTCATTTCTTGTACTACAGTTCACTATTGGGGTCAGTGTATTACATCACCTGACGTGACATGCTGTGTAGATGGACCTAATCGGTTGCTCAGTGTGTCCCATCACCTGAGGCCACATATTTCTATTTTCTTGCACTACAGCTCAATAATAAGTCAGCGTGGTCTCCCACCTGATGTGACCTGTCCTGTACAATTGACCTAATTTAGGGCTCAGGGTGTCTGATCTCCTGAGGCCGTTTATTCACTATTATCAAAGACAGTCGACAAGCATCTGAGGTTTACTCCAAGATAATGATGGTAACTGAAAGTCAGTTTATGCTGTCACATAACATGACAGAGACGTAATAGTTAAACCTGCTATTAATTAAAGTATCTTATTGCATATTTTATGTATTTTTTCTCATATTCTATATAACTATCAGGTAAATTTGGATATGATTTGAGGTATTTTTCTCTCATATTTCTATACTTCTATGTGGTAACATTCAAGTTTATATGATGTAACTATTAGGTAAACTTTGATATTTTTTGAGGTATTTTTCCTTATATTTCTATGTTTCCATTTTGTAACACTTAGTATTGTGTGACATTGATGATTCACTTGTATTTCGATATTTTATGTATTTTTCTCACATTCTACATAACTGTTAGGTAGAGTTTCATGTTATGTGAGGTATGTTCCCTCATATTTCTCTGCTTGTATTTGGTATTATGTAACAGGTATTTCAGTTTTGTACATTTCGATGTTTTTTGAGTCACTGTGCCTTGCAAACCTGGACTGTTGGTAAAGTTTGAATTTGATACACCTCACTTAATACCCTATATGTCTGATGCTTTTGTCCCATATAGAAATGTTTTGGTTTTGTACATTTTTATGTTCTTTATTTCACTGTGCATAGCAAATCTCATCGTATTATACATTTTACTTAACATCCTAGGTTTATTGATCAATTTCTTTGCTCTGTAATACTCTTTTCATGAGAATACTATGTATATTTTATATTGTATCTTCCATTGTAACTTTTTTTACGAATTTCGTGGGGAAATCTGTGCTAACTGCACAGATCCCCCCACAAAATTCTGGTCCATCGCACCAGAGGGTTGTGAAAGGTATGTGCTGAGATTCGATCAGGATAGAGCCAGTGAAAAATGTCGATAGTTCCCAACCGCAAGGTTGGAGGAGTAGTACCTCTTCGAGTAGTAAGATCTCTGACAGCTAACAGAGCTAGGTGCACGCGGTAAAAGTTTGAGTGGTGAGGAGATGCGCAGAGACAGCAGACGTGTTTCGAGTCGGAGCTAGATGCCTTCAGGAGGCAGCCGGGTCGTGACAGCATCGAAGTAAGAATTGGCGCTACGCACATAACAAGCTATATATTGAGCGAAACTCGGCACATACCTGGGGAAACTAGAAAGAATAATTAATAAAATAGGTTTTCTTTGGTTAAATAATGTCTAAAAGCTAGATAGAAATCCCATTGTTGATGCAATAAGCGTTTTGTGAAACTTTCTCGTAAATCCATGCTATAGAAGTTTTTTTTAGTTTTTCACATGTGCCTTAAAAGTTTGAACAATAAATATTTTTTAGATAAAATTAAAGGTACATTAAAGTAAAGTTCCCATGAGTAAAGCTAATAATTTCATTTATCAGAGTAAAATAATCTATATGCCATTGCACAGTTGGCAAATTATTCAGATCAGGACAGAATTTTTATTAAGTAACAAATAGGGCCAAAATGAGTAAATTTATCTAGAATGACAATTTTATGCCATTGCACTACGGCTGAGTTGAATATATGTTTTATTATCGGCTAAACGGGAAGGAGTGCACGAGCTAAGTCCACAGACGCAGTCAGATGCAGGTTGATGACTTTCATTTATTTTTACCACTAAACTTTCATGCAGTCAGATAAAGTTCAGTTCAGTTAAATACACAGTCAGATGCAAGTTTTATTTAAGACTAAAGCAGTCACATGCAGTTCAGTCCAGTTCAAATAGAGAATTTTTATTAACAACACTTTCAACTGTTCACTGAGGCACTCCGAAGTGAGAGAGAGCAGACTTACGCAGAGCTGGACCGAGGCTGGGATCGACGGACGCGGAATCGGCGCCCAGATCGTCTGACTGAGAACTCCACCAAAATGCGGAATCTAGGGGTTTTAAAGAGTGGCATGGGGCTGTTTTTCCCACTTAAAGCCACCCAACCAATCCGGCAGGTCTCGTGCAGGCGCCTGCCAATCACGGTTTAGTTAGGTCCCCTCTACTGCTCCTAAGGCAGTTGCACTAACTAAGTCCGTATTTGGTATCAACATTACTCAGCTGAAAGCTTAACGTAAGTGCTCTGCCAAATAAGGCTATCAACATTATTGCTATACGTCATTTAGCCCCGCCCCTTGGGCTCCCCGAGTAGGGACTGCTAGGTCACCAGTTTTTTTGGCGTTTTCGCTCTCTTTCTAACCCTTGTGAGCCTACTGACGTTGCTGTTCTCAGGGCTGGTATCAGGCTGGCTTTATACACTAGTACGTGCCTGTTGGTTACAAAGTTCTACGGTGACAACCTACTACAGCGTCTAGACGACATATGCAGTTACATGTTAATTCCTTGAAGAGTAACTAGCGCCATGCGACCGCGTCTGGGGGCGTCTGAATTTCGCGAGGCTCTCCCCTTACGATTTACTTCATGTAACAATATCTCTCCTAGTTTCATCTGCCCTCAGCATCGTCTCTGCTTCCGCGCCTTGGAGCGCCTTTCCTCCTTTCTCACAGCTTCAAGATAACACTACAGTAGCAAGGAATAATCAATATATTACAGAGTGCCTTTGCTAACAACACGACCTTGCCTGTAGTGCCTCTCCTGACTTCGTTACCACATCAGTTGGACCCGTGATCTGGCCAGATAAGTCCACATTTCAGTTGGTAGGCGCTGATGGTAGGGATCGAGTGTGGCGCAGACCCCACGTAGCCATGGACCCAAATTGTCATCAAGGCACTGTGCAAGCTGATGGTCGCTTCGTAATGGTGTGGGTTGTGTTTACACGGAGCGGAACCGGTCACTGACTGGAAATGTTTATGTTCGGCTACTCGGAGACCATTTGTAGCCATTCATGGACTTTACGTTCACAAACAACGATCACATTTTTGTAAATGACAATGCGCTATCTCACCGAGCCACAATTCTTCGATACTGGTTTGACGAACATTCTGGATAATTCGACCGAATGATTTGGCCACCCTGTGGGACATAATCGAAGGGCCAGTTGGTGCACAAAATCCTGCATCGCTAACACTTTCGCAATTATGGACGACTATAGAGGCAGTATGGCTCAGTATTCCTGCAGGGACTTCCAACGACTTGTTGAGTCCATGACGCGTCGTGCTGCTGCAAAACGCTGGGCAAAAGAAGGTCCGAGACGATATTAGGAGGTACCTCAGGGTAATACCGCCAGACCAGTCTGAAGGTGTGTCGCTTCTGCTGGTGATTTCCACTTGGAAACCTATTGGCACATATGGATCCTCGTTGTTTCATTCCTTCACTGCAGACTAACGGCGATGGACGTTTACGCCCTCACTTACCGTTACTGGAGACTCAAGACGCTAAGTCTCTGATATTAGGACACACAGGACAGGAAACTTTTCGGACATAAAAAACGAGATTCAAACAAGAAAATGACTGGAAAAGGAGTAAAATCAACTCAAACAAGACTAGGAAGAGAGATACCTCGTCGAAAAATTGCGCTCCAAATTCCAGTTGCAGTATGATGCCACTACTGTTCAATGGACTGAAGAGGATTTTGACCGTTACCGCCAGGTCATATACCAGGACAGGTTAAACCTGGCTAGACGAATCTTCTCGTCCACACGCTGCCCGGTCAACCATAGTATCGATATGAAGAATGAAATCTGAATCTTCCTCACTAGTCTTCAGCCTGAACAACTTTCATGATTTCAGGCGTCAGACAATCGTTGGGAGGCAAACATTCCACAAGCGACGAAGAGGAGCAAACAACGGTGTAGGACCGGCGCACTCACAACCAAACGGTGCTTCTCATAAGGTGTCCACGTACTTCCAAAGCGGTGCTGAACAGAAAAGATCTATGTAGGTCCTTTTCGGCAATGTTTTCTCAGTCTTTATTACTTCCGGTTGCAGAGTTAACCAGTGTTGAAATTACATCATGGTTTCTGAAGGTTTTCTTGAGTAGTGTTTTCTGGGTTTTTACATTCATTTGGGGTGTCGTTATACACTGAAGCGCCAAAGAAACTGGTATAGACATGTATATTCAAATACAGAGTTATGTAAACAGGCAGAATACGGCGCTGAGGTCGGCAACGCTTACATAAGACAACAAATGTCTGATGCAGTTGTTAGATCGGCTACTGCTGCTACAATGGCAGGTTATCAAGATTTAAGTGAGTTTGAACGTGGTGTTATAGTCGGCGCACGAGTGATCCTGCAAGATCAGGATCAACGACGACTGAAGACAATCGTTCAACGTGACAGAAGTGCAGCACTTCCGTAAATTGCTGCAGATTTCAGTGCTGGCCTATCAACAAGTGGCAGCGTGTTAACCACTGAATGAAACATCATCGATATGGGCTTTCGAAGCCGAAGACCCAATTGTGTGCTCTTGATAGCTGCACGACACAAAGCTTTACGCCTCGCCTGGGCCCGTCAACACCGACGATGGACTGTTGATGATTGCAAACATGTTGCCTGGTCGGACGAGTCTCGTCTTAGATTGTATTGAGTGGATGGATGTGGACGTGTATGGAGACAACCTCATGAATCCATGGACCCTGCATGTCAGCGGGGACTGTTCAAGCTGGTGGATGCTCTGTAATGGTGTGGGGCGTGTGCTGTTGGAGTGATATGGGACCCCTGATACGTCTAGATACGACTCTGGCAGGTGACACGTACGTAAGCATCCTGTCTGATCACCTGTGTCATTCATGTTCACTGTGCACGGACTTGGGCAATTCCAGCAGGACAATGCTGCACCCCACACGTCCGGAATTGCTATAGAGTGGCTCCAGGAACACTCTTCTCACTTCCGCTGCCCACCAAACTCCGCAGACCTGATTATTGAGCATATCTGGAATGTCTTGCGACGTGCTGTTCAGAAGAGATTTCCACCCCCTCGTATTCTTACGGATTTATGGACAACCCTGCAGGATTCGTGGTGTCAGTTCCCTGCAGCACTACTTCAGATATTAGTCGAGCCCATGCCACGTCGTGTTGTGGCACCCCTGCGTGCTCACGGGGGCCCTACATGATATTAGGCACGTGTACCAGTTTCTTTGACTCTTCAGTGTATTTATTCAGTGTACACTAAAGCAATTTAGGTGCACAGTTATGCATTTCCAGAGCTTCGACTTCATCTTCTGACTGTGTCTGATCCTGTGTCGTCAGCTACTAAATACACTCCTGGAAATTGAAATAAGAACACCGTGAATTCATTGTCCCAGGAAGGGGAAACTTTATTGACACATTCCTGGGGTCAGATACATCACATGATCACACTGACAGAACCACAGGCACATAGACACAGGCAACAGAGCATGCACAATGTCGGCACTAGTACAGTGTATATCCACCTTTCGCAGCAATGCAGGCTGCTATTCTCCCATGGAGACGATCGTAGAGATGCTGGATGTAGTCCTGTGGAACGGCTTGCCATGCCATTTCCACCTGGCGCCTCAGTTGGACCAGCGTTCGTGCTAGACGTGCAGACCGCGTGAGAAGACGCTTCATCCAGTCCCAAACATGCTCAATGGAGGACAGATCCGGAGATCTTGCTGGCCAGGGTAGTTGACTTACACCTTCTAGAGCACGTTGGGTGGCACGGGATACATGCGGACGTGCATTGTCCTGTTGGAACAGCAAGTTCCCTTGCCGGTCTAGGAATGGTAGAACGATGGGTTCGATGACGGTTTGGATGTACCGTGCACTATTCAGTGTCCCCTCGACGATCACCAGTGGTGTACGGCCAGTGTAGGAGATCGCTCCCCACACCATGATGCCGGGTGTTGGCCCTTTGTGCCTCGGTCGTATGCAGTCCTGATTGTGGCGCTCACCTGCACGGCGCCAAACACGCATACGACCATCATTGGCACCAAGGCAGAAGCGACTCTCATCGCTGAAGACGACACGTCTCCATTCGTCCCTCCATTCACGCCTGTCGCGACACCACTGGAGGCGGGCTGCACGATGTTGGGGCGTGAGCGGAAGACGGCCTAACGGTGTGCGGGACCGTAGCCCAGCTTCATGGAGACGGTTGCGAATGGTCCTCGCCGATACCCCAGGAGCAACAGTGTCCCTAATTTGCTGGGAAGTGGCGGTGCGGTCCCCTACGGCACTGCGTAGGATCCTACGGTCTTGGCGTGCATCCGTGCGTCGCTGCGGTCCGGTCCCAGGTCGACGGGCACGTGCACCTTCCGCCGACCACTGGCGACAACATCGATGTACTGTGGAGACCTCACGCCCCACGTGTTGAGCAATTCGGCGGTACGTCCACCCGGCCTCCCGCATGCCCACTATACGCCCTCGCTCAAAGTCCGTCAACTGCACATACGGTTCACGTCCACGCTGTCGCGGCATGCTACCAGTGTTAAAGACTGCGATGGAGCTCCGTATGCCATGGCAAACTGGCTGACACTGACGGCGGCGGTGCACAAATGCTGCGCAGCTAGCGCCATTCGACGGCCAACACCGCGGTTCCTGGTGTGTCCGCTGTGCCGTGCGTGTGATCATTGCTTGTACAGCCCTCTCGCAGTGTCCGGAGCAAGTATGGTGGGTCTGACACACCGGTGTCAATGTGTTCTTTTTTCCATTTCCAGGAGTGTATATCGTTTGACAACAACCGCTCCTTCAGGTCCATAAGAAGATTTATGTTAAAATCGTTTGGAATAGGTCTCTTATTAGTTCCATCAAAAGGTTTATGTTAAAATCATTTGGAATAAACCCCTTATAATGTCTGTGGTGCTTAGGTTACGTTGTCGTGAAATGCCGAAAACACTTTTCGTGCCATCTTACCAGGGGCAGGTTGGTTAGTACTGGGCACCTATGCTTTTTTAAGCTTACACAAGCTGTTCAAAAAAAGTGTCGAATTGCTTGAGAGGTGGTAGTACTCTCGAAACAGGAAAAATAAGTCCAATAAACATTCGTCCGGAAATGCATACTTTCTGAGATAAACACTTGTATATAGCAAGGGCTGTGCGACGCTTGGTTGTGGTCATTAGCGCAGTCATTGTATTGGGGCTCCGTCAAAGTGTTGGCAGGGGATTACGATGTCTTACTCAGAGTACTCTATCTACTATTATCTGATCTGCAGTCAGTTGTGTGGTTCGAGTCATGTTGTAAGCTACGTTAATTTTCGTCATGTTTATATGCCCTATTGACATGGAGGAGCGAGTGCTGCGTTCAGTGGAAGAAATCCCGGGACCAGTGTGCGACGATTAGCACCAGCAGAAGGCGTGTCTCACTCTGTTATTGGGGTACTTCATGAACAAGAGCTGTACCAGTCACATCTACAGCGCGTTCAGGCCCTAAGGGCACAGGATCTTCATGGCAGACGGCGATTCTGTCAATGGCTGTCGCACAAGTGTGCACAGATCCACTGTTCACCTCCAAGATTTTATTTACCGCTGGGGCAGGGTTCACAAGAGACAGTGTGGCGAATTTCCATAACGAGCATGTACGGGCGGATGTAAATCGCCAATCAATTCAGGAGAGAGGGTTGTTGTTGTTGTGGTCTTCAGTCCTGAGACTGGTTTGATGCAGCTCTCCATGCTACTCTATCCTGTGCAAGCTTCTTCATCTCCCAGTACCTACTGCAACCTACATCCTTCTGAATCTGCTTAGTGTATTCATCTCTTGGTCTCCCCCTACGATTTTTACCCTCCACGCTGCCCTCCAATACTAAATTGGTGATCCCTTGATGCCTCAGAACATGTCCTACCAACCGATCCCTTCTTCTGGTCAAGTTGTGCCACAAACTTCTCTTCTCCCCAATCCTGTTCAATACTTCCTCATTAGTTATGTAATCTACCCATCTAATCATCAGCATTATTCTGTAGCACCACATTACAAAAACTTCTATTTTCTTCTTGTCCAAACTATTTACCGTCCATGTTTCACTTCCATACATGGCTACACTCCATACAAATACTTTCAGAAATGACTTCATGACACTTAAATCTATACTCGATGTTAACAAATTTCTCTTCTTCAGAAACGCTTTCCTTGCCATTGCCAGTCTACATTTTATATCCTCTCTACTTCGACCATCATCAGTTATTTTGCTCCCCAAATAGCAAAACTCCTTTACTACTTTAAGTGTCTCATTTCCTAATCTAATTCCCTCAGCATCACCCGACTTAATTCGACTACATTCCATTATCCTCGTTTTGTTTTTGTTGATGTTCATCTTATACCCTCTTTTCAAGCCTTCTCTATAAGCTACTGATAAACAATCAAATCCGGTGTGTTTTTCGTCATATTTTAATCATAAGCGTATATGTATTTTAAATGACTACCCTCACCTGCTTTGGTTCTGGCTATGTGTAATGTGATGTTGTTTAAGATCGCGTGTGAACGATTCGTTTTAAATGCATGGATTTATTTGTATTTAAAATTGATGGAAATCATGATGCGTTCTAGTATTGCCCACTTGGACTGCTACTTTTAAATTATGTTTACGTCACTGAACGGTTATTCCACTGCGTGTGTATGACCTATAATTTACTCGTCGCCTCACTGCTGGAAGTGTGGTAAACTGAGAGATATTGACGTGTAATTTGCCTTGTTTTAAGTTCTGATATTTTACATGTAGCATGCTACGCAGCATTGCAGGTCTTGGTGATGTAAATTACTGACGCAGCTGATATTTTATTGCAGATTGTATGTTTAAGATTTCTGTGAATTTCTTATGCTGTCTAGTTAGAAAAATAAATTGCATGTTATCGTGTTCATAATAAGGCCAAGGTATTTGGCTTACATTTGTGTCACTGTCCTAATGCAAGGTCTTGCCAGAGAAAATTTAATATTCATAATGTAGTTTCAATGTGGCCTATCCTTGAATCTCGACTAATAAGTTTTTGTACGCTAGGTCTGCCTCCCATCCTTGTTGTTAATGTACTTGCTTGCATGGGACTACCTTGGTTACGTTAATCGTCCACGCCTGGGTCGCTGAGAGGGTCGCGCTGGCCAGTCGGCACTTTTGCGATCCGCAAGGCAGCCCTACACTTCGGGCGACACACCTTGTTTTGTGTAACCATTCCAGGGAGAATACGTCTGTATATTGTGCCCGTTGCAACTAGTCCACGCAGCTAATTGGTAAAGTGAAGTTGTTGTACACTGTGGTTAGATAGTGGCCTTGAGTCTTTAATATTTCATGTAAAAACTGAAAATTGGTTTTCATGTTCCAAGGAGTTGCTTACTGCAGTGTTTGGTGTCCTTGCATATGGTTTGTTCCTGTGTTGATTGCGACTTTACAGGACTATCCTTACCTTAATTATACAGAGTCCACCAGAAAAATGTATATACTCTTTGTCAGGCTCTATCGAGATATCGATATTGTCGTTCGATTTGAGTCAAGGGTGTGTTGTAATATGGTCTTTGGCTCAACGGATGTTAGTACTTTCATCTCGGTATTGAGAAAACAAGATGGCTGGAGCACGCTTGACATTCGAGCAACGAGAATATATTGTGAAGTGGTTTTTCAAGTTTGATAATGCCATTGAAGTGCAACGTTAGTGGAGGCAGGAGTTTAAAAGCAATTAAACGCATCACTGACAGGTTTGAATTGCATGGAACGATTCGTGACTTTTTTTTTAGGAAGATGAGGAAGACAGCCTACAGCTACAAGTCCTACTTCGTCGGCTCTCGTGTTGGAAATGTTTATTAATTTTCCACAGATGTCTGCTACGCGCTGTGGCCGTGAAGTGCGGGTTACGAAAAATTATGAAAGCTGCAAAGTGGAAAGTTTACCTTCCACGATTACTGCACGCGATTAATGATGATGATCCTGATGGCCCAGTGCAATTTTGCGAATGGTATCAGCAAATGGTAACTAATGACGAACGATTTGTGACGAAGGTAGTGTGGAGTGACGAGGCGCATTTGTAACTTAATGGAACCGTGAATCTGCATAACAGTGTGTACTGCGCACCGGAAATCCGCATGTTTATGTGGATAAAGCGGTCAGTCTACCAGGAGTTGATGTGTGGTGTGGACTATCAAGTGGTTCAAATGGCTCTGACAAGGGAACCTCCACATCGCACCCCACTCAGATTTAGTTATAAGTTGGCACAGTGGATAGGCCTTGAAAAACTGAACACAGATCAATCGAGAAAACAGGAAGAAGTTGTGTGGAACTATGAAAAAAATAAGCAAAATACACAAACTGAGTAGTCCATGCGCACGATAGGAAACATCAAGGTGATTGAGAACTCAGGAGTGCCGTGGTCGCGTGGTTTGCGTGAGCAGCTGCGGAGCGAGAGGTCCTTGGTTCAGGTCTTCCCTCGAGTGTAAAGTTTAATTTTTTATATAATCAACTTCGCTCTCCAAAATTCCAGGACATGTTCGGATTTGCTTGGACATATGGAGGATTTGACGGTCTACACACGGAAAAATTTGAAAACGTTAAAAACATATGTTTTGACAGAGCACAGGGAAAACTGTGCGACTGTGAAACTGTTGCATTCATTTGCTGCAGTTTATGTGACAAACTCTTATGTTTTCATCACTTTTTTGGGAGTGATTGTCACATCCACAAGAAAACCTAAATCGGGCAAGGTAGAAGAATCTTTTTACCCATTCGCCAAGTGTACAAGTTAGGTGGGTCGACAACATATTCCTGTCATGTGACGCACATGCCGTCACCAGTGTCGTATAGAATATATCAGACGTGTTTTCCTGTGGACGAATCGGTTGACCTATGACTTTGCGATCAAATGTTTTCGGTTCCCATTGGAGAGGCACATCCTTTCGTCTACTAATCGCACGGTTTTGTGGTGCGGTCGCAAAAAGAGACACTAAACTTACTGCAGTGAACAGAGACGTCAATGAATGAACGGACAGATATAACTTTGCGAAAATAAAGAAAATAAACTTTTCACTCGAGGAAAGACTTGAACCAAGAACCTCTCGCTCCGCAGCTGCTCACACTAACCACTGGACCACGGCGCTCCTGAACTTGTTGCCTATCATGCACATGGACTACTCAGTTTGTATATTTTGCTTATTTCTTCATAGTTCCACACAACTTCTTCCTGTTTTCTCGATTGATCTGTGTTCAGTTTTTCAAGGCCTATCCACTCTGCCAACTTATAACTAAATCTGACGGGGGTGCGATGGGGAGATTCCCTTGTGAGCACTATGAGACTTAACTTCTGAGGTCATCAATCCCCTAGAACGTAGAACTACTTAAACGTAACTAACCTAAGGACATCACACACAGCCGGCCATTGTAGCCGAGCGGTTCTAGGCGCTTCAGTCCGGAACCGCGCTGCTGCTGCGGTCGCAGGTTCGAATCCTGCCTCGGGTATGGATGTGTGTGATGTCCTTAGGTTCAAATGGTTCAAATGGCTCTGAGCACCATGGGACTTAACATCTATGGTCATCAGTCCCCTAGAACTTAGAAATACTTAAACCTAACTAACCTAAGGACAGGACACAACACCCAGCCATCACGAGGCAGAGAAAATCCCTGACCCCGCCGGGAATCGAACCCGGGAACCCGGGCGTGGGAAGCGAGAACGCTACCGCACGACCACGAGATGCGGGCGATGTCCTTAGGTTAGTTAGGTTTAAGTAGTTCTAAGTTCTAGGGGACTGATGACCTCAGATGTTAAGTCCCATAGTGCTCAGAGCCATTTGAACCATTTTTGAACATCACACACATCCATGCCCGAGGCAGCATTCGAACCTGCGACCGTAGCGGACGCGCGCTTTCAGACTGTAGCGCCTAGAACCGCGGTCGCAAAACACAGACACTAAACTAGAACCGCTCGGCCACACAGGCCGACTGTGGACTAGGACTATCTGGAGAAGTGTACCTGGAAAAGTTACACACGTCAGTTTTTCCAGGTATACTTGCGCTTTATGGAGCTGATGAAGAGGTCTTCTGCCAACAGGACGGGGCGCCACCACACTACCACGTAGCCGTACGAACTTTCCTGGATGGCAATTTTCCGGGGCATTGGATTGGACGAAGAGGGTCCATTGAGTTCCCTCCACGGTCGCCAGACCTATCATCTATGGACCTTTACTTGTGGGGAACTGTGAAAGATAACGTCTACCGACGTAAGGCAAGCACGCTGCAGGAACTTCGCCAGGAGATTGCAGCGACACGTGCAGCGATCTCCACTGTAACACTGACTGACATAGTTGCGGCGACCGCTAGGCGTTCTATTATGTGTACAGCCGCCCCCACTGAACATTTTGAACCATTAAGGTAACCATGTACTATATTGAAGGTTGTACAACATTTGTGATCAATTATTGAATGTAAAATAAGCACATAAGTAATACTTTTCGTTCCTTTAAAGTGTGTATGCACTTTTCTGGCGGACTCTGTATATTGTACTGACTCTTATTTCTCTAAAGCATATTACTGATAAAATGTTAATTACTATTGTAATTTTGAACCAGTTAATTTTTGAAGGGTGCATTTTTTATTGTTGTTATTAGTTGTGCTTAAGGGGTTGTTTCCCTGTGGTAAATGAATTTGATTTGTTTTTTGTGAAAGAAGAGAAAGGTAATGTACAGTTTTATTCTGTGCATGATTAGACCTATGAACCTTTATTTTGATGTTAGAGTCGCATTATATAGTTTTGAGACTGGTAAAGCAAATTCTCGATTAACTGATAGTTTGAAGTAACCTTCTTTTAACTGATTAATGGGTTAATTAAATAATTGCTTCTGAATGCTTCTGGCAAATACATATTTGTGTTTGAAATTAAACTGTGAACGCTGTTCAACAACTTGGATTCAAGTCCTTCCTTTTGAGAGGTGTCCTACAATTTCCTCGACGTGTAATTTGCCCCTTCATTCTGGACAGGGTAAGCCGGGCTTGACTCGTAAAGATTTTTTTACCAAAACGACAGCAACGGTGGTTTTGTTCTTCGCGAATATCGCCACAGTAAAGGAATACGGAGAGGTCCTTTTTCCGCACCAGGAAGGAAGAACTTGATTCGGAGGTTCGAATTAACTGGCGATTTGGGGTTTGTACCTGGGAGAGATCGCCATATTTGAACCTGTGTGATGTCTGATTGTAGGGTTACCTGATGTACAGGGTTTATCAGCGGGAGACTAACACAAGTTGGAGGGTGAAGATGAACACAGCGGGAGAGGTAGCCAACTTTTCAAGTGAGATGTTTCGGGGAGTAGTAGAACAGTTCCTTGTGTCCTTCCAGGCTGTCGTGGCTGCAGATGGCCGTCACCTTGAGCAATGTTCGTAAACTGGAACGTAAACGTGGTACGCAATTAAAATGTTTTTATTTCAGTGGTTTATTTCCCATTACTCTTGCGCTTGTCTCAACGAATGTTTCTACAAAATTCCCTTGTTCTACGCTCAATCGTTCTTCGTGGGCTCCCTGTCAGGTAGCGAAAGTTTAGTTACAACCACCCTGCAGAATATGTCGGTAAGCCGACGCCAAATCAAGAGGAAAAATTTACAGCAAAAATGAATAATATGTACGTAATTACCAAAGACTATATAAATTCCTGGGCATGTGAGTTTAGTGCCCCATTAAAGCACTTTCAGCTATGGCATTAGCTGATGTTACAGTATGGGAACGTGCAGCAGTAAACTATAAATATTTTGTCTAGAAGCAACGTTAAGTAGGATGACAGTGAATTGACCAGTGACAAAATTTTACGAAATTCATGCAACAAAACAGACGAATCTGCCTTTGAAAAGCCGTTTGGTACATGAAAAGTGGACATATTATTTTTCAAATCACAGGATAATGAAGAATTTTATTGGGAATTATTGAAATTAGCAGAATATGTACTTGAAATTTCAGCTCACAACCCAGACGCCGAAAGCGTGTTCTCTTTCAGGAACGCCCATTGGACAATGGAATGTAATGATGATTATTCTTATTTCTTTATAAATCTAATTGAACTGACCAAAGTTATTGAATATCTTTTCGTTTTTGTCCCAGAAGAATAGATAACTGTTTATTTTGTTTAATGTGGAGTAGTTTTAATTCGGAGAATACTTCTGTCTCTCTCTCCTCCGTTCTAAAACTGACAGAAGCTCACATGCATACCTAGCTGTACAGGCAGTCCTCGACGTGAGGTAACCACTGAGAGATGGCTTAGCCACGGCCTGGGCGCAAGCCAGCTAGTCCATCAAACTTTGTAGGAGGGCTTCTGTGAATTGAAACCTGGTTGGTAGGTAGCCAGAGAGCGCCCAGTATGAGGTTAAGGTTGTGGAGGGGGCCATAAACAGTTACTGTGAGTTGCACAATCAAACCACACAACTTTATTTTTATAAGAACTACTTATTTACACCTTGGCTTAAAAGATCACAACTAAACAATGCGGCTCAAGGCCTAGTCAATGAAAACTTGAGATGCTTTCTGGGCTGAAGGCTCAAAACGCAAGAACGACTGAAGACCTGGCTTAGAAATCAAAAGCAATTAAAAATAGAAGGTAAAAAATTAAATAAAAACGTGCAATGAAAACAATTAACGGCTGAAGGCCTACTCTAGACGCTGAAGGACATCTATAATTGAGGCACATTAATAAACAATTTTTTAAGCAAGAAAATTTCGTTTAAAACTTAATAACAGATGGCCGTAGCCTAATTTACTTATTGCATGGCTGAAGGCCACAAACAAATTTGAAACAACGGCTGAAGGCCTGCTCAACAAGTCAGATAAATAATTTGGAATAAACCCCTTGCTGCTTATACAAATTTTCCTTTAGAGAATACACGCGGCTGAAGGCCCTATTAAGGGGTTCACACAAATCCTCGGCTGAAGGACACAGACAACACATGGAACAACTAACAGCTTAGGGCCTGGATTACAAACAATTTCTAAGAATAATTTTTTTTTCTAAAATAATTAATGCTCAAAATTTAATTTAACACAGCTGAAAGCCTTTATGTAAAATTAAAAAAAAACGAATTAGTACACAGCCAAAGCCCTCACACAATACTTCAACTAAAATGAAAATCATAATTTAAAACAAATAGAACAAGTGGTGCTCAGAAGTGTTCCAAGGGTCTGCCTGGGGAGGTAGCTCAAACGTAAGGTGAGGTGAGACAGGCAGCCAACTGTTGAAGTTACGTAATCGGATGGCAACCCAAACTAGGGACGGTCCAAGGACCGACCAACAATTTAATCAGTTCCCTTCCGTCCGACCAACGGTACAACAATGGAGAATATCGGCTGAGGACGAGAATACGAGCAACACTACGCCTCCAAAAATTGGCAGCTAAAACAACCAGGAAAACAATAACCACTCTAAGCAAATATGAACGAAACAATTTAAAAGGCTGTCGAACTACACGATGTGCTACAGCAACAACACGACGAGGAAAAGGCACATTGCCTACAAACTACGCTAACGACCAGGGGAGGTAACTGGAGCGTTAACGGCCACAAGGCAGAAAATATCGCTGGTGCACTTCACTGATAAGTAACAGTCAATTTAATAATTAATTACAACATAGGAAGATGATGATGCTAGCCCGAACGGCCAAGGGGGCAACAACCCGCAAATGAACGAAGAGGTGTCACAATAGTTGAGGTCTGATAACAGATTAACTGATCACAAAACTTCAGCGTCCAGGTTCGGTGGGCAACGAACTTGTCGCTCACGCAGCTAACGCCTTACGATCCGACAGCGCGTGCACACCGCCAGCGGCTCCGACCTGGCCTCACGCCGCGGAGACTTGCTTGCTGCTCGGTCCCAACCGACTCACCAGCACGCAGACAGCATTAAAATGACTGCTCAGTCAAACAACACAAGCCACACACGGTTCCGCGAAAACACTTGCACAAACAACTCGAACGATACTAAAAACTGTCACTGTGGCACAACAAGGACGAATCACAAGTCGACACACACAAAGAACCCAGAAGCGGTCAGAGACTAAATACACATCGTCCGGTGAGCCGACCGAGCGAACGACCAATCAAGGGTCGTTCACACTCAAGTCATGTGTGTCAGCAACGATTGGGGGAGTCATGGTTGTCCCTACTTCACTGCTGCTCCGTCCCGACCCCTTGATTTCCGTTCGCAGCTCTGACACACGACGACCCGGAGACACTGGCTCGGACCCAACCATGCAGAGAGAACACTTGCCCATTGGCCACCCGACATCTTTGCACAAGGAAGGAACCGACCGACGCCCCGCAAGATGACCTATTGAAGGGCCCAGAAGCGGTCGGGAGACCAAATACACGTCGCCCGATGAGACTATCGACCGAATAACCAACCAACGAACGTCCTTGCTCAAGTCTCCTTCCATCGGCCAGTGCATGTGTGTCGCCAGCGGTCGCGCGAGTACTGGCTGTGCAGACCTCACTGGAGCTCCATCCCGACCGAACTTACTGCACACCACGACCCGGAAATACTAGCGGTCTCCCCAAAGATAGTATGACAGTGCCATTATCGATAGCACTGCTGCTGCAACTCACGGGCAGGCAAGCCAGCAACTTAGTGACGCCAGTAAATCGAATAAGAAATGGGACGGCGGTACCGCAAAGACAAGATGCGAAGTAATAAAAGGCACGAACACGAGTCGCGCACAGCTCATGAATGTTTCTTTCTTTCTGTGAAGTTTGGGAAGTAAGAGAGAGAAGTAATCGCAGAAGTAAAGCTGTGAGGGCGGATCGTAATACACTCCTGGAAATTGAAATAAGAACACCGTGAATTCATTGTCCCAGGAAGGGGAAACTTTATTGACACATTCCTGGGGTCAGATACATCACATGATCACACTGACAGAACCACAGGCACATAGACACAGGCAACAGAGCATGCACAATGTCGGCACTAGTACAGTGTATATCCACCTTTCGCAGCAATGCAGGCTGCTATCCTCCCATGGAGACGATCGTAGAGATGCTGGATGTAGTCTTGTGGAGCGGCTAGCCATGCCATTTCCACCTGGCGCCTCAGTTGGACCAGCGTTCGTACTGGACGTGCAGACCGCGTGAGACGACGCTTCATCCAGTCCCAAACATGCTCAATGGGGGACAGATCCGGCGATCTTGCTGGCCAGGGTAGTTGACTTACACCTTCTAGAGCACGTTGGGTGGCACGGGATACATGCGGACGTGCATTGTCCTGTTGGAACAGCAAGTCCCCTTGCCGGTCTAGGAATGGTAGAACGATGGGTTCGATGACGGTTTGGATGTACCGTGCACTATTCAGTGTCCCCTCGACGATCACCAGTGGTGTACGGCCAGTGTAGGAGATCGCTCCCCACACCATGATGCCGGGTGTTGGCCCTGTGTGCCTCGGTCGTATGCAGTCCTGATTGTGGCGCTCACCTGCACGGCGCCAAACACGCATACGACCATCATTGGCACCAAGGCAGAAGCGACTCTCATCGCTGAAGACGACACGTCTCCATTCGTCCCTCCATTCACGCCTGTCGCGACACCACTGGAGGCGGGCTGCACGATGTTGGGGCGTGAGCGGAAGACGGCCTAACGGTGTGCGGGACCGTAGCCCAGCTTCATGGAGACGGTTGCGAATGGTCCTCGCCGATACCCCAGGAGCAACAGTGTCCCTAATTTGCTGGGAAGTGGCGGTGCGGTCCCCTACGGCACTGCGTAGGATCCTACGGTCTTGGCGTGCATCCGTGCGTCGCTGCGGTCCGGTCCCAGGTCGACGGGCACGTGCACCTTCCGCCGACCACTGGCGACAACATCGATGTACTGTGGAGACCTCACGCCCCACGTGTTGAGCAATTCGGCGGTACGTCCACCCGGCCTCCCGCATGCCCACTATACGCCCTCGCTCAAAGTCCGTCAACTGCACATACGGTTCACGTCCACGCTGTCGCGGCATGCTACCAGTGTTAAAGACTGCGATGGAGCTCCGTATGCCACGGCAAACTGGCTGACACTGACGGCGGCGGTGCACAAATGCTGCGCAGCTAGCGCCATTCGACGGCCAACACCGCGGTTCCTGGTGTGTCCGCTGTGCCGTGCGTGTGATCATTGCTTGTACAGCCCTCTCGCAGTGTCCGGAGCAAGTATGGTGGGTCTGACACACCGGTGTCAATGTGTTCTTTTTTCCATTTCCAGGAGTGTATTATCTGAGTGGGAGCGTCCTTTTCTGGAAACATTTTGATCTCGAGTGTATCTTGTCTACTGTGTTTTCTAGAATCATTTACCTGTGTATTTTGTAAGCTGAATTAAGTGAGCTAATAGCGTGATTGTTTTCGCCAATATTTCACATAAGCTCTGTGGAACCACATAGTTATATCATCCGCACCAGATTCCCTTTCTCTATTAAGAGGATTTAGAGAAGAGTTGTTTGGTCAGTTCGTTCATAACCCTTTCAGTCTGTTGATAAAACGTTCCCAGAAGAGGCACATTTCGGCGGCGCGGTTACAAGCTTACTGCTGGAAAAAAGTCCACTTATCTTGCGGTGATCCCTTGGACCCGACCTGTCAGAATACGAGTCATGTTCTTCAGCTAGAGAAAGCTGTAGCGGACACTAGCTGTATCTCACTTATCTAAAGATGGCATCAAAAGTTTCTCTAGTAACAGGTTTTTCTAATTATTGAATAAGCAAAGTCTTCGAATGAAGATTACTTCTTTGATACAAGTTGACCGCCAAATCCACGATAAAGTTACAGTTTCATCATTCACATGCAATCACAGTCGCTAGTAATTAGCTTGCCATCTGTATTCTGTAATAAAGTACTGTATGTTATTTTGGGCAATTGGTCTCTATACTTTCCAAAAACGTAAAGCACATGAAAATACTTTATTTCAGATAGTTCGATTTTCTTTAGTTTTCTCTTTACGTAACTCATTCAAAGACCAAAATAGTTAACTGTAATTTTACTTATAATGGGTCAACTGAGTAACTGAATTCTGAACTGAGTACTCGCTTTTTAAAGCTAACTAGTCTGAAATATCAACATCGTCAATGTCATACTTTCTTGTCGAAGATTCACTTGAAAAAGGGTGAGATTCAGTTAATTTCAGTGTTTTACAATAAAGAAACCCAGTGATGCTGCCGGTATTTGCTAATACTACATTGGGAAGTAAATAAACAAAAAAGTATTTAGCATCAAAGCGGATCCATAATCCCGTATCGTTAATATCACATTCGTTGCAACTATTAAATCCTGATTATGAGTCTGCTAGACTATATGAAGGGAGTAAATATCTCTCTGAGAAATATACAGCCGGCCGGGGTGGCCCAGTGGTTCTAGGCGCTACAGTCTGGAACCGCGAGACCGCTACGGTCGCAGGTTCGAATCCTGCCTCGGGCATGGATGTGTGTGATGTCCTCAGGGTTAGTTAGGTTTAAGTAGTTCTAAGTTGTAGGGGTCTGATGACCACAGATGTTAAGTCCCATAGTGCTCAGAGCCATTTGAACCATTTTTTTGTAAAACATACAGACACCAAAAAAAAGTTTTGCATCACCTCGGTTCCCAGAACTCCTGAAGATAGACGTTGACTGTGGATATTACCACAGACTGTTAAGGGATGTCACCCAAAAATATAACAACCATGCATGAACAGCGTCTATTAGACGGACGGGGTCCGACGGCCGATCAGTTCCAGTCATGCCACCAGGAAGGAGATACATGGCTCGTGTTGTCTGTAGTTCAACCATGCCTGGATGGTCGATAACGCGGTTCGATCGCGTCCACATTGTTCCTTTATGCTAGGAAGGGCTCTCACCACGGGAAGTGTCTAGGCATCTCGGAGTGAACCAAACCGATGTTGCTCGGACATGGAGGAGATACAGAGAGACGGGAACTGTCGATGACATGCCTCGCTCAGGCCGCCCAAGGGCTACAACTGCCGTTGATGACCGCTACCTACAGATTATGGCTCGGAGGAACCCTGACAGCAACAGCACCATGTTGAATACTGCTTTTCGTGCAGCCACAGGACGTCGTGTTACGACTCAAACTGTGCGCAACAGGCTGCATGATGCGCAACTTCACTCCCCACGTCCATGGCGAGGTTCATCTTTGCAACAAAGACACTACGCAGCGGGGTATAGATGGGCCCAACAACATGCTGAATGCCAGCCGTTGCGGCCGAGAGGTTCTAGGCGCTTCAGTCTGGAAACGCGAGACCGCTACGGTCGCAGGTTCGAATCCTGCCTCGGGCATGGATGTGTGTGATTTCCTTAGGTTAGTTAGGTTTAAGTAGTTGTAAGTTCTAGGGGACTGATGACCTCAGATTTTATGTCCAATAGTGCTCAGAGCCATTTGATCCATTTTTGAACATGCCGAATGGACCGCTCAGGATTGGCATCACGTTTTCTTCACCGATGAGTGTCGCATTGCCTTCAACCAGACAATCGTCAGAGACGTGTTTGGAGGCAACCCGGTGAGGCTGAACGCCTTAGACACACTGTCCAGCGAGTGCAGCTAGGTGGAGGTTCCCTCCTGCTTTGGGGTGTCATTACGTGGGCAGACGTACGGCGCTGGTGGTCTTGGAAGGCGCCGTAACGTCTGTACGATATGTGAATGCCATTCTCCGACCAATAGTGCAACCATATCGGCAGCATATTGGCGAGGCATTCGTCATCATGGACGACAATTCCCGCCCCCATCGTGCACATCTTTTTAATGACTTCCTTCAGGATACCGACATCGCTCGACTAGAGCGGCCAGCATGTTTTCCAGGTATGAATCCCATCGAACATGCCTGGGATAGATTGAAAAGGGCTGTTTACGGAGAACGGGACCCACCATACACTCTGAGGGATCTACGCAGAATCGCCGTTGAGGAGTGGGACAATTTGGACCAACAGTGCCTTGACGAACTTGTGGATAGTATGCTACGACGAATACAGGCATGCATCAATGCAAGAGGACGTGCTAATGGGTATTAGAGGTACCGGTGTATACAGTAATCTGGACCACCACCTCTGAAGGTCTTGCTGTATGGTGGTACAGCATACAATGTGTAGTTTTCATGAGCAATAAAAAGGGCGGAAATGAAGTTTATTTTTATTCCAATTTTCCGTCAGATTCCGGAACTCTCCGAACCGATGTGATACAAAACTTTTTTTATGTGTGTATTACTTCACGAAAAATTAACACACGGCCCATAACGTACCGCTCGTTACATTTCATGTCTTTACGAGGAGACTGCTGCCAACCTTAGTGATGTAACAGTTTCCGCACTGTTAAAGCGTCGCAAACCTTGTGTTGTGACTGTATGTTTAAATGAGACGGATTGAGTGCAATAAAGTTCGATTATTTGGTTTTATAGCTTTATGTAATACCGAATAACGAATAAAATCAACTTTAGTAAACTCTGTACACCCACTACAGGTAATATTAATCGTGAAACGAAAGAAATATACAGACGAGAAGAAAAGTTACAGCAGCTAAAAACATTTGATGCAGAGTAATGAAATTTTGGGGATTTGTGTATGTAACATATTTAGGTGATTAACATTGCAAGCTTACAGGTTAATGTAAGCGAGATAAGACATTCCAAAGGTGAAACCCAGAAGTGTTAGATGCAAGCATGCAAACGAGTATGCGTTGTTCCCAGAACGAAATTTTTGCGCAGAGTGTGCTGATATAAAACTTCCTGGAAGATTAAAGCTGTATGCCGGACCTTCACGCTGCCCTCCAATCAGCTCTCGCCTTGCCATCACTGAAGTCGCAAATGGCGGTCGTTTGGGGTCAGTGAAATGCACGCTACGGGGTGACAGCCTCGGAGCTGTCCTTGAGAAGTATCCGATTTGTAACCGTTCGTTGTGCCACTGTGGTGCCAACTGCTGCCCAAATTTCTGCTAAAAATGCAGTACGATGCGCGAGAGTCATATGCCGAACACAATTATCCTCCCTCTCGTTAGTGCCACGTGGCCGTCCGGAGCCCGGTCTTCCTGCCACCCTACACTCTCGTGACCACAGCTGATAGCAACCATGTACAATGGCTACATTCCTGCCAAGTCTTTCTGCAGTATCGCAGAAGGAACAAACAGCTTCTGTTAGCGATATTACACGACCTCATTGAAACTCAGTAAGGTGCTGATAAAGACGCCTTTGTCGTCTTACGGGCATTCTTGACTAACATCAGCTCATCAAGTCCAGTCTCAAAGTTAACTAACGCTCAGGAACGTTACAGCGAGTTTTAAAAGAAAATCTGATTGGCGTCCTCATAGTGACGCTACTAAATCCACTCTTAAACGACTGGCGCGAAATTTGGATTGTCATCATCTTTCAGATATAGAAACATGTCTACCACCTATCTTTTATGTCGCACAACTCCTTGGAGTTGCGAGTTTTTCCCGTCAGCGTAGACAGTGAATACCCTACACCGAAATAAAAAAAGATGCGCCAAAGGGATTCATACAGTGGTACAGAAAATGACTTAAGTGTATTAAAGTCAATGGGAAGCCGAACATGATGGTTTTCTAACAAATGACCCACGAAATGAATATAATGAAAAAAAGCAAAGTACATGTAGTTACATTTACAATTGATTCAACTGAAATAGGACAGGTGGGCCGAAAAATCCTTTGTTATCGTTGTCATGGTCGGCTGGACTGGTGGTTGGTGGTGGATGAGGTGATCTGCTTATTTTTATTATTTACGGGTTAACCAATGCATGGAAACGAAATATCATAAATCTATATCAGAGATGAGGAAAACACGTGGACTCTTTGAAAAAATTTCTGGAGTCTGCTCTTTCTTACACATCTTGCAGTAATCAAGCAAATGTTACTGCAGCTGAACTAGCCCTGTCATATCACACTGTAAAAAATAATTTGTCCTAAAACCGTATACGTTGTACCGTAAAACTGAATACCATCATTTACGTTAGTTAAGCATAGCTAGAAACAAAGTGGAAGCTCTAGTCAGAGGTGTTGGGACCATCGGCTATTCAAAATGCAGTAGATGATCTAAATACGAAATATTTATTTTACTGCTCACGAACTGGTGCTTCTAAAAAGAAAAACATAAAACTCTTTTCATTAGTGGTACAATATTTTAAAGTCAGTAATGACATTCAAAATAAATTAACAGATTTTTATGAAAAGAGCGGTGAGACTATTCATGGCTTGTTTCAAGCAGTTCAAAAGTCAATGGAAAAATTCAAATTATCTTTCCATAATGTATCTGGGGTAAGTGCTGACAACACAGATGCTAAGTTTGGATATAACCATTATCAGAGAGCTGGTAGCAGATTTGCTTCGCCGGCCCTTGTGGCCGAGCGGTACTAGGCGCTTCAGCCGGAACGGCACTGCTGCTACGGTCGCAGGTTCGACTCCTACCTCGGGCATGGATGTGTGTGATGTCCCATAGTGCATAGAGCCATTTGAAACATTTGAAGATTTGCTTCAAGAACACACATGTATAACTGCATGAGGTACGGCCCGAGTTTTCTGTCATATGAGACAGAGACTGTAATTTTGAAAATTGATGCTCATTTTTCCTGTTCTGCTGTAAAACGAGAAGAAACAATAAAATCTGTAGAATCAGTGAATGGAGATCATCACGGAGCGAAGCGCTATGTGGTAACAAGCCCCACACAGATTATTATTAAATTATAAAGCCACTATAAATAATTTTGAAGGTTAGGAGAAGAACGTCCAGTGATTTGGCAAACCTGTTTTGATGCTTAACACTGATAATGACCTGATAGAAATTGACTTGCATTTTATATTCATTTATTAAATGTGTGCAGTAAATCTGTAAAATACCTGGAAGGAAACTGCAGATCAATTTAGGATGTGTATAATGTCATACATAACAAAAATAAAAGAAGATCCCCTCTTTGGGTAGGGAACGGGCAGACATATTCGTGTTGTCTTTATCAGAAATGACTAGTTAAATTTACAGAATTTTTTATCGTTGTTGACAAATCTTAAGGATACCTAAAAACACCGATGGGCCAAAAGATTATGTCCTCTCCCCATCGCGAACTTAATGCTACCTGCTGGCTCTGAGAACACGTGACGCGGTAAGGGAGACATGTGAGGGGGGCAGACGAGAATGGGGAATCATTCTAGGGACGATAAGTGGTGTAAATGCGGAAATCCACTTTGACGAAAGCCAGATCGTTGGGGTCTGCTGCCTGGGAGCGAGCGTCTCGGAAGCGGCGAAGTTGGTCGGTTGCTCTCGTGCTACTGTCGTGAGCATCTATGGAAAGTGGTTGAAGAATGCTGAAACCACGAGTAGACGACCGAAAGTTTGACGTCCGTACCTCATCAGAGAACAAAGCGGGGCAGGCGGCGATATGTGGAAGATATAACGACAAATACAATTCTGGCGCAGAACCAAATGTTTTGGAGCACACCGTTCAAGGCTCAGTATTGAACTGGGTGTTCCACAGCACAGGACCTCTACGTGTTCCCGTGTCGACCCAGCATCGTCAGTTATGAGGAGCAATCGGTGGGAGCAGTATTATGTCAGGGGAGACATTCAGCCGGGCTTCTGTGGGACCTGGGGCAGTAATCGAAGGCATAATGAGAGCCGTGGACTGCGTGAACATTACTAGAGACTACCGGTAACCCCTTACGTTTGGTTGTCTTCCTCAACAGTGATGTTACCTTCCAGCAGGATAACTGTCATTGTCGCAAGATCAGAATCGCGCTGTAATGATTTAAGGAGCATGATAGTGAGATCACATTGATGTCTTCAAATTAGGGTTATGTGAATTCGAAGAAACCCAGCTGGGACGCTATCGGGTTCCAGGACCGCGCCCATAAACCAAGGGCCTGTAAATTACGAGAAGTGCGTGACTTGTGCGTAGGTATCTGGTGGCACAAACCTCTGGAAACCTGCCAGGTAGTTGTCGAATCCGTGGCACGCAGAATCACTGCTGAATTGCGTTCCAGAGATTGACCAACATGCTTTTAAGTAGGTGGTCATAATGTTTTGGCTTATCAGTGTAAATGGCTTGATTTTAATGACACCAACTGATTATTTGCACTAAGCAATATAAGTTTAAAGAGTGATATTCAGTTTTACCATTTTGTTAAAGTAGCTGAAAACTGAAAGCTGCAAAAACTCTAAATATGGTTCGTATCTGTGGGGAACTTACATGACAAAACATTTTATGTGATCAACTATGTACTTTAGAAAATTTTGCAGAATTATTCACTGCACAAAAATGACAACCAATATTCAATCAGAGACATTAAGATTTTACAAATTTGTACATATTAATTTAATTTTTGTTGTCGATTGCGGCCACTTCAGCATTCAGGGACAGAGTTTTCTGAGGACTAAAGAAACAAAGCGCCACTGAGTTTGATAAAAATTGATTATTTGTTCATGTTAAATGTAGACTGAAAAGTAGTTGTGAAGCTGCTTAGCAATAACAATTAATTGGTAAATATTTCTAAAACCATTAAAAATATATATTAAACTCTAGACGTAATCGTGCAGTCCATCACGGACTCTGTGACGGCCGCGGTCATGGAAAAACTGCAAGAGTCTGTCGGGCGCAACAGCACCGAAATCCAGTCTCTTAAAAAGTCCCTGGCCGCACAAGAGAAAAAAGCCGCCGACCTAGAAGTTAAACTGTCTGCGGCCACCGATGAAATTGAGCAGTATCAGCGAAGGAACAGCTTGCGCTTGTTCGGGGTAGCTGAGAACGATCGTGAAAACACCGACGACCTGGCCATTAGCCTCGTGCGTGAGAAACTTGGCGTGCAGATCGACGTGACCGACATTGACAGAAGCCACCGTGTTGGGCGCAGGATACCAGGTGCCATGAAACCCAGGCCCATAATAATTAAATTTGTGTCATACCGAAAAAGAGCTGAAGTGTTTGCCCAGAAAAGAAAACTCGCCAAGAGTGGGGTTACCCTGAGGGAAGATCTGACGCGCGAAAGACTAAAAGTTTTGAACACTGCGATCACACAGTTCGGCCTTCAAAATGTGTGGACCCAGGATGGCAGGATCGTAGTCAAGACGGAAGGAGGGAGGAAAACGGTGACGAACATGTCCGAACTGAAAGTCTGAGCGAAATATCGCGAGACACAAAGTCTCATATTGTACTCTGTTAATATTAGTTAATTTTTATTCTTTTTTTCATTTTTTTTACGTAAATATTGCTTTGTTATTTCTATAAGCACCATAAGTACTCTCTTTAAAATCAGTCAATTGTTTCACATAAATATTGCTTCTTTATTTGTCTATCATAAGTGCTCATGCATATTCATATTATCAGTCAAACGGGAATTAACATTGTCCATTAACAGGAATCTCCTTAAAACCGCCTTTCTATATCTGTCATTTTCATCCTCGTCACTACCACTACTACTACTATTATCTTTTTCGTAACCGCTACTGCCACTTTCCATCTTTCGTTTTGCTCCTTCCTCAGATACCTCCAGCTTGTCTTTCACCTTTAGCTCACAGACGCTTGAGTCAGTCACGACCCTGGACACACCTGTAAATATGTCTTCCCCCGCGAAATCCAGCTTTTGTCCCTCTTCCGGCCAGCAGGTAGACGGAGCGCGCTCGGTCCTACAGGCGGCCACAATGGGACGGACCGGTTCCGGCGACGGGCTCTTTGTGGCCCACGCGAACGCGCAGTCGCTAACGGCTCACTTCGACGAGTTCTGTGACCTGTTCTGCCAATCGCTGTTCCATGTTATCCTCGTCTCTGAAACTTGGTTGAAACCAAACATTTCTTCCGACGCTATCCGAATCAATGGCTACTCTCTCCTAAGAGCAGATCGTGAAACACGACGCGGAGGTGGTGTGGGTGCCTATGTTCGCTCTGATCTCAGACCTACTGTACTATGCACATCGGATGCAAAGGGCGAAGGAGAAGCAGAGTTCTTGTTTTTCGAAATAAACACATCAAATCAGAAACTGCTAATTGGAGTAATCTATAAACCTCCAAACGTCGGTGCTATGTCCTCCTTTCAGTCTGCCCTGTCCTCGCTCGTGACACTGTATGAACACATAATCATTATGGGCGACACAAACATCGACTTACAGTTAAAATCTCCCTCTGCAGAAAAACTAAGGAGACTGTTCCACTCCAATGATATGAGTTTAACACCGCTGGACCCAACTCATCACACGCCTCACAGCCATACACTCATAGATATAATAGCAACAAAGCGACCAGATAAAATAATTCGCGCCAATCAGACATCCGCTCCAGGACTCTCTGCTCACGACGTGATATTCTTAAATTACTCAGTGCATACTACCAAAGAAAAATCTCACCTGGTAACCTACAGAAACCTAAAAAATGTTAACCATGACGCTCTTCAAAAGGATTGCTCAGACATCCCTTGGCATGATATAAGCAATGAACCGACTTTAGACGGAAAAATTCGGGAATTATGTCGCAAAATTATTACACTGTATGATAAACATGCTCCTCAACGCACTGTCAAGGTAAAGAGAGCTCCCGCTCCGTGGCTCACCACTGCATTACGCCAGTTAATGAATAAACGTGATGCTGCACATAGGGCCTTCAAGCGTAACCCAACTCCCGAGGCGTACGAAGCTTATAGGAAACTCCGAAATAGAACCAAGCAAAGCGTGAGGAATGCCAAAATCAGACATGCCCGCTCTGTCGTATGCGGTATAACAAAACCTGCTGCACTGTGGAAAAAGCTGCGCAGTTTCGGTATAGGGAAGCGAAGATCTGACGCTGTTTATCAAGCGTCTGCAGAAGAATTCAATGATTTCTTCTCAACAGCTATAAACTGCCACGCAGCGACAAATTACCAGCCCCAAGATATCAATCTCTCGAGAGACAAGTTTTACCTAAAACATGTAACTACTGGCACAGTACACAAGGCAATTATGAGAATCTCTTCCGAGGCAGTAGGAAATGATGGAGTCAGCATTGGCATGATTAAGAACGTCGTAGACACTATTACTCCAGTTATCACAGACATCTTCAACCTGTCTCTTGTCAGTAGTACATATCCTACTGAGTGGAAGCAAAGTTTAATTCAACCTATACCCAAGACTGACAACCCTAAGTCGCCAGGTGATTACAGGCCGATCAGCATACTACCTGCAATATCTAAAGCCCTAGAATACATCGTCCATGAACAACTGACGGATTACCTCAAAACTCATAACATCCACAACAAATATCAGTCAGGCTTTCGAAAGCACCATAGTACAGCAACTGCATTAATCAAAGTAACTGATGACATTAAACATGCTATGGACAGACGTGAAGCTACCATCCTAACACTGCTTGACTTTAGCAAGGCTTTTGATACAGTTGACTTTGATATATTACTAATTAAAATGAAACAGCTGAATTTCTCAAACAGCGCTATACACTGGTTCGACAGCTACCTCAAAAACAGAAGTCAACAAGTCATTTGTGGGTCGGAAAAGTCATCATGGAAAAACGTGCGCTCTGGAGTTCCCCAAGGCTCCGTCCTTGGTCCATTACTCTTCTCACTGTACATTAATGATATTTCTTCAGTGATTCACTCCTGCAACTACCATCTATATGCCGACGACATCCAACTGTACATAAGTGCAAGCCCCAAGAACATTGCTGACGCAGTAGCGAGTATGAACGCAGATCTTTGCTCTGTTTCTCGATGGGCACAGAACCTAGGTCTGAAACTAAACCCCAAGAAATCCCAGGTCATACTTATATCTCATCCAAAGTTAATCAGTCGCTACTTTCGCGAAACAGTCCCTCAAATACTCCTCAATGGTACCCAACTACCATACCAAAAAACAGTAAAAGACCTTGGAATAATCTTGGATGAACACCTAAACTGGGAAGAACAAACAGTCACAGCTTGCCGGAAATCGCTCTCCTCCCTACATGCAATTCAAAAATTTAGAAAAATATTTCCAATCCATGTTAAACAAAAATTAGTCCAAACACTAGTCTTGCCTAATCTTTACTACTGTGATGTAGTTCAACACGGCACAAATAGTGAAAATTCGAGATGCCTCGAGCTAGTGATGAATGCTTGCGTTAGATACGTATGCAATATACGGTTGTATGATCATATCAGTTCTTCATACTCCCAGCTAGGTTGGATACGCCCACATAAGGCACGCGATCTCCACACGATGTGCTTACTTCAACGATTTCTTAGCCACTGGTGCCCCCAATACTTATCTTCTCACATTAAACACCTATCATCATTCCACAACCGCAATACTAGATCCGATACATCTAGCATCTTGGCTGTACCTTTCATAACACAAAATCTTTCTCTGTGTCATTCTCCATCTCAGCCATACGACTATGGAACGCGCTCCCCTGTGATCTGCGTCTTATCCAGAACCACTTAACATTCAAGAGGGAACTCAAGACTTACATATTAGGGACGGTATAGCCACCATTGTCGTGCCCCTCTCATCTTTTTCTTTCTCCTCTCCATCATAGCTTCGAATTTTACCATTCTATTTCTCCTCCTCTAACTTATCTACCTTTTCTATATCTCTTTCACCCCATTCTATCGTCTTATGTCTCTGCTTGATGAGAATAACTCACAAGCTGCAAGAATATAACGAGAAAATTCCCAACTAGCAATAGGACTGACATTCATAAAAGAAAAAATATGTTCACTTTCCTATACATAGTCATTACTATTATTATTATTCTTGATTATTATAATTACTTTTTGATTGTTATAATTATCATTGTAGTACTTTTATAATCTCTAATTTTTTCTGTAACATTAATACTGTATAACATGTTATATGTCCTTAATGTTCTGTAGAAACTGAAATTTGTTGAATCTGAGTATGCCTGGTTAGGTGTAAGAGAGGGCCTGAAGGCCCTAATCTTGCCAGGTAAAATAAATGCATAAATAAATAAATAAAATAAACAACATAATTAAGCAAAATAGATAACAATTTCTATAGATACAATGTACTCTTTTACCTATCTTTAACAACCAATATACTTACAACAAAACGTGGTAACTCTACTTGTACACTCCTGGAAATGGAAAAAAGAACACATTGACACCGGTGTGTCAGACCCACCATACTTGCTCCGGACACTGCGAGAGGGCTGTACAAGCAATGATCACACGCACGGCACAGTGGACACACCAGGAACCGCGGTGTTGGCCGTCGAATGGCGCTAGCTGCGCAGCATTTGTGCACCGCCGCCGTCAGTGTCAGCCAGTTTGCCGTGGCATACGGAGCTCCATCGCAGTCTTTAACACTGGTAGCATGCCGCGACAGCGTGGACGTGAACCGTATGTGCAGTTGACGGACTTTGAGCGAGGGCGTATAGTGGGCATGCGGGAGGCCGGGTGGACGTACCGCCGAATTGCTCAACACGTGGGGCGTGAGGTCTCCACAGTACATCGATGTTGTCGCCAGTGGTCGGCGGAAGGTGCACGTGCCCGTCGACCTGGGACCGGACCGCAGCGACGCACGGATGCACGCCAAGACCGTAGGATCCTACGCAGTGCCGTAGGGGACCGCACCGCCACTTCCCAGCAAATTAGGGACACTGTTGGGGTATCGGCGAGGACCATTCGCAAACGTCTCCATGAAGCTGGGCTACGGTCCCGCACACCGTTAGGCCGTCTTCCGCTCACGCCCCAACATCGTGCAGCCCGCCTCCAGTGGTGTCGCGACAGGCGTGAATGGAGGGACGAATGGAGACGTGTCGTCTTCAGCGATGAGAGTCGCTTCTGCCTTGGTGCCAATGATGGTCGTATGCGTGTTTGGCGCCGTGCAGGTGAGCGCCACAATCAGGACTGCATACGACCGAGGCACACAGGGCCAACACCCGGCATCATGGTGTGGGGAGCGATCTCCTACACTGGCCGTACACCACTGGTGATCGTCGAGGGGACACTGAATAGTGCACGGTACATCCAAACCGTCATCGAACCCATCGTTCTACCATTCCTAGACCGGCAAGGGAACTTGCTGTTCCAACAGGACAATGCACGTCCGCATGTATCCCGTGCCACCCAACGTGCTCTAGAAGGTGTAAGTCAACTATCCTGGCCAGCAAGATCTTCGGATCTGTCCCCCATTGAGCATGTTTGGGACTGGATGAAGCGTCGTCTCACGCGGTCTGCACGTCCAGTACGAACACTGGTCCAACTGAGGCGCCAGGTGGAAATGGCATGGCAAGCCGTTCCACAGGACTACATCCAGCATCTCTACGATCGTCTCCATGGGAGAATAGCAGCCTGCATTGCTGCGAAAGGTGGATATACACTGTACTAGTGCCGACATTGTGCATGCTCTGTTGCCTGTGTCTATGTGCCTGTGGTTCTGTCAGTGTGATCATGTGATGTATCTGAACCCAGGAATGTGTCAATAAAGTTTCCCCTTCCTGGGACAATGAATTCACGGTGTTCTTATTTCAATTTCCAGGAGTGTAATAGCCAGCTGTGAAATAGACTGCTCGCTCTGTATTAAACGAATTGGTCACATTGAACGATCAGTTCTCAGTCAAAACTGGTATAGAACGCCATGCGGATTTTAGCGATTCATTAAGTCAGAGATCATACAGAAAATCCGTGATTTGCATAATCGGTTTTACTGTTCGCTCCTTAACATTTTACATCACTCTACGATCGATTTTAGTCGAAATTCCACAAAATTACGACATATTTTCAGAGAAACTTCCTGGCAGATTAAAACTGTGTGCCCGACCGCGACTCGAACTCGGGACCTTTGCCCTTCGCGGGCAAGTGCTCTACCATCTGAGCTACCGAAGCAAGACTCAGGCCCGGTCCTCACAGCTTTACTTCTGCCAGTATCTCGTCTCCTACCTTCCAAACTTTACAGAAGCTCTCCTACGAACCTTGGAGAACTAGCACTCCTGAAAGAAAGGATACTGCGGAGACATGGCTTAGCCACAGATTGGGGGATGTTTCCAGAAAGAGATTTTCACTCTGCAGCGGAGTGTGCGCTGATATGAAACTTCCTGGCAGATTAAATTTTCAGAGCTCAGGCACACGCGTCCCAATCGTGGTGACAGTTGAGTCCTGAATGTCTTCTGGACTCTACAAAGCAGTTCTCCAACTCAGAAGACACAGGCGAGTATACTCTCTTGTGATTGGTACAGAAACATCAGATCCAGGGAATTATCGAGATTAAACCGCTCGTACTACGAATCAGTCACAACGCAACATTTTTTCAGACCAATTTATTAATAAATGAAAAGCACCAGTTTGCTTTTGTTCTACAATAAAAGTAATATTGTAGATCAAAAGCAAACTGGTGCTTTTCATTTATTATAATGTTGTTCTACCAAGAACCGACGGAAGATTCTGTTAATATAGCAATTTATTAAATGAAAAAATTTAGAAAAACGACAAACATCAACATAATCCCATCTCCACCTAAATGAATTATATGGGTATGATTCTTGTTCCCTTTGTTTCCCCAGTACCATTAATTGGCGAATTATACGTTACAACTTTTTCCCCAGCTTGTGATTCACTATCGATGTAGAGATACCAATCTCATGCTACCGCTTACTCAGTTAACAGACATAACAACATTGATTTATCATATTATTTCGCACTCACTCCTTCATTCATACTGATAACTAAACATAATAAATTAGCAATAATTAATAAAATCTACACACGGTCGAGTAATACTAATGTGATCACCGCCTATGTTCAACATCAACGTTCAGTAACCACTCATAGATAGCTGATGGCAGCACTAGCAAAGGAGGGAATATAAAGCGCTTTGGGGGGGGGGGGGGGGGCGGTCGGACAGATGGCCATTGGCGAGTAAGGCGTGAAATGTCTGAAAGCAAACATCGGCAACAATCGTCGAAAGGTACCGGGCCAGACAAGGAAGCGTTATTGTCTGAAGAATGTTTTCTTGGCATTCCCTGGGTGATTTGGTCATTCTGGAAGGCACAACGGAGCAATACAAGTATGTATCCTTGGAGTAACTACACGTCCACCCCTATATGCATTTTGTTTCCTTGCAGTATATGTGTGTATTTCGAAGAGCACCAAGACGTGTTTACGGCACTCCCTTGGACACCAAACTCCCCGCATTCAAACCTAAACAAGAATCTGTGGGACCGTATCCATTGGCTTGTTTGCGCTATGGCTCCTCAACCGAGAAACCTAGCGCCAAGACTCTGGAGTCGACCTGACTCCACATACCTGTCGGTATCTTTCAGAACCTCATTGACTTCCTTCCTGCTCGTGTCGTAGCGATCTGCGCTGCAAAATGTGTTTATGGAGACTTTTGGCACGTGGTCACTTAATGCGACTGGCCAATATGACGTAAGCAGGAGATAGTATTTATTTTCCAAAATACGTGGGTCTGACTGCTTAGGATTTCATTTTCTGTACGACAGCGACACCGTTCGGCCACACCCATAACTAACTGCAACTATAGTTCAATTATTTTACCTTGGCGGTTCGCACATGCCCGCCCAGACGCGGGAGATTGCTGCGTTGCCAGTTGCAAACGACGCACACGCCAAGAGAAGCAGCGCCATAGTATAGTTCGCAAACTTAAAACATAGATCAGACATTGAATATGATGATGTTGCCAAAGCAGCGAAGCAAAGAATTGCGTCAGACAATCAAGTAGCTCGGCAACGTACGAGCCGAAATTCTGCTCTAAATAATACTTCTAATACTGTAGCAAAAGAATATATCTCAATATGAATATTAAAACAGCG
This sequence comes from Schistocerca cancellata, assembly GCF_023864275.1. NCBI lineage: Eukaryota > Metazoa > Arthropoda > Insecta > Orthoptera > Acrididae > Schistocerca > Schistocerca cancellata. Next base: position 1,036,326,900 of record NC_064627.1, on the reverse strand, counting down.
ACTGCGGAAGAGAAGATATACAAACAAAACAGATAACATGAATACTGTATGTGTGCCTTTTCATTGTTTTTAATTGCTGTGAAAAGAAATATTGGAAGACAAAATTAGAAAAACCGAAAACTTATTATGATTATAATGAAAAGACAAAGCACTAGAAATTTCAAAAAATTACATTCAAACGAATAAAATTCATGAAGTAAGACACTTCGATATTGTTTTTAAATAAAGAAAATATTAAGCTCCACACTACATTTGAACTCAGAACCTTTCGCTTTGCAGCCAAACACCTTAACCACTACACTGACGCAACTCGTCATTTAACAGGAATCCTGGAAGAGTCTAAACGATCTAAAAGTTCACGCAAAATACCGACAAACACTGTTGGCATGACTATGAATTACTCACGTTTCGTCGAAGTACAATAGAAAATAAACAATTACCGCTGTTCTTTATTGCGAAAAAGCGTTTCGTGAAAATGATGCAAACACCTTTCCTTGCTATCGCCTGAATTAGGAGGCTTATTGCTTGTTTGGTTTAATTAATTAATAGAATATGAAGCAATTGTTATAAAGAATGCTTTTTCCAAACTTTCTATAAAAGAAAGTCTGCTATCAAGACATTGCTTTTGTTCAATTACTTTATTTATGACTGAACGTTTCTAAACTTGAAGACACTCGTCGGTGCTCTGCACTGCAGTCGAGCTCTGGCAACGTCGTTCTCTGTTCATTGGCTGACTGTGTTTTGTGACGTCAGATGCGCAGAACGAACCTAAACTCGGCCGCCGTCCTAAAGGACGCGCACTATAACAGTTTGTTAGGCGCACCTCTGTCAAGATAGGACTGTGACTTATCTTCTGTATGTAGCTGTCTGCTATCGTCCGATTTCTAGAGGCTCGATTCAAGGCGCCACGCCTTATCGTGGCTGTCAGTAGGCAATACCGCTTCCAGCTACTTTTACCCAGTTCTGCGTATCAGACTGTTGCAGTATACACTGAGTTCCGGTGGCGCTTGCCTTCGATCGTGTTCCAAGCGGCTCAGCTCTCCGCTGCCTTTGTACAGGCTGAATGGCCGTGCTCGGCGCCCCAGTTGGGCCACAGACAGCTACAGAGGGGAGCGAGGCAGGCAGGCTGTACACCATATGGCTGCCTCTCGCAGCGCCTGCTTACAGACTCCCAGGCACCCCCATTGATTAAGCTTTAGCGTCTGTCCCTACAGTGCCCTACATAAAGCAAGACGCCACGACAGAAAATCGTCGGGATGATTTTGCTAATTATGAGAGATAATTTTCTTCGGTTCTTTCTTTTCTTCTGCTTCATTTGTTCTGTACGTATATCTTTAATACTCTAGAATTATTTGTGCTTTGTTATGGAATGTTGTTGTTGTTATGGTCTTCAGTCCTGAGACTGGTTTGATGCAGCTCTCCATCCTACTCTATCCTGTGCAAGCTTCTTCATCTCCCAGTACCTACTGCAACCTACACCCTTCTGAATCTGCTTAGTGTATTCATCTCTTGGTCTCCCCATACGATTTTTACCCTCCACGCTGCCCTCCAATACTAAATTGGTGATCCCTTGATGCCTCAGAACATGTCCTACCAACCGATCCCTTCTTCTGGTCAAGTTGTGCCACAAACTTCTCTTCTCCCCAATCCTATTCAATACTTCCTCATTAGTTATGTGATCTACCCATCTAATCTTCAGCATTCTTCTGTAGCACCACATTTCGAAAGCTTCTATTCTCTTCTTATCCAAACTATTTACCGTCCATGTTTCATTTCCATACATGGCTACACTCCATACAAATACTTTCAGAAATGACTTCCTGACACTTAAATCTATACTCGATGTTAACAAATTTCTCTTCTTCAGAAACGCTTTCCTTGCCATTGCCAGTCTACATTTTATATCCTCTCTACTTCGACCATCATCAGTTATTTTGCTTCCCAAATAGCAAAACTCCTTTACTACTTTAAGTGTCTCATTTCCTAATCTAATACCCTCAACATCACCCGACTTAATTCGACTACATTCCATTATCCTCGTTTTGTTTTTGTTGATGTTCATCTTATATCCTCCCTTCAAGACAACATGTTATGGAATAAGAAATGTTAATATGCTTTGCTTTATTGATACTGCTACGAGAATCTCTTTCGAGTATGCAAAAGTGTCAATGTATGTTTGATTTTGTTTGTAATTATTTTGTGAGTTGCACTGTGTGAAAAAAGCAAATACCCGCCAGGTTAGCCGAGAGCGTTAATGCGCTGTTTCCTGGACTCGGGTAGGCGCGCCGGCCCCGAATCGAATGCGCCCGGCGGATTAACGATGAGGGCCCAGATGTGGTTTTTAGGCAGTTTTCCACACCCCACTAGGTGAATACCGGACTGGGCCCCACGTCCCGCCTCAGTTACACGACTCGCAGACATCCGAAACACGTTCGCACTATTTCATGATTTACACTAGACGCAGACAGTTGGGGTACACTGATCCCATCCTGGGGTGTATGGGGTGGCGGCAGGAAGGGCATCCGGCCGTCCCCTCAAATTAACCTTGCCAAATCCGATTGTAACCACGCCGACCCTGCGAGAACTGCGGGACAAAGGCGTACGCAAAAGAAGAAAGACTGTGTGAATGCAAATTCAATATCCACCACTGTGGTTTGAGCTGTGATCCGAGAGCGTTATGGATAGTTGGCAGTCGAATAGTGACAGAAGGTGTGCAGTGTCGTGGCGTATGGACTTCTACGTCATGTAGCCGTGCTAGACAGAATCACTCGAAAATTCATGGAGGTGTTCTTATTTTTTGATCATGACTGAACTCAACGTGGACGTCATGGAACAAAATTTTAGACTGTGAGAGTCCTGAGAGTTTCGTGTACTATAAAGAGCAGTGACAATGCTCGGGCGAATGGACTGTGATTGTCGTTGTGACAACTGAGCTGTTTTATACTGACAGTACTGCAAAAACTAATATTCTTTCGAGTTACTATCTCGTGTGCAACTCGATGAGCTGCTGCTCGCGCTAAATCGCTAACTGCCGTCGTGGATACTTGCAAACTGACTGCGACGTGTGGCACCGTTTTCGCCAGAACTGTGAGTTCGCGATCCTGATTGCTAAAAGTGGACGGACTGTAAATTTGAGATCAGAGTGGATTTTACACTGTTTTAAAACTGTACGAGACGTTGGTAACGAAATCGTGCGTGTAAGAAACGACGTTATCGCACGTTGAGTCATACGTAAACAATTACGTTATGACATAAGGAATGCAACGAAGAATGGAATAACCGTCTGGAGGAACACATTTCAAGCCAGGAGGCGTTTCCATGGAAGTTCCGTGATTGATGAAAAAACTCAACTTTGTGTTCTGCCTTACAGCAGGTTTTGTTAGGGGGGAAGCCTCGTCAGAGAGGTCCACCGCATGAGCGTCGAGGGAAGTGATTCCAGTGGTGGTTTCACGTTGCCGTCCAGTAATGATGATGATGAGATGATAATGAGGACAACACAACACCCAGTCCTTCAGCGGAGAAAATCTCCAACCCAGCCGTGAATCAAACCCGGGCCCATTGGCGTGACAGACAGCCGCACTGACCACTCAGCTGACGTTTCTTACACGCACGATTTCGTTACCAACGTCTCGTACAGTTTTAAAACAGTGTAAAATCCACAATGACTAGTCGATCTCAAATTTACAGTCCTTCCTCTTTTAGCATTCAGGAACGCGAACTCACAGTGCTGCTGACGACTACAAACGGAAAAGCTGCAATACTAAGCTCTCTACCCCTTTGAAACCTCGTAGCATTTCAAACTGTTTGAATTGTACTTTCTTTTTCTTTTGTAACTAATTTTTCTCAATATTTACTTTCCTTAAAAGTGAAGACAGTTTCTGCACTACTGGCCATTAAAACTGCTACACCAAGAAGGAATGCAGATGATAAACGGGTATTCATTGGACAAATATATTATACTAGAAGTGACATGCGATTACATTTTCACGCAGTTTGGCTGCATAGATCTTGAGAAATCTGTACCAAGAACAACCACCTCTGGCCGTAATAACAGCCCTGATACGTCTGGGCATTGGGTCAAATAGAGGTTGCATGGCGTATACCGGTACAGCTGCCCATGCAGCTTCAACACGATACCACAGTTCATCAAGAGTAGTGACTGACGTATTGTGACGAGCCACTTGCTCGGCCACCATTGACCAGACGTTATCAATTGGTGAGAGATCTGGAGAATGTGCTGGCCAGGGCAGCAGTCGAACATTTTCTGTATCCAGAAAGGCCCGTACAGGACATGCAACATGCGGTCGTGCACTATTCTGCTGAAATGTAGGGTTTCACAGGGATCGAATGAGGGGGAAGCCCCGGGTTTAACACATCTGAAATGTAACGTCTACTGTCGACGCCGTTGGGATCCAGCACGGCGTTCCGTATTACCCTCCTGAACCCACCGATTCCATATTATGCTAACAGTCATTGGATCTCGACCAACACGAGCAGCAATGTCGCGATACGATAAACCGCAATCATGATAGGCCACAATCCGACCTTTATCAAAGTCGGAAACGTGATGGTACACATTTCTCCAGGCATCACAACAACGTTTCACCAGACAACGCCGGTCAACTGCTGTCTGTGTATGAGAAATCGGTTGGAAACTTTCCTCATGTCAGCACGTTGTAGGTGTCGCCACCGGCGCCAACCTTGTGTGAATGCTCTGAAAAGCTAATCATTTGCATATCACAGCATCTTCTTCCTGTCGGTTAAATTTCACGTCTGTAACACCTCATCTTCGTGCTGTAGCAATTTTAATGGCCAGTAGTGTACTAAAGATGTGTTTAATTACACTAAACCATTCATGTGGCTGTCGTAATATATGTTATACCATAGTTATTGGATGATTTGATAGTGAGCGTAGGCTCGAAACTGGTCATCAAGCAATAATGAAAATCAATATTGCAATTTGACGATTCTCTGCAGTGCAGTGCATAACGCTGTGAAATATTGAATTGTCTACGAAAACGTTAAGGGCATTTTTAGAACGTAATAATAGTTTCCTATTTAGTGAACAATAAATTTCCATGAAATATTACGTAAATTACATTTGAAAAAATGATCGAATCATATGATATTTGTTCATGTAAAGTGAAATCTATAGGATAACGAATCTTTTTGGCGAAAAACTTTACACTGAAAGCTACAAATAATCGTTTAATATGTTGCGAAATAGTTTGGAAAAGAATAGAATTTTTGAAACTACTTTAGTATAACATCTTAGTCTAACAGACATAAATCCTGTACTTTATATGTGCAATTAGAATGAAGATTTTGCATGGGGGCTCAATTAAAATAAATATGAATGCAAATATTTTTAGTAGCTGTATGTCCGATTACGCAAGTCTCGTAAACGGCTGGCCCTGACTAGTTTTAGTACGCAATCTGACTGCTTAGAATGACAACAAAGAATGTAAGAAAATTTTCGTTAACACAGTTAATTAATTAAGTCCCCAGCAACTATAAAACCTACGAAACCAACAAAGCACAAGTGTAGCTGTTCTGTATGTGGTAGTATGACTCAACGCACATCTGGCACGGTTCTTCTTCAACAAGACAAGAATTTTTAAATAGCAATTATACTGACGTGATAAAAGAAAATTACAAATACCATAATTGTGCTAGAAAACCAAAATTACACTCTAATACAAGAACACAAGCCAGATGCTTTGTTGACTGAACCTGTAATGACACATTATTCAGGACACACAAATAAATAAACAACATAATATTTCTTACCTTCATATATATTGACGAAAAGCACTCTGACCATTACAATATCTCCATTGGAATAACATCTGCTATCTCTCCCATCAAACCACTGCATAAAACATGGAACAACACTCTCCACTACCACATCTCACTCTGACTTAATGACAAGCAGTGTCCACCACAACTTCTCGGCAAGCACTGCTTGCCGCTACGTCTCAATAATCACTGCCAGTGGAGGCGGCGGAACAATACTCTCTGGCGCGATTTCTGGCGCTGTGGCTCAGTGTAGCCACCTTTCATATGCCCTTCCTCCACGGGCTAGAATTTGATGGTGTTTTTGCCAGCATTGGTGGTGAAAATACCACCAAATTCGTCAAAAAAAAATACAGACAAAAATAAAAGATAATATTAATACGTAAGTATCATATAACTAGATAAAATTTTGGCTTTGCACTGACCTTACAATAGCCTAATATATAAAATACAGTAAGGAATACAAATTCTTTCATACATATGACTTTACATAATAGTTTACAGAAATATCATGTGGTTAAACAACTCAATCGATAGCGTCAGCAATGACGAATATGAGCAGGTAAGAGTCTTATAACTTTTCACAAACAGTAATACACAAAAAATCAGTTTATACAAATATTCACATAAAATGTTTTCATAACAAGTGGTTGACAGTTCCAGCAGTAGCACCCAGCAATGTTGAGTAGGTGCAGACACCATCAGGTGACATCATTTCAGTAGAAGCAGTCCATCAGTGGCACCCAGCATTGTGGAACAGGTGCAGACTCCAACAGGTGACATCATTTCAGTAGAAGCAGTCCATCAGTGGCACCCAGCATTGTGGAACGGGTGCAGACTCCAACAGGTGACATCATTTCAGTAGAAGCAGTCCATCAGTGGCACCCAGCAATGTTGAAGAGGTACAGACAGCAAGAAGTAACATCATTTCAGTAGAAGCAGTTCCATTTGTGGTACCCAGCAATGTTGAAGAGGTACAGACAGCAAGAAGTAACATCATTTCAGTAGAAGCAGTTCCATTTGTGGTACCCTGCAATTTTGAAGAGGTACACACAGCAACAAGTCACATTTCTCAGTACAAGCAGTTCATCAATGGCACCCAGCATTGTTGAGTAGGTGCAGACACCGACAGATGACATCATTTCCATAGAAGTAGCTCCATCTGTAGCACCCAGCATTGTGGAGTAGGTGCAGACTCTAACAGGTGACATCATTTCAGTAGAAGCAGTCCATCAGTGGCACCCAGCATTGTGGAACAGGTACAGACTCCAACAGGTCACATCATTTCAGTAGAAGCAGTCCATCAGTGGCACCCAGCAATGTTGAGTAGGTGCAGACAGCAGTCCATAATATTCACTATCACTGATCACACAGTCATCAGCAGAAATTAAACATGACCTAGTGGCACCAATAATGTAGAAAAAGTACAAGTAACAGTCCATAATATTTACTATCACTAATCAGACGGTTCAAGCAAGAACAATAGTTTGAATGCACATACAAATGTTTTTACAATGCTCTTACACTAAACATACAAATCATAACAAACACACAAATGATATCAGATAATTGTCATATTACTATTACAAATACACAAACATCAGTAAACCTATAATATTTATGGGTGTCAGTGCAAGCCACTACAAACAAATAAAATAATATTTAGGAGATAGGTGGGTAGGATTATGAAAGGAAAACACACAATACACACTCACTCATCTTTCATCCACATTAAGTACTACTGTGTAATTGAATAGTGTTAACTGTGTACATGCACTTCTGTCAAAATTTCATGTTCATCATGTGTATCAAGTAGTAGTGACAGCAATGTATAACAGTCAAAAATAGTTAAGTCAACGTCATAGTCATCATGTCAAGACCAATGTTTGCCAAGCCAGATCAAAATGTACGGTTGCTGAACAACTGTCAGTGTGCCAAGATATGCAACATCCTCTCTCTCCAAAAAAAAAAAGTACATACTGCTTAGTGATTTAACAAAGTGTGTGTAGACAATCTTCCTTCCATTTTAGTGTTCTAGGCTGCTATCTTCATCCTCCTTGTTCCATATAGACCAACAACAAAAAAAAAAAAAAATATGCACCTCACTTATTTTACCTCTTATACACCATAACTCCAATCAACTTCATATAATCTCAATACCTCCATAATACCTCTTCAATACGTCGATACATATAAACCTTATTGCCAGTATCATTTCACTTCCATAACAACTCTTTCCTCTAGTCAGTCTCCTCGATCGAGTACAGATAAAATCCTAATGCAAACCTCCTCATCCCATACAATCCGAAGACACACTGTCAACACACAACCTCTGTGTAATCCATCTGACCAAAATCTTCTACTCATTATGAATTATAAACAAAGAATGCATACATGACCTATAACAGACTTAGTTCGAATAACTATCAGTAATTAAGTACGATTACGGAGTGTGAATGATCCTAATATTTCACAGTGTGTACACCACTTCAAGAATTATGGCAAACAGAAGCAAACATGTGGAGTATTTCTTGTGTCAAGTGTCACTTCCTATTTCAATTGCTCACGAAAAATGCAGTGTAATAACTGTGTTGGTATGTCATGTCGTTAGCTTCCTTCCTATTGGCATACATTTATACAGCTTTCATAAAACCTCCAGCTCACGTGACTTCTATGAAATTTCTTGTACTAATGTCGTTCGTCGAATTATAGCAGTTCATTTTCTTATCTTAAAAATATAAGGCACTGAGCGTAAGCAAGGCAAGCAATAGCGAGTAAATATACCAGTAGTGAACAGAATGTCAACAAGTGGATGCAGCACAATTTCTACACTCCTGGAAATGGAAAAAAGAACACATTGACACCGGTGAGTCAGACCCACCATACTTGCTCCGGACACTGCGAGAGGGCTGTACAAGCAATGATCACATGCACGGCGCAGCGGACACACCAGGAACCGCGGTGTTGGCCGTCGAATGGCGCTAGCTGCGCAGCATTTGTGCACCGCCGCCGTCAGTGTCAGCCAGTTTGCCGTGGCATACGGAGCTCCATCGCAGTCTTTAACACTGGTAGCATGCCGCGACAGCGTGGACGTGAACCGTATGTGCAGTTGACGGACTTTGAGCGAGGGCGTATAGTGGGCATGCGGGAGGCCGGGTGGACGTACCGCCGAATTGCTCAACACGTGGGGCGTGAGGTCTCCACAGTACATCGATGTTGTCGCCAGTGGTCGGCGGAAGGTGCACGTGCCCGTCGACCTGGGACCGGACCGCAGCGATGCACGGATGCACGCCAAGACCGTAGGATCCTACGCAGTGCCGTAGGGGACCGCACCGCCACTTCCCAGCAAATTAGGGACACTGTTGCTCCTGTGGTATCGGCGAGGACCATTCGCAACCGTCTCCATGAAGCTGGGCTACGGTCCCGCACACCGTTAGGCCGTCTTCCGCTCACGCCCCAACATCGTGCAGCCCGCCTCCAGTGGTGTCGCGACAGGCGTGAATGGAGGGACGAATGGAGACGTGTCGTCTTCAGCGATGAGAGTCGCTTCTGCCTTGGTGCCAATGATGGTCGTATGCGTGTTTGGCGCCGTGCAGGTGAGCGCCACAATCAGGACTGCATACGACTGAGGCACACAGGGCCAACACCCAGCATCATGGTGTGGGGAGCGATCTCCTACACTGGCCGTACACCACTGGTGATCGTCGAGGGGACACTGAATAGTGCACGGTACATCCAAACCGTCATCGAACCCATCGTTCTACCATTCCTAGACCGGCAAGGGAACTTGCTGTTCCAACAGGACAATGCACGTCCGCATGTATCCCGTGCCACCCAACGTGGTCTAGAAGATGTAAGTCAACTACCCTGGCCAGCAAGATCTCCGGATCTGTCCCCCATTGAGCATGTTTGGGACTGGATGAAGCGTCGTCTCACGCGGTCTGCACGTCCAGCACGAACGCTGGTCCAACTGAGGCGCCAGGTGTAAATGGCATGGCAAGCCGTTCCACAGGACTACATCCAGCATCTCTACGATCGTCTCCATGGGAGAATAGCAGCCTGCATTGCTGCGAAAGGTGGATATACACTGTACTAGTGCCGACATTGTGCATGCTCTGTTGCCTGTGTCTATGTGCCTGTGGTTCTGTCAGTGTGATCATGTGATGTATCTGACCCCAGGAATGTGTCAATAAAGTTTCCCCTTCCTGGGACAATGAATTCACGGTGTTCTTATTTCAATTTCCAGGAGTGTATAACGAGGCTTCGCCAAGCGAACAATCCGTAATTAATACAATAGTGTGACCTAAACTCTATGTTCATACACAGTATATCAGCATTTCTATATACCAAATTGAAGTATAGTTATGACAACAAGCAGAAATGTGTAAATATGCAATCCATACGCATAGCAGTAAACATATATCTTACGTACTAAACAGGTCATTAGCATCGTATCTTAATAAGTAAACATGAAGGCGCAAGCAGATAAATCACAAAGTATAACTTACATACCTAACCACATCAGCACAATTAATCAGGTGACAATTATAATTTAAATAAATAGGCACAGCAGGCACATAATTAAAAATATGACATCAGTGAAAAAGCAGTGCAGCCAAGCGATGCATAATATACACAAGTAACAATCCAGTTCATTAATAATCATTGTCAAAATCAGTTAACGTACGCAAGCACGTCGCTTCACAAGTAATTTCATTGAACATGTAATTAGCACAAAGTATGAATCACGTAATCGCGAGCAGCAAATTACGTCTAAGGTACGTACCTAAGTGGAAATATGTTACCTGAAAAATAAACTCAATTAATAGTTCCCTTTTTTTAGTTTATTAGTTTCTTCTTGGAAATTACAATCTTCCTGAAAATTTCTCGATAGCAAGTCGTCTTAAAGTCGGAGACCCACAGAATTTACCTGAAGTTCTTAAATATCTTATAGAACCGTATCCTGAAAAATACTGAACGTTAGTAACATAATTTATCAAGTCATTATAGCTTTATACTGATTTTATTCGGAGAAAGACTGTGTATTTGTTTACGGCTGTCAGTGCATTCGCACTGAGCGCTCGATCAGCTGTAGGCGCGAGACGTAGGAAGTGATTGTTTGCGGTCAACGACTGCCTTGTGCGGTGCGCAGACTTGACTGTTGCTTTGAGTATGTGCCGCCGCCAAAACACAGCGCGGTGTCCTTGTACTCTCCGCAATGTTTACATGTAGCTGTTAGTTTCTCACAAGTATGTCATTCTACAAAAATTTTTCAAAAGTATATCATTCCACAAAAATTTTAACGTTAGATATATGATGTATTCCCTTAGAGCGTCGTGATTTAAGAGTTTCTACTTCTACAGTGTTATCATGAATAATTTTGCGAATTCTATATGGGCCGTTATAAAGCAGAAAAAATTTGCGACACAAGCCTTTTCCTTTGTGAGACAATCGATGAGACTTAATTAACACCTTCTGACCAACTGACAAGAATTTTAAACGACCAGGATGCTTAGCTGATTTCTCTCTTCTAGCAGCCGCAGATGCAATATTTTGTAGAGCCAGTTGACAACTTCAGAATGCCGCAGTTTTCGTGTAGGCGGAAAAGGAACGATTTCAGATATGCGATTTGTCGGTGCTTTGTTTTTTAATATCAGTATAGGCGGTAAAGAAGTTGAGTCATTAGGAAGTTCATTCAGAATGTTTTGAAAAATATGAAGATACTGATCCCACGCTCTGTGATTCTGATGACAATAAAGACGACACAATTTATTGATTTCCTTCATCCATCTCTCTGAAGCGTTAGATTGAGGGTGAAAAAGTGAAATGAAGATTGGTTTAATTTTACGACGCCGTAGAGTACGAACCCAAATTTTAGAACGAAACTGTGATCCATTATCTGATATAACCTTATCAACATGACCAACTTCTTTAAGAAAATGGTTAATGAAAGCATTAGATACTGAACGAGCTGTTGCTTTGCGTAACGGTGTAAAACACACATATTTTGATGTCAACTCCACTGCTACGAAAATGTACGCAAAACCATTAGTAGATCGAACCATTGGACCGAACAAATCAACTGCAGCCATGTCCTTTAATTTTGCTGGAATGATAGGAAACAACGGTGCTCTGTGAGAAACTGTCGGCGGCTTAACCTTTTGACATAATTTGCATTTGGCAAGAACAAATCGAATACGTTTTTCCATATTATTGAAGTAGCAATTTTCTCGTAATTTATGAAAGCATTTTCTGGGACCAAAGTGTGCATAACTGAAATGCGTATACCAAATCAGCTTATTAACCCACTCATCAGGAATACAAACTAACCAAACAGAGTTGTCGACCGATTTTCGTTTGAAAAGAATGTCATTGCGAACTAAATAATGCTGTCTAATCGCTACGCTTTCCTTTCTCCTCCACTTCTCCTTAATGTCCTTCCAGATTGGATCCTTATTTTGCTCCTTAGTGATGTTCTGGAGCGAAGACGAAATAAAGTTCTCAAACGCAACACCTTGAATATACATCAAACAATAATTGTTTTCCTTGCAGTCCTCTTCAGCACTTTGTTTCAAACTCATAGGTGCACGTGATAAAGCATCAGCAACAATATTTGAAGAACCCTGAATGTAAACAATACTAAAATCAAATTCCTGTAGGTACAACGCCCATCGTGACAATCTGCCATGAGTTAATTTTGTCGATATAAGAAACTCCAGAGCTCGATGATCGGTGTAAACCTTAGTATGTCTGCCCAACAAAAATGTGCGAAATTTTGTAAAAGCCCAAACAACAGCCAAAGCTTCAAGTTCCGTAATCGAATAATTCTTTTCTGATTTAGAGAGAACACGACTTCCAAATGCAATAGTCTTTTGTACTACAACGCCGTTTTCTTCTATCTCTTGAAATAAATGTGCACCTAGCCCTTTGTATGATGAGTCCGTCGCCAAACAAAAATCTTTAGATAAATCCGGGCGTGAAAGAAGTGGAGCAGCAACTAAAGCATCACGAAGTTGTTCAAATTCTGACTGAGCTTCCTCATCCCAACACCAATTAGATTTCTTTCCAGATAGTTCACATAAACGAGGTGTGGCCAAAGCGTCCAATCTAACAAAGCGTCTAAGAAAATTACAGACACCAAGGAAACTACGAACATCACGTTTTGTGGTAGGAACAGCATAATTACGAATAGCGTCTAATTTTTCTGGATCAGGGAGAATACCTTCTGTAGAAATAATGTGACCGAGAAATTTCACCTGTGAACGTCCAAATTCAGATTTTTCTAAGTTCACTGTAATGCCAACTCTTGCAAAAATACGTAATAATGAATCCAAAATTTTGTTGTGCTCACTCCAAGAATGTTTAGCAATAAGAATGTCGTCAACATATGAAGTAATATTGTCACGAAGATAAACGGGTAAAATTTCATTTAAGCTACGAATGAATGCTGCTGAAGATACAGTAAGTCCAAACGGTAATTTCCGAAGTCACTTTTGGGTAAAATAGTCATATCCGGTTATTTTTTACACGCTTTCTAGATAGATTGATAGTCGAAGAGTTGTTTCGATAGATGCAAAGAATAGTGAAAGAGTAGGCAGCGGTGCAGAAAACTAAAAGAGAAATAGCACCACTACAGCTCGAGGCCCTATGCTCGCTACGGCACATATTCACTTAGTGTAGTGAATCCCCTGAGGACTTTAATAGCTGCACATAATTTTCAGTTTGTGACTTAGTGGCAATTTTAGCGGAAGTGCGTACTTGATCTAACCATGTACATGGATGTATGTCATTCTTAGAATTGCGGAAGATCTTAAATTTCAGAACAGTCAAAAAGTGTTTATAGTCAAAGTTTTCACCTCGTGGCGACAAAGACCTACCGCATCTGTCCCAGTCCCAATGTCGATTATTGTCAAGTTCGCGCGCCTGGCAATCTCTTGTTGCATCCCGTAAATGAAATAAATTACTTTCTTCAAACCCTTCTGCTATTTGTGATTCTAAATTCCTTCTACTGTCTTTTCCTACGATTTTGCTTTCAATTTGTTTGACTTGCTTTCCTAATGCCTCAAATTCCTTTTTAACGCGTTCATTAAATTTTCCATGATTTTCAACATGCTTATTTATGTTCTGGTGCTCTTCGGTTTCTGCAAATGGTAATGGAGCTGTATCATCCGAATCTCTGTCCCCATTAAAACTAAGACTTGTATTTACGTCTTCCGTAAGTGTCGCGACTCGGGTTTCGGTATTGTCACATTTAGTAGTTAACTGTTCACACTGTTGCGTTAAGTTATTTATTCTGTCATTTGGTACGGATTCCTCGATTCCTTCAATTATTTCTTCCTTATCGTGTGCACGTTGTAAATTTAATTCTGAAAATTTCTGTACTATCACGCGATCTTTTTCTTCCTATTCTCGATCCTCTTCCTCTTGTCTAATCTCTACTGCAAATAATCTATTATTGTGAGAATTCAAAATCGGTTGTACTTCTTCTCTAATTTCTTTGTTTGATTCATCTTTCATATTTTTGAAACATGTCCCTATTCGTGAATCTAAACGTGTTGCCACTGTTTTTAATTCAGATCCTATTTGTGAGCATAACCGTGTTGTCATTGCTTTCATTTCTGTTTTAATTTCAGATCCCACTGTTTTTAATTCAGAACGTAGTGAGTCTAACTCTGTTTTTAATTCAGATCCCACTGTTTTTAATTCAGATTCCAACTGTGATCCGAAATTTAATATTGCACTCATTAACTGCTCCATTTCTTCTGTCCTTAACCACGTAATCTGAGAATTTTTCGATTGTGAAAAATTTTGAACTGTTTCCGGACTATTTTCCCGGCTTATTAAATTGTTTTCAATACCATTATTCATCATACTGTTGTCCTGTGTTGGCGAGTTCGCCATGTCAACAATTTCGTTATTCTGACTATTCATCATTTTTGCCTTTTTCATCGATCGCGTAATCATTTACTAAATGTACAAAACTCGTCACTATATGAAATTTATATACAATGACACTTTATCATCAACAATATCAATCACACGAAATGCTTCCTTCAAACACGATTAACGAACAATAGAAGAATGACAATCACCAAATCTACACATGCAATACAAACTACAATTACTAAACTACAAATTACTACAACAATACTACTGTCTACTATTTTTCCAATCAGAAGAATTCCAAGGGACGATCCGAAGCAGCGGTCGCCACGTGCATGGGGGCTTTATTAAATATTAATGAAAATATTTTTTTTTGTAGCTGTCTGTCCGATTACGCAAGTCTCGTAAACGGCTGGCCCTGACTAGTTTTAGTACGCAATCTGACTGCTTAGAACGACAACAAAGAATGTAAGAAAATTTTCGTTAACACAGTTAATTAATTAAGTCCCCAGCAACTATAAAACCTACGAAACCAACAAAGCACAAGTGTAGCTGTTCTGTATGTGGTAGTATGACTCAACGCACATCTGGCACGGTTCTTCTTCAACAAGACAAGAATTTTTAAATAGCAATTATACTGACGTGATAAAAGAAAATTACAAATACCATAATTGTGCTAGAAAACCAAAATTACACTCTAATACAAGAACACAAGCCAGATGCTTTGTTGACTGAACCTGTAATGACACATTATTCAGGACACACGAATAAATAAACAACATAATATTTATTACCTTCATATATATTGACGAAAAGCATTCTGACCATTACAATATCTCCATTGGAATAACATCTGCTATCTCTCCCATCAAACCACTGCATAAAATATGGAACAACACTCTCCACTACCACATCTCACTCTGACTTCACGACAAGCAGTGTCCACCACAACTTCTCGGCAAGCACTGCTTGCCGCTACGTCTCAATAATCACTGCCAGTGGAGGCGGCGGAACAATACTCTCTGGCGCGATTTCTGGCGCTGTGGCTCAGTGTAGCCACCTTTCAATTTCCAAACACGAGATAAGATCGCAGTTTTCGATGGACTGAGAATAGCATCGCAGACTATATGTGGCAAAGAATTCTCATAATCTTTGTTTGTTATAAACCTCTGCCACGCATTTTTATAGTTTTTTTGCAGATAAATTGTTGATGTGGAGCTAGATATTGTTTTCATACCTCATTTTCAACGTTTGAGGTAATAGGGAATCATTTCCTTGAGTATACGTGAGACGTACCGGGCGGTTATAATTAAAGTGTAGCTGCTCACAGAAGTCAAACGTGGACTGTATTCATTGTATGGCAGCGAAACTTGGTAGATATTCTAATGCATTTATGCGGAACCAGTTTACGCCAGATATAAAACTGATTACGATTTTGCCCACCAGGTGCAAATATAACGCTGTAAATGCAAGAAAGAAGTATAGAAGTGTTTCGATGTGCAATGGGTTTGAAACGGGACGTGGGCAGAAGTGGTCACACAAGTGAGGAATAATGTTGATTTTATTATTAACCGCCGCTTACACAGTTTGTTCAAGATGAGCTTCGGAGACGTCGATGAGACGCTTTACAGAGCTAGATTTGCATCTGGTGGCCGACATTAAAACTGATTTTTCGTAAATCGGTTCCGTATTAACGCATTAGCATGTGTACACTGAAGAACCAAAGAAACTGGTACACTTAATACTGTGTAGGGCCCCCGCGAGCACGCAGACGTGCCGCAATACGACGTGGCATGGACTCGAGTAATGTCTGAAGTAGTGCTGGAGGGAATTGACACCATGAATCCTGCAGTGCTGTCCGTAAATCCGTAAGAGTACGACGAGGATGGAGATATCTTCTGAAGAACACATTGCAAGGCATCCAACATATGTTCAATAATGTTCATGTTTGGGAGTTTAGAGGCCAGCGAGAGTGTTTAAACTCAGAAGAGTGTTCCTGGAGTCACCCTGTAGCAATTCTGGAGGAGTGGGGTGTCGTATTGTCCTGCTGGAACTGCCCAAGCCCATCGGAATGCTCAACAGACATGAATGGGTGCAGATGGTCAGGCAGAATGCTTACGTATGTGTCACCTGTCAGAGTCGTATCTAAACGTATCTAGGGTCCCATATCACTTCCAACTGCACGCACCCCACTGCTTTACAGAGCCTCCGCCACGTGGGATTAGCCGAGCGGTCTTAAGGCGCTGCAGTCATGGACCATAAGATTTCACACACATTTGAAGAGAGCCTCCACCAGCTTGAACAGTCCCCTGCTGACATGCAGGGCCCATTGATTCATGAGGCTGTCTCCTTACCATACACGTCCATCCG